>NC_052050.1:7643392-8243392 GCF_903992535.2 Arvicola amphibius
CAGAGAAGTGACCAAGGACTCCTAAGCTTGAAGGCAGGGGAACGGGGCTCTGGTCCCCTTCAGTCAGATGACTCCAGACAAGTCACATGACCTCCAGGGAGTATTCCAGCCTCTCCTTGAAATCGTAGGTTTGGCCTCATTCCCAACCACCATTCTTCCCAAGGGCACCCGAAGTGCATGCCTTTCGTTGTAGAAGCAAGTCAGAGAGACATTCTATAGTCACGGTAGCAAAGTCAGATGGAGCCCGTCGGTGTCTGCACTGGGGGTCCTGGCCCTCTGCTCCTGTTTCACTGACTCCACACTCTCCTGTTTAACAGAGATGCTCTCAGAACCCCCTCCAGCCACGTTTTCCTTCTCCTTCCCTGGCTAGGCTGAGTAGCAGCAACTCTGCAGACGACTGTCTGTGCCCTTCCTGTGGCTTTCAACCTTGTGTGCCACATGATCCCAGACGTCACTTCACCCTTGGGCCCTGGCTTTCCTACAAGATGATCACAACATGGGGGTTAGTAGCCAATACAAGGGAAGCACCTGCCCAGGGCTGCAAGTGCAGAGCTCGATCCAGGCTGTGGTCATTAAAGCTTGACACCGGGTGAAAATGAAAGAGAAATGGCAGCCCAAGGTGGCTGCCTTCTCTGAGCACCTTGTGGAGTATTTGAGAAGGGAAAGAAAAAGAGACAGGGAGCCTGGAGATGCAGGAATGAGTGGGGCCAGAGTGGAATGGCTAGGAAGGGGGATGGGTGGAGGGATGGAGAAAGAGGAAAAGAAAAAACAGGGGGTGAAGATGAGGAGGAAAGGAAGGGGGAGGAGGAGGGGAAGGGAGAGGAGGGGGAAGGATAAAGAAGGGAGGAGGAGAAAAAGGAGGGGAGAAGAGGGAGTACCCTGGAGTTAGAGGAGCACCTTTGGGAGGTGGGAGCCAGCACCAGGAAAAGGGCGTAATTTGTTTTCTTCTGCTCAGCTGTGCCTACAAAAAAGCAAATGAACCTGAGGAGCCCAGACAAAGTAGCTGAGACCTGATGCTGACATGCACCTCGGACCAGGGAAAATTATCTTCCTAACCTCTACCTCAGTACCATAATCGCGCTCTGGCTCTTGTGGGGAGGGGCTGCAGGAGGGCCCCTGGGTTTGATTCCTTTAATCTTTGACACCACCTGTCACGAAGGAGTGTGTAATTAGGACGCACTGTACCTTCCCAGCAGCCCAAGCGCCTGGCAAGATACGAGCCGCCGCGCTGCTCCCAGAGCCACAGCAGTGGACTGGCCGCATTCTTAATTGGTTGATAAACCTTTCTAGGAATCTGTCCACTTTCTCTAGGAATGGAGCTATGGCTGGGACTGTCCTTCACAGAAAGCACCAAGACATATCCTCAGGGAACCTACCTCTAAGGGACCAGGAGTCCTATTGTGGTGCTAGGGGCACAGGGGTCATGAGTTAACCCTAGTCTTCTAGTCACTGGTCTGAAAATGCCCGCACGTGTTCCTCAGAGCCACTCCATGTAACCGGATCAACCTAGTTGCTCACGCATCTGAACCTCCACTCTAAATCCACCTATCCTGCTATACTCAGCTCTGGGAGATCTTGCTGCCATCCCAAGAGCACCTGAGGGGACACACTTGCCAGGGCAGGGGAAGACTCGTATTTTCCACACTGGGTAGCCAGAAAGGGTTACGGGGATGCTGAGGATATGTAAAAGCAGAAAGGACCTGGAGGTGATTAAAGGTCCCAAGGTACATCTTTATAGAAGGGAGTCATGGAAACTGGATCACCTAGTCAGAGCCAGGGTCATGCTTACTGCTGATCCTATATTGCAGGTGTGTTTGCTGCTGCCCAAAAGGGGGCCATTCCTCACTCTCCCTGGGACCCTAACCTCTCCTCCCATGTATAGGCATCTTACCTCCAACCAGTACTGACCTGAATGCTGATACGGGCAACAATGTTCATCTCCTCTAGGCCACGCTACTCAACATGCGCGTCAGCATTAAAAGCCAACAAAGAGCCCTGTGTCCATTCATCCAACCCACCGCTCAAACATCAGACTTCATCTTTAAAGTGTGGAGCCAGCCAGAGTAGTAGGACCTGAGTAAGGGACCCTGGCCCATGCTTGGATCCCAACAGCACCCCACCAGGCTTGGGAGTCATGAGTAAGGCCAGACTACCCTCTTCTGGGGCTGCAGGATTCCAAAGGTCTACATAGCATTATGACAATCAGTTGAGTTCCACATAAATCAGACCAGCCGCCAAATAAATCCCAGCTTCATCATGGTGCTGTGTGACCGCTGGCCTGTGTGCCATTCCCCACCCTGATCAGCTCTATTTCCTTAAATGCAAAGTGGTGACCAAGGAAGTATCTGAGTTCTGTTCAGAATTGTGAGCGTCAGAGGTGACAGTGAATGTCAGATCTTGGCACAGGGGACAGTGAGTGCCAGAGCTTGGCACAGGGTACTAGCGTTCCTTCTCATCAAGGCCTTAGACTCTAGGCAGGATAAGTCTATCAATTTTTAGGACCTACGCTGCTCCATAGAATGATATCTTCCAGGTCTCCCTGGCCGGGATCATCCTCCAGGACGTCCAGTCTAGCTATCCCAAGGACCATTTCATTGTTTAAGAGTGGACCCAGAGAGGGAGGCTGTTGCTACAGCTTGAATGTGTGTGCACGCCCAGGGCATATGTTAGAGACTTTATTTCTTCTGTGGTGCTAGAGATGACACCCAGGGCCTTATGTACACTAGGCAAGCATTCTACCACACAGTTCCATCCCTTGCCCTCTTTCTACATTTTATTTTGAGACAAGGTCTAAGTGAATTATCCAAGTAGGAGTTGAACTCACTTCATAACCCAGGCAGGCCTTGAACTTTTGGTCTTCCCACCTGAGACTCCTGAGTAGCTGGAGTTACAGGCGTGTGCCACCAGGTCCAGTGTGACTTGGAAACAGTGTTGGGACATGGGTCCCAGTAAGAGGTGGTTTATTCATGAGGTGTGTCCTAAAAGTGAATCCAGTCTAGTCAGGCAGGATGATAGGGGGCCAGAAATCCTAGAATTTGGGAGGATAAGGCAGGAGGACCAACAAGAGTTCACCACCGTCTTCAGCAGCATAGGGAGGTCCAGGCTGGCTTGTAATCTGCGAGCCTGTCCTTACTGGTTTTCTAGTGTTGTGATAAACACCATGACCGAAGCCACCTGGGAAGGAGAGGTCTATTTGGCTCACATATTCCAATCAGTCTGTGGTTTAGTTTTGTCCTCTTGATACAAACCTAGTTGTATGTGGGAAGAAGGACCCTCAAGTGAAGAGCTGTTGCCATCAAATTGTCCTGCGGCCCCATCTGTAGTGCACTTTGTTGATGGATGTGTGATGGTCCTAGCCACTGTGAGCAGTCACACCCCTGGGCAGGTGGTTCTCGGTTCTCGAGAGCAAGCTGAGCAAGCCAGAAAGCAGTGTTCCTCTATGGCTTCTGCTCTGCTCCAGCTTGAGTCCCTACCCTGACTCCTCTCAGCAATGGCTTCCCTGTGTGTCAATTCTTTTTCTGTAGATGTGTTAAGATTCCTTGACCAAAAACAAACATGGTAGAAAGTTTATTCTGGCATACAGTAGCAGAGGGGTCAGAGTTCATCATGGCAGGGAGGCATGGCAGCCTGAGCAGGACACTTCGAGCTCACATCCGCAACCATAAGCACACAGTGTATGCACGTGGTGGTGGTGGGGGGGGAACTGGAAGTAGGGCAAACCTAGACAACTCTCAAAGCCCGTTCCCAATGACAAATTTCCTCTGGCAAGCTCACACCTCCTAAACCTCCCAAACAGCATCACAAACTGGGAACCAATAACTCAAATACTCAAGTCTATGGAGGTCATTGTTTTTTAATTTAAGTCCCCATAGAGATGCCTCAAAAACAAAACAAAAAAGAAACAATGGATTTAGCCTTCTTTCGTGCCCTCTCCTTCCTTCCTGTCTCTCGTGTCCTCTCAAATTCTGTCTTCCTCCCTGGGCTGAGACAGCCCAGAGGCCTTGACAGACTCCTTACTCTCTTGCTCTGGAATGTCCCAATAAATTTCTGAGAATTATAAACGACCCATCTCAGGCATTCTGTTGTAGCCAGCAAAACAGACCAAGACCTCTGTATTTTGCTCTGACCTCTCCTAAGTTATGACTAGAGTGACTTAATACCACCACTTCAAGGATTACCTCAGGATGACCTCTTTGGGTCACTGCCCCTTCAGTCTGGCCTACAGATAGGCAGAGTCACCATTACCTGGAATCTTGTGAGAGACTCAGAAACCCTTGGGATCCTTGGTCCAGCTCACCAAAGCAGACCTGCGTTTTGGGTCAGGTATCTAGGATTGCTGTAGGGTCTCCAAGAAGGCCATGCAGGTCCTTGTCCCGACTGTATTGTTTCAGAGATGTAAATTATCATTAATTACCACCATGGAACCAATATGGCCAATAATGTCACTTTTTAAAAAAGAAAAATCTGGGGCTTGTTGCTCTCACACTTGATTCTCAGGTTCTTTTTTCCCTCTCTCTCTTTTTATGGGGTACTGGTTTGAGACAGTTCTGGCTATCCAGGAACTCATTTTGTAGACCAGTCTGGTCTTGAACTCACAGAGATCCACCTGACTCTACCTCCTGAGTGCTGGGATTAAAGGCATGTGCCACCACTGCCTGGCTCTTAAGTCTTTTCTTAAGAGAGAATTATGATGATAATTCTTAATTTCTTAAGAAAATAATTCAGATCACTGTTCTGTTGCTGTGAAGAGGCATGCCATGACCAAGACAACTTATAGAAAAGGAAATTTTTAATTGGGGGGATTGCTTATAGTTTCAGAGGATTTGCATGTAAATGGAGACTGTACTTTCATTTCATGGTTAAAAAGCCGAGTCTCTGTTTCTATTAGTCCGTTATCATTGATCATGGCAGGGAGCATGGCTAGGAGAATGGCTGGGAGCATGGCAGTACTGGAGTAGTAGCTGAGATCTACATTCTGATCTGCTGGCAGAGGATGGTGTGTGGAGATGATCCTAGCATGTAGGTTTGAAACCTGAAAGCCCACCCCTAGTGATACACTTCCGCCAACAAGGCCACACCTCCTAATCCTTCTCAAACTGTGCCACTCCCTGATGACTAAGCACTCAGTATGGGTCCATTCCTATTTAAACCACCACACAAAGTAACAACCATGCCCAGGTGACCAAAACCAGTGTGTATGTCTTCTGAAGAAGGTACCAGTCAGACCCACCATCCCCATAGGAGGGGGCAGTCAGTCAACTGATGCAGGAAATGCATGCCTTGCTGTCCATTGCAGCCATGTTACTGCTGGTTGATTTGTTTCTAGAAATTTCTTCCTCTGTTGGTCTGAGAGATGACTGCCTGAAACTCCCAACCAATGTCCCTCTTCAGTCTCTTACCCCATACAGAACAGCCTAGTTTTTAAAAAGAAATTACAGCATTAGTTTTTATATATGTGAAGGGGAGGATTGTTTCTGATACACATGGAGGTCAAAGGACAACTCAATGAAGTCAGTTCAAATCTCTTTTTTACCATGTGGGCCCAGAGCTCAAACTTAGGTCACTGGGCTTGATAACAAGAATTCTTACTAAGTCACTCTGACATCTTCTTTAAGATAACATCTCTTATCATTTTCCTTTTGCTGTGGTAATTGGGACACTTGTTCTGGCGCTTAAAACCCTGGCAACTATTTAGGGGTCATCATTAAGACCACCACACTGCTCATTCATATGGACACACTCTCCAGTCATCGTCTTTTCCCTGGGCAAAACCAAATCCAGAGATTCTTGAGCAGGTGTGTTCACTGGGTATGACCAGAGTGCCCCTCTTCTGATGGGGGAGCTGAAAGACATTGGGTGGTCCATGGTGAGCAGTGCATACCATTTGGATAGAGAATTAGATGAGGAGGTTTTCTGCAGCAGAGATGGGAACAGAATGAAGTAACTGTGGTTTCTGAGACATGAGATTCAAGGAAGGGCTCACCAGCAGGCTCGTCCTGGGCCTGGTGAACTTCAGAACATGAGAACTATTTAAGTATCTAAGTGTGCATAAGAAGAGTAAGGGGCAGTCCCACACCTCTGGTCCCCACAGTACCCCCCAGTTTGTGAGGGACACAGTCCTTTTCCTGCCTATTCCTGTTAGAGATGGTGCTGGGTAGAGGAAACAGGAGGTTGATGGGGAAGGTTTGTTAACCAATTATCTTCAAGAGGTGGTACTATGTTAGGGTGTGGCTTTCTGGGACCTGAAGAAAAATGGGCACACATACCAGGTTTTCTCTCTCTCTCTCTCTCTCTCTCTCTCTCTCTCTCTCTCTCTCTCTCTCTCGTTCCCATGCAGCACAGCTGAGCTTGGACTTCTCAATCCTGTTTCATGAGTTTTTCTCTTATAATAAATAAAAACATAATTGCTTTATCTTTTAGCTAGCCTGATTACTTCCTGAATTGAGCTAACTTCTACAGTTTGTGCCCAACGTGGGACTCAGGTCTCCAGCGGCTATAGCCAGCCACCGTCAGACTACGTGCCATTCATTTGAGTATAGAATTCCCGCACAGCAGTCCTGAGTAGCCATTGACCATGGTCCTTCATATTTTCTCATTAAACATCTCAGAGAACCTTGGCCACCCACGACTGTGCAGCTGGCTTCTGGGTCCAGTATGGGATGTGGGCTTCCTGCTTTCTTTCTCTTTTTGTGCTGGTATGGCTGCAGACTAGTCATGGACTTCTGCCGAGCACACAGCCTGTGATTTACACTAAATAACTGTTTTTAATCTGAGCATATCTTTCAGCATTTAATGCTAAAATCAGATTCAAACCACATGGCTACAAGTGCACTGCAGCACCTACTGGCAGGTAACAGTTATTGCACCTACTCCAGCTCAAACTCAACCACAGGTAAGATTTATAATGTACAATATAAAATATAAAGTTATAATTTAAAAGGGCAAGATAATGGACAATTTAACAATTCAGGAGTTCAATAGCCTTTTCACTTATACTATGTATGATGTTATGCAAGGTTTATAATATTTCCCTCCTACATCCCTCTATTTGATTGTGGGGATTAGCTTTGTCCTTCATATTTTCTCCTTAAAAACATGGCTTGATAATAGGGTCAAGAACAAGGTACTTTTAGAAATGATACAGTCTTTACAGACTTATAATGACCAACTAAAAGGGAAATTCAGCACTCTGGAGAAGGATACAACCAATTTGACAAACAAAACCCAGTCAATGACAGAGGGTGCTGAGACGTTGTCTGAGAGAATTCATACTGTTGAATGTATTAATTGGACTCTGCAAAAAGGTTATGATAAATTGATTGATAGGATGTCTGTCTCTCCAGGAAGGTGATATGCATGCTATAAAAATTACGTTCAAGGATAAGACATTATCTTTACTGGACAGACTTTATACCTTGGAATCCTCAATGTGGACATTAGAACAGAACACTGGACAGGAGATCCAGACTCTACAAAAGGCAGTGGTAAAAAGATTTTAAAAATTGAGGAATTTATAGAATTTGATGACCAGGGACAAAAGGTACAAGGACAAAATTTAGCCTCATCAGTACATAATAAACTCTGAGATAGTTTACCCAGAGTTTTACCTGCTTTTCTGGTGATATCATCAGAAAGAGCATCTGGCACCAAATACCCTAAGGTAGTCAAAGAATATACATGGGAACCCATATGTATGACTGATCAAAAGGAAATACATTCATCCTTCATTAGGAAAATGGTTAAAACATGGACTTTAAGGAACAAAGCAATGGCACAAGACTGGATTCAGTTAATCTCAGTGGTCCTAGAAAGTGAACCTCAATTGCTTTGAAAGTGTTACTAGAAAGAAGAAGCAAAAATTTTAGAGAAACAGGGAAAAGCAAAAGGACTTGAGATTTCCCAAGATCAAATTCTGGGCAAGGGACTTTACTCTGATCCTTAGGATCAGGCTCTTTACCATGAACATACCTTTTCCCTATGTAGCACAGCAGCTTTAAATGCTTGGGGCAGGATTCAGGAACTAGAAAATATAATTGAATCATATATTAGGGTTAAACAGTGTCAGAGAGAACCCTTTAGTGACTCTTTACAAAGATTAACTAAGGCTGTACAGATAGAGGTAACAGACCCAAAAGCTAGATGGGTACTAATTGAATCTTTGGCTTTTGAGAATGCCATCTTAGAATGAAAAAAGATCCTTGGGTCTTTAAAGGTCAGATCAGCACCAATGGATGAATGGATCTTGCATACAATGAACGTTGAGACACTTGACTATAGTACTGAAGCTTGGGTAGGAGAAGCAATTTCCAATGGTATGAGAAGATATCAAAATACCAAATGTTTTAATTGTGGTAGAATAGGACATCTAAGAAGGTATTGCAGACAAGGAATTCCTAGAAATAATGTCTCCTCTGGGAATGGCAAGAATAGGAGAACTCAGACATCATGTATATGTAGGAGGTGTCGCAAAGGCTGACATTGGACGAATGAATGTAGGTTTACAATGTAAGACAGCCAAAACCCAATACCATTTGGAAACTCTTTGGGGGGCCTCTCACAAGCCCCCATGATGAATGTGGTCTAATCATTCCCTGTTACTCTGAAGAACATGTCTCACAAGGAAAATTTAAAAGTACAGTGCCTATTGTAAAAAACCATAATGATCTGTATGATTGTATGATGAAATGTTGTATGGAGAGCGGGCTGTGTCCTGCTGCCCGGCTAGCTTAGCCCCCCAATCACACAGAGAATGTATTAATTAAATTACTGTCTGGCCAATTATATCTAGCCTCTTATTGGCTAACTCTCACATCTTGATTAACCAATTTCTATTAAATCTGTGTATCACCACGTGACTGTGGCTTACCAGCATGAGTCTAACCAGAGTCCATCTTGGGCAGGAGAACCATGGCATCTGCCTGACTCTGCTCTTCTTCCTAGAATTCTGTTCTGTCTTCCCCGTCTACCTGAGTTCCGCCCAATCAACTAGGCCAGGCAGTTTCTTTAATGACCAATGAAAGAAACACAAATACAAAAGGACCTCCTACACCAATGAAATAGATGTGGAGGATGAATCAAACACTCCAGTATGACATAGAAAATGTATATTCTGGAAGATTTTTATAAATGACCAAAGACCAAAGCTAAGAGTATGTATCAATGGCATTTTTATTGAAGGTTTGCTAGACATGGGTGTGAATGAAAATATCATTACCCTAGAACCTTGGTATCCAAATTGGCCTCTTCAAGAGGTAGATGCTCAGTTCCTAGGAGTTGGAACCCTATCTCAAGTGAAACCAACTCGAGATGGGTCAAATGCATAGGGATAGAAGGACAGAGAGGAAGGCTAAGGCCATATGTAGCTAATATTGCAGTGAATTTATGAGGTCATAATCTATTGCTGCAATAGAATACCCAGATTAACATTCCTGCAGCAGCCCTAAAAACTTATGTTTCTGGGGAAGATATTAGAAGGTATTATAGACAAAGGTTAACCAGCCATTCAGGCTGTACAAAGAACAAAAAGCAATTGACAAATCTTTAGAGGTGCTAATGGCCCTGCCTTTAAAATGATTAACTGAAAAATCAATTTGGGTTAAACAGTGGCCTCTAACAGAAGAAAAGCTACAGGCTTTAAAACAGCTGGTACATGAGCAACTAGATGCTTACCAAATTGAAGAATCTACCAGCCCTTAGAATTCTCCTGTATTTTTTATTAAAAAGAAATCTGAAAAATGGAGAATGGTGACAGATCTTAGAGCTATGAACAAGGTTATTCAACCTATGGACCCTCTACAATCTGGAATTCCTCTGCTTTCTCTGTTACTAAAGGGATGGCCTCTCATAGTTAAGGATTTAAAGAATTGTTTCTTCACTATACCTTTATAAAAAAAGAATAGAGAAAAAATTGCCTTCACAGTGCCTACTTATAATAATTCTCAGCCTACTAGGAGATATCAACGGACCATCCTCCCACAGGGAATGCTCAATAGCCCCACCCTGTGCCAATACTCTGTTAGTCAGCAAATGGAAATAATACATAAGCAATTTTCTAAATCTATAGTCTACCATTACATGGATGACATTTTGTTATCTGATTCAAATGCAGTAGTGCTACTATAAGGCTGTTTTTTGGGGTACCAGCTGCTCAAATGGTGTACCTTCTCATGACGTTCTGGCTAGAACTCCAAATAAGAACTTTGAAAAAAAAAAACCCTATCAACTGCTTGGAAATTGTTTGCAGCTATACTATACTAGACAGTAATTTTGAAACTTAACCATCACTTTACTTTTATAAGATCCCATAAAGAGAACATTACCCCCATGACAGTGGGAATCAATTCTAGAGGACAACGTCCCCTCTCCCAAAAAAGTTTGTCCTCAGGGTTGGGAACACCATTTAGGGGTTGTTTATTATTACTTGTGTCAGGTAGAGGGTTGGGGTGGAAACTATGCAGGTTCAGAGATTTAAAAAAGGGAGGATAACAACAGTGGGTAATAGAGTGAATACTTGTGAGGTATTATTTATGGATAATTTACATCAGTATAGTTTTTTGTATATTGATACAAGTTCAAATTACATTTGTTATTTTTGTTTACAAATTTTACACACCTATGCAAAGTTATTCTGTCAGATTGTATACATGCATGTTTCTACCTCTCTTTAGGGCATTTTGTATATTGATACAACTTTTAGGAAATATTTTCATATTGCATTAAATATTATTCTTACCTCTGATCTAGATACTTATACATTATTTACATTTTGAGGTCATTGCCCTCATTTGCTGCACATTTGTTTACAGATTATTTAATATTCTGACATGAAGTCTTAGTCCTTAAGTTATAAGGTGTTAAATATTATAGGTCAATAGTTGTTTGTGTTTGTTATACGTATAGTCAGAATTATTAGGTTCTTTAGATACATAGAGATTGTATTCTGCCTAGACAGGTAATCTTCAACCACTTCAGGATCTGTAGAACATGGCATTTAAATAACTTAGGGTTCTGTTGACATGAGACATGATTGCTCCTCACAGCACCAATCTATTCCCTTGAGAAAGTTAAGCACCAAAGACATTCCACTCAGAGTTTGTTTTCTTCTTGGCACAATTGGTCTTTGGGCAAGGAACTGCCCATGCCTCAACCACTGACGAAGTACATGGTATCTGGACTGGACAAGCAGGACACAAGGAAAAGGACTGCCAAACCTTGCCAAGACAGGGTAAGACGGTTCTGAAAAATTCCCTGCCTCTGAAAATGATTTGTCAGTTACGCTAGGTCTTAGACAAAGTTAATTGCTTCAATGTTGGAAATGACACTTTGGGTGATTGCTCAGGTAGTCAATTGTCTCTGACATATACTGCTTACTTTGGAAGCTGCTTGATTGCACTTTCTGCCTACTCAAGTAGCATTATCTCCCTTCTCAGGCCTTCAATGGGGTTGAAAATTAGATAGTTATAGTTACCATCCTCTTATGGTTTAGTCAAGCCTATTTCTGATGCAAGACTTAGACTCTTTGGAATAGAATGTTCATTAAAACATTTATCCTGTGTTCCTTGCTTAATATTGCTTATGCTGTTTGTAATTTTATACTTGATATCTGCTCCTATTGTATATAGTTTTGTATTGGGTTTGGATCACTCTTGTTTAAACAAAAGGGGAGGTGATGGGAAAGCTTTGTTAACCAATTATCTTTAAGAGGTGGGGCTAAGTTAGGGTGTGGCTTTCTGGGACCCCAGAGGGGTGGGACACAGCCCAGGTGCTCTCTCTCTGTGTGGTTCCCTCACAGCACAGCTGAGCTTAGAATTCTCATTCCTGTTTCGTGAGTTTTTCCCCTTATAATAAATAAAAATATAATTGCTTTATCTTTTAGCTAACCTGGTTATTTCCTGAATTGAGCTAACTTCTACAGGAGGTCATTGTGAACCCCTCCCCAAGGTTAGCACATCCTGTTGGTGGTGGCAGACAGGTTCTGTACTTATGTGAGGTTTGTCTAAACATAGCTTATGAGTCTATAAGAGTTTTCCCATGGATCCAGGTTTAAACTGGAGTCTGAGGTTAAGCCTTGCCTAGCATGGTACTCTCTGGGCATCTTCCATGGGGTCTCCTGCCATCACCATACCTGGCCAAAAGTTCCAGGCAGTTTTCCTAGCCTCCCTCCTCCCAGTCACTCCCTTGCTTCTACTCAGAATTCCTGCTTTCCAAAGTACTCTCTCAGGACCCTCTCACGGGACCATTGCAATGCCCTTGGCATTCATTCATTAGCCGCTTTGTGACCAAGACTGAGCTTCTGGTTCAGATAATGAATAATCTGCCCCTGACTAAACAGTGCAGCACGGGGGTCAGGACCAGGCTCCCCATCCAGCCCTCCCTACTGCTCCTTACCACCAAGAATCTTAGACCAGACAGCATGTATCAATATTCAGTGGTCCAGAAGAGGCTCAAGACCACTGGTGTGTAGTCTGGTCTCCTCTAACAAAGAAGAAAATTGAATGAACATTGACTCTCAGACTGGCAGGAAAGAGACCCATCATTTATTTATATATTTAATGTATATGGATGGTTATCAGAGGTCAACCTTGCAGGCTGTTCCTCAGGTGCACCTTTTCATAGCCCACATGCGTGCCCGTTGGATCCCCTGGAATTATGGTTAGGGATGGTTGGGAGCCGCCATATGGGTGCCTAGAATCAAACCCACGTCCTCCAAAAAAGAGTAGTACACGCCCTCATCTGAGCGTCTCTCCAGCCCCACCACCTTGCTTTGGAGACAAGGTCTCTCACTGGCCTGAAATTCACTAAGTAGGCTAGCTGGGCCGACTGGTGATCTCTAGGGGATCATTGTGTCCCATCCAGTTCTGGGATTACAAATGTTTGCCTCTATCACCAGTGTTTTGTCTATCTGTCTGTCTGTTTGTTATGTGTTCTAGGAATCAAACTCATGACCTCAAGATTTCAAGGCAAACACTTGCCTGACTGAGCCATTTCCTTCTGCTTGCAATCTGATTCTTGAACCTGCCAAGAGCCTCCCCACCGCCACCAACAGCAGATGACCAGACTCGGATGGGTCAGAAGAGCCAGTGTGTGCTTGACTCCCAGGACTGCTAAATCGCTAAATCAGCCAGCACCCTCTCCTGCCTTTGAAGCAGGGATCTTTGGCTTCAGTCACTGTTGCTTGATTGAACTGCCCACTCTTGGCCTTTTCCCAGTGGCTCTGTTTTCTAGACAGGACTGGGGAGCCAAGATGGCTGCCCTCTGTGGTCCACGCTCTGCTGCTGCTGTCCTGCCCTGACTCATGAGACATGAGCCCCTCCCCATCCCTAAGCCTCCATTAGCATCCAGTTCTAACAGGCAGGTGCTTCCAGCATTGGCAAGGAGCCGCTCATCCAAAGCACTTGGGATGCCCCAAATGACTGCTCTCCATCTGAGCTGGCACAGATTGCTGGGACAAGTACCACCTGTAGGTTACTCAGACCCCAGCCAGTGGGTCCCTGAGCTGTTCAAGATGGTCTTTGTCCTTCCTGCTAACAACAGTGGTGCCCATCCCAGAAAGGGCAGAGTCATCTGCCAGTTGTCCTCAGACCTGGTTCTTCAGTCTGCATGGATTTAGTCCTTGAATATATTATTTACTGACCTGAAATCTGTCGCTCAACCTCCCTGAATGTGGACACCCTCCTCTATTAGTCAGGGTTATGATTTGGATTTTAAATGACCCTCAAAAATCTCTTGTGTTGGTGACTTGGTGCTAGCCTATGGTGGGTTTTTGTTTGTTTGTTTGTTTGTTTGTTTGTTGAGTGGGGTGGGGGAAGAAGGGTGGCACAGGAGTGAGGGTGCCAGCTATTGCTTGGATTATAAACTCGTCACCTCTGGATCTGGACACAATTCGTTTTCTGTAAGTCCTTGGAAGCACTAGCCAAGGAGTGTGGTTACATGACGACCCTGTGTTTGGGAAATACCGAGGCGAGGCCGGCATTTCACAGCTGCAAAGCAGAATGGAAAACCACTGTGCTGACAGAGGCCCAGGGGACTCTCACCGCAAGACTATGTCTAGCTGGGACACACTCATGGGCTTTTGAGTCTCTGTATGTTTTCTCTATTTACTCTCCACGGGACCCTTTCACTATAAAGCACGGGGTTTATGGTCGGACATTCTGGAAACTTCTTCTCTGAGGACCATTCTTCACCAAGAGTTTTCGCTCCTTTTTTTCTTTTTCTTTCTTTCTTTCTTTTATTCTTCCTTCTGCCCCCTCCCCGAAGACTAGTTGGAGGGCAAAGCATCAGGAACCTAAAGCATACTGGGTGGGGAAAGGGATGTGGGGCTCCCTACACCCTTTTCCCTGACTCACGGGGCCCAGCCCGGACCATCTCCTTTATCAGACGTGCTGCAGGGCTAGCTGCGCTCCGTGTTTTATGGCCCTATCATGTGTGAGATCTTGCCCATGAGGGGGAAGCTGTCAGTGCGTAACATAGATTTCAAGACAGACGTTCTGCTGCAAGATTATGAATAACCCCTCTGATCATTAGAGCCAGAGCATTTTTTAAAAATCCAATTTGTTTCTAGCTTCAAAACCCATTTCGTCTGCTTCCCGTCATCTGCGTTATGGAGGGAGGGCTGAAGGCTTCCAGAGTCTTGGCTACTAGAAATGTAGTACCCTTAGAAACCATACATGCCCCTCCTCCAACACCCTTATTTCCCCTGCAATAACCTGATAACCATCGCTTGTAACCCCGCCCAGGCTTTCCTATTGGAAGGCATCTCTGTTACGAACTGACAGAGCAGGAGAGAGCCTGGACACTGGGTCAGTGTCCCTAAGACCTGAGCAAGACCAGGCCATGACTGAAGCCCAGGGAAGCATTGCTGAGTATGTCCTTGCAGAAGGTACAGATTCTGATTGGCCAAGTCCAAAGTCAGCATGCAGCCAAGATTCAGAGAAAACAAAGGAGCATGAAAAAAAATTAATCACTCCATTGCTGCTTCTTCCCTCAACAGCCAGAGACACCAGCACTGGGGCTTGTAAGGTGGGGGTGATACCCCACGCCCCCCTTGTGCATGCAGACTCCTCTCTTCTGCAGTAAAAGCTGAGACATTGGAACACGTGCCTTCTTCCCCCCACATCAGCCCACCATAGGGACGTGAGCCGTTCATCTTCTTCTTGGCTCGGTTCGCAGCCTCCAGAATACTTGTGAGGGGCACCTTGCCCAGTTCTGAGCTCTGACGAGACACCAGGGCCCTTCTGAGCACTTGGCACTCTCCCAGGTTGCATTTTGTCTGTTCATCCACCTTCAGAGACCAGACTGGACAGTGTCTTCTGGCTGGGCCAGGCCAGAGTGGACCATGTCTTCGCTGCAGGCCACAGGATGAAGTTTCCAGGAGGCCTGTGATGCAGAGGTTCAGCCCATCTGTTTCATCTCTCACGAACCCTCCTCCCTGCCGCGGACCCTGAGCTGTGGGCTGCAAACAGCGGAGAAGACAGCTCGTGCTCCGTGCCCTGGACAAGGTCAATGTCCTGGAGGGAAGAGACAGGAGAAGCTGTTTACAGAACCACCTGAGCTCAGGAACAGGGGCGAGGGCAGAAAGAATCCGCAGCCCTGAGAAGATGGCTTTTGATTTTTGGAGGCAGCTGGGGAGGGTCAAGAGAGAGGGTGACTTGAGCCGGGTCTGCAAGGACAGCTAGCAAGTTAATCAGGCTTGCTTGTCTTGCAGGAACCCATCTCTGAAGTCACCGTCCCCTGAGGTGACCCACTTGCTCTTCCACCCTCTTGAAAACATCTAAATTTCTGTCTCGCCTCAAATATAAACAGTGTGAACTCTTCGGCTCACCAGACCATCCTGGTGCCTTGCTTAGCACATAGTGGGTGCACAGAGCTGCGGACTAGATATTTGGGGAATAGAGGCACGGGGAAGGAGGAGTGGGGACAAGGCCCAGTGAAAGCCAGAGTAGAAAAGACCTTAGCAAAGAGTAACAAGCAGATACCAAGCCCCTGGCTCCCAGAATTCTCCAGACTCCCCTCCCCAGACACTGGGGTCGCCTTGCCAGGAGAGCAAGAGCTATGAGGTTTCTCTCCATAGCTCCCAGATGCATCTAAGGTGTCTATGGAAAAGGTTCCAGCGAGATCCTGGGCCGAGGCTACCTCCCCAGCAGGAGTGGAAAGACTTGCCCTTATCCCAAACCTCATCTTGGGCACCCTGGTGACCCAGCCCAGCGTCTCGGGAGCCTGACTGCCCCACTTCTGCCTGCTCTGAGCTTCAGTCCTTTTAGCTCGAATTTGTAAGTGGGCTTCAGCCCAAGCAAAAGATTCAGCGGGAATCCGGCCGGGTTCCCAGACGCTTAATTGGAGCTGGGCTCTTCATTACCCGCACACCTGTTCCCCAACACCATATGGTCCGAGGTAAATAGACTGTAATTGTTTATCCAGAGTCAATTCTTCCATGAGTGAGTGAGTGCCGGTGGGGGCCGCAGCCTCCTCAGCCTCCTCACGCCATTCCCAGCTCCAACCTCTCCAGGAAACTGAAGGACAAACCCCTTGCAAGGTTAAGATGCCTCGCATGCTGCCCCCAGCAGAACACACTTCTGCATTGGGAGACTCATCTTGGACAACTCCTCCAGCTCCGAAGAAAAGCCCCACCCAACTCTGCCAGCTGGTGGACACTTGACAGCCAGGCTCCTTTGCCCTTGCCTGTGTGATTGAGCAGGAAGGCACCTCTCTGGTCCTGGGCTCATTTTTTTTCTTCTTCTTCTCCTGTGGAAGCCAAAGGATGTCTGAGATGGACTGGGACAGTGCCAGCTCTCTGGCCCCCATCACAGCTCCACCACCGTTCTACAGCAGCCTGAGCAAATTCTGTCAAGTCTCAGAGCCTAGGCCAACTGAAGACACGACCTCAGTGCCACATGGTCCTTGATAATAGAGGGACTAGCATCGTTAAGCTGGCAGCTCATGGAGGAAGACTGTGGACAGCTCATACTTGTAGGCTTAGGTTGGTGAACGCCCTTGGTCAAGGTCACCCAGGCCGGGGGAGAGAGATTCTCACCTACTTCTGTGAACTCCACAACCAGATCCCTCGATCCTGCTCCATTTATACTGTGGATAACACACCCAGCGAGCCTGGCCTGGTGCCTGTCATCCAAGAGGAAATCAATAAATGCCTGTTTTCGTGTCTCTGTCCTTCAGTGGACATATCCTGCCTTCCATCCTGGCTCCAGTACCTGGGCAGCATCCAGAAGCTCGGGCTTCAAAATGTCCCCCACAAGGTGAAGTATAAATAGGGCAGATCCTTGTCCCCTCTTCGCTTCCTTGGTCTCAACTCTTGGTCAGTCTTATACTGCCAGGGAGAGGTGTCACTTCCTCCTCGGTCTGGCTGTCCCCAGATAGTCCTAGAGTGTGGTGCTACCAAGCATGACACTCATGTCCAGGAGGAGGAAGGCTGCTGGCGCACCCATAATGGTTTCTGGCCTCCAGTGTATGGCCTCCAGAGACATCAGATGAGTTCATCATTGGGAATGCAGTTAAGCATCGTTGGGAGCCAGTTAAGGCTGGGAAGATGGCTCAGTGGTAAGAGTGCTTATTATGAAATCAAGAAGACCCAAGTTCAATTCCTCAGCATCTATGTAAAAGCCAGGCAACTCTAGCTTTTGTGGGGGTGGGGGTGGGGTGAAAACAGGTGGATCCCAGGAGCTTGCTGGTCAACCGGCCTGTAATCCGGAAGGACAAGGTTCCAGTTCAGTGAGAGCCCCTGTCTCAAATCAGAGCAGAGAGAGAGAGATAAACTGCTAGCATCATACGTCTGCTCACAAGTGTGAGCACTGATGTCACGTGTGCTGGAGGGGTGGGTGTGCGTGCATGCGTGTGTGTGCACATGCGTGCATATGAGCACACACATGCACACAAAGAAACAGCAAGAGCTCCTGTGCATTCTTGAGATCTGGCTGATAGTCCCAGGAGGCAGACTTCTCAGTACGGGGAAGAAAAGCAGAGCCACTTAGATGCATGGACACTGCAGACACGTGGGGTCTTTCTCCAGGGACTCTGACAAGGCTTCTTCTAGTGGCTGTTCCCTTCCCTGCTCAGAATTCTTCACTCCAAGCCCCCGCCTCCCATCCTGGCTGCCCTGAGGATGAATGGCTTCCTGGGGCTTAAGAAAATGGATTCAATGTCCTCTTAATTTTCACTGAATCAGCCCTTAATATGATGAAGGGCTTCCCAGCCAATCCCCTCTGATGCCCCTCCTACCTACCAGATTATAGAGTCTACCTGGGCCGGTCAGGTTACCATAAAGGTAAGTTCATGTCCCCAGCCCAGGCATTCTGCCAGGCTGAGAAAGGATGCCGAAGGTCACCTTCTGATCGCTGTCAACCCTCTGCATAGAGATATGCGCACCTGTTGAACCACCGAGACAGGTCCCTGTATCAAACATCCTGCCAGACTAGGAAAAGCATCACCCCAAGGGGAGCTGAAGGGAGGGGCAGAGAAGACTCTGGAACCCTCAGGGTGATTACACATTCTCTCTACAGGAGGTCTCCCAGGGCCCTGGGGCTGGAGGTCTCTAATTCCCATGGCTCCCTGATTATTCCATGGAAGTCAGGGGCTGAGATAGGAGCAAGAATTCTGTCATCAAGAAAAAAAGAAATATGTAAGAAAAGGGGGGGGGGGAGAGCTTTTCCTAGCAAGTTTTCTGGGCGCCCAAGGGGACAACTTTGAAGGAGCCTGGTACCCTGAGCAGTCGCGGCTGCCTCCCACAACTTGAGGAACGGGAAGGAGTTTTAAAAGATATTTAAGCTGCTGCATAAATTGGCCCCTCTGGGGATGCACGTGGTTCTGCCTTAGTCCAGAGGCTACAAGGCTATTTTCTACCCCAGGCACTGGGCTGAGTGTTTCAGGATTGGCTGACGGAAAAGGGGCAGGGCTTCCTGCCCTGGGCCTAGGATAAACGCAGAATGTTCTAGAATCAGGCGTGTGCGCGACACTCCTGGAATGTGAGCCTCAGAGAAACTCTTTGCTGGATCTCACAAAGTCCTCCAAAAGAGGTGTGTCCCTCAGCGGGGACCTTTAGTGGAGAAAGGGGAGGGGAGGAAGATGCACACTTAAGAGTCCCTCTCCGTTTTGATAAAATTCCTAATAAAAGCAACTTCAAGGGGAAAGGGCTTATTTGGGCTCACGGTTTGGAAGTATAGTCTACCATGAAGGGGAAGCCAGGGTGTAGGGAGCCTTTGGCAGCAGGTCACATTGCATTCACCATCAGGAAGCAGAAAGGGACAGTTGGCTGAATAGGCGGCTTGCTTTCTCCTTTTCAACCCCTCCCAGAGTACGCCTACATTTAGGGAGGAGGGTCTTCCCACCTCAGCTATCCTAATCTAGAAACTCCTCACAGATACGCCCAGAGGTTTGTCTCCTAGATCTGTATCCCCATCCAGTTGACAATACTAACCGTAAAAATACAGAGCCCCACTCCATGGCAGTCCCGGGCTGGGCATTTAATGCAGCCGTTCAACCCTCTACCACCACCTTGCCATTTCACAGAGGAGGAGACTGAGGCTTGGACAGTCAGCATCATGTGCCCAAGGACATACAACCAAAAGGAGCCCCGTGGCTTCAAATCCAGACCATGCCTCTCTTCAAATAGCCCCTTAGAAAGGGTCTAGGAAGGGTGGGGCCGCTGGTTGGAGTCCTCAGTTGCTCATATACACGTTGGTATGGACTTTATGGGGTGGTTTTGGGTGCTGGTGTGAATGCAGGATGCTGCCTGAGCTGGCAGAAACTGAAATTCAAGAGAAGGGTGGTTAGCCAGGCTTCCTCCTCTGACCCATCCCTCCAGCCACTATCATCTGCTGTGCACAGCTCCTGGGGTCTCCCTGGGCTCCAAGCACCTACAGCTGTCCAACTGGGGCCTTCTCTCAGTTGGGGTGGAAGCCATGCTCCAAAGCAGAAGAAAAAGCCTTAGGGATCAGACTGGAGTTGAAAGGTGAGACTTTCTGCTCTGAACTGGGCTTGCATCTTGGGGACACAAGCCTTGGGCTTGATCCCCAACACCTCAGAAAAACAAAAGACCTCTCCCCTGCAGAAATGACCTGCCCTCCACTCTGCTGGATGTGTTTCTCCCGAGCTAATCCATCCCCCATGCGTTCCCTGTTCCTCCCGCCCTTTAGTTTCTTTATCAGGAGGAAGAAGTCCGTTTTCTCCTGGTGAGACAGAACTAATAACCAGATTACAGGAACTCCCAGACAGGGGCATCAAATATTACACAGAGGCTCCAGGTTCCTATCACTCCATCTGTAGTGTTCTGTGGCTGCAGCGATGGCCGCCCGGCCCTCTCATTGATGAAGTACATTATAAGTGCTAAGTAATAATAATACTGTAAAATGCCTCAGTGCTCAAGCATGAGCTCCGGGCTCCAGATAAAATGCCAGACAGATAGATTAGCAGGCGGAGGAAGTACTCAAGAGTGCCGTCTCCCTGCAGCTCCCTGGGCCTAATAGATAGGACCAATCAACCCACTTCAATTACAGCTTGGGGACTAATAGCCAAGAGCTGATTAAATCCCCTGCACCGGAACTGGTGTGACAGTGCTCTGTATGCTCTGGTGTCGGAAGAGCAGGTGAGCACCGAGAGGGTGGAGATGCCCATGGGCTGGCGTGAGATTGCTTCGCTGTAACACACTGTTCTATGGAGTTCTGTTACTAGTGCAGGCTAGCCCAGAGCAGGCCTGGTATCCATTTTCACCCTCCTCACCTTCGCCTCTCTCCAAGCTGAAAGACTCTAGTTGGTTCTGCAGGAAATCTCTCGTCAGTAGAAAAGTGGGGGAGGGTGCTGTGGGTTGAATGTATCATTCACTAATTCTCGCCCACCTTGAAGTTTATGTGCTGGAAATGCGCCCCTCTAATTTATTCACATGCTAATAGTATTGAGGGTCTGACTTTGGGCAGGGGGTAAGGAGAATTCATGAGGGTGGTCCTGGTTTCATTTCCTGACACCATGATGAACTATCTTAACAAAATCAGCTTAGGAGAAAGGGTTTATTTTTAGCTCACGGTTCCTGGCTATAACCCATCATGGCGGGGATGGTCACGGTGACTGGAGCTTGAGAGAACTGGCCACACTGTATGCACAGTTGAGAGCAGAGAGGCGGGCAAGCGTGCATGCTAGTCACTCAGTCCAGGGCTTAGCACAAGCAGTGGCGTCCTGCTACATCCAGGGTGGGACTTCCCACCTCAGTTAATACAGTGGAGAAAAACCCTCACAGGCCAGGCTGACTAGTTTGAATTGATACCGCCTTCCCTGGTGATTCTATTGTGTGTCAAGTCAACTGTCAAAACTAAGGGAAATGGGGGATCTTAGAGCACTAGAAGCTTTCCAAGAGAAGGAAGAGGGACAGACAAGGTGGGATTCTCCAGATGCTGAGTAGATGCAAAGGCTGTGCTCCTGTGTT
The DNA here is from genome assembly GCF_903992535.2 of Arvicola amphibius. Classification (NCBI taxonomy): domain Eukaryota; kingdom Metazoa; phylum Chordata; class Mammalia; order Rodentia; family Cricetidae; genus Arvicola; species Arvicola amphibius. The sequence goes on from NC_052050.1 coordinate 7,664,814, forward strand.
GTTGGTTGTTGTTGTTAACTCTTTATTATTTGGGTCTTTAGTCTCTGAGGGGCCACCACTCAGCTCCCAAATAAATCACACATGGAGTCTTATTCTTACTTATCAATGCCCAGTCTTGGCTTCGCTTATCTCTAGCCAGCTTTTCTTAACTTAAAATAACCCATCTACCTTTTGCCTTAGGCCTTTGCCTTTTTCTATTTCTGTATATCTTTTCTTTCCTTCTAACTCTGTGACTGGCTGTGTAGCTGGGTGGCTGGCTCCTGCTGGCCTCCTCTCCTCCTTTTCTTGCTCCTTGATTCCCTCTTCCCAGATTTCTCCTCCCTTTTATTCTCTCTGCCTATCCTTTCTCCTGCCTTGCTACTGGCCGTTCAGCTCTTTATTAAACCAATCAGATGTTTTAGACAGGAAAAGAAACACAGTTTCACAGAGTTAAACAAAAGCAACATAAAAGAATGCAACACATCTTTGTATCATTAAAACAAATGTTCCACAGCATAAACAAATGTAACACATCTTAAAATAACACCCCACAACACTCTGGACTTCCCAGAATCCTGAGCAGCAAGCTGTAAGCCATGTGAGCAACTTCCCCCGCTTCATCTCCTCCCCTCATCCTTCTTCTCTTTTTCTTCTGTTCCTCCTTCCTCTTCTCCTTCCAGAACTCACTTTACAGCCCTGGCTGGCTTTGAACTTGCAGCAATCCTCTTGCCTCTGCCTCTTGAGAATGAAGACTATAGGCATAAGCTGCCACATGAAACTCACCCACTGCCACGGGTTTTCTTAGAGCTACAGAAAACAGGCTAAGACAAGGCTGGAGATGGTCAGGAAGATACGTGAGGACAGGCAACTGGGGGACAGCTGGGTGAGGGAGATGACTGTGCCATACTGGGGCGTCATCAGAACCGACTAAAGGTGGACTAGACTCACAGAGTGGGTAAGGCTGACTGCCCTCAGATGTCAAAAATGAAGGGAGGACACTGGCCAGCAACATACTGGAGAGGGGCCCCATGGGTGTGGGCTCCAGTGACGGGGACTCATGCTGGGCCAGGGGCAATACAGAGAGTCTGGTGGTGTGGGTGTTGCTTTTATTGATTAATGAATAAAGAAACTGCCTTGGCCTGTTGATAGAGCAGAATTTAGGTAGGCAGAGAAAACTGGACTGAATGGTGGGAGAAGTAGGGCAGAGAGAGAGATGCCATGGAACTGCTGCCAGAGATAGACATGCTAAAATTTTGCTGGTAAGCCACTGCGATACACAGGTTAATGGAGATGGGTTAAATTAATATGTAAGAGTTAGCCAATAAGAAGCTAGAGCTAATGGACCAAGCAGCGTTTTAATTAATACAGTTTCTGTGTGGTTATTTCAGGTCTAAGCTAGTCGAGCAGCCAGGAACCAACAAGTGGGCCCTCCTCCAACAGTCTGGCTTTGGAGGAAGTGAACCCTGCTGAGGGAAGGCTGCCCACATAAACACCCTGGAGTCACATAGATTTGTTATCCCCCACCCCATGTTCTGTTCTGCACACAATAGGAACTGCCAGCGCCACTGATCCTGCAGATTTTGGGGGAGAATACTTTCCTAAGTGGGAATGAATGTGTCCTGTCAAGCTGGGCAGTTTTTTATACCTGGGCCTGTTGGCCTCCTGCACAATATGACATGAGACACATACTCTAGATAAGGAGAAAAGAGGGAGATGAAGAGGGGGAGAAGGGGGAAGAGGCAGGGGGAGGAAAAGAAAGAGGAAGAGAAAAGGGAGGAGGAGGGAGAGGAGGACGCAGTGTTGAAAAGCAATTTGCACGAAACTTGTATCTGAGAGCGAACACAAAACGTTTGATTCTGTCGTACGCCTTCAGAGAACAAAACAGTGTGAACGGTGCTGAACATGTGTTCCTTCAAAAATACAAACAGAGAGAAGGAAAATCAGATGCAAGCCTCACAAGAGCTAATTCTTAAACGCTCCCAGTTGGATTTGCTGATCCTCGGGGACCATGTGGGAGGAGACGGGGAGTGAGCTGGTAGACATCAACTCCTGGAAGCCTCTGGCCCAAGACTGCGCAAGGGAAGGAAGGCAGAGTCATTGCCGCTGCTGTGCAGGAAAGAATCAAAGCCTATTGCACAAGGGAGCCGAGCACCTACATCCAAGTTCAAGCCAGGGAGGGCGCAGAGGAGGAGCAGATGGGAACTGGGACCACCAAGGGGCCAGGGAGAGGAGGCTCCGGCATGAAGATGATTAGGCAATATGAACAACACGAGGAGAGGCCACGGGGAAGAAAGCCACTGTGGAAGAAAATCGGACAGTCAGCCTCACAATAGGAATTGCAGTGAAGGGCAGGGAGCTGTGGTGAAGGAGAGAAGACCACAGAGAGGGGCCTTGCTCTGCAAGCCACACGATAGATATGGTGACAGGCTGCTTCTTGCTTGCTTATTCCAGAGAGCCTGAGAGTGAGGGCCAGGACCTCCTGGGGACAACAGTGTGGCTAATTGAGCCCAGGTCTGGACACTAGTGAACCATGTAGTTTCTGATCAGGTCTATGTTCTTTCCCTATCCTCTTTTGGGTTTCTATTTTAATAAATGGGGTGGGGTGATGATGGGGGGTGGGGGCAGAAGACACTTCACAGTATTTGCCCAGTTCCCTCCTCCCTCCCAGCCACTCTGCTTTCAATGGCTACCCGGGCACCTGGCAAGCAGACATGGCTCCGTCTACCCGCCAAAGCCTACTGGTCATCTGAGTGGCTTTTGTTTACTATGGCTACTGTAGCAAGGTGCCACAGGCTAGGGTGGCTCACACAGCAGAAATGTTCTTCCTGGGTCTGGAGTGTAGAAGTCTGAGCGCCGGGCTGGTTTCTTCTGCCGTCTCTCCTCCCTGACAGTCACCTCCTCTGTGTCCTCGCATCCCTCTGGAATTAATCTCTTTCTTGTTATGAATTAATCTCTTCTTGTCTTAAGGACACAGTCGTGTTGGATTAGGGCCCACCCTAGTGGCCTCAATTAAAATTAATTACCCCTTTAATGTCTGTGTCTCCAAACCCAGAAGCGCTTTACAGTATTGGGGGTTAGGACTCTAGCATCTGAATCTGAGGGGACGGAATTGAGTCTGTGACAGGACACAGAGAGTGGCACTCAGGGCTGGATGCTGTGTGGAAATGACAGGCCCCACTTCCCACTCTTAGTCCCTCCTTTAAGTACCATGGTGTGGTGGTCTGGTCACCAAAGCGGAAAGTTGGCCACCTCTCATTGTGTACCTCCAAGGCTGCACTACTTCCCCCCATCACTGACTTGGCTGGCTGTATCCCATCACCCTATGCCTCCTGCAGGCATAGGAGCCCTGGAAGAAGGGGTCAGGCTGTCCTCACAGCTCTTGTCTACCTTTTCTCCAGTCAGACATCAGGACTCCTTGAGGGAGTTGAGGGACTTTGACTAATTTTGAGGATAGTACTTCACCTGGATGCTCAGGTTCAGCAAGGAGCAGAGGAAGGAGAAGTGGCCAGGAGAGACAGTCTGTTCCACAAAAGGGAAGAGGAAGCCACATGTAGCCTCATCTAGCCGTGTAGGGCTCTATGGGTCTCCAACATTTCTAGGCCATGAATGAGGAAGGGATCCTCACATCCCCCATGGACAAGAGAGCTAGCCCAGAGTGTCTGGAAGCTTCTGCATACCATACCAGTGAGGATGCGACCTGGAGGTTCTCTCTGGTAGAGTCTGGCTTGCTGGATCCCTTTCCACTGTCACATTGCTTGCTGTCACTACAGGTTTGGTCCTCAGGCCATGCATGTCAGTCTCAGCCCTGAAATCTCGAATCTAGGGTGTCAGGGGAAGTTGAGAAGAGCCCTGGCACAAACTAAAGTCTGCAGTGAGCCCACCCACAGCCTGGAATCCAGGGTGACAGGATGTTTGGATACACAGACAGTCTCCAGGATTGGGACAGAAAGGTAGTTTAATCAAAGAACTGGACTATGCTCTTGGGGCCTCATCCAAGGAGGTCCTTCCCCGAGAGAGCTGATCAGAGCCTTTAAGGGCCAGGCAGAGACTCTCAAGGCCATGCTGGCGGCTTGGTGTCCTTCTAGATGTGGGGAAAGGTGTGTGAGCCTAGAGGTCTCCGCACCTGTATGGAGGAAGACACTCTCCCCAGGAGGTCAGCTCAGGTCACCATGAATACTAATATAATAGCAAGGCGAGGGAGACAGTTCAGCCAGCCCCAGCAGGTCTTCGATGCTCCTTTGGGAGTGACACCATACTGGGGTGACTGTACTTACTCGGAACTGGGAGAAGCTAGAGTAGGAGACAGTCACTGGGTTGCTTTGGGGGGGGGGTTCGGGTGGGTGAGCGAGCCATCAGAACAGTAAGGAGATAGGAGACAGGAGACAGGCTCCCTGAGTCGGTGTGACCTTCTCCACGGGGCTTAAGATTCTGTTTGTAAAACGGGGCCCACAGAACTTGTGTCTCTGAGAGAACTGAAGAATCGGCATGTAAAACATTCAAGAGGACTTGGATGGGCAAGGTTCTGGGAGTGCCAGGCATTAGCATGCACAATGGGACACTTCTAGAAGTTTAGACAAGGAGTCTTGCTCTGAATATATGACAATAAAACGGGAGATATTCGGTAATGTAGAAGGGAAATGGGGAGAAGACAAGGGGGGGATAGTAACAGAAATGAGTGCTATGTGCATACGTGGAAATGGCATAACAAAACACCTTACTTTCTATAATATAATTAACACACGCTCAGAAAAAAAGGAGAAAATTCCTTACAGCAGAACCCGAGACTTTAGCATCTGGGGGTGGGAGTGCGTGGGTCAAGGAGCAAGAACCACCTGACAGGAGAGGAAGCAGGAGTGTACAGGCTGCCTTGGGGTGGGGTGGAGGAGTAGGGGCTGTGCAGAATGGGGTATAGAGAGAGGAAGGATGCTCAGGTGCTAAGGAGCATGGGAAGCTGGCAAGTGGTACCCATGCCCTTTGCATTTTGTTAAACCAACATCACTTCTAGCTACTTGGAAAAGGTGGAGCGTCATTTTATTGTGTTTATCTGCCCAAATGGTGTTCCCGGAGACCATAGACAGGACCCTGGGAGTGTGCAGAGAGCTGATTCTTCTCTCAGGCTGCAAAAGTTACCCAGTCCTCAGTGGGTATCATAGGTTCCCATCCATCAGCAGAAGGTCAAAAAAAAATGAGCCAGGCTCCCAGAAGACAAGTTCCCCAAAGGTGGAACACAGTATGTCAGAATTAAACTCGCAACACCCAGGACCGGTCCAGCCTCCCTATCGCAGCCCTCGGCTACCTCCCCGGGTAATTTCCGGGGCATTTCAAACGGCAAAGACAATCAGATGTCAGAAATGGTTTGGGTCTGCAATCAGACCAGGGATTTTCATGGAATTCCCAATGCGAGAGCCTCCAGGCCCAAGGAAAATTTCCCCAGTGGCAGCACTCCCTTCCCAACATGCCCCTCGCTTCCCCAGCCTGCCTCTGTTATTGGATCCAGCGTGATTGTCTCCCGGGCCCCTAATGGAATTTTATCAGGGATCTCTGTAACTGGATTGCTTATTTGCAGCCTGCGCCGCCAGCGGCCCCAGATAAAGAACGCGGCGTCTGCGCTGTGTGTCAGAAATCCAGCCCTGTTGCCATCCATCACTCTGTCAAACGTCACTGCAGACAGCCTGCTTCAAGCCCCATCACGCTGGGAATTTTCTGCCCAAGAATAACAAAAGCGGCCCCAGTTGGAGAGGCCTCTGTCCCACCTTATGCCTTCCATACAGGTGGATGAATTTAGTTCCACCCCCTTCGTGTCTCGCCTCCATTTCTCTTTAGAGTCTGCAGCCGCTCACCAGCCCTTCTATAGGTCCAGAAGCCTCTAAACAACACTGTGGATTTACAAAACCCTAAGCATGTAGAATACAGATGTGGGAATAACGGTTCTTTGCATGTAGAAAGCATGTGTGAAATGTGTCCATCTACCTTCTCCCAGTGATATTTACTCCACTATGAATGGGAGGTAATGCTATTATTTTCTGATCGGCAGGTGGAGTTAGGTTCAGAAGGTTAAATTACTTCTCCAGGTTTTTGTTTTGTTTTGTGTATTTGTGTGGGGGTACATTATGTGCAAACATGTTGTGCACGTATGCATGCAGAGATCACAGGTCAATGTCAGCTACCTCTCTCAATCATTTGCCTCCTTGTTTTTTTTCCTAAATAACTTATTTCTTGTGATTTAAATTTTATTTTTAGTATTAGTATGTTTGCACTGAAATAAAATTACATCACTTACCCCTCACTTTCCTTCCTCCAGCCCCTCCCAACTGACCTCCCTCAAACCCCTCCCTTATCTCCCCTCCCTTAAACCCCTCCCACATCCCCCCACTCTTAAATTGATAGCTTCTTTATTATTGTTGCACGAATATGTGTGTGTCTACATAGACAAGACCAAAACAATGGCAATATCAATCGGTATGTTAACATGGAAGTGAGGGGGGGAGGAATTCATGGGGTCCCATCCCTAGGCAGAGAATCACAGACAAATCACTGCCAAAGAAAGAGAATTGGCCTTTCTTGGGAATGACCCCCCCCCCTCCGCTTATTGAACACAGTGCGGAGTGGTCAGGGCTGAAATCATATACAAACGGAAGACTTAGCAGGTTGTGTTTGTACACACACACACACACACACACGCGCGCGCGCGCGCGCACACACACACACAACCCAGGTCTGGGGTTACAGGCATGCCCCCACACCTGGCTTTTTCCCTGGGTCCTGGGACTCTGAATTCAGGTTGTCATGCTGTATGGCGGTTTACAAACGAAGCTGCCTCCCCCGCCCCCTCCTCACCCCCCAGCCCGTTCTTTTCACTCCAGATGGCAAACTCTTTCTCCTCAGGTTGCAGCTGTTCAATCTTCCCTGGACTCTTCTCTCTTCAGCTTGGGCCTTCTTGGCTGTCTGTCATTCCCAGCATGGAGTGTGGAGCTGTTCAACTCTGTCACAGCCCTGGCTTGTCTGCAGAAGGATACTGATTGTCACCAGGTCTGCCCTCTTCCTCTCTGAATCACGCTAGCTGTGATCAGTGAGTGTAGCTCCCCAGGGGCCGCTGAACTGACACAGACCCATCTTTGGTCTGATCAGTTCAGGAGCCCAAGCCAGCATAGGTCCCTTCTTTATGATAATGAGCCCAGGAGCCTAGCACATCCATCAACCCCAGCCAAGGAGCAGAGATCTGAGACTCGACACGCCAGGACACAGCTGTCTGTCCTCGCTCAAGCCATCCGAGAACATTCTGACTGTCTCCATGGTAATCCGTCAGATGTAGCCATGGGTAAGTGGGGGCCTGCTTGGCTTATTATAGTATGATAAAAAAACTGTTTTCAAACCCAAAGGTACTGTGGACCCCAAAATGGAGGAGGAGAAGAGTTGGGGGGAGCCTCCCTGAAACCTTGGCTAATGAGCGCAGGGCATGAGAGAAAGAAATAGACACATCTCCATCTTTAGCCACAGGCCACAGGAACAGAAGAGGATGCAGTACCCCAGTCCCCAGAACCTGTGCATCTTGCTTTATGTGGTTTCGTTCCCATGCTGTGATAAAAATACCCAGACAAAAAGCAACTTAGGGGACAAACAGATGATAACAGACAATTACTCCAGTGGGGAAGTCAAGGCAGGGGCTTCAGACATTGAGTCACATCACAGCCACAGTCAAGGGCAAAGAGAACCCAACCTATGCGTGCTCATTTCCTCCCTACCGCTCAACTCTGTTTCTCCACCCTTACCCAGTATTCAGGGGCCCTGCCCAGGGAATGGTGTCACACATTCTGGGATGAGTTACTCTACGTCGATGAACTGAAATCAGTTCCACAGAGACAGGCCAAGAGGCCAAGCCAATAGGGACAATCCTGCACTGAGACTCTTTTCCAGGTGATTCTCAAATATATCAAGTTGAGAATTCAAGTCAACCATCACGTTGGGCTAAAATGAGAAGCGTCTCTTTGGTTCTCTGAGTGGAACCCAAATGAATCCAAGAGAGGGGCGCATAGAGAGGAGATACCCTAAGGAGGAGGAGGTGCAGAGACAGTGGACAAAGCCCTTCTCCTGGGACCAGCACTAAGACGGATGGTAGGGAAATACGTGAGTGAAGGGGGTTGGTCTGGAGGACACCGAGGGAGGTTTCCAGAGCTCAGCAGGAATACAGAGTGTGAGGTAGATGAGGACAACCAGGTCATAGGAACAGAGCAGAACCCAGGGAGTCTTGTGACTTTATAAGAAAACAAAAGACACCAAAGACACATGAAGACACAGAGAGAGACCCAGGGAAGGATGACTTGTGGAAGCAGAAACAGGATGTCTTCTCTCATATTCAGAATGAAGATTTTCTTTTTTTTAAGAGAAAAAGAGATGAAAGGAGAAGGAAACCAATGAGAGAAGAAAGGAGGAACAAGAGGGCATAATGGGGCATGTAGGACTATGATCAAAGTCCATGATATTCATGTATGAAAATTCCACAGTGAGTCCTATCATTTGTAAAATGAATATACACTAATAGTCATCAAAGAGACAGACAGAGAGGTTAGACTCATGGGGTAACAAGGACAATCTGCCTGTACCTCCCCAAGGGCTTATTACCCTGTAGAATCTTGATTTTGGACTTGTAGCCTCAAATCTATTAGAGAACCCATTCTTGTTTTAGCCACCAGCTTGTGGTACTTGGCCTTGGTCATCCTAGAAGGCTGATTGATCTATTATGTCCTGTTGGGGTTATGAAGGCCCCATGGGCTTCAGGTATCTATGAGATGTGCAACTAAGATCTCCACCAGGGATATAGCTAAAGAAACCTGCAGCTGGAGATAGAATGAAGGCTGGATGCTATGGGAACTCCTTTAGCCAATAGCCTTTAAGATAATAGCCCACTTTGGGCATGGTCTCATATACTGTAAATGCAGCCATAAGGCATGTGCTGTTGGATTTGAGGTTTTAGTTCCCAGTGCATGCAGAGAACTGCAGATCACTATTCTTTTTGTGAGTTTACCCCCTAATAAATAAACCTTTGGTATACCCCATTCTGGGCCAGTGTGGAAATCTTTTGTATGGCAACAGTTTGGTGCCCATGTGGCCAGAGTTTACACCATTGCCAGGCCGTGACCAGAAGGGCTGCGGCCTTCTCCCACCTGACACGGTTTAACTACCCCTCCACAACTGATTGTAGTAGAATGAATAGCCAAGGCTGAGCCACTTCTGGGTAAGAGTAGTACTCAAGAAATGCAGAGAGTTCAGAATTGACCCCAAAGTAATATCATGAATCTGGAAGAAACAAAAACAAAAATAAAAAAAAATCTTCCAAAGGGAGATGACAATGAATGAACAAATGAAGAACCTAAAGAGAACAGTGCCCCATAATTTGTAGAAAGAAAACACGAGCTATTACCATTACTCTTGATGGCTCACTAGATCCTATTTCTGTAGACACTGCAGACACTGAATGCAGGACACAGAGAAATCAAGGAATGGAGCTGGAAGCTTCCTCTGTGTTGGATAGTATGCACGGTGCCAGAAGTGCTACACAGCCAGCTGAGGAAGAAAATCCATCCGCCGTATCCTCTGATGAACCCTGCATACTACAAGAGTTCCAACATGCCAGGTAAGATATAGCCACAGACACAATAGTGGCACGGCTGTTTGTGGAATAACCAACCACTTTCAGCTTGGATTTGAAGCCACTCTACAGGAAGGAATGCTTGCCTGGAACTATCAAAAGCCCATGGTTGGGGAGGTCTTAAATTCTTAAGGGGAAACCATTACTGGTGTTTTGCTAAATGGGCATGGAGGAGGGCTACAAAATTCTGTCTTCTGGGTCTAACATGGCCATTGAAGTTACAGGAACAGGAGCTACATACACAAGAGACTGGGAGGAGAAGGCAATTAGCAGGCGTAGGAGGGAGACGAGAACAAGAGAGAGTAATGGAGGGATAACTATGATCCCAATACAATGTATCCATGTATGAAATTGTCCAAAATGTTTAAAAGGAAGAGGTTAAAATACAGCAAAGCACCTTGTACCCCCTAGAAGAACCATTCTCTATCCTGGGATCTGAAATGCAAAGATATAAACAAGCAAAGCTCCCAAAGAGTTAATTCTCAGTATGCAACTAGAAAAATAAATAAATAACTCAAAATATCTCCAGGCATCACAGTGCACAATTAATTAACAAATGAATTGCACAGGCCAAAAATTGTGTGGAGTTCAGAGGACAGAGAGAGCACCTAGGGCTTCAATTGTTAGGGATGGCTTTGCTAAGCAATAAGATTAGACCCGGGCTTCTAAGAAGGAGGAGTAGACACTATAGGGAGAGGTATGGGCGGGAGATGGTCAGGTCTGCTCAGCAAGCGCCTTTATCAGCTGAACCATTTCGCCAGCCCCAAATAGAAGGGCTTTTAAAAACGTGGAGGTGATGGACCTAAAACTGTATCTCAAAGCTACTCCACCATCAGTGTGGATTAGGGGGCCTGGGGGGAAGGAGTGGGTAGGATCTTGGGAGACTTATGGCAATTAATTATTGCACAGAGAGGGGATGAACAGTATGCGTACAGAGGTGCCAGCCACAGGAGTGGGCCAAAGGCCTGCTGATGGGAGAGTTTCTGGAGAGACTGAGGTCTACAGACGGAGGAGAAGGAAGTGTTAGCTGGTCTTTTCCAGCTGCTGGAAACTCAAACTCTACCCCTGCCTACTTAGCAGGAGCATCCCTGTCTGCTTTGACTTTATCTCCTTCTATGCGTGTGAAGGGTTACTTCCAGGACTTAAAACAGGGCTGGGGCCTGTGGTGGTTTGGATAAAATGTCTCCCATAGTCTTGGACATCTGAATACTCGGTCCCCAGTTGGTGGTGCTGTTTGGGTAGATTTAAGAGGTGTGGCCTCGCTGGAGGAGGGCTGCCACTGGGGTACAGCTTTGAAAATTTAAAAGCCCACATCATTCCCAGTTCTGTCCGCTTCCCATTGGAGATGTGAGCTCTCAGCTGTTCTTACAGTAAAATCTTCCATCTGCTGTCACAATTCCCTGCCATGAGAGACTTGGCTCCTTCTGGAACCATAAGTCCAAATAAACCCTTTCTTCTAGAAGGTGTTTTGGTCATGGTGTTTCATCACAGAAAGAGATAAGTAATTACTACAAGACGCCACTCTTCTGCTTAGCAGTCGCTACTGTAAGGGTCTAGGGTGCCGCTCCAACCTCTCAGGGGCTCTGGGGGTAAGGTAGCATGCTTATTACCCCCTGGAGGCACCCTCAGGGGCTACCTTCTCTTGCAGCCTGTGGAGGTGCAGCTTCCTGCCCTTTATTACCCACAAAACCTTCTGCAGCCAATGCACCAAAGAGGGAAGGAACTGCAGAGAATATTCACCCTCCTTTCGTCTCCCAAGCTCAGAGCTGGCTCTCGCCCACAGTCCAATTTCGCAATCTCTCCTCTGGTGCACTTTAATATTTATAGTTGCGTGGCTAGAATATGGAGTGTGAGAATTTTTCAGTCTCGTGAATAGAGGCTTTAGAGAGCTGTCACCCACCTGAGGCTCGCTAATCTACAAACACTGATCCCAGGGCCCTTTCTGCCCCCACCTCCAACCCCAGAGCCCTCGGAGGCTGTCTATCTGGTCGTCTCTGGATCCCTGCCTTTATTAGCTAACTGCTCCTGCTTCAGTGATAAAACAGCCGACAAAAGCAGCATAGGGAAGGAAGGAAGGGTTGTTTCGGCTCATAGTTTGAGGGTGCAGTCCATCACGATGGGGAGGAGTGGCATCGAGGGGAACTCTAGCCATAGCAACAGGCGTGTGTGACAGGCGGTCACATTGAGTCTGCAGTCAGGAAGCTGAGGGGGGTGAATCCTAGCTCTCTGGGTCTTTTCTCCTTCTCATTCACCCAAGGACCCCAGGTGCTGTCTGCTTTCAGAAGGGGTCTTCCCACCTCAAGTACCTCACAGACTCACTCAGAGACGTGTCCCCTCAGTTATCCTAAATCCTCTCACGCGAGGCTTGAGAGATGGTTCCATGATTAAGAGTATGGTAGCCAGGAGCCTCCTCGTGTGCCTGTTGGACAGCCAGCATGTAGCCTGTGTGAGCCCAGAGACTAAAAGGCTTCATTATACCATCTTTGTTCATTTGTATTTGGTTTTACTGGCTACTCACAGGTAACCTAGGAAGGTGGGGTGGAGTTTCACCCTCTAGCTGGTAGCAGAAGGTCAGTCTCTTAGTCTCTGAACCCTCAGAAGCTGCTCATCACGGCTTTGGGAAGTGAGCCCTCCCCAGGGTGACTACAGGTAACAGGGACTTTTTACAAATGGCCTCATGGGAAGCAGGCCAAGCGGCTGATGAGGTGGCTCAAGGCGAAGTGCTGGCTGAGCAAGTGCGAGGACCCTAGCTTGATCTCCAGCACCTGTATACACGATGATACACACTTGCAATCCTATTACTGGGGAAGCGCAAGCAAGCAGATCCCTGGGACTCTCTGGCCAGCTGGCCTAGTTAAATCAGCAAACTCTAAGCCAGTAAGAGACCCTGACTCAAAAAATAATAATAATAAAATAAAAATAAAAATAAAATAAAAATAAGGTAGATAGCTCCCAAGGAATGACATCCAGGCTTCACTTCTGGTGCAATATATGCACCACTGCACGCATGAACCCCTCTCCATATTCGTGTGTGTATGTGTGTGTGTGAGTGTGCGTGTGTGTACACATGCACACCATACTCTGAGCAGTAAATCTAGAACACATCCGAGGGGCTACATTTATTTATTTATTTGTTCATTCATTCATCCCTTCATTTGTTTTTGTTTTGTTTTTATATCCTGACCATAGTTCCCCCTTCCCCTCCTCCCAGTACTCCTCCACCTCCTCCATTCCAGTCCACTCCTCCCTCCTCTGTTTTTCATCAGAAAAGGCCGGGCCTCCAGTGACTATCAGTCAGCTGTGGCATGTCAAGCTGCAGTCAGACTCGGCACCACCTCTGTTCCATTGTTAGCCGAGGCAATCTGGTAGGAGGGTAGGGTGCCCAAAAGCAGGCAACAGAGTCAGAGACAGCCCCTGCTCCCACTGATGGACTCCCACAAGAAGACCAAGCTACACAGCTGTCACATGTATGCAGAGGGCCTAGGTCAGTCCCATGCAGGCTCCCTAGCTGTTGGTTCAGTCTTAGCGAGCCCCTATAAGCCCAGGTTAGTTGGTTCTGTGCCATTTCTTGGGGTGTCCTGGACCCCTCTGGCGCCTATAATCCTTATGTGGGGGCTCATTTCTAAGAAGATCCCACGTACTGCAGGAGGTTTCTAGTCCACACCCCTCCCTCTGCAGTGGGCACTAACGTCTCCATTGTTTCCCCCATAGGCAAATGGCCACCTTCCTTCTCCTTGTCTCTGTTCCTTCCATTTGCCCACACCACTGTCTTCCAGATTATTCTCTCTAAATCCTTCTCAGGGAAGAGAAGTGCCAAGCCCTTAGCCACGTCCTCTGAAGGCCTCAGCCCCAGCTACCTGGATGAAAGAAAGGCCCCAGGACTTAACCCAGCTCAGGCTTGGGGCATCAGCTCCGCTGCTTAATAACAAATCAGCTCGTGCCAGCTAGAATCCCACAGGATCCGGTGCCTGCTTCTATTCCTGGTTACAGGAGTGCTCAGAGAAGAGCTGTGGAGCCTCCCGCTGGAAAACTGATTCACAGAAGCCTAGGTGTGTCCATGGACCCCAGAAGTTGCCGGTCCAGTCAGGGGGAGAGATTCAAAGGCCAAGACAGCATTTTCAAAGATCTCTCTTCACACCACATCTGCAGCCTTCCAGCTGTATCCCACACACCGACCAGCACATCTGTATTTTAGGCTGCCTGGTAGGAGCTGTGTCTCCTCTTAGACACGAGGGAACAGAGAAATGGTGTGACTGAGTACCTCCATAGTTGTCCTAGGGCCCAGCCCATAGGGCCTGGGCCCATAGGATGCCTAGTTCACTGTTGTATGCTCTGGGCATCCCTGACTTACCTGCTTGACAGGTAAGCTGCTGCTCAAAAGGATGGTCGAAGATCTAAGGATGCGTAGCATTAACGCCTCCATGATCGGTGGGCTTGAGGTATGTGGGTGAGGTGCCTCTCTCAGGCAGCCCGAGGTGTTAGTGGACCCTCAACATACACGCCAAGTGCAGATGCACCTCCACTGATGTATTCAGTGCCCTCTTGAGTCTGGGATTGGCAGGTTGATGATCGTGGCTGCCCTCTACTGAGGGAGCAGTAAATCTCACTCTAAGTGTTCAGTGTTCACCTGTTGGCACACATACCCCACTGTTTGCCTGTCCACACACACACAGACACACACACACACACACACACACACACACACACACACACACCCCTTCTTCTTTCCTTCCCCACAGGCATGCACTTTTCCGTACAAGAATTACTAGCTCCTGGCTTACCCAGTTAACTCCTATACCTATCAATGTGCAGTGAGCAGTGATTGTCCCTGAGGCTACCCAGAGCTCCTTCCCATTCTTGGAATTGGAACTACATGGCCCTTCCCTTTATCCTGTGCCCTGTGGGGCTGGAGGCAGGAGTAGGTGGGTACAGGACTGGCTGGAAGACACCCAGGAGACACAACTCATGCTTGGGACATGACTTTCATTGGCTGAGAGAGAAAAGTCTCTCTTCTCTGCAGGCTGGAGCCACAGGTCCATCTTTTCTCACTAATCCCATCAAAGAGCTGGGCCCAGAGAGGGCATAGGGAGACACAGAGGAACCAACCCTGATAGCACTGATGACCCCCACCAGGTGCCAAGGGTGGACATTCTAATAATAAAAGAACCCTATAAGAGATGCCCCTTCCCTTTTGCTTAGAGGTACATATTCTGTTATCCCTACCCAAGAGGATGGGTAAGCAGTCTTTTCCCCAGTTTTTTTGCTAGTTCTTCTTCTAACCCACATGACCTACCCTGCTACCCCTTGCTAGCCTGGACTCCATTCAGGAAATAGCCTGCCCAGCAATGCGCAAGAGGCCCAGGTTTGCTATGGTTATTTGAGTGCCAGAAAAGGAGGTTGCTGGGAGCTGCCCCAGGCCCTTCTGCCCTTCACTCAGTCCCAGATAGACATGGCCAACAGCCACCAGAGCTGATGTGGCAGTTATCTTCAGAGGAAGGAAGACCCATGTCCTCCATATGTCTGCCCTTAGCCCTGCCTGCCCAGCAGCTTCTGCCTGCATTCCCGAGGTCCTGGGGAGCCCGTGCCGCAAAGCTGAGACTCAAGGGCCCTAGTCACCCAGTGTGTTGCTTCTAACCACTTGCTGGGACCTTTATGAACACAGTCACCACAGTGCTCTTGGGCTGGGATGACAAAGGAATAGAGCCTGCTGCCTCTGGGCAACAAGAATCAGAAGCACAGGCAGATCTAAAGCTGGACCAGGACCTGAGGCTACTCTTCATCCCTGCAGCCTGAAAAATGAGAAACAGCACATGGTAGCCAAGGCTAGGCATAGGGGACACCACCATTATGTCAGCTTTCCTAGCCTCATCAGGGCTGAAATCACGCCTTCTGGAAGTTTCTCTAAGCCATCCAACGTTTTCCGAGCATGACCGATTCAGGAAGAGTCAGCATTAGGTTTTGAAAGGCACAAGCCATCTTTCTAACACTTCAATATTTATTTGCCACCAGTGAACTGGAAACATCGTTCTTAAATTTCTCTCTCTCTCTCTCTCTCTCTCTCTCTCTCTCTCTCTGTGTGTGTGTGTGTGTGTGTGTATACTTGTGTCAATGTGTGCACGTGCATGTAGCCAACAGAGGTAAACCATTCCTCAGAAGCTACTCACTTACTTTAAGACAGGGGCACCCGTGGGCCTGTGTCTCACTCGTTGGATTAAGCTGGCTGGCCAGTGTGCTCCAGGGATCTATAGTCTCTAGCTCCACAGATCTGGGGTCACAGGTGTCTTCCACCGGGCACAGTTTTTGTCAAAGTGCTAGAGAGCTGAACTCAGGCCCTCATGCTTGTGTGGCAAGCATGTTAGCAAATGACCATCTTCCCAGCATCTGAGAACTTTAGTTACCCTATACATAAGGCCTCTGTAGTCTTTGGAATTCTTGTCTGTGAGATGGGAGTATAAAATACCTTAGGAATAGAGGTGGATACCAGACAAGGAACTAAGGTACAGCAAGGGACATGGTGGCTGATCCCAGTATGATTATTGGGAATGGACTTTGTCACTTGGTTCCATCTCCTTGACATACACAGGATTCACATTCTCTCTCTCTCTCTCTCTCTCCCTCTCTCTCTCTCTCTCTCTCTCACACACACACACACACACACACACACACACACTCCAGCTTCATGTCAGCACTTATTCCTATTTTTTTTCCTAGAATAAGTTCTCACCTGAAGATGCATAAATAACCGGGCACTTCTTCCTGGCCCGGCACACTGGGGCTCCACCCTCTCCCTGCTGCCAACATTCGCAGGCCTGCCAAGCCGACTGGATTTTGGAAGGGAAATCGGTTGCAAATTGGTATTCAAATGCATTCCAAGTAGAAGTGATGCTTGCGATGTTGGCTGTGGGCAGAGCCTTGCCGTCACCTCCTCTGTGTGGAGTGAGGGCGAGGGTGTGGTGGAGGAGGCTTGGATCCTGGGTTTCCGTTCTTTGGAGTTTTATTACAGGATCTTAGGGGTGAGCGGCAGCTCTTAGTCCCTTCATCCCTGGCTGCTCCTAAGGTGTTGTTCAAGGTCAACCTGATGCCTTTGGGCCTGTGGTCCCAAGGCCGGACACTGCTAACCCCTTCACTCCTAGGGTCTTAGGCTCCTGGCACCCAAGCTCCTAAAATATATCTCTCTTGGCCCTGTGAGCCTGACTCTGATACTTTTAAGACACATGCTCCTGGGGCCTGATGCTCTTGTCCCAAACTTCCGTGTCTAACATGTTAGACCATGGTTTGTTCCAGGTCTGACACTCCTGGCTGCATGTTCTGAAGTCCAATGTTCCTGGGTTCTGATGCTTCTGGCCCCTTGGTCCTGGGGCCCAGTGTTCCTGGGCCTGATGCTCATGACCCTGTGTTCCCAGGGCCCTAATGACCCTGTACTCCTGGTTCTGTTGCTCCTAGCCCCATGTTCCCAGCCTTGTGTTCCCAGGGCTTGACACTCCTGGGTTCCAGACTAATGCTTTTGATGCAGTACAAGTCTCAGCCCTATGGACGTCACCTGTTTTATGCTGGGAATCTTCTGTTTCTTTCAGACACTCACACAAGGTTGCAAGTCCAGCCTCAGCTGACAGTGTCCAGCCTCTATTCGTCAGCCGACTTGTTCTCTTGTACCCCTAGGGACACAGCCTGGATGAAAGTTGGGACATCCATCCCCTTCCTGGGAACCTGCGCTCCCACCAAGCCCCTCCCTGCAGGTTCTCTGCTCTCAGAAGTGCCTCCCATGTATACTAGATTCTGTCGCTGCTCCTGAAGAAGATTCCTGTGTGGGGACATAGGAGAAGCAACAGCTGGAGGAAGTGTCTCCGGGGCCCGTCACAACCTGGGGCTGAGCCTGCTGGACAGCAGCGCCTCCATTCCCAACTTCTCTCTGCTGTCACCCTGAGCTGGGTCTACATGTAAAGAGGAGGCAGGAGCTGGGACTTTCAAAAGGCCCTCTCCTTCCATGAGCAGGCAATCAGGAAGTCGGGCTTGGTGGTGCACAACTGTAACCACAGTATTTATTCAGGAGGCTGAAGCAGGAGTATCGTGAGCTGGAGGCCAGCCTATAGTCTCACTCAGCGAACCAATTAAATAAACAAAACCCCAGGGACAAAACCAAACACAGTTCAACACAAAATCTGGATCTGGTATCACAGTCTTAAAACTCCAGCCACACATGCAGGATGCAGGATGCAGGATGCTGAGGCTAGAGGATCTCCAGTCCAGGACAGGTATGAGCTAGAGAGTCCAAGGTCCACCTGGGCAGTGTAATGAGAACGGCCCAGACAGAAACCCCCAAATGGAACCTGGTGCTCTCGGGTCTCTCCTGAGGCCTGGGAACCAGGGGAGGCCTCTTTCACTGGCCCAGGCCCTGTGCCTTCATTGGCTGAACCAATTGCCCATAGGTCTGCATTTCCCATTGAGCGAGGATGGGTAGAGCCAGGGGGACCCAGGACTAAGGAAGCCACTGACCCAGTAAAGGGTAGGAACAGGAACATCTGTTTTCACTTTCTGTCCCATTAAGTTCCTCTCTTTTAATTTTTTTCACCCTCTGCCCCTCCCCCACTCCCATTTCCATGTATGTGTGTGTGGTATCCATGAGTGTATTCATGTATGTGTGTGTGGTATCCATGAGTGTGTTCATGTTTTGATTGTTTTGTTTTGTTTGTGTACAAATGAATGGAGGCCCAGGTTGGCCAATCCTTCCTCTACCTCACTCATCCATAGAGGAAGGGTCTCTCAATCAAACCCAGACCTCGATCATGTGGCTAGTCTTTCTAGCTAACTTGCTAGAAGGATCCTTATCTCTGCCTTCCAGGGCTGCAATTATAGGCAGGTTGTCCCATTCTCCTGTCATATATGTAGCTTTCTGGGTATCCAAGCTCTAGTCCTGGGCTGCACACGTATGTGGTAAGTGCTTAGCCACTGAGCCATGGAACCATCTCCCATGCCCCTCACCCCAACACTGAGGGTTTGCAGTGAGGCCAGAGGATTGACTATGGACAGCTGCGATTCCAGGACACCAACTATTCTCCTAGTGTCCCGTTGTGTGAGTCCATGGAGCCACTTCACAGTCTGCATGGACACTTTGTGGGGAACTGAGAAGACACCTAGGTAGGAGGCAGCCTGGGAGATGCTCTCCAGCACAGGCCTACACATCCTACCTGCCTCGGTCCAGATCCTGCATCTCAGCCAGGTCTGGGAAACTAGGAAAGACTGCTGTGTCTCGGGGATGTGCACCACCCATATGGCTTCTGATCTGAGACCCTGCAAAGTATCAAGATCCTATCACTTTGAACTAAGGCAGTGATCACCCAGCTGTTAGTAATCACTAGATATTTCCCAGCCAGCCTTCCTCCTAGGTCCAACGCGTTTACCCACATCAGTGAATCCGTTTAAAATGGGAGTCCCTGGGGAAGATGCATAAAGTCGTCAGTTTTGGATTTTGGCGTTAGCAGCTGCCTGCTTGATCGTCGTGCTAGGAAAGGCTCTGAAGCTGTGTTTCAAGTCAACAACAGATAAACTACCTCCTCTCAGGGAGACATGCTGCTGCGATCCATTTGCCACTCCTGTCCCAGGAGGTAATCCCTGTCTCAAACTTTCTGTGTGGAGCCCCAGCCTGATGCTATGTTGGGTGAAGATTCACAAATGATCCTGGGGACTGTGCAATGCCTGTAGGGCTCCCTCTCCAGCTGCAGTGCAGCCTTATACAAGGGGCATCTTGCTGGCAAGCCTGCTCCCAGGAGCTAATCTGCATGGGCAAGATGCCTTCTCAAATTAGCACGGCTCTTGGATAAACTGTCACCACCAGCCTGGTCCCAAACAGGGCTGTGGCCCATCTAGTATGGATGCTGTGGCACCTGCCTCTTCCCATCCCCTCCTCCTTCCTTCCTGCGAAGTCAGGGCCACAGGTGCACTGACTCCGCCTCCACCCTCAGAATCTCAGACCCAGCTTGCTAGCTAGCGGAGAAATTCCCCAGGAGACAGAGGCACTGATGCAAAGGGCTTCTGCTGTGACAGGTGTGTCCTTGAGGCCTTCGCAGCTTCTTCAATGCCAACCAGTCACTCCCAGCGGGAGCATATGCTGTAGGGTCTCCAAGGCAGTCTTTGCGAGCAGGCTTATCTGTCACCCAGGAGAAGAGACTTCCCTCCTGAGCCCCTGCAATGTCACGGAGCTCTGACTCAGTGACTTGCTACCTGTCCTCTCAGCTGCAAATGGCAGATCACACACCTGCACTCCACCCTAGCCCTCTTTCAACTTAAGCTGCCCCTGAATTTAACCCTGAAAGTAGTCCCAGCTATCGACCAGCCTTTGTACACTAAACGAGATGGGTAAAATGGAAGTAAGTTGCGGTCACCCCTTTCGCATCCTGTGCCCCTCGCTAATACCAAAGTTCCCATGTGTCTGGGTCCCCTCTATAAATCAGTGTTTGTGTCTACATCATGAGTTCCAGGCCAGCCAGGGCTACACAGTAAAACTGTATCTCAAAACAAACAAATGAAAGAGCAAAGAAGAGATACAGTTTAACTATGTAGCCCTGGCTGGCCTGGAACGCCCTTTGTAAACAGACTGGCCTCAACCTCACAGAGTCCTTCCTGTCTTTGCCTCCTAAGTCCTGGGGTTAAACAAATGATGTTCCATGAAGGCAGTTAATGCTGCCCACATGCCTATGGATGGATGGTCATTCACTGGAGCATTGCAACCTACTAGTAGCCATAGCCGCCATGAAAACTGACTCCCCTCACACAGTAGCCATCAATTGCCAGTGGCTCCTCAGCTAGGGCTGGCTGGAGCCTCATGAGTCCCTACTGTAACCATGCTGGAATATTGACTAGCCTGATCTTCTACAAATAATAACCACAGCTACCTCCTCACTATATATATATATATATATATATATATATATATATATATATAATAAAAATCAATATGTATATACATTTTATTATTTTTATTCATGTGTACATGTACGTGCCTTGTGTGGGTCTGTGCATGTGCATGCAGTGCCCACCGGTCCAGAAGAGGGCATCAGATCTTCTGGCGCTGGAGTTTCAGACAGCTGTAAGTTGTCTGACATGGGTGCTGGCAACTGAACTCTAGTCCTTTGCAAGAGTAACACCTTCTATCTCTCCAGTTCTCATATATTTTAATACCCAACCCAGTCTAAATGCTGTGTAAGCTGTATTGGCCCGCATCCTTTAGGGAATAATGACAAACAAAAAAACGGTAATGTTTGGTGCAGATACAATTCTTTCACATCTTTCCCACCCAGAGTTTGTTGGATCTACAATATATAGAACAAGTGTGAGAGCCAAAGTTACATTTTAAGTTTCAATTCTTATGTCTAAGAGAACCTGAAACAAAAATGCCTCTGACCAGCAAGCCCCTTGCCCAAGGAGGGACAGTTCTTGAAATGCTGGAGGCTGTTGTTTATGGGCGATAACAAGCCACGTGATTCCCATTCTCCTAAACAAGTTTGTTTGACTCAGCTGCCACACTCAGAGAAGTGTCAGTCCATGAGTTAAGCCTGTAGTACTTGCCTTTAAACTCTGTTAGTATGCTCTTAAATGATGTCAAAATTAGTCGTTTAAATCTGCCCAGACCTCTGGCTAAGGAAGGGAAGTTAAACCGACTTAGATACTGACAAAGAATGCTTTTGCTTGGGGTAATGGAGGGGACAGAGGAACACTTCCTCTGGGGGACTCTGGACTATGTCTTACTCAAGGCAGGCCATATGTGCCTTTTCTGGGGTTGAAAGGCACCCAGAACTGATTCAACACACCACCCCCAATATCTCCACATCTTGTGCCTTCATCCTTATCCTTTCCGGTCCTGAGGCCTCCTAGACCTAAGCCTCTCTGTGTCTGTTTGAATGGTGTGCTGGAGAGTTTCATGTCATCTCGACACACGCTAAAGCATCTGAGAGAGAAGGGACCTCAATGGAGAAAATGCCTCCGTAAGCTTGGGTTGTAGACAAGTTTGTCGGGCATTTTCTTAATTAGTGATGGTTGGGGGAGAGCCCAGTCCATTGTGAGTGCCCCCACTTCTGACCAGGCGGTCCCAGGTTCTATAAGAAAGCAGGCTGAGCAAGTCATGAGGAGCAATCCAGTGAGCTGTGCTCTTCCTTGGCCTCTGTATCGGCTCCTGCCTCCAGGTTCCTGTTCTGCTTGAGTTCCTGCCCTGACTCCTTGTGATGATGAACAAGGATGCAGAAGTGTTATCCAAATAAAGCCTTTACTCCTCAACTGGCTTTTCGGTCATGGTGTTTCATCTCAGCAGAAACCCTAAGTAAGATGACGGTTTTAAGAACAATCATGAGCCTATAGGTGCTGACATTTTCTGTTTCTGTTCTCAGTCAAGGTTCACAGAAGAGCAGGTCCTGAGATGAGAGCCCAGGACACCCTTAGAGGATGCAGGACCAGTCTGAGGAGGCAGAAAGTGACTTGGGGAGGACAAACAGCCCAAGAAGGACATACATCAGTTTGTTGTCCATGTGGGAGCCCACAAGGGTTCCAGAGACTTGTTAGCAATTGTCCCTGGTTCTCCCAGCTGAGGGGAAGATACTGGACCACTGAGGAATGCGCCAGGTGAGTCCCCTCATGACAGACAAAGCTATGACATTTTCAAAGAAAGCCCTAGGGCAAAGAGATGAAGAAAATGGCATCTGGGAGGCAAGAAAAAAAATCCTGGAACCCACCAGCAACAGGATATAGCAGTGTTGGTGACATGATCTCCCCTTACCTCCCGTTAACTCCCTTCATGCCATCTCCTTCTCTCAAAGGAGCTAAGAGATGAAGGTTGGTCTCAGGAGCCTCTGTGCCCTCCTGGGCTTTTCACCTGATGCAACCTGGACAGATAGAAGGCTCATTAGCTCCAGGGCAACCAAATGCTTCTAGAAACATCTTGGAAGTCCTGAGATCCATAACCAAATTGCAAGCACCCTAGGGCTGGAGACAATTAGATGTGATTACAAAGGGCCCACTGTCATGTCCTCCTCTCCCTGGCAGCAGATGCTCTTGTCATGTGTTTGAAGAAGTCCAGATGTGTTTGTGCAGGAAGCGGAGCCAGGGCCTCCCAAGAGCAGGGATGAAAGAGCAGCTGGTACTCAAAAGAGGCTGGGGGTATAAGCTAGGCCTGGGGCAGGAGACCTCACACACCACAGAGTGGGCTGGACTGTCCCATTCAAGAAAAAAAGCAAAAAAAGACATCAGCAAACCCACTACACGGGGCTCTCACGAGATAGGAGCCCAAGTGAGAGCAGGCATTGATAGCTGCTCCTTTGGAGACAAAGTCCAGAGCAAATGATGTACCCACAAAAGCCAGAGGGAAGGAGACAGACCTGCGAGCCTAATGAATAGACAGCAAGTCTATCACAGCCCCGACTGAGGGGTGCAGAAGTGAGGGCACGTGGCATTGCCAGGACAGAGGGCGAAGTGTCCAAGGTGGAGACAGGAGTGGGTTCCCCTGTACCATCTTCCCTCCACAAAGGGCACCTCTCAGGCTAAAAATCTAGATATTTCCTCTAACTCTGCCTCCCATACTCCCCACCTTGAAATGAACGCAGAGGGAATCCGCTCCGCCATGGTCTCCATTACCACCTGCTCCCTGTGGCTACCATCTTTGTGCGTGTGCAAGATGAATCCACCTCCCTGACATTCTTAGCCCATCCCTGCTCTGACTTCTCTCCCCACCCTTCTTGACGGATGTTCCCTGAGCCTAGAGACTGGGTTCCTTCGACCTCCCATGTTTCCTTACTGCCTTGAACAGTGAGTGTTGAACTAATTCAGACCAAGACTCAAGATACTGCTCTGATCTCTGCGTTTTCACTCCTATGGTTTTCCACTCCTAGGTATCATGCTGCTGTGGGTTCACCTTGACCCCGTTCAAGATGAATACAATTTTCTAATGTCCCCACAGATGCAATCTGAGCCCATGATAACAGAAGTAAATCTCAATGATAAGCCACACAAGAGTAGGGGTGTGTCCACTTCACTGTCTTCACGGAACTCTCCTGGCATCTAGACTAGGACAGAAGCTTTGGAGTCTCCCATGAGGTTGGTGAGTGACCAACATTTCCACCTCATAGGCCAGGTTGCCTTTGTGGTCCTTGAATATGTCTCTGAGTTGATGCTGACAGAAATTGTCTTAGTGGGAGAGCAGCAACAGGACCATATTATCTGTATCCCTATGCCCACCTGATGTTTCCAGGTCCATGTTCCCACCCACAGTCACTGTTGAATACCAGATGGGTAGGCGGAGGGTAGAAGGATCAATCAAGGGATGGCTAGATCAGTGGTGGATGGCTGTATAAAGGGGTGGGTGGATGAATGTGTGAGTAGATGAATGGACGGACGGATGGATGAGTGGATGGATGAAAGTGGGTATTGGATGAATGGATTGTGAAGAATTAGTGCATAGATGGAAAGATGGATGAGTAGATGGTTGGATACACGAGGGGGAAAGTTAATGGATGAGCTGAAAGCTGGATGGGTGCTCAATAGATGGGTGAAACAGGGGGCAGATGAACAAATTAATGGACATGTGGGTAAATGAATGGACAGATGGATGTATGTGTGAATTGTATGTATGCATGCATAAATGTACAGGTGGATGGTTAGATGGATGATGGATGGATGGATGGATGGATGGATGGATGGATGGATGTGGGGTGGATAATTAGATGAACATAGTGAAGCCGGGTGGTGGTGGCGCACGCCTTTAATCCCAGCACTCGGGAGGCAGAGGGAGGCAGATCTCTGAGTTCGAGGCCAGCCTGGTCTACAAGAGCTAGTTCCAGGACAGGCTCTAGAAATTAAAGGGAAACCCTGTTTCGGAAAAAAAAAAAAAAAACAAAAGAAAAAAAAAACAGTGAACGAGTGGATTGATGATTGAATTGGTGGGTATGGGGGGAATTGCTTACTTGGATATAAAGGTAGATGAGTGGTTGGTTGGATAAGTGGATGAATGAATGCTTGGGTGAGTGAGTGTATGCATAGATGGATGGGAAGGAGATGAAACAGGAGGAAAAACCCCAGCTAAAGATGGCTAAACCTTCCAGCTGCATATGCAACCTCTAAAGCTGAGCAGGAAGGTAGGATCCAGTGAACAGACATCCCTGCCCAGGCACGAGGGTGAGGCAGCCAAGTGTGCCTAGGTTGCCTACAAAGAATTCAGCAGTCTTGAGGCGCACACATAACTGAGAAAGCTATAGCTCCTCAGAACCAGCAGGGGACAGTCGGGCTGGAGCCATCGAGAACGGCTTCCCAGACCATGGCAGGTCCAATCCACACTGAGCCCTAACTCTGCTCAATTGCTATCTGTGTTTATGGGCCCATAATCAAATGGAAACAGCAAGGTCCTCATGAGGCTCATCCGTCAACATCACGTGGTGGCTGGGCCTGCGTCGGGAGGCTGAGTTATAAATACCATGCTCAGATGGAGCTCGGCTCCAACTCTGGGGATTCGTGGGTCATTTTTCAACCCAGCACTAATCTGAGGAACTGGTTCTTCAATCAGACACTGTGTCTAACAGGCTGGGATACCGATTGTCCCTTGTGGGATCAAGAAAGTGAGAGAGATCACAGAAGATGATTTCTTGAGCCACACTTACCTCTCCTACAGGCCAGGGGGCCTACAAGGAACCTGCACCCTGAACCCCACCTGGTAATTGTGATCCCAGGGACAGACACTTCCAGACACCCACCACAGCCAGATGCAGCCATGGGGCTGAGAGCCATAGGGACACTTTTTTAAAGGTTTAAAGGAAATCTGTGAAAAGAGAGAGAAATGTCTAGAATTCATCACCAAGAAGAAAACTCCTTAATGCCATGTGTGTATGTGTGTGTGTGCATGTGCGTGTGTGTGTGTGTGTGTGTGTGTGTGTAATAGAAGCATATATTGTGTGTACACATCTACATGCAGGTGCACATATACAGGTATGTGTATGGTTGTGGAGGTCTGAGGTCAATGTTAGGTGTGTCCTCCTCTGTCACTTTCCACGTTATTTTTTGAGGCAGGGTCTCTCCTTAAACCCAGAGCTAGCCCAGACTAGCAAGTGGGTTTCATGAATCTACTTGCAGCCTTCCCTTCCCTTCCCTTCCCTTCCCTTCCCTTCCCTTCCCTTCCCTTCCCTTCCCTTCCCTTCCCTTCCCTTCCCTTCCCTTCCCTTTCCCGCCCCCAGCCAGCTCTAATTTTCTGGCCATTCTTCCACATCACTGTCTTTCCTACAGCATAGTTTTTCACTGTTAATGGCCATATTAATTTTCTTGGCCAGTTCCTCTTACTGAGCAGTTGGTTTGTTTCCATTTCTCTCGCAGCATAAAAGATGCCGAACAGCAAACATTGTAGAATTCTTTGTACAAAATATGATCATTTCCCTGAGATACATTTGTGGGAGGAAGATTGTGCCAGGTCAAAGAACGTAGATATTTTTAGAAGCCTTTTTGGTTTTTCCTGCACTGTCTCTCCTACTGTGTGTCATAATAAAGAGCCTCAGACTTGGAGTGGGTAAATTTAACTGGGGACTACTCTAGAGTAACTAGTAAAGTAACTAACTGCTTATCCTTGTGTGGGTGGAGCAGTTCATCTCTGTGCCTGCTTGGGGTATTTTCAGAGCTGTGGTTTATTCTTTTGGGTACCCAGAGCAGATTGGAGACGTGGTTACAGCCTGGAGCAGTAAACTGTCTTAAGAAATAATCTCTGAGCCCCGAAACTCCTTCCAACTTGTTGATGCTTTAGAATTATGTCAAGGTAACATCAAACCTGCTCTTTGCTGTTCAAGAAGTTGACCTGAACATATGTAGTGAATTGGATGGAGGTGGGTGGGAGGCATCATAGTCAAGGTGAAAGGAGGGAGGATGCTTAGGTGGAAAGAACAATAAGGAAGAGGACAATAGAAAAGCCAAGAAGAGCAATTGGAGAAGGAAGCATTGTAAGTTCCCTAGGACCATAGAGAATACAAAGTCTGGGCCAGGAGAGATGGCTCCGCAGTAGAGAATACTTACTGCTCCTGCCTCAGCAGCACCCACATCATGCAGCTCATGTAACTCCAGGTGATCCAATATTTTCCAGCCTCTAAGGACACCTGCACATAAGTGGTACATGTTGCACTTGCACATGCAAGCCTGTGTGTGTACAGAACATGCACTTGTGTGGGTCAGAGGTCAACATCAGGTGTCTTTAAGACAGGGTCTCTCACTTAATCCGGACTCCATCAGTTTAATGAGGCTTTCTGGAAAGTGAGCCCCAGGATCCTGTCTCACCCTTCCCCAGCACTAAGGTTACAGGTTCATGCAACCATGATTGCCTTTTTAAACATGGATTCCAGAGGATTGAACTTGGGTCCTCATACTTGTGTGGCAAGCACTGTTCCCGCTGAGCCATCTCCCTGGACTGAAAGCTGTTTTCCTATGGCCGAGCTGCGTAAAAGCACGTGTGGTATGGAGTGACAGAAAACATACTGTGGGAAGACCAGAGCATAAAAGTTAGGGGGCAGGGGCAGAAGAACTTTGATACCTTCTTGCTCACTGCCACGTCCAAACTCACAGAGATGGCCCCTGAGCCTCCTGTACTCAATCCCCTGACAAAGGATGCTCAGCAGAGCACCCCAGAGCAGAACCCGCCTCAGAGAACATCACCAAGAGGGATGAAATTTTCTGTAAATACCCCCAACCTATCTGACAGCATCTTTTCCTTCTTTGGCATTCATTTCTAAGGACACAGCTCCAACCACCTGATGCTTTTTGCCTTCTAGCAAGCAAAAAAGAAACAGAATCACCTTCTATCCCAACATTCACCTCACTGCTTAGCGTCAAGAGAGTCAGTAAACATCCCTGATATTTTCTCTGCAGAACGGATCAAAGACAGTACTTCTATTTCTTCTTGACATGGTCATAAACAAGCTCTAATAAATGCTGATAGCCCAGCACACCAATAGAAACGCACATCCGAGGCCCCGTTGGTATTGTTTGTTTTCCATGTTTTTCTCACCTATAGATCCAGATGTCACTCTCAGGAGGGCTGATCCTGGTACCAAGGCCCTGGGTGGTCACTTTGAAAAAGCGCAGATCAACTAGGTGAGGTTAAACATTGGTGAGCTTCTGTGGTTTTAACTTAAATAAATAATCAAGGGTTTAGCTGCAAAATTGATCTTGATGGTGTTGTTTATAACACCTGGGAAACAGTTGCAACCTAGGTACTGAGCAGCAGAGGAATAAATAAAATATCAAACACACACAGGGCAAATGACTACCAATATAAATTTCTGTCGGCCTGAAGGGTTTTGCATTTCTTTAATGATTCAGTGATAGCTGGTCATCTTGCTATATACACTCTCCGTTTTCTTTTAGTGTGGTCTCCAGTTACATGATAGCTACATCTTTACATTCAGTCACTATTTCTAATGTATATATGCAAGAATGGTGTGTGTGTGTGTGTGTGTGTGTGTGTGTGTGTGTGTGCATGTTGCTGTATGTATGCATATATGTGCAGATAATAGGGAAGGATGCTGAACACCCTGCTGTATTATGTCTTGAGACAGGGTCTCTCTCTGAACCCAAAGCTA
Source organism: Arvicola amphibius (assembly GCF_903992535.2). Lineage (NCBI taxonomy): Eukaryota > Metazoa > Chordata > Mammalia > Rodentia > Cricetidae > Arvicola > Arvicola amphibius. The sequence goes on from NC_052050.1 coordinate 7,693,023, forward strand.
GGCTGGTAGCTAGCCCCTGGGATCATTCTCTCTCCTCTCCCGGTTACAAACAAGCCCACATCCAGCTTTGTACATAGGTGCTGGGGATTTGAACTCTGTAACGAGGAGCTGCGTTCAGCCACCATTCTGTAGTAGGGAGCTGTGGGCAGGCCTGCTTTTCGTCCCGCCGGGCTCCTGCATGGCTAGCTTTACATGCGAAATAACAACACACAAATTGTATTCTTTTAAAGACTGCCTGGCCCATTATTTTCAGCCTCTTACTCACATCTTGCTTTAACCCATTTCTAATAATCTGTGTAGCACCATGAAGTGGTGTCTTACCAGAAAGATTCTAGCATACGTCCATCTTGGGCTGGAGCTTCATCGCATCTCTCTCTCAGGAGAGGCATGGCAGTCTGACTAACTTAGGAGAGGCGTAGCATCTGACTGAACCATCTACCTCACTTCCTTCTTCCTGTTCTGTCTACTCCGCCCACCTAAGGGCTGGCCAAGGCAGTTTCTTTATTAAAACAGAAGAACTCTCCCACATCAGAACTCGGATCCTGTTGCTTGCACACTAAGTGCTCTTACCACTGAGCTATCTTCCCAACTCCTATATTTGGTTATTTCAGTTTTTTTCATTGGTTGTCTGAATGCTTTCTAAGGCAATTAATTGGCTTCCTGTCTGTGATTGCTGCTGTGTACCTGCTTTCATCCCTTCCTGTCTTTCTGTCCCTACTAAAGTTTGGATTTTCCTAAGTAGACTAATCAGCTTTTTTTCTAGACAGTTTCTGGATTCTGCTCCCCACTTTGCAAACTAGTTCTCATTTCCCATGTTATAAATATATTTACCCAGATTTCTCCCATAATTCGTATTGCTTCATTTTTAAAATTCTTTTAGATCCTTGAACCATCTGGGCTATATTTTGGTAGGCGGAGTTAGGTGGGAATCCAGCTTTATTTTTTTTTTCCCAAAGCGTTAGTCAGATATCCCAAACCACTTATTGGATAATCCCCCCTTCAGACAAATCCTTTCTATAAATCCTTTTCGGGGGGTTCACAGCATCCTTTGAGAACCTGATGAAGGATGCAGATCTCCCTGGGTGGAGGAGGGGATGTACACATTATACATCCAGATCTTCCTAGATAGGGAGTCCACTCTTTATGGATACTAAATTTCACACATGGTCTTAACGAGCCCTTCGACCTCCCAAAGCCTTTTGTGGACTCTGAGGGCCCTGTCTTCTTTGCATAAAGACTCTTCGCTTCATTCAACAAAAACTGTGCAGATGCAGCAGGATACAGATTTCAACACAGATCAGTGCGCACCCACGTTGGAGAGGAGAAATTGCTAAACATAGTCTCCAAGCCACAGACTCCATGGATAACCATTTGGACCAGCAGAGAAGCCCAAGGCTCCACTATTCCTCATCCTTAGAGTCCAGAACATTCCAATCACCATCCTCCTGGTTCATAGAATCCAAGGGTTGCTGCAAAATCCCCAAAGATGGACCTTCCTTTCTCAAGTTTAGGGAGCGTATTGAACACTTAGGTGACTGGTGACATAGGGGCATGGCTTCTCATGACTCGTTTTCCCTGGATTTGACTCAGTCTCAGCCTCTTCCAGATTCAGTCTCTCCTCTGGGTCCCTCCTCCCCCTAAGCTTTTGGAATGTCTCCAATTTACTTTTCCACAGGGATGAAGGTCTGTGTCACCCAAGCCCTCCCACATGTTCAAGGTGTACCTTATCTGTCTGTTTTCTCCTGTCTTGGTCATGCTGACATACTGATCCCTGGATTGTAGTGGCCTCTCTGCTTATTCTGTAAGAACTGGGTCCCACCTACTGACAGGGATCACAGGAGCAGGGAACCCATAGGCTGGATCTGTACCTCTCCTGGTTCCCCATCATGGCACACATTCAGAGGTGATACTTGCTTCCAGCTCAAACCCTTTGCTACACTGACTGACTGCAGCTTAGGGCGTTGGAGGACTGTGCCCCCTGGAACTTCTGCCCAGACTTCGATGCCCTTCTTTTCTTTCTGAACCAGGGACTTGTCTTGAGGCTTTCAGACAGTGTCTACCTAAGTTTAGTAGGAAGGTGGTGTCCTGTTGCAGCTCTCTGTTTACCAACTCTTCCCTGGGCCCACTCTGCTCACAAACCTACATGATTTCAACAAATATTAACTTAGCATCTACTAATCTTCAGCCACTGTGCTAGGCAGATGATGAAAAACCAAGTCCTTGCTCTTGAGATAGCCTGTCCTCTGCTTCCTGAAAGTGGAGGATGCTCACCCGAGAAGCCCAGGCATGTCCCAGTCATGGTCCTCAGAGCCAGAGCCAGAATGTTCAAGAAGGCTGTGAACCCATTAAAGCATCAGTTGCTTGAGCCTATTGGCATGGAGACATTCGATTCATGGAAACTGGTAGATGTCAAAAATCTTCTGGGAGGACTCCGAAATGGTGCTCTCTGCCTCCTTTAACTTCTATTTTCACATTATTATATAGGAAAATAATCATGTCTACATGGCTGCCCCAACAGGAGGATGAAATGTCTTTACTCAGAACGCTCACAGCTGACACGTCCAGGACATGTCTGACTCCTTTTGTTTTCAATATATTGATATTACTTTACAAATAAACAACCTTAACACAATGTGCTCAGAATAACTATAGAATGGTAGAAGCAGAGATTTTTTTTTTTTTTAAAAAAAAAAAGTGGTTACTGTAGTATGAGGAGTGATGATCGTCTGGGAAAACTCTGAAGGGTGAGATGAGATGACCAAGTAGATGTGAGTAGTAATGACAGAATAAGTGGCAAAAACTTGTGTGTGGGCGGGGACAACAACAGACCATGAGAGGACAGCAGGGTAATCAAGGAAATAACATATAACGGATTATTCTGTTTGCAAATGATGTACGTCACTGGTAGAACAAGCCCCTCCATTTGGCATGGGAAGTCAGACCCCCATGGGAAGTCAGACCCCCATGAGAAGTCAGAGCAGTCTATAAAGCACAGCAGTAAGGAAGCACAGCAGAAGTCTTGGATGTAGCTTACCGGGTAGAGTGCTTGCCCAGCATGGACCCAGCCCTGAGTTCAATACCCAGCACCATGGAAGCCAGGTATGGTGGTACAGGATTGATTCTCACACTTGGGAGGTGAAGGCTGTTTTTTGGCAACAAGGTGAATTCCATTCAAGGCCAGCCTGAGCTACAGGAGACCCTGTATTCACACACACACACACACACACACACACACACACACACACACAGAGGGAGGGAGGGACTGAGGGAGGGATGGAGGAAGAGAGAGAGGGGGGAGAGAGAGACAGACAGAGAGAGAGAGAGAGAGAGACAGAGAGACAGAGAGAGAGAGAGAGGAGATAGAAATCAGGAGCTCAGGATCTGCTCACGTGGCCCACAAAAAAAGCTAAATCATCCTTGAACTTCAAGCCTCAGGCAGCTGGGAATTCTGAAATACAGTCTCAAGCACCATTGCCTTAGCCAGTAGGCCATCCCAGGACCCAGCAAATGCCTGACTCCTCGTTGGTGTTTAGTAAGTTCTTGTGATTTTCTTAGTTAGGGTTTCTATTGCTGTGAAGAGACACCATGACCATGGCACCTCTTATAGGGAAAGCATTTAATTGGGGTGGCTCACTTACTGTTTCAGAGTGCTGGCTACATTTGGTTGGAAGGCAACAAGAAGTGGACTCAGTATCACAAAGCTTGAGCAAATGAGAACTCAAAGTCTGCCCCCATTATGACATATGTCCTTCAGCAAGGCCACACTTCCTAATAGTGGCACTCCCTTTGGGGGCCACTTTCTTTCAAACCACCACAGTGATGAATCAGCAGCAACGGGAAGAGTCAGACTATGAACATGGACACTGAGTGTCAGGGTCACCTCCTTCCCTCGCTTCCTGCAGCTCAACTGTCTCATATCTTCCTGGAGGAGAAGATCCGTGTCTCCCTGAGTGTCTTCAGAGGTGACAGAAAGGGTACAGGGCTGCTCACATACAAATGAGTCCTAAAGATGCTTTTTACCTCTTTCCAATGGCAAGGTCCCCGCAATAAAGAATTTAATAACCCACTGTGCCTGTGTAGGAAGAAAACTCATTTGTTTAATAGGCGGCGGCTTGGCTTTGTCATGTTCATTTAGTTGTTAATGACACACGCTTGTGCCAATATTGATTTTAGCTTATAGGGACTCAAAAAATTTTACTATCTAGATGGATCAAAGATGCAACCATTTTATCTCACCTTCCCTGAAGATCGGTGGCGCCAGCCCTGGCCTGGGAGGGGGCTTTGCTAGAGGGCCAGGACCTTCCTGCTGGCTGCCAGTTTCGTGCTGCCCCGGCTTCATCTCCGGCCATCATCATCCAGGAACCAGACTGTGACTGCAGCAGGCGTGAAGGGTTTCATCTCAGAGCAGGACTGTGTCAAAGAAACAGGAGTTAATTTCCAGGCCATTCTCTGCAACAGGTTATCTGTGCCTATGTGCGGGCGCGTGTTTCTGTACGCATGCGTACACATGCGCGCCCGCCCAGACCGCGAAAGAGGGTACCTTGGGATTCAGAGAGTAACTTCAAATGTCATTTGGAGCCCTGGGCTGGATCATCTCTCTTTAACATGACTTACCATGCTGTGTGTGTGTGTGTGTGTGTGTGTGTGTGTGTGTGTGTGTGTGTGTTTTATGCAGGGACTGTCTAAAAACAGTAAAACAGGGTTATGAGATGAGCTCAGATCTACCCCGTGTGCTCTGAACAGTTCATTTAAGCATAAATACATCCAGCAGGCCCTTGATACTTGCAGGTTTGACATTTCTAATCTCAGCTGCGTGCAGTTTCAATTATTCTAGACGAGCACCGAAGAGTGGACGGGAATAATAACAGTCAACATTTGCTCAGCGCCGACGATGTGCCTAGCACACGGGGCCACGGCGATGGGCCGGAATTAGCTTGTCATCTTCGCATCACTACTTCAAAGTGGGCAGCTGGGTAGCTCCGTCTCCGTGTCAGATGTAACTTCCGCCTGGAGATGGAAGCTAAGAGGTGAACGGCAGGCACCTGGCCTTGACCCCATGTGCACCACTGTTCTCTGCGTTTCTCTGTTAGTCACTTTCTTCTTCGGCTGTGACAAAATATCCGACAAGCAAAATTAAGAAAGAGTTTTTTGGGGTTCACAGCTTGAGGATGCAATCTATGGCGATGGGGGAGGCGTGGAGGCAGGAGAGTGAGACAATTGTTCACATCGCATCTCTAGTCTAGAAGAGTGTTGTGTTCAGCTCACTCCTTTTCAGAAAGTCTATTTAGTCAGGGTCTCGTGTAGCTCAGGCTAACCTTAAATGCACTATGCAGCCAAGGGTAACTTTGAACACCTGATCTTTCTGGCTCCACCTCCTGAACTCTGGGATTGTATGCATCTCCCAACATGACCACTTTATGCAGCTCTCTGGACAGAGCCTGGGCTTTACACAGGCTAGGCAGGCATTCTACCAGCTGCACTGTATTCCCAATGTGCTTTCTCGTTTTCGTTCAGTCCTGGGCTCTAACCCATGGGATGGTGCTTTTCACATTTGGAGTGGGTCTTCCCTCCTCCAACCTCCCTGGAAACATCCTCACAGACAAGCCCAGATCTGCCTTAAAGTGATTTAAAGTCCTATCGAGTGGTGACAACCAATATTAAGCATCACATGGGCCAGGAGATGTCTCAGCAAGTCATGAGGAATTGCGTTCCAGTCCTCAGCACCCATATAAATGTCAGACATGGTGGGCCCTGTCTGTAAACCCAATACTGGGGAGGCAGAGACAGGAGGATCTCTGGAGTTCACTGAACAGCTAACTCTAGCCAAACCAAAGAGATCCAAGTTTAGTGAGAGATTCTGTCTCAAAACATAAAGTGCAAAATGATCCAGAAAAAGTTAGACTATTTATGTTCATGCATGCATACACACGCATGCGCACATACACACACACACATACACACACACACACACACACACACAGGCATGCATGCATGCACGCACACATGGATTGACCATCACAGGTTCCAAATGGCCTGGAATCTTACCTCACTCATTGCTGTTCTCTGGGGCCCAGGATGTGACCCCTACTTGGGGTACATGATCATCACACCTCCACCTAGGAGGGAGAGGCCTGGCAAGAACATAACTCCCTCATCCAGGTCACATACACAAATATTTGTTTCTTTGCTGCAGTTGGATACAGCCAAACATCTCTCAGGGAGTCATTGTCCCTTTGCATGGCATCTTTCCTTCCAACTCCTGCTTTAACATTGAACTAAGGCCAGCATCGGAAGAAAGGAGATTGTTCTGTACACAGCCCATTACGATAATGAATCATATTAAATATAATTTTAAGTCGTTGGCCTGCTTAGTCCATTTATGTAAGTTTTAGCACCCACTTCATTCATCTGAGAGCAAAGTCATTGGAGACTGATTCTTAGATTCACAGAAACTTGAAAGGCCTTGTGAATCATCTCCAGTCCAATCCCCAAGAGGGGAAACGACCTACCCAAGGTTGCACAATTAACTCACACTTGTGGCTATTTTTTTTAAAGAGAGATTAGCATTTGGATCCTCAGCAGGAAGGTGGACCCCACAAGAGGCTGAGTCCTTGTGGATAAACAGGTTTCGCCAACTTCATTCCAACCTTCGCTGCCATTTCCACGCTCATTAGCCACCCTGCCAGACTCCCAGATCTGCCTCTACCAGTCTGCTGCAGCAGACTCTGCTGTTCTCCCTGAGAGCACCGCTCCTCCACATGGGCCTCCCTTCATTCTCCCTTCCTACCACAGGACCTTTGCTCATGCCCGAATTCTCTTCGGATGATTGGCTGCTAAATGCCTACTCTTTCTCTCAGAGGTTAATGAGCCAGGTTTGCCAGGTCAACCCTCCCTCAAGGGTGTATGTTCTCAGTCTCAAGGCCCAGGTTCCTCACTGATGGTATGAAGCTGACTAGAGATTTTAGTATCTATCTATCCAATTGGATGCCTTATTCTTTGATAGCATCATCCAGTCACATGACCCACGCTGGACAGTTTAAGACAGTCATCACCTCTCATTCATGAGTCTGAGGGTTAGGAATGTAGGAAAAACCCAACTGGGCAGCTGTCACCAGATTTCTTACATACGTATGCTAGGGTAGCAGCCCGGCCATGGTCATCCTGTTGGGAAAAGTCCTTCCCTGGGAAGATGTAAACAGTATCAATCTATTCCTCATAGGTCCCAACAACAAACCAGTTCCACCACGGTTTTCTGTGGAGGACCAATGAGATTATTAGGCTTGCTCAGAGCATGGATGAGGGGTTGCTGGCAGGAACGTGTGTATGATCCTTAAGCGGACACATTGGAAGGTCTGGATGATGGATAGCTTCCCCAACATCTATAGACGGATTCCCTTTCTAATCTTCCTTCCTAGATTACCCAGGGCCAGGGACAATGGCTGGATACCAGTCTGGCAATCTTCCTACCCCTTCTACTAGGAGGGAAGGTCAACAGTGCACAGGCACCAATGAGATTATCTCTTGCGAGCAAACTCAGCAGTTATAAGGCAGCTGTTTTGCTCGGGGGACAATGTTCTATAAACCACCCAATAGCTCAGTGGAACTGGGCAATCAAGATGGTTCCCTTGGTGGTCTGCCAGCTCCATCAGGTGGGGCTATATGTCATAACAGTTGTACATGCTCCCCTCCCACACACACAGCAGGGACTTCTCAGGGTACCTCAACTTCTCACCACACCTAAGGTGAGCTGCAATGGCTTTTTCTGATGGAGCCTTGGGGGGTGGGGTCACTGTGTCCCATTGCTTCTCCTATATCACACTAGTTATAATATAGTCTCATTGTCAGATGAAGCCAGCTGAGATTCTGAGGAGAACACAGACCCCACCCCACCCTTTGACGGGGAGTGACAGCGCCGTGTGGCAAGGATGTATAAGAAGAGAAGAGGTGTCTTGGCCACTGTTTTAGTGCTGTGAAGAGACCCCTGGCCAAGGTAACTCTTATAAGAGAAAGCATTTTGGGGAGCTTGCTTAGAGCTTTAATGGGGAGATCCATTATCATCATCGGGGGGAGTAGAGTAGCACACAGGCAGGCATAGCCCTGGAAAAGCAGTCAAGAGTTCTGCATCCAGATCCATAGGTCAGGGACAGGAGGGCTGGGCCTCGAGTGGGCTTTTGAAACTTCAAAGCCCACACCTAGTGACACACCTCTTCCTACAAGGACACACCTCCTAATCCTTTTTTTTTCTAGTATGAGATCTCTTTTAGCAAATAGTGCTATGAACTTTCCTCTTAGTGGCCCTTTCATTTACTATGGGTAGATCGTATATTCATTTTGAATGAATTCTAGAAAGTCTCTAATTCCTTTCTATATTTCTATCTTGACACATATTTCCAATCCTTTTCCAAACTGTCCATCAACCAGGGACTAAGCTTGTAAATACACTAGCCTATGAGATGGCTGTGTGGTGGTTTTTAGTTACTTGTCTCTTTGCTGAAACAAAATGGCCAATTAAAACAACCCGAGGAAAGGTGGATTTGTTTTGGCTCACAGTTTGAGGGGTACAGTCTACCATCATGGGAAAGTCATGCTGGCAGGAACTGTAGCCAGCTGTTCACACTGACTCCATGGTCGGGAAGCCATGAGAGATGAATGGCCTGAGGAAGGGTGGGTTTGTTTTGGTTCGTAGTTTGAGGGGTACAGTTTACCATGCCGGCAGGAGCTATAGACAAGTGTTAACACGCATGCCCAGAGCTCTGTCTCCTAAGTGATGCCAACTCTCATCAAGTTGAGAATGAAGATTCACTATCACAGATGCTCTGGGCTTTTCTTCTTCCACTGAATTCCTGGTACTCAGCACACAAATACCTGCTAGACAATAAGGTGGATAGATAAATAAATATACACAAATATATAGAGAGTCCATGAGATCAGGGAAGGAGGGAGGAAAGAGAAAGAGAGAGGAAAAGAATGAAAAGAGAAGAAGAGATGAAGAAAGACAAGGGGGAGGAAGAGAGGAGAGGAAGCGGGAAAGATGCACAGGAAGTACTCGGATGGAAGCATAATCAGAAAGCAGGAGTAATTGAGTGTGAGCACTGTGCAGGGCTAGCTGGCTTTGACATTTGACTTTCCGTGTTCCCATCCTGATGTGGCCCTCCTGCAGTCACCCACCCGAGGCCTTCGGGGACTCTGCCTGTCTACTTGTGGGTGTAGACGCAAAGATGACCTCATCCCAATATTAGGCAGAGAAAATTGTGCCAACGACAGCCAGCGGCTGAGAAACAGAGATGACGCCGGAGCCAAACGCACCCAGTGCATTTTGAAGCCCAGAAGAAATATAATTTAATTACCTCAGCCTCCTGATTTTGCGTCTGTCACAGCAGAGAGGTGACTCTGTTTTATGCTGTGTCACGCAGTCGGGGGCACTTGGGGCACAGACAGTGCCTGTGTCCCTAAAGCGAATGATTCAATAATGTGGACTTCTTTGATTTACTCCCCTTGGTGGGTGGCAGGTTAATAAAACTTCAATCAACTCGGTGAGGCGTCCTTCCCTGTGCTGGCAATGGGATTGTGCATGTGTGTGTTCAGCACTGAGCGTTCTGTTCTCTCAGCTCTGCCTCACCCTCCTCACGGCTACACACTGTGTGCCTGGTAGGGACAGATTCACGGGCACAGTCTGACCCCCTGGGCTAGCCTGGCAGGTAGAGCATTTGGTAAAGCAGAAACTTGAGTGTTCCGGGAACCTGCCTGTCAGGCGGTCTGGAGTACCCAGCTCCTGCTCGGTTAGGTACACCTGTGCCCCTCACTATCAGCAGCGCCCCCCAACCCCGTAGTCCCTGAGGCCATCAGTTCTCTCAGCATACAAAAAGGCAATTGACAAAACACTCTATTGACAGACCCTCTTTGAATACAATTACCCAACAGGAACCATCCTGGATACATTAGCCAGAGTGGAACAAGCTGTGCTCTGGTGGGACTCCCAACATCCAGGAACATTGCCCATCAATAACGAAGTGCCATTCTTTCAAAAGGTCTCAGAGTAGAGAGCAAGTATCTAAATCATAGAGCCTCCTTCCCAGCACATGCCTTCCCTTTCCTAAATGTCCTATTGGTCTGGATTGCTGTGAGATGCTCAGTCTATGGTTTCATCCTTACTGCTTAGGAGGGGCCCGGCTGCATCCTCCACTTGTGCATGAAGATATCGAAAGGGAGAGAGGCACAAGGGTCAGCTGCAGGTATCATTACTGATAGAAAACCATCAAAACCCAGCTCCCACATCCAAAGCTGAGGCTTGACACGATAGCCAAATAAATTCCCACAACTGTCCTGGGGACACTGCTCAAAGTGCCCCCATCATATGCCCATCTTACTGTCAAATGGCTGGCGTGTCCCTGGCATGGTTGGATCAATTTCAAACCCACTGAAGTTCCTTTGTCTCTTGGATATGAGAGGCAGAGCCCCTCAGCCCATGCTCAGCACCCCTGGAAATCAGCTTCTCAAGGGATGGGGGCTGCGTGGTGGCACAGAGGGCGGTTATAGGGCTTTCTCAGAATCCCACACCTGGACACCACCGTGGAAGGTGGGTCCTGACATCCCATCTTATAGAGGAACCAATGGAGGAATGAAGAGGTCAATAAAGCATCCTCAAGACTGCTCAGTTAGAGTATAGATTTGACTCCAGCCTTACAGTGCATGTCGTGTACCTCGCTGCCCTCAGGTCACTCTGTTACCCAGCCTTCTGGTTCCCTTGGGCCTCGGTAGCCAAGCACCACAGAGAGTGAGAGTGGACAACAGAATCCTGTTTGTTTGTCAATGGAAGCATGTTTGCTAGCCATGTTGGAGGCTGGACGTCAGATAGCAGGAGTCCACAGCTTGGTTTTTCCTGAGGCCTCTCTCCCAGGCTGCAAATGGCCATGCTTTCCCTACAGCTTCTCCTTGACTTTCCTGTATGCCCACATGTCCCTCGTCTCTGTTTGTGTCTTGATTCCCTTTTCTGGAAAGGGCTGCAGCCATCCCAGGCAAGGCAGATCACGTTGCCTGAAGTTTCTGTTCCTCCCAGTCCTACAGCCGTTAAGTCCCAAAGAATCACACTGAGTTCTACATTAAGTGTAAACTGATTGGCGCATTAGCTCAGGCTTCTTATTAACTAACTCTTATAACTTTCATGAGCCCATAATTCTTGTCTGTGTTAGCCACATGGCTTGGTACCTTTTTCGGCGAGGCAGTCACATCTTGCTTCCTCTGTGGCTGGGTCACGACTACAGACTGACTGTTTTCTCTTCCCTGAATTCTCGATGCCCCGCCTCTACTTCCTGCCTGGCTACTGGCAAATCAGCGCTTTATTAAAGTAATATTGACAGGGTACAGACCATTGTCCCACAGCAGGATCACATCTGTAAATCTGGCATTCAGGAGGCTGAGGCAGGAGCAGCACTGTGAGTTCAAAGTCAGGTCTTACAGAGGTAAGACCCTATCTCAAGATAAAATAACTTTGCACTTTTCTCCATGGGGAGGTGCACGATTGACACCATAGCCTTAAGAACATCACTTTTCTCGGGACGTGGCCAGGACTGGAGAGAGACATTGAAATAGCATGGAACTCTTTTGATGGAGGGCTCCCATTGGCTAATAAAGAAACTGCCTGGCCCATTTGATAGACCGCCCCTTAGGTGGGTGGAGTAGACAGAACAGGAAGAGGAAGTGAGGTAGAAGGATCAGTCAGATGCCATGCCTCTCTTAAGTTAGGCAGACCACCGTGCCTCTCCTCAGAGAGATGCCAGACGCGATGAAGCTCCAGCCCAAGATGGACGTAAGCTAGAAACTTCCCGGTAAGACACCACTTCGTGGTGCTACACAGATTATTAGATATGGGTTAATCAAGATGTGAGTAAGAGGCTGAAAATAATGGGCCAGGCAGTGTTTAAAAGAATACAATTTGTGTGTCGTTATTTTGGGGCATATGCTAGTCAGGAGGCCGAAAGCAGGGCGGCGGGAATGCAGCCCACAGCTCATCACTACAGAATGGCGCCCAACGTGGATAACTGAATCCACAGAAAGCCTGAGAAAGCTTGGGAAAGAATAGAGTAAAGCATGATTTCTCGGTAGCAGCAATTTCTCGGGTTTGGCTTTGCTTGCTAGAGCAAGAGCTCTCATCTAAGAGAGGCTTCCTGACTCAGCTTTAGCTGCAAAACCCTGCAGCTCCTTTAAGAGGTCCTGCCACGAAACACTTAAAAGGTGTTGATGAAAATAATGCATGTTTTTCAGTTTTCAGCTGTAGCAAGAAAAAAGTTGTGCTGTTTTAAAATGCCGGCTTTCTGGGCCGTCCTGCCAGGGCAAACTCTGACTCTTTCAAGCAGGCGGTCCTGACTATGGAGCTTTTGATTGTTGTTTAACACTGTTGCAGCTTGCTTGCTGGCAAGTACCTTGAAACGCCACAGAGTTGTGGTAATAAAAATGGCTCTAGCAAGTACCTCTGCCATGAGGCTGGAAAGCTAAGGAATGGGATGGATCTAGCTGGCAAAGCCACGGCTTGAATCCTACCCATATTGCTCAGTAATTTAAAGACTTGTGTGGTCAGAAAGAGAGAGAGAAAGATAAAGTAAAGAGAGATTCAAAAACAAAGAAAACCTCTAAATGATTTATAGTGTGTTAAAAATATATTCATACTAAAGGTTAAAGTTCTTAGGGTAAAAAAGGAAGAAAGAAAGTAGTTAGGTGTGGTAGTACACACCTTTAATCCCAACACTTGAGAGGCAAAGGTAAATTGACCTCTGTGACTTCGAGGTGTGGTAGCACACACCTTTAATCCCAGTGCCTGGGAGGCAGAGACAGACAGATCTCTGTGAGTTCAAGGTGTTGTAGAGCACACCTTTAATCCCAACACTGGGGAGGCAGAGGCAAGTAGATCTCTGAGAGTTCAAGGACAGCCTGGTCTATAGAGTTATTCCAGGACAAAGATATACAGAGAACCTGTCTCAAAAAGTAAAAATAAAAATAAACGAAATAGAGGTTAAAACAAAGCTGCACAAAGATGGAAAATATACAGAGAACCTTGATACTGTATACTATTATGCTCTCTTTGGATTGTTTGAATGCTGAGGAAGGAGCAACAGCTGCTAAAAGATATTTGTTTATAAATGCTGCTGAACTAATACAACATAGATATTTTGAAAATACCTTGACTTCAGAATTTGGATCTAAGGATATGATACTTTGGAAAAGAGATTCTTCTTTTGTTTTTACAGAAAATGAAACCCTGCGGATTGCTTCTATCCCAATGTGGTATGATAGACCACGCCCTCCTGAAAGGTTGCTGTGAACAACTTCAGAAAATTACTTCACCCAACTGATGACTAAGATGAACCTGGCACACAGGTTACATTATGCAAGATCTGATTAACAGCGTCCCCATTCAGCAGGAAGCAGTTTGGAGAGAAATAACTGCGCCCATGTTCCCAAATATTGTTTATAAGTGTTCTTTTACATTTAAAGGGGGATATAATATGGAGATGAGTAATTTGCATTGATATGGATTTGGCTTTAGTGATTTAAATTTAAGGTTAATTTTGTTATATGTATATGTTTTTCTGATACTGATTAATGTATTGTGATTGTGTAGTTCATTTAAAAATGTAATGTATATAGGTTGTTAATGGATAGTTATCAATAATAGTCAAACTTGTAGTCATGTTAGTTAGATTTTCTAGATATAGAGAGATATATTTCAGTTAGATAGGCATTCCTAATATCTTTCAAAGACTACAGAATATTCCACTTAAATGTTTTAATAACTTAAGGCTTTTCATGACAATGAGACACGTCAGCTCCTGGCAGCACCAATCTACTTCAAGAGGAAGATGGGCATCGAAAAGGATCCTTATGGAGTTTAATAGCCACTTGGGCAAGAAACTGCTCTTGCCTGGACTGTTGGCATAAACTGGACACGAAGAACCCACAGAGAGAGGACTAAATGTGAGATGATCTTTTGGGGTTCCTGATTCAAGAAAGAGTCTGCGAGACATTCTGAAGGACACAGCAGATAGTGACTGAACTGCCTTCGAAATTTCCTGCTGCATAGAAATGTCTGCTGGATATTTATGGGCCTGTAGGCCGAAGATGGATGCCCCGACAGTACAAAAGAACTTTGGGTGACTGTCCAGGTAGCACAATGTCTCTGTGATTTCTAGAGTTTGGAAATTGCATATTTCTTATTTACTTAGGTAATATTGTGTCCTTCTGGAGTCTTTGATGGATCTGAAGAAGAATAGATAGATAATTATAGTTGTTTTCCTTTGTTATGATAAAAGATAAAGTAGATATAAATATTGTAACTGTAATTCTTACTTAATAACTGTTTTGTTATATGTAATTTTACTATGTTAAAGTTAAAGCCTTTCTTTTTTGTTTAAACAGAAAAAGGGGAAATGATGGAGGGCTCCCATTGGCTAATAAAGAAACTGCCTGGCCCATTTGATAGACCGCCCCTTAGGTGGGTGGAGTAGACAGAACAGGAAGAGGAAGTGAGGTAGAAGGATCAGTCAGATGCCATGCCTCTCTTAAGTTAGGCAGACTGCCGTGCCTCTCCTCAGAGAGATGCCAGACGCGATGAAGCTCCAGCCCAAGATGGACGTAAGCTAGAAACTTCCCGGTAAGACACCACTTCGTGGTGCTACACAGATTATTAGATATGGGTTAATCAAGATGTGAGTAAGAGGCTGAAAATAATGGGCCAGGCAGTGTTTAAAAGAATACAATTTGTGTGTCGTTATTTGGGGGCACAAGCTAGCCGGCGATCAGGAGCAGGGCTGCAGGAAAGCAGCCCTTAGCTCTACACTACACTCTTTTGTCTTTTCAAAGCTGTAGTAGGCTTTCCTCTTTCTCTACAGGAGAAGGAAAAGCAGGGAAAGCAGATATGCCTCAAAAGCATTGAACGGGGGCAGGGGCATGCTTGAAATGGTACCAAGGTCAGTTGTCCTTGGTAGGGGCAAAGAGCTCCTGCTGGGAGGAACCCAGAAGGAAGAAGTTCATAGTGCCAGAAGTTCTGTGGTACACTTGAGGGGGGCACTATATCCAAGGTCAGCTCTAGAAACCCCAGCTCCTCCTAAACTCCCATTTCAATGGAAGCCCACACTCCCTCCTGCCCTCCAGTCAATAACTGAGTCTAGGGCTTAGTTCTTTCCAGGCAATCTACAGACAGAAGACAGGCTATGGTCTTTGTTTTGTCCTGTGTTGCTAGGATAAAGCACCAATCGCTAGATTCTAGATTATATTATAATCCTTCCCTGCGGTAACTAACCCTGTCCCTGAAAGCAGCCATGATCCATTCACAGTAGTAGAGTCCATGACCTAGTCACACCTTAAAGGTCCCCCTGGAAGTTTCCCACACCTCCACTTTGGAGACCACACTCCAACATCCATCATCATACTTCGTGGTTTGTGCTGACGATGCTGGCAGGTGGAGGGAGCCTCAGGGAACTGAGTGGGCTCTGTCTCTCAGCTTCCAAGCAGGAGCACCATGCTCAGTAAATCAGTTATTCACAAAGAATGAACCTTGAACCTCTCATCAGAAAGAATTTGAGTTCAAAGACAGCAAGTTTGAGCCCCCTGTGCCTAAGCGGTTTGCTGTGAGGGGAGGGAAAAAAAAAAAAAACCCTGAAAACCAAACAAAACAGCTTACAGATCTTAAACACTAACAAGGAGAGTAGTGTGTCTGAAGCCCCACTTCTCCATGGACCCTGTGGATGCTAGGACTCCCCTGGCAGCCCTACCCACTTTGATCCCAGAGGCTGCGGTGCACGGGATCAATGAGAGAAGAGCTGCATTTTCTGCACCCTGCATTAGAGGCAAAATGCATGTGGAAATAGAGAAATCAATTCCCAACCTTGGAGCCTTCCTGGGAGACCATTCCTCTCTCCAGAAAGTGAAAATGAAGGGGAGCGTGGTGGTGCCCAGCCCTCAGCATGACTGACCTTGGCCTCGAGGCCAGGCTGATGGGTTTAGCAATCAACTCCTCTCACTCTTCAATACCAGAGAGCCTCAGAGGCTACGAGGCTGGGGCACTGGAGGTGGGGCTGATATCATGTCAAAACCTATGAAGGATGGAATGTAGCTGCGGTTCTTTTATGTGTGTATGTGTAACTTGTATGTTATTATCACATGTGGTTTTCTGCATCCTGAATTAGAGGCAAAAGTGGAAATAGAGAAATCATGAGTTTATCATGAACATGTGTGCACATATGGCTGTTCCTGTGTGTATGATTGTGTGTACATGCAGTTATATGGCCCTGTGTACTTATGGATGGACATATGCATGCATGTACAACTATGTGTGTGCACTCATGCACATATAGGTTAATGCTTGTGCATTTGTGCTCACATATATGTGCATATATGTACTATTGTATGTGCTTAGGTATATGCATATATGTGACTGCATCTGCACACATTGATAATTGATGCTCTTATGTGTGTAAGATCATGCAGTTATGTGTGCTCATGTATATGCGTGACCATTTATGTGTGGTTATGTGTGTTCATGAGAGTGAAGGTGATATGTGTGTTCATAAACATATGTGTGTGTGATTGTGTGTTCATATGTGTACATGATTATTTGGTGGGGAGTAAACACATGAAACCATGTTATTGATTCCTGAGACTTCCAGCTCCTGCAGACATGGAGGAGCAGGCCTGAGGGCCTAGTTACATAGTTACCCATGGGTGTTAGGGCCTATGGAATCTTCTCCTGAGACAAGCTCCCTGGGCATGGAGCCTGACAAAGGGATCCTTCTTCAAATATGGTAGGGGAGGGAATAAACCTTGAGAAACATGTAAGGAGGTATAAGAGGGTGGTTAGAGCAGGGGAATAATCAGACAAATACAGTTTCCAGGGAATCTAGCTCAGATTATCCCTCAGGGACCTTTACTCTAGGGACAAGAGGCTTGGGCCATTCTGCCATCTATCTATGGCTCATCCCCAAGGACAGAATTGAAGAACAATGCTCCAGATATCTTTTGTTGTATGTGCTTGTATGTATATAGGCGTATGTGCCGCTGTATGTATGCATATATATGTATATGTGTGTTTGCACGTGTCTGTACGTGTGCATGTGCATGCGAACGTGTGTGCGTGCGTGTGTGTGTGTGTGTGTGTGTTCTTCCTTCTATTGTCTTTCCCATGATGAAAAGTCAGGTAAAACGCGTACCCACCAGCAAGCTCAGTCCTCACCCAGCTGCCTTGTAACTGCTAGAGACTTGTTCTGGCCCCAACCCAGGCAAGGAGACACACACGTCAACATGGCACTGAGAGCTGCGCTGTACTCCTGGCCCTTTGTAGCTCCCTGTTTCATAAAATACAAAAATAGGAGGCAAGCTCCAGACAGCTCCACTGCCTGGCTCAGAGGATCTCAGCCAAGATAGAGGAAGGAGGGGGAGGGGGAGCTCGCAAAGGGAGAAAGAAGGAAAATCAGCCACTTAAGGTCAGAGCCGTGGGAACAACATGACAATGCTGCCAGGCGAGTGGAAGCAAGCCGCCTTCGAGGTTGGAGATGTGACAACAGAGCTGTCGTTGCCTCAGGGCTGGTGTCACCGTCCCAGAGACAGGGACGCTGCACAGGGGATGTGGAGGGGGAGCCTGGGCCTCAGATCTCAGGTGGGGTTTGTCAAGGACCTCCCTCCCTTGGGGAACTGGCTACTGGCCGTGCTGGCCTCCTAACCACCAAGGGTGGGCGCCTAGGGCCTCTTCATTCAGCTCTTGAAGGCTGATGGAGTAGAGCCCTGATAGAGGGCATACGATGGGACGGTGGGCAAATGTATGCAAACGAGGCATTTGAGACCAGCGCTGCTTTATTTATTTATTTATTATTTAGTTGAAACAAAAGAACTATACGCTCATTGTAAACAAATCAAGAAATTACAGAAAGCAGCCAGGAAGAAAAAAAAATCAAAACCCTTTGTTAGCCCCTCCACCCAGATTTAAAAAGAAAAAAAGACACAAAACCCCATTACCAGCACATTGGTGTATATTCTCCCAGACAATCTTCAGCTCATACATATATAGTTTCTTTTTCCCAAACCAAAATAAGTTCTCATTTTACATGCTGTTTTGCAACCTGCTCTTTTTTGCACTGGAAATGTATTATAAATGAGTGTCAGGCTCTCTCATACATCCGGTGGAATCCCCACTTTCAGAAACTCAGGCGGTACCCAGCTTTTCCAGTCAAGGTTAGAGACACCGGGCCCTAACTGAGGGGGCAAATGGGAGATCTCGAGGTGCAGGTGAATCCTGCCCATTCGAGGGACCAGGTGTGTGACACGGATCCAGAAGGGTGGGGGCCAGGTGTGTGACAGGGATCCAGAGAGGTGGAGGAAGCTCAGACCACAGTGCTGTGAAGTCATGTAGAGAGAGTGGGTGTGCCACTCAGATAACAGTCTACAGACCAGAGCAAGTGGTATAGACACCTTGCCCCTGTCCTTGCCGAAGGCCATAGGGCCCTCTGGGAGCCCTTGCCAGCTGGAAGGGAGATTAGGCAGTGTCCCAGGGAGAAGGAGAAAGGAATGCATCCCAGTAATTCACTCATCTCCTCTCTTGCTTTAAGGACTTGGCAGCCTAGCACTGGTGCCCCATATCAGCTTTGGGAGGAAGGATGAAGAGAAGCCAAGATCAGTTCGAGCTGGTAGAGAGACACTTGTCAAGGACAATGAAGATGCTGGATACAGTGTCGGAATTGAAATATTCCTTGCGCACAGGGTGTTTAAATAAGAAACGTTAAGAGTTGCTCCACTCACTTCAGCTATCTTCTTCATTCCTAGCTGTGTGTACTCCCCCCATATGCACCCTGTATTAATCCACACCATCATTTGAAGCCTACCATGATGGTACATCCTCACTGGCCACTTGGCTGGATTCGGAGTCACCTAGGAGACACACTATCGGGTCTATCTGTAGGGGTGTTCCCAAAGAGGTTTATTTGAGAAGGGAAGACCCACACTGAACGTGGTCAGCACCATCCCATGGGAAGGAGCCCCAGTTTGAATACAAGGGGGATAAAGGAGACTGTGAGCGCCCCTTTTCTGTGAGACTTGTAACATTCTGTGAACACAATGTTACAAGCTACCCTACATTCCTTTACCCATGCTTCATCACCCTGGACAGAGTTCCTTCCAACTATGAGCCAAAATGAACCCTCTGTCCTTTAAGTTGCTCCCAATCAGATATTTTGCCACAGCAAAGAGAAACACAGCACATATGTCTACTATATTCCCAGCACAGGTGGTGTTGTAGGTAGTAACTGCTTTATTCCTAGGAAGCCATCCTTCTGCAGACGGAGACTGCTGAGGGCCAGAGAAAGGTGTTAACTTTCTAGCGCCAACAGGCCACATAAAGTATGAATTCAACTGCTTCAAGATCCAAGATAAAGGGTGGGGGTGTTGCTCTGTTGCTAGAGCAAGCTTAGCATGTTGGGCACCTGGCATCTATTCAAAGCACCATATATACAGAGCAAGGTAGCATGTGTCTATGATCTCAGCATTGGGAAGGCAGAGGCAGTATCAGAAGTTCAATATTCTCCTTGGCTGGACAACTAGTTCAAGGCTGGCCTAGGCTTCATAAGACCCTGTTGTTGTTGCTGTTGTTATTGTTGTTGTGTTGTTGTTTTAAAGACTCCAGAGAGTCTTCATGTGGTGAAATGCCTTCAAGGGATGGGGTACAGAAGGGGTGACTTGAAGACCCACATTGTAGAAAGAAAGGGACACAGGACAAGCAATGCAAGGCTACTGGAGAAGCTGAGAAGGGCCGGTGCCTGGAGAGAGCCTACAGAAGTGGAAGTTATGGAAAGATTCTCCACTGGCATACGTGCAGAACACCATAGATGTCCAAGGAGGATGTTCTGGTCTCATTCTGCTGCAGGACAAACACCCATGACTAAAGCAGCTGAGGAGAGGAAAGGGCTTATTTCAACATACATGTTATAGTCCATTGTGAGGTTACTTAGAGCAGAAGCTTGAAGTTATACTTGCTTTTTTTTTAACTACATGGTATTACCTCAGACTAACGAATTTACATTACAGCCAAGGAAGGAGAGCAGGAGCAGGAAGGAGTGTTGCTCACTGACTTGCTCATATGTAGGCTCATGTGCTTCTTTCAGATGTATATTTTTTAAATTGTTTTATTGAGCTATATATTTTTCTCCCCTCCCCTCCCTTCCTTTCCCCTCCTCTTCTACCCTTTCCCATGATCTCCATGCTCCCAATTTACTCAGGAGATCCTGTCTTTTTCTACTTCCCATGTATTTAGATCCATGTATGTCTCTCTCAGGGTTCTCTTTGTTGTCTAGGTTCTCTGGGATTATGATTTGTAGGCTGGTTTTTCTTTGCTTTATGTCTAAAAGCCACTTATGAATGAGTAATATTATATTTGTCTTTCCGGGTCTGGGTTACCTCACTCAATATGATGTTTTCTAGACTATCCACTTTACCACAAATTTCAAGATATCATTATTTTTTTCTACTGTGTAGTACTCCACTGTGTAAATGTACCACATTTTCCTCATTCATTCTTCTATCGAGGAACATTTAGGTTGTTTCCAGGTTCTGGCTATGACAAACAATGCTGCTATGAGCATAGTTGAGCACATGTCCTTGTGGTATGACTAAGCAACTTTGGGTATATACCCAAAAGTGGTATTGCTGGGTCTTGAGGTAGGTTGTTTCCTAATTTTCTGAGAAATTGCCATAATGATATCCAAAGGGGCTGTACCAGCTTGCATTCCCACCAGCAATACAGCAGTGTTCCCTTTACCCCACACCTCTTCAGCATAACTTGTCATCAGTGTTTGTGATCTTGGCCATTCTTACGGATGTTTTGATTTGCATTTCTCTGATGGCTAAGGATGTTGAGCATTTACTTAACTGTCTTTTAGCCGTTTTATGTTGCAAGGAAGCTGCTTGTTCATCCCAGCCACTCGGAACCAAAATAACCACACAGAAACTATATTAATTAAATTGCTGTTTTGCCCATTAGCTCTAGCTTCTTATTGGCTAACTCTTACATCTTAATCTAACCCATCTCCATTAATCTGTGCATCACCACAGGGCCTTGGCCTACCATCAAAGTTTCAGCTAGTCTATCTCTAGTGGTGGATCCATGGCGTCCTCTCTCTGCCTTTCTACTCCCAGTATTCAGCTTAGCTTTCCCTGCCTACCTAAGCTCTGCCTTGCTATATGTCCAAGGCAGTTTCTTTATTCATTAATGGTAATCACAACACACAGAGGGGACTCCTACAACAGTTTTAGATTCCTCTGTTGAGAGTTCTCTGTTTAGGTCTGTACCCCATTTTTTACTGGATTATTTGTTCTTTTGATGAGTTGTTTCTTAAGTTCTTTGTATATTTTGGAGATCAGCCCTCTGTTTGATGTGGGGTTGGTGAAGATCTTTTCCCATTCTGTAGGCTGCTGTTTTGTCTTGTTGACCATGCCCTTTGCTTTACAGAAGCTTTTTAGTTTCAAGAGGTCCCATTTATTAATTGTTTCTTTCAGTGTCTGGGCTACTGAGGTTATATTTAGGAAATGGTCTCCTGTATCAATGCGTTCAAGTGTACTTCCCACTTTCTCTTCCATGAGGTTCAGTGTGGTTGGTTTTATGTGAGGTCTTTGATTCGTATGGACTTGAGTTTTGTACACGGTGATAGATATGGATCTGTTTTCATTCTTCTACATGTTGATATCCAGCTATGCCAGCACCATTTGTTGAATATGCTTTCTTTCTTCCATTTTATATTTTTTGCTTCTTTGTTGAAAATCAGGCATTAGTGGGTGTGTGGAGTAATATATTGATTTATATTATATTATATATGTGTATGATTGATTGTCTCCTTTACATGTGTGCATCACTTGTGTGCCTAGTGCCTGCAGAGGTCAGAGAAGGACCCTGGATCCCCTGGAACTGGACTTGTGGATGCTCGCGACCCCATGTGAGGTCCGAGGTCCTCTGCAAGAGCAACAAGTGCTCTTAACCCCTGATCCTTCTCTCCGGTCCCCTCAGCTACCTTCTTCTATAGCCCAGGATCACCTGCTCAGACAATGACTCAATTAGCATTGATGACAATTCCTCACAGGCGTGCCACAGGCCAACCTGATCTGGGAAACCCCTCAGTTAAAACGCTCTTTCTCAGATGACTTGAAGCTGTGTCAAGTTGACAATTAAAGCTATCAGTACAGGGGACCAGGCCAGGCTGTCCCATGGACCCTAAGGGCAGACAGGAGGAGTTTCAAAAAAAAAAAAAAAAAAAAAAAAAAACAGTAAAGGCTATCTCCACTGCCTGCTTGCTGGGAGAGGGGCACTCATGGCCTCTTGGAGAAAAGGCAGAACCCGCCTGGTTCCTCTAAAGCCTGGCTCTTGGCTACCTGCTTCCTTCCAGCTCCTGATTTCGCCCCCTCTAATCACAGCTTAGTGCCCGAAGTGAAAGCCACTTTGGGCAGGATTTATTAAGCTTCTGCCTTCACTGCTAAGCTTCATTTGTTTTGTTCCACAACGCTGGTGGCTCTGGTATGGTATGGCGTTAATGGCCTATTTGGGGTTCACAGTCCTCCCGTGTCCTCATCGAGGCTGGAGGGGGCACGCACAGTTTTTATTTGCCCATTTGGCTTGCTTTTTAATTACACCGGGGTGGGGTGGGATGGGAAGCCCCAGCTCTCGGCATAGGGGGTGGAGTGGGGGAATCACTGCAGCCCAGTATTTTTCATTACCGTTAATATTTTTGCTAGCAGCGATCTCAGTAAATGAGAAACTGTAATCCAGAGGATTGGGGCTGTTAATTGAAAAATAATGCTGGGGAAAGATAGGGCAAGATAGATGGAACTGAGCTAAAAAGGAAAGGCAGGCTCACCTCCTCCCACCGAGGTGAGGCCATTTTGTTCTCAAAGAGAGCTGACCTGCACCCAGGGAGTCTGAGGGAATGCCGCGGATTTTATTATTAACATGAATAATATTGATGGATGTGGTAGTGTGTGCTTGTAACCTAGTGCTGGACAGGCAGAGGTGGGTGGATTTCTGGGGCTCACTGACCATATCCTGTTTCAAATCACAAGGGGATGGCTCTTGAGGTCTGACCTCTGGCCTCCCTATGTGTGTGCACACACAAATATTAATAATAATAGTATTATTATAGAAAGCATGTTTGAAGTATTGGGGCTTGGATGGATGCCCCGAGGAGAGCCACAGACAGTCAGGAGGACTGAGATTCTTTGAAGTTAGCTCCTTCATCAACTACTCCTAACCCTTAGGATGGAAAAAGCTGGAGGAGAAAAAATGCTAATAGGAACTCCCGGAGCCAGATGGGAGCTCTCCAGCTCAGCCACCGCAGGGACAGAACAAACTTATAGACCTTTGCTGGAAAGCAGTTAAAAATAGCAACCAAAGCATCTTAAATGCACAGCCTCCCCTCAGCAGTTCCAAGTCTCAGAATGTGACGTGAGGGATGGAGCCACACGTGACTGCTGTCAATAAGGATTTGGGGTCAAAGCCCCCGGCTTCTCTGTTGCTAGACAAGGCTCTAACACCGTGTCCAGTAGGACGGTCACTGGCCACATCGGGTCACATGAGCCGAGAGCAGTTCACTAAACCCAGGACCCTTTGTGATGCTGGAGCTCACTTGTCCCACATACACATGAGATGTGAGGCTGCCGTAGAGAAGAATGAAACTGTAGACTTTTAGACATCAAGAAATTCCTTTTGAGGGTTGGAGAGGTGGATCAGATGATAAAATGCTAGCCCTAAAAGCACAACGACCTGAGTTTGGATTCCTAGGACTCATGCAAACAGCTGGGTGTAGTGGCATGGCCCGTGCCTACAATCCCAGCACCAGGGAGACACGGACAGGCACATCTCTGGTGCTTGTGAGCCAGTCATTGTAGCCGAATGGGTGAACCCCAGGTTCAATGAAAGATTCTGCACCAAAAAAAAAACAGATGGAGAGAGACTGAGGAAGACACCCAAGGTTAACTTCTGACCTCCACATGCATGGGGACACATGTGCATGTACACATGTACACACTCACACAATGCATTCAGGTAACACACATTAAGTGAGACAATAAACAAAAGCTAGCAAGCAGATGCATCTTTACACTCAATGGGGTAGTCATCTCCCTCCTCGCCTCTCAGTAGTCAGAGTGACGTATCAGGAACTATCAATGCTGGCTCAATTGGGTGAAAGTGTTTACTGCATGAGCTTCTGAATAGAGCTTGAGTTTCCAGAACCCACATAAAAAGTCAGACAGATAGCACACATCTGTAACCCCAGCACTCCTACAGTGAGGTGGGAGGCAAAGACAGGAGACTTGCTTGTGAATTTTTCCATTAGCTAGCCTAGAGTATGAAGAACAGTGGCAAAGATAGAGAGACCCAGCTTCAAAACAAAGTTGGAAGTGAGAGCCACTTTCTGAAAGTTGTCCTCTGACATCCACATGCCCTCATGGTATAGACACCTACACACACACACACACACACACACACACACGCACACACACATGCATACATATACACACACAAACATACATATGCACAAATACATACATACACACACATACATACACGCATACATACATGCATGCATAAACACATGCACAGATGCGCACCATACACACATGCACACACACACATGAATATGCATCTTTACACACACATGCATCTATAAAACACACACACACACACACACACACACACACACACAGGCATCTTTAAAATTCCAAAGTATAAAGAGAAACTGATTCGGGTCCTTCACAGTGCTCCCACAGTGAGAGGCAAACCCATGAGCCTTTCGGGTCTCACCTCGGTCCAATCTCTACCTTATCAGATCTCAACAGCACTGACCTCCCCAGAGTGCAGACTATTCAAACCCTTTCCAACTTCAGCCCTTTGAGCAGGTCACCCCCCTCCACTTCTAAAACAGGGCCGCTGTCTGAAAAATGGGCTTGAGAACAAAGCTGGTCAACCAGAATCTGCCAGGCCAGGGTCTCATGGACGCGACCGCCACCTCCTCTGTGCACTCCTTCCAGCAACCCAGGGCCTCTGAGGGCTCCTCGTGACCTTTCCCCACAGGCAGGAAGTAGAAGGTCAGTTTCTGGAGCTTGTAGAATAGTGTGTGTGGTGACGGGTGAGAGGCCAGAACCGTGTCCTGGTCTTTCCCCTTACCACTTGCGCCTCTGAGCTTCCTGCCTCATGGCAGACACCAGTGGGCAGGCTTGGACTTCATAGTCTCCTAATGACCACCATCACCATTCATCATCCCAGAACCCTCAGTGTGGATCGGGGAATCCAATGAAAAGCCATACATGATAGCATACAGCTATAATCCCAGCACTCTTAGGGCAAGACAGGAAGCAGAGACAGAAACACAGCTGTGACGGCTACTCTGGGTACCAGCCCCTTTGTTCCTCTGTTCTCTCCAGCTCCTCACCTGTCCCCCTGAGCTATCCTTGACTCTTCCCAGGCCCCACCCCTTCCGCAAAGGGTCAGCTCCTCCTGTCGTCTTCCCCTTTCCACCTTCAGGCCCAGAAGTGTGGGTGGCCCAAAAATGCTTGTGACATGAAGGAGAGAAACAAGAAGCCTCATTTCTGCTTTAGGAACCTAAACGAGAGGTTGCCTGAGAAAAGCGGCGTGTTTACAGCTGGGTACCGAATGGAGTTAAGGCGTAGCTAATGATCTTAATGGGTATTGTTATTTTAAATTAACTAATTAATCTGATTTTAATGTGCTCTCACGATGCAGCCTCGTCACCATCACGATCATTACTTTATAGCTCTCTGAATCCAGCCTCGCATTACAGCCACTGAGCTCCCGTTCACCAGGTGCATTTTCTCCCATTCACGATCTGGGCACACATTTCCAGGTTTCATTAAAGGCATCCAGCGTGGACAGTCAGGAACGCTCATTGCCGCTGGCCTTGCCTGTTATTAATGTCATTATTCAAATTCCAGCATCTGGAATGGCATCGAATTGCCAGCCCCTCCCTTGGAGATGAAATGAAGATGGGGGAGGAGATAATGAGAGGAAATATACAGCTCCTATCCTAGCACACGCTCATCATGGTGCAGGATCACTCCAGAGCCCCCTCGAGGCTGTTTCTTCCTTCCATCTCCATCCCTAACTTAAGGTCATCTTAAGCAATGCCCTGTCCTTCACCCACTATGGCTAAGGTTCAAATTCTCCACGAGGTCTCTCTTCTCTCTCATTTCTTCTCGCTCTATTTGCTCATGGTTAGGGCGAGTATCCAGCCCCAGGACCATGGTCCCCTTTGCCAGGTCTGCATTTGCAGACCAGCCATGCTCTTCTTCCAAACTCTTCCTCCGCTCTGGTCTCTAATCCTTTCTTCAATCTTCCTTCCATACCCTCTCTCTAAGCGGCAGTCCTGTGCTGAGTCCTGGGCATATTAAATATACCATGTAGCCAACCCTGAGAGGGGAGAGAGAGTGCAGCTCCAGGAATAGATGGCTATTAAAGTAAAGAGGGGAAGATGACAGACAGACAGACAGACAGACGACAGACAGACAGACAGACAGACAAGTGCTGTCACCCGTGGGCCCCAAGTGTGGAGAGAGCCTTGCATGCTTTGGAGGGCTTCTGAGGGGTAGTGATGTTGATGCCCTCTTAAGGTAGGCTGTCACGTGAGTCTCCCTGTCCTCAGCCTCACCATCCTCCCTGCCACAGTGTCCTCTGCAACTTCTATGTATACAAACCTTCACCAACTGAGTCAGCTCAGTTGTCACAAGCCCCCTGCTGCACCGTGGGATTCCTTTGTTAGGGATCTGGGCTTTAAAATTAAGTTCAATTTGATAGAAATCCCTTTGATAGGTCTCCTCTTTAGGGGATGGCCTCACCCCAAATGTCCTCAGAGCTCACCCCTTCACCTCCCTCGGGTCTCTTTGTACCCATCTACTCCCTGCTCCGGAGATTCTATCCCCCTTCCTTCATAACAACAAATCAGACTCTTATGAGTTTTCCTCACAAGTTCATATTTTCGGATAATATCGTATGTATTTTCATTTGTCTGTAGTATCTCCCTCTGCAAAGACAGAAACTCCACCGAGTGAAGATTCATGTCTACTTCCTTCAGTGTTGTAACTAATGGCCGCCACAGGGCGCAAGGCGCACAGCAGGAGCCTAATCTGCGGCTGTTAATCTAAGGGAATGAAGGACGGGAACACAGTCGTGTTCTGTCTTTCCTGGAAGGTGGCTTTGCAGAAGTCTCCTCCCTCGCTTCCAGCAACGTGACTATAACCAGAGAAAATACCTCAGTCCCTGGAGGCCTTGGGGAAACTGAACTTGGATCTCACGGCTCCTGTACCCATGTCACTCAGAAGACCTAGCTATGCTGGCTAAGGAGCCAAAGGCTGCCTCCCCCTTGCTACTGGCCATGCTGGGGTTTCTGCCTCAGTTTGACTGATCAGCCTCGGATCAGGCAGGGATATCTGCAGGCCCCGGGGAACTACACATGCTGTCTACTTGCCATGGATTCTGAGCAGAGATCCCTGAGGCCCCAGAAGAGGGCTGGGAATGGTTGCCTTAACCCTGGTCCTCGTGACCTTGGCTTCTTGCTGAATGACCAGCGAGTCCTCTCCTGATCTCCTGATCTTCAGAGCTACTGTCCTTTCCTTCCTGGGGCTCAGCAGGTGAACTCGGCATTGCCCTGAATAGCAAGGTTCTTCCAGAACCACAGGGCCGTTCTAACCACTTCCATTGTGGAAGAGGACTCCCAGCACATCCAATGTGCCAAGGGCTTGGGGGTTGTTTGTGGCTACTGCTGTCCTCAACTTACAGAGGACAGAACACTGGCTTTGGAGACGGTGAACAGTGTGCCAAGGTCACACAGTGAGATCTAAAGCATCCTCCTCAGCTACAAAGAGTAAGCAAAGCTTACACTCCCCTGGCGTCATATCCTCCCCCAGGGAACTGTTCAAAAGTCGGGACTTGCCTGACTCCTCCTTCACCTGCCCCCACCCTGTTATCTGCCCCGGCTTCAGCACCCATCACGTTTGCCTCCACCACAGAGTCAGAGGTGGCCCTCGGGTGCTGAGTCCCCTGAGGGCTTCTGAGGCTCAGCACACTCTTCCTTGCGGTCGTTTCTCACACTCTGCTGAAGTGTTCTTCCAACTTCCACCCCACTCCTCTCTTCTATTTCATCCTTTTCCTGCAGTTCCTCAGGGAAGCCTCCCTGAGTTCCTAGCAAAGACCAGGCTCCAACCTGGGTACGCTGCTGTATGCTCAGCGTGAATCAGGGTTGCAGGGAAACGGAAACCAAACCACTGCTAAGTGATAGAAAGGGTAGGTTTCCCCTCCCCTCAACCCCCTCCCACCTCTTCTCCCTCCCCTCCCCTCGCCTCCTCCCTCCTTCCCCTCATCCTTGATACAGGGCTGCACAGGACCTAGGATAGCCTCACTGTGTACAGAAGAAGGACCTTGAACTTCTGGTCCTCCCGCCTCCACTCCTGAGTATTAGGATTCCTGGAAAGTGACACACCCCAGTGTGCTGTGTAGGTTCTTTGTCATCTTGACACAAGTTAGAGTCATCTGAGAAGAGAGAGCCTAAATCTAACCTAAATGACCCCTACAGATCGGCAGGTAGGCAAGTCTACGGGGCATTTTCATGATGAACAATTGATGTGAGAAGGTCCCACCCACTGTGAGAGGTAGTCATGGGAACAAGCCAGTAAGCAGCCTTCCTCCGTGATGTCCACTTCAGTTCCTGCCTCCAGTTTCCTGCTTGAACTCCTGCCCTGACTTCCCTCGATGATAGACCGCAACCTGGAAGTGTAAACCAAACAAAACCTTTCCTCCCCAAGTTACTTTTGATCATGGTCTTTTCCTCAGTAACAGAGAGCAAACCAGGGCACGTAGCATGTGGGGCTGGGAATTGAGCTCAGGGTTCCCCGCCAGGCTAGTCAAGCTCTCTTCCATGTGAACTATAGCTGCAGTCTGGGTCTGTTGCTTCCTTGAGAGCCTAACAGTCACAGGTTCGTTGGCATGCCTGTCCTTGCCACACACGACCCAGGTGCCACACAGGGCCAGGTGCCAGGGCAAAGGGTCCATGTCTGGCTCCGCTCTAATGCAGCTGGGCCACAAGCACCAGGGCCTGACACCTGGAGGAACCCTCTCCACAATGCTGCAAGGTTCAAGAGCTGGGGGTCGTGCACACGCTGCCAGTTTTTGAGCCTGTTAGTTTGATGGACACATGGCAGGCGACCTCCACTATCTCCATTCAAGCCTGTGCACTTGGCTGATTGTA
Organism: Arvicola amphibius; assembly: GCF_903992535.2. NCBI lineage: Eukaryota > Metazoa > Chordata > Mammalia > Rodentia > Cricetidae > Arvicola > Arvicola amphibius. Next base: position 7,722,296 of record NC_052050.1, read on the forward strand.
GGCGACCCCAATATCTCTACTCGAGCAGCATTCCAAGAGTTTAATGTGCTTACAGACCTTAGAGAGAGCTCATTGACATCTGCATCCCACCCAGCAGGTCTGAGTGGTCCTGAGGTCTCGCATTCTAGAAAGCTCCAAGCTGATAGTGGGGTGGGGGGGGGGGGAGACGACATGAATGCCACTTTGGGCAGCAGGATACCAACCTGTAAACAGAGCTAACTGTCACCCCAGAATTACAACAAAGAAGGGGTGACGAGGACACAGCCTCTGACTCCATGCAGGGTGCCAAATACGGCCCGAGTCAGAGTCAATTCCACATCCCTGGGCTATCTGCAGCCGCACGCCCAGCGCTGGCTGTGATGGATAAAATATGTTCATTTTCAAGTGCTCGCGAATCCATAGTAACTTCTCAGCCGACAGATGCCAGGCCTATGGTGGCTGGAGGGAGGGGAATCTAAGGGGCTTCCTAGCCTGCTTTCTTCGGGGCCTGGGGGGCAGGAAATAAACATTACAAAGATGAGTACCTGGGGGGGGGGACTGGTGGTCAGGAGACTCCCCTCCCCAGGGGACAGGCAACCCAGGAGACAGGGACCAAAGAGGCAGCTGGCAGAGCAGCTTCCTGGAGCAAGGTAACAGGCAGGGTAACACAGTGCTGAGACTCCAACATGCTCTCTGGGTTGGCATGGCAACAATCATACATGTAAACAACTGACCCATACTTAATTGGCAAAAAGAAAACAAGGGGGGCCAGGGTGATAGCTCAGTCAGTCAAGCGCTTCTTTTGCAAGCATGGGGACCTGAGTTTGATCCCGCTAGGGCCTACTTCTTTTTTTTAAGATGCACATAGGGGTGCACATGTACAATCTCAGTGCTGACAAAGTAGAGAGAAGCCGATACCTGGGACTTCAGGCCAAGCAGCCCAGCCTACTTAGGAAGTTCTGGGTAGATGACACCTGAAGAGCAGGGGCCAGGATTGTCCTCTGGCAACCACACACATATACATGAACACACACACTCACACACACACACACACACACACACACACACACACACACGGAATGATTGGGATACCTGCTTCTTACTGGCTTCTTCCCTCTGTCATGGCCAAGAACCAAAAGCCTTCTCTGGTTGGGCATTAGTCCTGGATGTTTTGCTTTTCAACTCAACGCAAACCTGGACATATCTAAGAAGAGGGAATCTTAATTGAGAAGATGCCTCCATAAGACTGACCTTTATGCAAGCCCGCGGGACATTTTCTTGATTAATGATTGCCCAGCCCACACTGGGTGGTGCCACCCCGGGCAGGTGATTCTGGGTTATATAATAAAGCAGGCTGATCAAACCATGAGGAACAAGCAAGTAGTCTTCCACCATGGCCTCTGCTTTAGTTCCTGCCCTCAAGTTCCTACCTTGAATTCCTGCCCTGAATTCCTTTGGTGATGGAGTGTGACCTGAGAGTTGTAAGGCAATAAACCCTAAGTTGCTTCTGGTCACGGCATTTAGCAAAGCAATGGAAACCAAAGAGAACAGTGGATGCTGATGGACCTCACCCTGCTCACTACCCCCAACATTGTGTGGATGGAGCAAGTCCTACCCATGATGAATAAGGCCAGGAAAGACCCTCGGTGCAGTACAAGGACTCAGTAAACATCTCTGCAGAGACAGCAGCAGAAGTGATGGGACTACTTTGTAACAGGAGGTCTGCTTGTTGGGGTTTCTGTACCCCAGCCATTTAGTCCCAGAGAAAATCACACAGAGAATCTACATTAGGTTATAAATGATTGGCCCATTAGCTCAGGCCTCGTATTAGCTCTTATAACTTATATTAATCCATTATCCTTATCTATGTTAGCCACATGGTTCAGTACCATTTTTAGCGGGGCAGATCACATCCTGCTTCTTCCATGATTTGGGCAGGACTGGGGGAAGAGCTTCCTTCTTCCCAGAATACTCCTGTTCTCATTGCCCCATCTCTACTTCCTGTCTGGTTTTCCTGCCTATACTTCCTGCCTGGCTACCAGCCAATCAGCGTTTATTTAAAATATGATTGACAGAATATAGAATTGTCCCGCACAACTCCTTGGTGCCATTCTATGCACCACACCTTCCCTTCCCTGTGCAGAAAAGGACACCAAGAAAACTGTTAGTAGAGCCATGTTCTATAGATGGAAAACTGAGGCTTGAAAAGATGAAATGACCTTTTGAAGGTCATAGTAAGCAGCTGCAATGATTCATACATTAATGATTGATAGTAATCTTCATTGCCAACTTGATGGGGTTCAAAATCACCTAGGAAATACAGCTCAGGGTGAGCCGCTGAAGGTGTTTCCAGAGACATATAAGGAAAGGCACACCCAGAACGTGGGCAGCACCATCCTGAAATCTGGGGTTCCAGGGTGAATGAAAGGGGAAGGGGAACACCACAGAGCACCAGCATTCGTCCCCGGCTGGGGACGCCATGGGACCAGTCACCTCATGCTACTGCCATGGTACCCTTCCTCACAGACAGGGAGACAAGCAAGCCTTGAAGATGCTTTTGTCAAGTATTTTGTTACAGTGTTACAATGAGAAGAACAGTAACTAATATAGTGCCCTGTGCATTGGCCGCTTGACTCGTCTAGCTGTGTGACCTGCTGTGACCCACAAGATGCGCTACAGTCAGAGCAATGCCAATCCAGTGTGACCACACCCAGGCCACGCTGAAGGAAAGCCCACTGCTGCTGCTCTATTCGCTACTGTATGTGAAGCCCAGCTATTCTGAGAAATGGGTGGTTGATGGGGGTGGGGAGAATCCCTCCTGCCAGAGATCACTGGCAAGGCTACCAGAAGAACCGCCTCACTACCCAGACGACAAAATTACTACCACTGGTGGCTCTTTAACGGTGTATTTCTGAGCCCAACTCTATGCCCACAGTATGGGAACAGCTTTCCTTCCTCCTCCACACCTCCAGCTCCAGCTCCCGCTCTCTCTTAACTCATTGGCTGGGACAGGTTCCTCTCTCTAACTCATTGGCTGGGACAGGTTCCTCTCTCTAACTATTGGCTGGGACAGGCTCCCGGAAGCTCTCACAGTCCCACCTCTTGCTTCCCAGCTATTCTCATTGCATCTGACCCTGTTGCCCCCACACTTCTTTCCATCTGCCCCCCCCCCCAGCAGAATGGCTTCCAAGCTTATACCCCAACCCCCTCTGCTCACTTCCCGTGAGCATCGAACACACTTGACTCCTCCGTCCTTGGGAACTTTCCCCCACTCTATGGATTCCCCTCAAAGATAATTTGCTGTGTTCTCTGCTTCACAAGACTGGTTTCTACTCAGTTTTCAGAGCTTGGGGTTCCTCCACAAAATCAGGAAGGTGAGGTGCATTTTACATACAGTAAAATACTTTTATCTTGGGCCAGCAACGCGACTCAGTCGATAAAAGCACTTGGCACCAAGCCAATGTTCAGTCCCCGGGAGCAGACATGATATAGAGAGAGAACCAACTCCATCCCACTACTTGTCCTCTGACAGCCACCTGAGAACTATGGCATGCTATTGTCACCTTCACCACCACACACCACACACACACACACACACACACAGGCACACACATGCACACACACGCACGTGCACACACAAACACACACAATAAGCAGACAAGCAAAAACATTTTTAAATGCCTGAATTTTAAGTGCATAGCTTGGTGAGTTTTGACAAATATTTCCATGGATACAACCATCATCCAGATGAAAACTCTTAAAATGTTTCCAGCAAGTATCACTTGGATGGGAATACGCAGAGTCCCATCACATCAGCTTCCCGGGTCCCCTTTCAGCCAGTGCTCTATCACTCGGCTGTCAGTGCTCTGTGTACATGACAAATGCCCGACCACACACAAGTGTGTCCATGCCAAATACTCTCCATATGAATCACATGCATATACATGTATCACACTGACACACGGCACACATTCACCATTCTTGCACACAGCACACCATAGACATGTAATAGATTACATACTACATGATTTACACATGCAAACAGCCTCTTCACTTCATATTACACCTTATACACATTCTATATAGGCAAACATATATATATATATATATATATATATATATATATATATATATATATACACACACACACACCACACTAGAGGCACATGATACAATACATACCACATACATATCATACAGGTATACGACCTACACGCATATAGACAATACAACAGTACACATGTGCAGTACAGACAAACACATATACATACACTTTAAACATATTACGCACACATACATACTAGGTACATAGACACATAAACACAACACACATGCACACACCCCATATGCACACAACATACACATATACACAGCACATGCACATGGAACATCTGCACACACACATGCACATCACACACGCACACATGGCACACAGACAGTGACATACACCACATATACATACACCCCATATGCACACAACATACTCAAATACACAGTACATGCACATGGCACATCTGCACACACCCACACCCCCGACACACACGTGTACACTCACTCCAGTAACTCTGAATGGCAACATATATCTTTATTATATCTACATACTCTCTAGGATTATTTTTCTTCTCTTTTGGGTAATTTTCTCCTAGTTCATATAATAAAAATGCTAATCTTATCCACTAGATTGATTTCATGACCTGTTAATAGATTTCTATGTAAATGCAAAAAAAAGTTTGGGTTTTGTTGTGAGAGAAAAGACTCAGAAGGATTCTTTCAGGTAGGGGAGTCATGTGACCTAAGCCGTAGTTATTTTTTTTATTTAAAAATGTATCTTTAAACATTTTAATGGGAGACTATAAAGATGCCCTGTGCCCCTCCTTCCCATCATCCCTTTCTACTTGTTTCTCTGAAACAATTTAAAGCCAATCCTGGGCACCTTATCAGCTCACCCCCAATGCATCCATACACATTACTAACAAATAACAACAAAATCATCCCCTAACCCTGCGGAAACAGCAGCGATTAGTCCCCACCTCTCACCTGGCTCCCCATCCATTTTTCTTGATTGTCTCAAAATGGGTTTTTTATACTTCGTTGATTCGAAGCAGGTTGGGAACAAGCTCCATACATCTCTCACCTCCGGCTGCATTTCTCTCTATTTCTCCTTCCGTCCTCTCTCCTCTCCCTCCTTTCTCTGCCCTCATATAGACAGGGTTAAGTTACACAGAATGAAATGAATGATGGGACGAATTTGGGCAATCGGAGACACCTACACAGCGATCTCTCAAATCAGCATCTAAAACGTGGTCAGCTCCCACATTTCCACTCAGGCTCCCACTCCCAATCCGGTCACTGTTTCTGTCATAGATCTGCCCTGCCTGGGCTTGTTTGTTGTGGGGCTCATGCCTGTTGTTGCATCCCATTGAGTGGAAGGCAGCTTGGTATCCATTCTCCCATTGACAGACAGCTATTTGGCCCTAACAAAAAAAATTTACAGGCCTTTTTTGTGGGTCTATGTTTTTAAGCACCTCAAACAACACCTCGTTGTGACTAGCCCTTCTAGGTCTTACTATTTTCATATACTTTAAGAGGAACTGACCAAATTTTTCTTAAGAAACCTGTGGGAGGCTGGAGAGATGGCTCCGTGGTTAAGAGCATCAATTGCTCTTTCAGAGGACCTGAGTTCGGTTCCCAGCACCCACACGGTGGCTCACAACCGTCTGTAACTCAGGGATCTGACCTCTCTCCCTGGCCTCCCTGGCACTGCGCTCATGCAATACACAAACACCCACAGAGGCAAAAAAACTCATACAGTTAAAAATAAAAATAGCCCATGAGGTCTCCACCTTACACAGAGAAGTACAGGCAGCTAAGGAATGCTGAGAGTGGGCGAGAGTCTTCCCAAGGAAGAGCACACCAATTAGTTACCCAGGGCCAAATGACTAGTCTGAAGACACATACATAGTAACATATAGACTAGCAGGTTCTATTTAGGAATAAACATGTATAGACATGTTTGCATGTAACAGCAATTAATGAGAAAAAAGAACATGTATTTGGAAAGAGCAAGGGGGTGTATAGGAGGAAAGGGAAGGGAGAAATGATACCATTGTAATCCTAAAAATAAAATTTAAAAAGCAACAAATAAATAAATCTTAAAAATAATTTCCTATGTTTATGTCTTCTGGGTATAAGAGTTGTTTTCTTCCTTTCCTGTTGTCGCAGCTTTAATTCTTTATCTTCCCTTCTTTCCCCACACTGGTCCTGGGTGTCAGCTGCCTAGAAGCAGTAAGAACCACTCTCCTTGCCTCCTTCCCAATCATTTGGGGAAAGAGAATCTTAGTGTGTCACCCACAAGTATGATTTGACCTTTGATTTCTAACAGATGCCTTTTATCAAATAAAAATCCTCGTTATTTTCCTTTTAAAGTTGCCTTAAAATATTTCTCTCACAAGTAGGAGTTGTGTCTTATCAAATGCATTTCCTACATTTAATAAGAAGACTAAATATTTTTTCCTGCTTTGTCTTGTTACATGGAACGTTGCCTCACGAAGCCAAAGCCAGAAGCTTTAACAGTACTGACGATCAAACGCACGCCCGTACACACAAGCTGAGTGTGACACCCGCACACAGGCTGAGTGTGCCTCCTACCATTGAGTTCCATCCCATTTGTTTTTGAACGCTCAATTAGCTTTGTATTGGGGCAGGGGGAGAATTCCACTTGTCGATGTGTTATCTTTTAAAACATTACTGGTCAGGGTAGGAGAGATGGCACAGCAGTTAAGAGCATTTGTTTATCTTACAGGGGACCCAGGTTTGGTCCCCAGCATCCACATGGTGGCTCATAACCATCTGCCACTCTATTTCTGGGGGATATGACAGCATATTCCCACCTCCACAGACCAGACACACATATGCAAGGAAAATACTCACGCACATAAAATTAATTAATTAGTTTAAACATTACTGGTGCCAGGTGTTTTTAATTCCATCACTCAGGAGGCAGAAGCAGGCATATCTCTACAGGTTTGAGGCCAGCCTGATCAAAGGTTCAAAGCCAGCCATGGCTATGTACTGGGACTATGCCTCAAAATACATGGAGCTTGTGAATGTCACCAGCTAATCATTTCCTTTACTAGAAATGTGTCAGATTTAGACTTGGGAATATCCTGACCCCAGGAAATGAATGGGGAGTGTCTCCCTCGTTATATGCACAGTGAGTTGGATATTCTCTCTACCTTAAGATTTTGAGAAAATTCACTCGAAAGCTACTTGGAGCTACTCCTTCCTTTATGCTAAGAGTTATTTTTAAATTCAATTTTTAGAACCAATATATCAAATGCTATTTAGAGTTCCCGTTTTCATGTACTGGGTTGTGGTTTTGTAAAGAATCTATTTCGCGCAAGCTGCTAAATTTATTGACACACAATCTCTTAGGCTGTTACTATACAATCAATCTCTTTCTGTCTATGAGATCTGTAGTGATGACATCTCTTCAGTTTCTAATGTTGAACATTTATTCTCTCTCTCTTCTCTCCCTCCGTCCCTCCCTCCCTCCCTCCCTCTCTCCTTCCCTCCTTCCCTCTCTCCTCCCACCCCTCTGTTTGGTTCAGCATTATTAATTCTATTAACCTTTTCCAAGCTTTAATATTTTCCATTCTTCCAGTTTGAATTTAATTTGCTTTTTTTTCTTGGTTCCTTCAAGTGAGTTTGAAGCCTTTCTTCTCTCTCTATTACACGAATCTCCATCTGTAAATTTCCCCGAGAATATTGAATTAGCTTCATTGTGCAACCTTCGATATATTATAGCTTCATTTGCATCCGATTTAAATTGCTTTTTAATTACTTTCTTCGGCCAGTGGATTACTTGGAACTGTGTTGCCTAATTTCCAAGTATTTGCAGGTTTTCTAGGATCTTGCTGTTACTGATGTATGATTTAATTATGCAATGCTTGGAGACGAAACTGTTTCATTTTTCAGTCTTTGAGAACGTTTCCCCGTCACCTAGTACATGGTGAGATTCAGTTTGTATTCACGTGCCTTGAAAGGAAAACGCTCCCACTGTTGCTGAGTGCAGACGGTTTCCTAAGAATCAGCTGTGTCGGGCCGTTGAGTGGCATTATTCAAGTCCCATTTGTCCTTCACTGACATCTTGTCTCCTAGGAGGTGGTAGAATCTTTATATATGATTATGTTTGCCTATTTACGTCATTTTTCTTTGCATATTTAAAGTTCTGCTGTCATGAGTTTTAACCTTAGTGCTGGGGGAGGTGGGGGAAAATGTTTATGCTTCTCATGAGAATCCCATCTTGGTTATTAACCTCTGAACACACTGTATTCCTTATGCTGTTGTTTGTACTGTTGTTTGTATCTCTTCCTACCTAGACCTTTACCGCGACTTTATATTCAATTGTGCCTGCCTCCTCCTCCTCTTTCTCATCCTCCTCCTCTTCCTCCTTTTCTTCCTTCTCCTCTTCCTCCTCCTCCTCCTCCTCCTCCTCGTCCTCCTCCTCCTCCTCTTACTTTACTTCCTCCTCCTTCTTTATGTGTTTGAATATCAGTGCATTTATGTGTGTATAGTGTATGCGGGCATAGTGAGAATGTTCATGTGTTTTCACGTGCGCGTTGCCTGTGCATGTGAAGGTCAGATGTCATTCCTCAGGTGCTTTTCTGGCTAGTTTTTATGTCAACAGGCTAGAGTCATTTTTGCTGTGGAATAGTATTTTAACTAGGCAAAGATGTGCTACATTTGTTTACGCTGGGGAATATGAGTTTTTCTGTATAAAGGTGTGTTACCTTTGTTTCTGCTGCCTCTGTTGACAATGTAAAGATGTGTTCCATTGGTTTATGCTGCATTTGTTTGATTATGGAAAGATGTGTTGCTGTTTTCCCTTGCTTGCCTAAGGCACCTGATTGGTCTAACAAAGAGCTGAATGGACATTATAGCTAGGCAGAGAAAGGACAGGCGAGGCTGGCAGGCAGAGTGAATAATTTGGAGGAGAAATCTAGGCTCAAGAAGAGAAGAGGAGATGAGAAGGAGGAGAAAAGAGGGACATGCCTGGGGCCAGAAGTTAGGCAGCCGCTAGCCAGCCAACCAACCACCCAGCCAGCCAGAGACAGCAGGAAAGTAAGATATACAGAAAGCCCTGAGACAGAACGTAAAAAGAAATAGTTTAAAATACGAGCTAAGGAAAAGCTGAGCATGCATAAGTAATAAGAAGACTCTGTGTCATGATTTGGGAGCTGGTGGGTGGCCCAAAAGAAAAAGCCTGCTACACATTTTAGAAAAGAGAATCTCACTTGAGAGTAATTCTCCCACCAAATTATCCTGTGGGTGATCTTAATTGATGGTTGATAAGGGTGGGCCCAGTTTACTGGGAGAACTGGCACCTCTAAGCTGGTGGTCCAGGGTGCTACAAAAGGGCAGACTGAGCAAGCCATGAGGAGAGAGCCAGTAAGCAGTATTCCTCCATGGCTTCTTCAACAGCTCCTGCCTCCAGATTCCTGCCCTGGCTTCCTGCCCTCACCTCTTCTCAGTGATACACTATTACTGGGAAGAGTAAAATAAAATAAATCCTTTCCTCCTCCAAGGTTTTTGGTCATGGCGTTTAGCAAAGCAATAGAAAAGCTGACAAACACAGGTGTCATCCCTCCTCCCCTAAGAGACAAGGTCTCTCACTGCCCTTGTTGCGAACTCCTCTGGTAAGACAGGCTGCCTGGCCAATGAGTCCCAGGCATAGGTAAGTATTAAGCACACACCACAGTGCCCAGCTCTTACACAAGGGCTATGGGGATCGAACTCAGATCCCCAGGCTTGCAAGGTAAGCACTTCACCAATTGAGCCGTCTTCCCAATGCCAATCTTGCTTCTTATAAATGAGATATAGCTAGATATTAATGTGTCCATTCTGACAATCTCTATCTTTTGAGAGTTGGGCTCTTCTGTACTTTAAAGTTCTTGGTCTAGAGCCTACTTTTTAAAAAAGATTTATTATTTATTATGTATGCAACATTCTGCCTCCACGTATGCCCGCACACCAGAGGAGGGTGCCAGATCTCATTACAGATGGTTGTGAGCCACCGTGTGGTTGCTGGGAATTGAACTCAGGACCTCTGGAAGAGCAGCCAGTGCTCTTAACCACTGAGCCATCTCTCCAGCACCCTAGAGCCTACTTTTGGCATTTGTTTTTGTCCCTAGGCTTGTCACCATGTTATCAAACCCCTACTTCCTTTTGGGGTTAATTGTTTTCCAGTGTTCTCTGTCTCGTCCACTGGTAGTTTTAGGTATGTTTCTTCGTGTCTCTGTATGTGTGTGTTTACTCTGGGTATGCACACTTCCTACTTAATATAGTGGGTTTCAAACAATTTCATACCACTTCATAAACAACATAAAATTCTGGCTGCATAGTTTATGTCTACATAAAAAATAAAGCACATTAAACATTGGTGCAATTTGTGCATTATCCGGTAATCTTCTTCAGACAATTTCAAATATATTCACTCTCATAAAATACAAATACATTTTTACTAACTTCAGATTGACACCTTTGGGGTCTATATTAGTTAGCTCTCTTGATGCTGGGACCACATACTGAGGAGAAATGACTTGAGCGAGTGAGGCTATTCATTTTGGCTCATGGTTCCAGAGAGTTCAATCCATGGACATTTGGCTCCCTGTGCTCGGACAGAACCCATGGGGGAGATGGGTACCTAGACAGAAAGCAGACACTGAGACAAGGAGCCAGAGACAGGGTACCACCAACAACTAATGACCCAACCTCAGTGCTCCCTTACCCACAGCTAAGCCCCACTTCCTCAAGGTTCTGCTAGCTCTCAAATAGCTCTGCCATCTGGCACAGACTGCTCAACATGATAAGCCTGGGGGGTGAGGTATGGCTCTTCCCTTTCTCCTTCTCTCCCCCATCCCTCCCCTCCCTATCCCCTGGGTTTAGGGTCCTCTGGGAAGTTCTTTTTCTTTAGTTCACCAGTTCACACACACCCCGACTTTACCTTTTTTAGTTATCCCTTGGAACACGAACCACCTTGCATTGTGTACAATGTCCCTTCCAGCCTATCCATCTTTCTTGGGGGACTCCTCTGCAGGAAAAAGAGGGTCTTGGGATTTTGCTATCTGAAGCTGAGTTTTACAATCAGTTTGGGAAGATACTTTCACTTTAAGATATAAAAACTGAGATAAAAGATAGACAAACCTGACATCTCTATTCGGAACCCTATAGAGATATTGTGGCCTTGTCCCCTGGCTTCTCTTTTCGTTGATGAGCAGGCTCATTCTGACGGCAGTTTCCTTGGGCGTAGTGCGGGAAGTTGGTAGCTTGGGTGGTTTGCTCGTTACGGTTAGTTTTCAGCAGTTGGACTGCTCAGTGTCTAGGGATGGCTCTGTCTGTAATTACTGTGACGGGAGATTGTGGAAACTCTTGGCCCTGTGAGCTAATGGGTTCAGTCAGTTTGGGAATATTCCTGTCTCATCCATTCAAGCATTTGTTTTCCTGCATTCCTTTGCTCTCATTCCGAGACTCTAATTACTCATTGTCGTATGTCTTGTTTGTAGATGCTGCTTCTCCAGGTGCTAATGGCCTGTCCCTTTTCTGCTCTAAGCCAGACGATTTCTTTCAGCCCATCTCCGACTACCCTGTCCTCTTATTCCATACTGCTGTACCGGCTAGGAAGCTGACTGATGTGGGATTCCCCTCTGTATACTATGAATATGCTTTATTCCCATTGGTTAATAAAGAAGATGCTTTAGCCTATAGCAGAGCAGAATATAGCCAGGATGGAAGAGATTTAGAGACAGTAGGTAGAGTCAGAGGTACGCCATGTAGCTGCCGAAGCAGAAAGACACCTTGGAACCTTATCGGTAGGTCGCAGCCTCGTGGTGATACACAGATTAATAGAAGTGGATTAACTTAAGATGTAAGAGTTAGCTAATAATAAACCTGATCTAATAAACCAAACAGTATTGTAGTTAATGTAGTTTCTAGGTGGTTATTCGGGTCCAAGCGGCCGGGAAACAAACGAGCAGTCAGCCTACAGCTGTCTGAGTTGAATTGTGTATTTATTATGAAATATATTTCAGAATAACCATTTTTCTATTTTAGAGTTTTGATGCTAAAAATTCACCATCTGAGGAATGGGAATGTAGTTCAGTTGGTAGAATGCATGCCTAGCATGGTGGCGGCACTTGAGCGGTAGAGACAGGAAGATCGAAAGCTCAAGGGCATGCTCAGCTGCATGGCAAGTCTAAGGCTACCCAGGGATACATGAGACCCTGCCTTTAAAAGATAAAAATCTTAAGGTCAGCAAAAACGGTTCGGTAAGCTAAAGGTGCTTACAGTTAAACTTGACAGCCTGGTTTGGATCAGTGGGGCCCATATGGGCGGATGGCTCTGTTGGGATTTCTATTATTGAACTGAAACACCACGGCCAATAGCAACTTGGGAAGGAAAGGGTTGATTTCATCTCATATTTCCAGGTAACAGTCCATCACCGAGGGGAGGCAGAACGAGAATTCAATGAGGAACCTGGAGGTAAGAACTAAAGCAGAGGCCATGAGGAACCTAACTGGCTTGCTCCTCATGGCTTACTCAGCCTACTTTTTTATACCACCCAGATCCATCTATCCAGGCCTGGCATGGCCCACAGTAAGCTGGACCCACTCACATCAACCATTAATCAAGGAAATGTTCTACAGGCAACCCAGATGGCGGCATTTTCTTACTTCTTCCCAAACGGCCCTGGCTTGTGTCGAGTTGACACAAAAACTAGCTGGCACAGGGGCAGAATAGAGCTGACTCCAAAACGTCCTCTGTCCTCTGACCTCAACATGGGCGCTCTGGCACACACATGCACCCACACGCAGCATGTGCACGTGTGCACACGAATGAACGAATGTTTGTAATCACCCTCTGTTCTCTGCTCCTAATGCTGTTACCGCTCATTCAGATAATGAATGTTGTCATTTAGATACCTTGCTGGCTGTCGCAGCCTCTGGGTGAGCAGTGGGTCTGCTTCAGTGGCTCTCTCCGATCCTGATTAGAGGGCACCAATCCCTGTTCCATTAAGTGTCTCATAATTTTTAATTATATTGCAGGCATTGTGCATAAGAGAATGGTCAGGGCTAAAGTACATAATTGCTCACTGGGGCAGGAGGCTGAGTCAGCTTAACCTGCGGCCGAACTGAAGACTCTTGGGCTTCTTTATGGGCAGCCCGTTCACCAGAGATATCACATGCTTTGAGGGCTGAGCCAGGACTTCCTGTAGCCAGGCTTTGGAGTTGACTCCAGGAAGCTGTCTCTCTGAGTTAGTGCTGCACGCTGCAATTGGGGGGGGGGGGGTCGTTAAAGGGAATTCTTTGGGTTTTGAGTTGTAACCCTGGCTTTGTCCCTTGGTTGGAAACTCTCTTTTTTTTAAATTTATTTATTATGTATACAATATTCTGTCTGTGTATATGTTTACAGGCCAGAAGAGGACACCAGGCCTCATTACAGAGCCACCATGTGGTTGCCGGGAATTGAACTCAGGACCTTTGGAAGAGCAGGCAATGCTCTTAACCACTTAGCCATCTCTACAGCCCAGTTGGAAACTCTCTTAAGCCTGCTTTTCTGTACCTGCTTCCTTAGCCAGGTAGTGGTGGCGCATGCCTTTGATCCCAGCACTTAGGAAGCAGAGGCAGACAGATCTCTGTGAGTTTGAGGCCAGCCTGGTCTGCAGAGTGAGTTCCAAGACAGGCACTAAAGTTACAGAGAAACCCTGTGTCAAAAAACAAAAAACAAAAAACAAAAAAAAACAAAAGGGGGCAGGGGGAGATATAGCTCAGTCAGTGAAATGTTTGCCTTACAAGCATGGAGACCTGAGTTTGATTCCCAGAAACCACATGAAAACATAGTCGGGTATAGTAATCCCGAGGTTGTCCTCCATCTCCAACACATATGCATTTCCAAATAAATAGACCTATGTACATCTGAACATACACACACAAGTGCATACACATAATTGTTTTAAAAAAAAAGAAAAAGAAAAGCAACTGTACCTGCCCCTTCCTTAGTTTGCCTCTACCTTGAATGTGCTACTGTTCTCAGTCCACCCAGGGATTTCTCAAGTAGCTCCAATTCCCCCTCAGTCACTGCCAGACCCAGGGAAAGAACCAGAAGAAGGGAGTGGGCTCTGCAGAACGTAATCTGTTTTCTGACTATTATGTCTAATGTCTACTGGTCACAGGTCTCTTCTAGGGACTACTAAAAGTCAATAGATTTGACTTTTTTCCTTTCAGGTTGTATTTATGTGTACATGTCTGTATAGTCAAGTAAGTGTGCTATATGTTCGTGTATGTGTAGGCAAGAGTGTATGAGTACACACATGTGTACATGTGTGTCTGTAAGGCCAGTGCTTGGCTTCAAGTGTGTCTCCATCTTGTTCTTTTAGCCAGAGTCTCTTCACCAAATCGGACTACCCTGGCTGGCCAGCAAGGCCCAGACGCCCTCCTGACCCTGCCTTCCAAGCACTGGGGTTACAAGCCTGTGGCCCCACATCTGGCTCTTTGACAAACTTGCTGGGGATCCAAACTCAGGTCCTTCTATGTGTGTGGTGAGCACTTCACTGAGTCGTCTCCTCAGCCCCAGCTGGATCGTTCTCATCCCCACACGTGGTGGATTTACCCCTTCTAAAGCTAGCCTCACCGTTGTGGGTTCCTCCCAGCCCAGGAAGAGCCTGTGCATGTGTGTCCTCTGCTCTGTTATAGATTTTTAAAAGATGTGGCCATGTCGTTTATCATGTTTTCATCTTGAGGATGGAAAGTAGAGGGACAGCTTCTTGTAACATTCTGCATCCTCACCCGGAGCAAAATTCCATCCCCACCAGAAGCAGATGGCCTAATAAATAATTATTAGGCCAGCGTACGTGGCTTCCTCAGGGATAGCTCTGGAGCTCCCTGTCTGTCTAGAAGATGCTCGCTCAGCCTCCACGACTTCCTTCTTAAAGTCTTTCCCAATTTCCCCAGTAGCCCTGGGCAGTTCTCTTCCTCGGCGCCTCTGTTCTTTGATCCTGCCTACATTAAAGTTATTTTTCTTACTGTACCATAATTGTTTGCATGTCTGTCTTCTGCACAGAACTTTGAGTTCCTCAAGGGCAGTAACCCTGTAGTTAATAAGTTATATACATATAAATATGTATGCACAGGAATGCACATGCCTATATACATACACGTGTGTGTGTGTTTTATACACAGAGATAGATAAGATGGATAAATCTTTTAATGTATAGTCATTACAAAAACACATATTTCTATGCAGCTAACACTCAAGTTTTCATCTTTTTAATTTTTATCATTTAAATTTTTATTTATGTATTTATTCGTACGTGTATGGGTGTTTTGTCTGCATTATGTATGAGCAACACATGCATACCTGGTGCCCAAGGATGTCAAATAAAGGCATTGAATCCAGTAGGACTGGAGTTACAGATGGCTGTGAGCTGCCATGTGGGTACTGGAAACTGAACCAAGGTCCTCTGAAAGCACAGCCAGTGCTCTTAAACAACAAACCTTCTCTGCAGCTCCAACTTTTTTATTTTTGAATTATATCTTTTGTGTGCACATGTGTGCAAGCTTGAGAAAGCATGTGGATGCCAGAGGTCAACCTTAGATGTTCCTTGGCCACTCTCCACCTTACTTGTTGAGACAGGGTCTCTCGCTGGTTTAGAGCTCAGCAATTCAGTGAGGCTAGCTAAGCAGCCCAGTGAACCCCTAGAATCTGCCTGTCTCTGCCTCTCTAGCGCTGAGGTTACAAGTGTGCCATCATGCCTAGCATCTTTAAACATGACATCTAGGGATCAAACTTCGTGCCTTCAAAGGAAATGCTTTACCAACTGAACCATCTCCCCAGCCCGTAGATTTTCGCCTTTTGTGATTGGATCTAGTGCTTCGGCTGACAGCTGGTCAGCGCAGAACCCCTGTCTACGGAGATAACATAAATGACTGACTACACAGACCCTTGCTCTCTGTCCTGATGTTCCGCCAGGGCTGGATGTGGGCAGCACCTGTCATGTTTTGCTTTCTACAACATGGGAAGGGGACTGTGTATGTT
Source organism: Arvicola amphibius (assembly GCF_903992535.2). Classification (NCBI taxonomy): domain Eukaryota; kingdom Metazoa; phylum Chordata; class Mammalia; order Rodentia; family Cricetidae; genus Arvicola; species Arvicola amphibius. The sequence continues at coordinate 7,738,367 of NC_052050.1, forward strand.
TATTTGCGTATGCAAATTTTCGATTCGGCCTTAAGATTCTGAGCTTTGGGTGTTTGCTTTGGGCCTTAGGTGGTTGGAAGCTTGAGTGGGTGTCCAGAGATGGCACTCAGAGGAGTAACTGGGAGCTAGCCCAGAGCTGGGCTGTGGTTGGTGGGAGACAATGCTGACTAAGAAAGTGCACTGCAGAGATGGGGGAGCTGCCCCAGCAGCTCTCAACCTGTGTGCTGCGACCCCTTTAGGGGGGTCAAATGACCCTTTCATGGGGGTCTCCAAAGATCCAATGTTTACATTATGATACTTAAAAGTAGTAAAATCACAGTTAAGAAGTAGTAAAGAAAAAATTTTATGGTTGGGGGGTTACCACAACATGAGGAACTGTATTAAAGGGTCACAGCATTAGGAAGGTTGAGAACCATTTTGCTGGGGAGACAGGCTGAAATGCTCTTTCATCAGAGCTGCTGAGGGCATTGGTGGGAGCAAGGGAAGAGGAAAAAACATTCAGGGCAAAAAGCTGGGGTTATTGCAGTTTCAACAGGCTCGGCTTGGCCATCCATCCTCAGTATGCCAGTTTAAAAAGAAACTTGGACTGAGGAAAGAGCTCAGTTGGCAAAGTGCTTATCTTCCAAGCGTATGGGCCTGAGTGAGCAGGATTCTAAATCCCCATGTAAAAACAAAAACAAGAAAGGAAAGGCATGATGGCATGTGCTTAGAGTCCCACTGCACAGGAAAGTGGAGACAGGTACATTCCTGGGCTACCTACCGGCCAGTGAGTTCCAGGAGAGTGAGGGTTAAAAGTAAAGAATGACACTCAAAGTTGACCTCTGGATTCCACATGCACAAGCACAGGCATGTATATCACACACATCACACATATCACCTGCACATACATATCATCACCTGCACATACAAATCACCTCCACACACAAATCACCTGCACACACATATCACCTCACACACATGTAACCTGCACACACATGTAACCTGCACACACATATCATCACCTGCACACACATGTAACCTGCACACACATACCATCATCTGCACACACATGTAACCTGTACACACTTATCATCATCTGCACACACATGTAACCTGCACACACATGTAACCTGCACACACATATCATCATCTGTACACACATGTAGCCTGCACACACATATCATCATCTGTACACACATGTAACCTGCACACACATATCATCACTTGCACACACATATAACCTGCACGCACATATCATCATCTGTACACACATGTAGCCTGCACACACATATCATCATCTGTACACGCATGTAACCTGCACACACATATCATCATCTGTACACACATATCATCTTCTGCACAGAGTAACACACACATACACACACACACACACACAGAGAGAGAGAGAGAGAGAGAGAGAGAGAGAGAGAGAGAACAGTTATAAGCAGAGATGGAGAGATTTGTTCAATTTATTTAACTTGGCCACATAGAGAAGAAGAACAGAAAAGGGGTCCAGTGACTCCAAGATTTCATAAGATCAGGATGGTGATTTTAGCTTTAGATTTGAGCTGGGGCAAGGGGCAAGATGCTGGCGTCTTTGGTTCAGTGTGGTGGTCTGAAGTTGCTGCGGGAGGTTATCTGGTTCCTGTGATATGTTCCAGAATGCAGCGTGGTCCTCATGGGTGATCATTGTTCTCTGGGGATGGCCTGTCCTGCCGGGTTTTATACTGCCAAGAATCCAAGGAGACTGCGGGTTTAGGGCAATGATTATCTCTGTCTTCAGTTTTGAAGTGTGATAAGATAGATTCAGACACACTGAGAGACTAGCATGCCAACTTTCCGAAGTAAACAAGTGACCCAAAGCTAAGGAGACAAACGCAGAAGGAAGGCAGAGCTGCCGGGCTTGGCCTGTGCTCTGTGTTTACCCTGTGAGCCAGCCTGGGGAGTGGATGCTTTTTTTGGCAAAAGAAAACAAATCTAAGTGCCTTTCTCAGGTAGGGATAATGAGCCCCTGCATTCATCAGCAGAGTTGATGACATCTGCTGAAAGGAGAACCACAGGCCCTGCCAGGGATGCAGAGTCTTGGCCTCCTGGGACCTCCGGGCCAGGCCAAGCATATTGAAACAGAGGCATCAGTGAGCCCACAGCTGAAAGCAGTCCATGGAGGATGGATAAAACTGTGATCTGAGAGCGTAGTGAGGAGGTGAGCAGGCCTGCTTTTCATCCCACCCGGCTCCCGCATGGCTAGCTTTACACTCGAAATAACAACACACAAATTGTATTCTTTTAAACACTGCTTGGCCCATTAGCTCTAGCCTCTTATTGGCTAACGCTCACATCTTGATTAACCCATTTCTAATAATCTGTGTAGCACCACGAGGTGGTGGCTTACCGGGAAAGATTTTAGCCCACATCCCTCTCAGGTCGGAGAAGCATGGCGACTGACTCACTGTCTTCTTCCCAGCATTCTGTTCTGTCTTCCCCACCTACCTATGTTCGGACCTATCAGGCCAAGCAGTTTTCTTTATTAATTAACCAATGAAAGCAACAAATAGACAGAAGACCCACCTGCATCACGAGAACGAGAGTGAGACTTTGAAATCCACCCCGGGAACCGGGGGGGGCAGGACTAAGACGCAGAGCAGGGCATGCTGGGAAGGAGAGCCAAGGTCTGAGAGAAACACCTTAACTCAACTTAGTGAAGTGAGTAATAATAGAACTGACCGGCCCGGGACTATGTGGCATCTACTCAGAGTCGACCAAACCCAGACAGAATGTCCACACCCCATGGGGTAGGTATGCTAGTCATCCCTCCCAGATAAGGATGCTGCCGCTTAAAAGCAATAAAACGAAGATCCTTGGGAGACGGCTGGATAGGTGAAGAACTCGCTGTGTAAGCATGGGAACCCGAGTTCAGAACCCCAGCACCCACAGAAAGGCTACAACTCCAGCCTTAAGCAGATATGAGACAGGAGGATGCAGGAACTCATGGGCAAAACTCACAAGCCCTGGGTTCAGTGAGAGACCTTGTCTCCACAGGTAAAATGGAGAGTGATGGAACAGGACCCTCAGTGCTGACCTCTGGCCTCTGTACGCGTGTGTTTGCACACGCGTCCACACACCTGCACCCATAGACAAGATTTGTTCCTGGGAGTGTCTGTGTCTTATGTCCATGTACAAGCAATGCCCACAGCATCAGGCCCAGGATCTTCTACCCTGTAAGTCTCTGTTGGTTGGGGGAAGGGAGACGGGGACAGATGCATGTGGGTGGGTGTTTCTAGCCCTTCGATGTAGTGGATAGCAATTCTAAGAAAGTTCTCTTGGCAGGATTCAGGAGATGTTGAGAGTTTGTTTTCCCACTCCCTGCAGGAAAGTTAATCAATTTCAGAACCAGCCCCTTCCAAGCTGAGATGACAACTGGGGAAAGGGATTGGTTTTTTAGCTGCTGGGTTTTCTGCCTAGGCCCCCTCCCACCTCCATGGGGCCCCTTATTGACATTGAAATATCTTAACAATAAGCAGCTATCGATGCCCACCCTCCAGGTCAATACTGAGACTCATTGACCCAGACTGCAAATATGGAAGGCGGTGAGTCCAAGGTCACTATTTACCTGAAGGGATGAAGAATACATCTTGATAAGAACCAAAAAAAAATCAAAATCAATATGCAAGCCGTGGTATGCATCGCTACATCCTGCCAGCCAGGAGGCTATTTTAGGCCTTTTCAGGGCTTTTCTGACTCAGAAGCAGAGGCCAGGACTAGAAAGGAAGTGAGAACAGAATATGATCCTTCTCCAATTGCCCCAGCCAAGGTGAGCTATACCGCTGGCCTGGATCAGCTCTGTTCCCATGAACCTCGGTTTCTCCAGCCACTCTGAATGAGTCCTTTGGATGCAGAACATAACAGAATTTCTAACCACAGAAGCTGTAATGAGCCAGCAAAATGGTTACTTCCCATGGGCGAGGAAGATGGCTCAGTCGGTAAAGCAATTGCCACACAAGCATGAGGACTAGCGTTTAATCCCAAAATTCAGGTAAAAAGCTGGTTACAGTGGTACAAGCTAGTCATGTCAGTGATGGTGATGGTAATATGGAAGGCAAAGGCAGGTGACTCCCTGTGGCTCACCGGCCAGCTAGCCTCATTTACTTAATGAAGTTCCAGGTCAATGAGAGACCCTGTCTCGAATAAAAAGTGGAAGGGGCCTGAGGAACGGTACCGTGAGTTGTACTCTGCTCTACGCTTGCACGCATGTCTAGGTCGCAACGTTAGCTTCTTGGAGAAGGTTTAAGGGCAATTAACAATAGCTTCAGCTGCTGCAGAGACTTCAGGGTCCAAGACGGAGAAGGGAAAACGAAGGTCTGAGGCAGGCTACCTGAAGACCTGCCGGGGCCTCCCTGACATAAACATTTCAGACTTGAGTCGCTGTGCTGTGACATTTCTTCTGAAGGGCTATTTTTATTATAATTATTTGTTTAGGCTTAATTAACTTCTTTCCCAATTACAAAAGAAATCCACGTTCTCTGTAGAAAATGTCAAGCCAGTTCGTGCCGATCCTCTTAATCTGTCGAGCATTCCGACTGTTTGATGAAGGGAAGAGAGCACAGGTCCTGAATTCAGAGAGACCTGAGTTCAAGCAACGAATCTGCAACTCAGCAGACACGTGGCGCTCCGGCGAGGCTGGGGCTGCTTCTCTTGGCTGCCATTTCAGATAAGAGAAACCTCCTTGGTGCAGTTGATATGGCAATTAAATAAGGATTTATGCAAAATACCCAGAAAAATGCTATAAAGTTGACAGATGTCTGACAAGTTGGATCATTAAGACACACAGGGACACGTGCAGAGAAGCAGCATCGGGGACAGAAGTGGGAGAGTCGCTGCTGAAGCAAGGATGGCTTTAAAAAATTACAAGATGTTATAGACAACTAAAGCCTCACAGATGTGAACAGCAGTATGAAATAGGTGATTTCTTAAGCAGAGCAAACAGCTTTTCAACGTAACTAAAAGTAAATCTCAAACGTCCCATCACAAGAAAAAGTCAGATATTTGAAGTTAATTAGCTTTATTTAATCTTTCTCTTTGTATTAAAAAAATCACCAAATCACCTTGTACACTATATCCACATGCAATTATACATTGTCAATATGTAATATGACAAAAAAGAAGCATAAAGGTTACTGATCCAAACGGATGTGTGGGGATCTTGCAACACGGTCCCTAGGAGTTAGGGTCCAGGTGTCAGACCAAGGTGCTTTCATACAGGAACTTGTTTACAGAGGTGATATCCGCTGGGGAGCCTAATATGATTGCCTAGCAACAGTTGCTAAGAGGACAAGAGAGGAGCCATGTCTAGCGAGGGTCAGTCCCACTGAAGCTGAACTCACAAGGGAAAAGTTGAGAGTGGTATCAACTTGACATAACCCAAGAAAGGAGTTGTCATCGGTCAACCACTCAGGTTAGACCGTCACGAAGACACGTCTGCGAGGAAGTATCTGCAGCGCTAACTGCCCCCGCCCCTACGGGTGGCACCATTCCCTGGGCAGGTGGTTTTTGGGCTCTTAAGTGTGGGGCTCTGAGGGAGCCAGCAAGCAGCTTCAAAATTCCTACCCGATTTCCTTCCCTTCGTGAGGGACTGCGGCCTGTGAGCTGAAATAAACCCCTTTCTCCCCAAAGTTGCTTTTGGTCAGAATGTCTTATGACCGCAACAGAATGAAGCTAGACGATGATGATAGTCGTAAAATGGATACAGTTGCTCTCGGAGATGCTACACAACAGGCAGGGAAGCCAGAGAAGACCTCTTTCTACCTTTCCGTCCCTGCCTCTCATTGACTGAGGGACCCGGAAGCCCAAGAATGGGTTTTGTTTCCTATCGAGGATCAGACAGGAGTGGTCTTTAGCTTTCTGCCTTCTTGCTGCACAAGGACATAGCTTCCCTTGGAAGCAGGGAGCAGCCCTCACCAGACTCCAACACTCACATCACATGGGTTTTGGACTGCTAGCCTCCAGAAATGCAAGACGCAGACTTCTGTGGTCTATAAAATACCGCTTTTGAGTGTTTTGTGATAGCAACACAAGCAGACTAAAACAGGTTTGACCTCTCTCCAGGCTTATGAGGTAAACTGCTGTCCATCACAGTGAGTCTTTTTCTCATACTGAACCCTCTCAATAATAAAAGATAGCTAGACTAAGGGGAAAGTTTCAACCTGGGTGAGTCTTCATGCCCATTTTAGCAAACCAGTCGGAAATACTATGCTCACAGTTATTAAAAACCAATCGGACTAAAAATGGTTTTGATGAAAGTTTAAAAGCGCTCATTCCTACCATTTAGCGTAATCGTGGGAGTATAAGCTAATACAATGAGGAAATAAGAAGCGTGCCATATCAAAAAGAGACGCCCATGAGCATGGGAGATGAATAGAGAATACAGGAGAGTCAACTGTCCCTCTGTTAGAACAAATAGAATCCAGTGGAACTTAAAGTCAATAGACAAAATCTGGTAGCTTTTTCTATTCACTGGATACACCAATTGGAAAATCAATAGGAAAATGTGTGGCCTTGGATTATGCTGCAGAACCTATAAAATGCCCAGGCAAAAATCTCTGTCTCTCTCTCTCTGTCTGTCTGTCTCTCTCTCTCTGTCTCTCTCTCTCTCTCTCTCTCTCTCTCTCTCTCTCTCTCTCTCTCTCTGAACATGTGGAGGTCAGAGGTCAACTTTAGGTGTTTTCCTTCCTACATACTTTACTTTTAAAAAATTATTTTATGTGTATGTTTTGCCTACATGCATATTTGGGTACCATGTGCATACCTGGTGTCTATGGAAACCAGGTGGCGGGATGTCAGGTTCCCTGAAGTTGGAGTTATAGACAGTCATAAGCTGCCATGTGGGTGATGGGAACTTGGGTGATGGAATTTTAGGTAGTGGGAATTGAACCTGGGTCCTCTGGAAGAGCAGCCAGTGCTCTTAACCACTGAGCCATCTCTCCAGCCCACATCACCTCTTACTGTTATTGAAACAGAGTCTCTAACTGAACCTGAACCTCCCCATTTTGGCTAGTCTAGTTGGCAAGCAAGCTCCTGGCATCTTCCTGTCTCCAACGCCAACATTGGGATTGCAGACATACATTGCCATGCCTTGTTTTATATGGATGGTGTAGAACTGAACTTTGGTTACTGTGTTTACACAACATTTTAACCTCTGAGCCATCTCCCCATTTATATAGTCAGATCTCAATTAAAATCCAGAAAAAAGATTTTTTTCCCCTCCTAATCCTAGGGGTAGATCTTAGGACATTATATCTACAAGGCAAATGTTCTACTACCAAGCTAAATCCACATTCCCTTTTCCCCCCTACTTCTCAATTTTGAGAAAAGGCCTCACTAAATTACCTAGGCTGCCCTTGTACTCCCTCTATTTCCCAGGCAGGCTTTGAACTTGGAATCCACCTGCCTCAGCCTCCCAAGTAGCTGGGATGACAGGTCTGCACCTCCAGGCCCTGCTCAGATTAGAGTTTTAAATGGCAAGTCATTTCTAAATCCCACATAGGGAGAAAATGCCTTTGAATGGCTGAAAATGTTCTTCAGTCTGTGCGTGCGTGTGTGTGTGTGTGTGTGTGTGTGTGTAGCTCAGAGGACAGCTTTCAGGTTCGTTCCTTGCATTGTGTGGGTTCTAGGAATCGAACCCAGGCCGCCAGGCTAGATGGTAAGCACCTTTACTCACTGAGCCATCTCAGTGGCTCCTGAGAGTGTTTTGAGGAAGAAGTAGCCTGAATAGGGTTTCACCCACTAGGTAGGAAAGCACCCTCTCCAGGCATTTGTTACCTGAACTGTAATGATGCCAGAACAACCAAAGGGGTCCAGTGAGGCGAAGAGAGACCAAATCAGATGCTTTTATATTCAACAATTTAGCTTAAGGTTTGAGTGACATCTCAGAAGAAGGTAGCCTGGGGAGTATACTGCACCCGGTTCTCCAGACAGCTCATCATACACATAAAGGAACTCTGAGAGCTGAGCATAAGCAAAAGCCAGCCTTTAGGAAAATGTAAACAGTGATCAGAGGACAAGGGAGCTTGTCCCCAAACCAGATGACCCAAATTCAGTCTCCCTTGGGACCCAATAGGTGGAAGCTCTCCTTTGACCCCAGCCATGGGCATTCTGCCAGGTGCATCCTCTCAGGCCCCCTGCCACACAAGCAAAATTAAAAAAATGCAGAAATATTTTTATGATAGAGAAAGAAATGTAATGAAGTATCATAAAATCTAATTGCCATAAAGGCAAACAATGTGATCAAACAATTAAAACAATAACCACAGCCCAGGTGACAACGTGGGAAAAACATTTATGAGAGTTAAATGAGCAGGAACAATTTAGAAAAGAGCTAGGAAACATTCACGAGCTTGTTTGTTTCTTTTTAAGGCCCAAATGCTCATTTTTAAAATGAGAGGAAAGATGCAAGTAATTAAAGGGAAAAATTATCAATAAGTAATTTTAAACTACTTCCTACTAACTAGTGGTAGAAAAAGGGAAATGAGACAATATTTATTTTTTTAATACTTGTTATGTAGCCAAGACTGGTCTTGAAATGCTGGCTCTCCTGCCCCTACCTCTGAAGTGCTGGGATTACAGGCATGGGCATGTTTATGGGGTGCTTGGGCTTGAACCTAGAGCTCTGTGCATGCTATTGGTCCCAGCATCACATTGTCAACTTGGCATATCTGAGAGGAAGAACGTCAGATTGGCCTATGGGGCATTTTATTGGTTGTTAATTGATGTCAGAAGGCTCAGCCCACTGTGAGTAGTGCATTACCTATGGTCCTGGATAGTATAAGAAAGCAGGCTAAGCAAGCCATGGAGAGCAAGCCAGTGAGCAGTGTTCCTCCATGGTCTCTGCATTAGTCCCTGCCTCCAGGCTCCTGCCATGACTTCCCATTGTGATGGACCATAAACCTTTAAGAGCATACAAGCTCTTCCCTAACAAGTTCCATTTGTTTACGGTGTTTATCACAGCAACAGAGAAGCAAGCTAGGAAATCAAGTAAGTGCTAAAAAAAATACCCCATCAATATGTTAAATACAAACTGTAGATTGTTGTGATTTCCCAACCCCTTTTCAGGGGATTCCTGATGTCCTAGGAGTGGGAACATTCCCTATGGTCACTAAAGCATGGTGACTTAAGCCTTCATGGTGGAATACGAGCTGGGCTTTCTCAGTATCTCCTCCCAGTCATCCGGACACCTTGGTAACTGACAGGCTGTATTAAATGCCTCCAACGTAGAGCACATAGTGTCCATTTTCTCATGGGAAGCAATTGTGTAAGTTATTGCCTATCAGTATTATGAAATAAACACAATAAGCCTTTTTTAAAAACAAGGTAGCTATGTAGAGTCTTGGAAATATTTCCGAGATATCTTGTTAAATGAAACAAGTTGCGTATGTATAAGAGTATCCAATTACATTTTAAGGACATATTCATATGCATCTACATATTTGTGCACAGGCAGCTAACATTAGGAAGGACCTGCAAGGCACAGGAAGTTCCTGTGGTTCTGATAGAAACCTCCTGGCCTGTCTCAAAGCACTGAGTCTCCCAAGCACTTGGGTGCCTTAGCTTTTATATTTAATTTTGTGTGTGCGTGTGTGTGTGTGTGTGTGTGTGTGTGTGTGTGTGTACATGAGTTCAGGTGCTCTTGGGAACCAGAAGAAGGTATCCGATGCCTTGAAGCTGGAATTATAGGTGGTTTATGGGTCATCTAATGTAGATCCTGGAAGACGAAAATTCAAATTCTCTAGAAGAGCTTATTGAACTATTTCTTATCCTCTGCAGAATGTGTGTCTCCGACACCAATAACGCTTACACTTCTTGCTTATTAGGTCCAATTAATATGACGTCATCCAGACACCCAGATGCCCCTAAGACAGAGAGTGGGAGAATTAACACAGCCCTGGAACAAGACAGCGGATATATATTCACACCAGTCCTGTTAATGCAAACTGTAGAATCCTCCAACTTGGACTGGGGAGATGGCTCCGTGAGTAGGAGCCACTGCTGTGCAAGTCCAGGGACCTAAGTTCAAATCCTCAGTATCTACATTAACCCCGAGCATGACTGTTCAAGCCTGTAACCTCAGCACAGGGGGCACAGCCAGGCAAATCACTGGAGCTCGCTGGCCAGGCAGCCTGGAAATCGTGAGATCCAGACACAGTGAAGTTCTGTCTCAAAGGAATAAGGTAAAGAATAATAACGGGAATAATAAAGCAGGATACTCCACATCTTTCTCTGACCTCTATGCATGTACATAGTGCTCTCTCATTCACATACATATAACCACACACACAAGGCCTTTATCTTAGGGGCAATTGAACAGATCACAATAGACAGGTCAGGAGCTACATGTACACTTTATAGCTGCTCACCCCGTTCCGTTAAAGACATCCCATTAATCCAGCGAGCATGGTTGGACCTGGAACTTGATTAAACTTGACACCAGTAATGATCCACCTCATTTTCATACGGGCCAGACATTATGATTAAGAAGAAGGACTACCACCGCTGCATCCCAGAGTGTTGGGGACATTCGTCTCTGCCATCCCTCCCACCGTGAATGCAGGCTTTGGTTTGGCTGTCTTGGTCTGCTGGGGTGGGATGCTTGTCAGTCTCAAGATGCCCACCATCCTTTTCCTAGCACAATAGCTTTGCTTGCTGTGCAGTCCTCAAAGCAGCAAACGACTGAGAAGTAAAGATGAGTACTGTGCTGAGAGGGGAATCCGTGCCCTATGGAAATGGCCACCGATTGGCCCAAGAAGTCAGTGGAGTCTCTGTGAAGATGGCCCTGACCTAGAGCTCTGTTCATCCCCTGACCTCATGTGTTTCTAGTCTCAGATGGAAGCCACAGGAGCTCACTGAGCCAGCCTTCAGATACTGTATCCGTTAATTTTCCTGCATCAGTAATAAAACTCCCTGAGAAAAGTGACTGAAGGGAGAAAGGGTTTGCTGGGGCTCATATTCCCAGGATTCAGTCTGTCTTGGTGGGGAAGTGGTGGCAACAGGAGCTTGAGGCAGCTGCTTAGATTGTATCCACAGTTCAGAGGAGGAGGAGGAGGAGGAGGAGAGCAAAGACTGCTGATACTTAGTTAACTTTCTCCTTATGTAGTCCAGGTTCCTAGCCAAGGGAATGGTACCACCCACAGTGGACAGTGCTTCCTCTCTCAATTAACCTAACCAAGATGGTCGCCGCCACCCCAGGCCTATGTCCCAGGTGATTCTGGGTCTCATCTAGTTTATCAATGTCAGCTATCATTAGCAATCTGGATTTTTATTGGGCCTTAAAAATATCTGAACAGTCTCTTTCCTAACATATGGTTGTCTGAGCCAATGGACTGTCTTCTGACAAGCGTAAGAGAGGAATACTTCCAAGGGTCCTGGGGTGTCAGGGGATCCTCCGCTGCTACTGATCACAACCAAAGGGGTGTCACATTAATAACCCTCAGGTCCTATTCTGTCTGCATTAGGTCTCCTACTTTAGTAGACAAATTGTCAAGATTAAGAGTTTGAACTTCTCTGAAGTTCTGTATCTCTTCAAATTAGATTTTGAGTTTCGTTTTCATCGTGTTTGGGTCTTTCAGCACCGGAAGATAAGGACCTTGTGTCCGAAGATATCTGTTCTGAGCTGATGATTAATTGTCTTGGGTCTGTCATTTTCTTCTTTTGATGCTCCAGGGGCCCTCAGAAATAGCCTCTTAATTTCATAGCCCTCGCGATGACTGTCTCCACTATATTGTTCACGTGCCAGAAATATTGCAAAAGCTGTTCCATCCCCTTGTGACTGAAAGCTGCCGTAGAAACCATGTTGCTCCCACATGCCCAGAGCAATCAATCCCACCACCACTAATGCTGGAGTTCTCCTTGTCAGTGGGTCATCTATCTGCAGAGTCCCTTGGAGTCTGCTTCTCTGAAATCTACTGCCTTAAAGCCTGGAACAGAATTTCCTAACCCTTGGGCCCCAGGCTAGCCACAGTAGATTGCTTACATAGAACGGTAAAGCCCTTGGGGTTCTTTCTCAACTAACTGAAACAGAGACTCGGGTGGGGGTGATGGATTCTGATGTTGTGCGCTTTCAAAAGGTCTGTGAGTCATCTTGTACAGTCTAATGCTTGAGGATCAGTCGCCTTAAAAGAAGAGCCCAGGGTGGGAAGCCTCATGCGGTGACTGGAGAGGAAAGCAGAAAGAGACGAACAAATCAAAACAACACAGAGAAAAACACTAAGTGTCTTAGTTACTCTTCCATTGCTGTGAGGAGACACCATGACCAAGATGACTCATAAAAGGAAGCATGTAGTGCTCGCTTCGGCAGCACATATACTAAAATTGGAACGATACAGAGAAGATTAGCATGGCCCCTGCGCAAGGATGACACGCAAATTCGTGAAGCGTTCCATATTTTGCATACTTAATAAAGCAATGGACTGACCAAAACGTCCGAAAAAAAAAAAAAAGGAAGCATGTATATAAAAGGGGGCTTCCTTGCCATTTCAGAGGTGAGTCTGTGGCTATCATAGCAGCAGAGAGGCGTGGGGCTGGAGCAGCAGCTGAGAGCTTACATCTTATCTGAAAATTGGAGGCCGAGAGAAAAATAGAGGCTGGGCCTGGCCTGATATTTTGAAACCTCAAAACCCATCCTCAATGTCACATCTTCCCCCAACAAGGCCACACCTCCTAATCCTCCAGAACAGCCCCACCAACTAGGGATGAAGTGTTCAAATACAGGGACCACCCTCATTCAGACCATCACACTAGGCAGAGCTGTGGGTCCCATTGGAATTCTGTCCCAGTGACAGGGAGCGCTGAGCATAAATGATCCCACAGCGTTAATTCCGTCATGCCACCCATGCATACCCGTATCTGTTGGTCATTGCCTAAGCCATCCCTGCCAAGGAAAATGGAGGCAAATTTCCTGCCATCTCCAGTAAAAGCTGCTTTGTATGACCAAGGGCCCATTCTCTGAAGAGCAGTTGTGACCCATGACCTACAGCCCTTGGAGCATGGGCACAGGCCTGCGGAAGGGGACTGAATGAACATCAATTCCAGGTACCTACAGCCTGTTAACTTTCTTCCTCATGTAAAAACACCAGGAGGTGATAAGCAGTGTTCTAATTTCAATCTCCACGGATGTGGCAAAATACTCTGACCAAGAGAAACTTGGGGGGAAAGGAATTTAGCTGGCTCACAGGTCATAGGTCATCAGTGAGGGAAGTCAGGGCAGGAATTCAGGTAGGTACTCAGTGAAGGAACTGTGGGAGAATGCTGCTCTAATGCTTAGGTAACTTACTTAGCCATCCCAAGACCACCTGGCCATGCAATAGCGCTGTCCATTGTAGGCTGGGCCCTCCTACATCAATCACCAATCAAAGCCATTCCCCATAGATGTGCCCACAGGCTACTCTGATCTAAGCAATCCCTTCAGTTGAGACTCCCTTCCCAGATGACCCTCAGGTGTGTCAAGTTGTAGTCAAAGCTAACTAGGATTGCGGGGAGGGGCGCGGGCTTGTTGGATGCCGAGTCAAAGAGGTGAGTTTTGAGCCCCAGCACCAAGTGGCCAAAGCCAAGAGGCTTCGAATGTGTCCTCCACCCATCATTTACAATATGAGCCGATACTGCTCTCCTATGGTTGGGAATGTCAAGTTAGATGATGCATATAAAACCGGACTGTAAACTTTAAACCGTGCTGATGTTATACAGTTTACATTTCTGTTGAGTAGAAAATGAATGCGTAATTTACCTTTGGTGGTGGGATTTATTTTACAGATGGAATTGCTGGGGCACGGGGCTGAGCACTTTTATCTTAACTAGATATTGCCAAATTGCTCTCTCCAACGATTACATCAATTCATGCTCGTACCAGCAGGAGCATATGAACGTTCCCATTGCCTTATGACCTGGCCAGTTCTCACTCGTTTATTCTGGCCAGTCTAAATGAGTACACAGGGCAGGTGCTTTAGGAGACAGCCCGTCTAACTACTTGTTTTCCAATCTTGTAGTCAGAGATAAAATTGGAGATAAGTGGAATGTATCTCATTAAGGGAATGAATAAATAAACCCTGGTGTATTCAGAGAGCAGATTGCTGTGGAACAGCTAACAATGGCCAAGCTAATTGATAACATATGCACACACACGCATATAACAATATTGGGTGGAAAATGGAAATTGCAGGTTATGTACTATACTTGGCCATTTATTCCTTCTTTCTTTAGGATTAATTAATAAAAATTTGGGCTTTTTTTTTCAGACTGGTCTCAGTATGTAGCCTGGACTAGCTTTGAATTTGTGGTAATTCTCCTGCTCAGCCTCCTGAGTGCTTGGATGACAGCTGCGTGCCACGGGCTGAGGAGGCGGCTAGGTGGGCAAGGTGCTGAGTGAGATCCCTAGAGCCCACAGAAATACCAGCCTGTGAGAGTCAGAGACAGGGACCCCCCCCCCCAGGGCAAGCTCTGGACAGCCCAACTCAAATGCTGAGCTCTCGGTCCGGTGAAAGACCCTCACTCAACATGGTCAAGGAAGACACCCAACCCCCACCTGAGCACTCACAGATGTTCACACACATCCCGTACACTCACAAATGCTCTCACACACATCCCGTACACACACACACACACACACACACATGCACGTATAAGCAAAAAAGCTAACTAAATTTAAAAAACATATGCTACAATATCATTCCTATGGACGCAAAGATTTATAATAATTTTTAACTATACATTGAATGTAGCTCAAATTCATGAAACTGGTTTCTTATGGGGAAGATAAAGGCTGAGCCTGGAGAGGGAAACATGAGAGATTTTTCACTGTATTGCTGCATTTGTATTCTTTAATAAAAGAATAATCATAAAATATATATGCATGAGAATGCTTAATATTTGCTGATCTTGAGAAACATTTCCTCTACAATTTTTTATTTCATTTAAATTATTGCTTTTGTTGCCGAAGGCAGATTCCTTTAGAAGGGGACTGAGGGTGCAGGAGTCCCATTCCTTCCTGAATGTCTCAGGTTAGGGGGTGGTGTGGGGTGCATACTCCAGTGAGCAGAGGATCCCCTAGCATTTCCTTTGTGGAATGCAGGCCTCAAGGGGGAGACAGACTGGATCTGTGCTAAACAGACAGGACGTGAAAGCAAGCAGGGATAAAGAAAACCGGGGAGATTACTTTTAAATCAAGGTGTTTCTGAAAAGTGGATTATAAAGTGAGGCCTGAGGGTTAGCAGGATGGGGTCCTGAGCATGCCTGGGGAATGCAGAGCTGGTTCTTGGCCTTGGGAATAATGTGGGATAAACCCCCAGGAGCAGTTTCTTTGGGAATTTCAAGGAACCAGAGGTATATACAGGGAGAGCCCAAGATTTAAGATACAAGCATGAGACAATCCTGGAGCCCTGGTGGGGCAGGAACAGACAGGGTCTGGCAGGCCCAGAAATATGGTTGTCTGGAATTTTATTTTATTATGATGAGTAATGGAATTTCTCATCACATCTTCTTCCTTTCTCTTTCTCTCCCTCTCTCCCTCTCTCTCTTCTTCTCTCTCTGCCACCCTCCCTCTCTCTCTCCCTCTCTATCTTCCTCTCTCTCTCCCCACCCTCCCTCTCTCTCCCCCTCTCTCTCTTGCTTTCTCTCTTTCCTTCTCTCTATCTCCCCTCCTTCCTTTCTTATTTTTTCTTTCTTTTAATTTCATGAGTAATGAAACCGCCTTGCAATTTGTGTCAAAACTCTTTCATTATAAAAATTCCGTGATGCCTTCAGAAGCAAAGCAGCTCAGTAGAAGCGTGCCAGCCTCACTCCAACGTGGCCAGGCTCTGCCTTCCCTGCCCAGCTGGCATCCTGTGGACAGAAATCCAGTCCATGGTATCGTTTCACACATCAGTACTGCGGTGTGTGCCTCTGAAACAGAAGGGTTCTTTCAGAGAGGAAGTGACCTAACTTGGAGTGTACATCTCATGAAATAGTAATCTCAGGATAACATCAGGTACCAGGGTTTTATGCAGGAGAATCCATGATGTTATTTACCCTTAAAATATCACCATGGCTACTCATGAGCAGAATGAACTGGAAATACAGAGGCGGATTGCAGAGGGCAGAGCAGAGGCCTATGAAAGACACAGCAGCTAGACAGGAATGGCCAGAGCCAAGCGTAGATGCTGGGTTCATTTTTAAATATTTTAAATTTGCCCTTTGAAAATTTCATACATTTAAAAATGTTCAAGATACATTCCCACCCTCCCCATTTCTTTTTTGTTTTTTATTTTATTTTATTTATTGAGCTATACATTTTTCTTTGCTCCTCTCCCTGCCTCTCCCCTCCCCTTCAACCCTCTCCCAAGGTCCCCATGCTCCAAGTTTACTCAGGAGATCTTGTCTTTTTCTACTTCCCATGTAGATTATATCTATGTATGTCTCTCTTAGGGTCCTCATTGTTGTCTAGGTTCTCTGAGATTGTGATTTGTAGGCTGGTTTTCTTTACTTTATGTTTAAAAATCACTTATGAGTGAGTACGTATGATAATTGTCTTTCTGGGTCTGGGTACCTAACTCAATATGATGTTTCCTAGATCCATCCATTTGCCTGCAAATTTCAAGATGTTGTTATTTTTTCTGCTGTGTAGTACTCCATTGTGTAAATGCACCACATTTTCCTTATCCATTCTTCAGTCAACCATTTCTAATCTCCCCCTGGAACTCTAATTCCCCTCCCAACTTTGGTGTGAGACAATGGTCTGTATTCTGTCAATTATATTTTAAATAAACACTAATTGGCCAGTAGCCAGGCAGGAAGTATAGGCGGGACACCCAGACAGGAAGCAGAGGTGGGTCAATGAGAACAGGAGAATTCTGGGAAGAAGGAAGACCTAGTGTGCAGTCCTGACCCAGCCACAGAAAAAGCAAGATGTGACTGCCTTGCTGAATAAGGTACCGAGCCACGTGGCTAACATACACAAGAATAATGGGCTAATATAAGTTCTAAGAGTTAATAAGAAACCTGAACTAATGGGCCAATCAGTTTATAACTAATATAGACCTCTGTGTGATTACTTTGGGACTTAACGATTGCAGGGAAACGGGAAGGACAGAAACCCTGGTCAACATAACTTCATGTCTTTTTTAATATTTTATTTATTATCGTTGTTTGTTTTTAAATCCACTGAGTCCAATTAGCACAGACCACATATACATAGATGTGAGGTCATCCACCAGGTCATGGTCCTCCTCCACAGAAAAAAAAAGGATTCTTCATCCTTCTCCCAAAACAGCCACCAGCAGCCTGTATTTCCTCAGTTAGAGATGGGCTTCCATGGCCTAAGTTTCTCCTTCTTCTTTCTTTCTTTCTTTCTTCTGTGTTCGTTTTCTGTTCTTTTTCTTTCTGCCTTTTTTTCTTTCTTTTTATACTTCTTTCCCCCTTTCTCCTTCCATCCCTTCCTTTTCTTTCTTCTTTCATTCTTCTTCTTCTTCCTTCTTCCTTCCTCCCTCTTCCTCTCTCCCCTTTTCTCTCTCTCTCTCTTCTCTCTCTCTCTTCTCTCTCTCTCTCTCTCTCTATCATCTCTCTCTACTCTACTTAGACCTATTGTGTAGTGCCCCCTGAATGTTTAAATTCATACCAAGTGAGTGCACTTGACCAAGGAGGATAGAATGCTTTGGATCCCCTGGAGCTGGAGTTATAGGCAGTTTTGAGCCACCTGACTCCTAACATGAGTCCTGGGAACTGAGCTGGGTTTTTCTGGAAGAGCAGTGAGAACTCTTAGCCACCAGAGCCATCTCTCCAGTCCCAGGCATGATCTTGTTAGGGTCTTGCGCAAGTAACCACCGCTACAGTGAGTTCACGTGTGCAACTACCATGGCATGTTCAGAAGTCAGCATGTCACAGCTCTCCTCTGCATCCTCTGGCTCTTGCAATCTTTTCACCTGCTCTTCCTTGATGGTCCCTGAGCCTAACTGAGAAATGGACAGAGATGTCCCATCTACAGCTGAGTAGTTCTCAGCTCTTTGAACATTTATGAGTCTCTATTACTGGGTGCTATTAAGAGTATGGTACACTGACATGGGAGTCCTGGGGAAGCAGCAAAGGGGCAGAAAGGGAGGTGAAGAACTGGGCCTTAGGGAATCTCTATCCTACCTAGGGGCTTGCTAGAGGGGATGGAAAGAGAAGCCTGGCCTCTGTCATCCTCCCCTCTTCTTTTTCCTCCCTTACACCGCTGTGTGCTTGGAGCAAGCCCTGGGAGGAGGGGGCCAGGGCTGCAGGCCAGAGAAGCAAAGGAAACACTCATGTTTCCAGAAAGGCTGTGCATTACATTCAGCCAGGGCACCTGTCCTGTGTGAAGAGTGAATCCTGGCATCTCGTGTCTTCAAGCCCCCGACCACCTCCCCAACCCCCAAGCTTCATTCCTGGAATCTCTGAACATCTGAGAGTTGAACTGTGACTTTTCTGTGTGTGAAGGCGATTGCTGTTACCAACCTGGGAGAAATACAGATGTACCAGGGGATTTGCAAACTCGTTCAGAACCCTTGGGTAGACTAGAAAAAAATGTCCCTTCTGGGCATATGTAGCACATAGGCATGCAGCTTTGAGAGCTGGCTAGTGTCTTTCCAACAATAAATGTTAAAGAAGAGGTTTATTTCTAGGGTGGTGTGAACTCATCAGGCTGTCCCTGGGCAGCAGGAAAGGACCATAACTTTCCTTTGCAGGGGCCCAAAGCCTTGACCTTCCCTTGGTTACTTTTAATCTAGCCAGGGAGATGTGATAATCACATGTTGTGAATAATTAGATTATCATATACCCTGACCTCTGTGTGCACATGTGCACATGTGTGCATGCAGGTGTGTGTACATGTTCATGTGTGTGTGCATGTGTGCACATGCAGAGGAGCCAAGTATATTCTGTGATGATAATTTAACAGTATGGAAATGTCTCTGAAGTGCAGGCATGAGCTGAGTGTCAGGGGCAGGGTGGGTGAGGATGAGCATTGTGGATGAGGGCATCCCCGTCCCTTCTCTGGTGGGATCAAATAACACCACAGTGACCTGAGAGTCAAGAGAAAAGAACTTTCTGGAAGGTCATGGTAGTCAGCCACAGCCAATACTGCTGGGACACCTGAACGTAAAACGGAGTGCAAGTCTTTCGGGAAAGTTTTCTTTATTTATTTTAGAGCGGTGAGTCAGATGCCCCATTTCCAGGGGTTCTGTAAAGAAACAGAGGCAGAGACGGCTTTTGCATAAACTTAAGGAATCTGGCAGGAAGAGAAAGTTGAGAAATAGGATGAGAGCCTGGAGAGGCAGAGGGGTCAAATGAAGTCTTTTCAAGTCGGGAAATACCTGCTTCTATTTAAAGATGTTATGAAAAGAGTCCATTAAGAATGAGAGGTTGTATGTACCCGAGAGGACCCACCACATAAAAGAGAAGAGTCCCCTGGGAATAAGAAGGCTCCTCAGCTCAGAGAAGGGCAATGCCCAATTTCTAGCTCTAGAGAGATGTGAGAAAGGATTCTGGGATGGATGTGGTGACCAGTGAGGGGTGACCTTAGTCACTTTAAGCACATACAAGGTACGGCTGAATCACAGCGGTGGTTTATAAAATAAAATGTGTATGTACATTTCCTGGGGATTCTCTTAAATTCTGCACCCAGATTCAGAACATTTGGGCTGAGGCCCAGGGTTGCAATTGATCATAACATCTGGCTTCCAAGAGCCCCAGAAGATGGAAAAAGACAACATGAAGAAGAGAAAGCATCTTAGAGAAGAATGGAGCCTATATTCCCAGAGTGAAAGGGCTTACTAGCAGGACGGGTCAGGAGGAAAGGCCAACACAGAAATGAAAACTGTAATATTCTTTCCAGAGGTGACAACTAGAACATCTGCAAAGTTGTAATGACCACAGACATTATAATAAATGTAGGACCTCTAGTATCAATGGTGTTCTTGAAACTGGGTTTTATATACCTAGTCAAACTATCACTCCAAGAAAATTTGAGGCTTTATATACCCAGCCAAACTATCACTCACTTCCTTGGGAGGATACTTTGACATAAAGCACAATTTTGTTTGCTTTGAGACAGAGTCTTGCTGTGTACCCCAGGCTCAATTAAAACCCAAGAGCCATCTTCCTCTGTCACACTGAATTCTGGGATCTTAGCCACTGTGTCACCACCTCTAGCAAACCAAGACTCTTTGATGAAGAATCTCGGGATTCTATGTGTCCGGGCATCTTTCAATGAGTCTCTTAATATAAGGGTAGTCTGTTATAGTGTAGATCACCAGGTCTTTCTCTAGAAGCCAAAAGTTGAGTGACACAGGGGGAATTGGGATGCATGGTGACCTAAGAATGGGAGTAAACACACACTCGTGTGCGTGCACACACACACACACATATACACGTACACACACACAGTCACACATACGATATCAAAAGTAAAAGCTTCCTGAATATGCAAAAAAACAAAAATTGACTCAAACTAAATGTGCTCATGTGTGTTGCATCACACAACTTCACTGCAGCCTTGTTTCTGAACATATAACATGTGTGTACCTTCATTGCCCATGTTGTCTGTCCATGTAATGCCAACTAACATGCCTGAAATGTCATGACTCAGGTCTGAGACTGTTGTATGCTATGAACTGTGGTATTTTTTTGCTGTACACAAAATTTTCTGGCTATAATAATAGAAACAGAATGGTTCAATTATAGAAAACAAGGACTTTTAATATATTACTCTGTCATTCCTCAGGATGTATCAAATTAGTATATCTTTGGATGGCATCCTGTTAGAATGTTTTGGGTTTAAAAATTGCTGTTTGAGCTGCTGACTTGAGTTTCATTTTGAAAAAGATTTTAAAGTGAATTTTGGCTTGGGATTAGGACAGAATTTCCAACAATTTCTGAAATGGCCCTAAACGTACTTCTAAATTTTTGTATTACATATTTATGCAAAGCAGTGTTCTCAGCATTGATGACTATAAAAATCAAAATATTGATCAACTCCGAAAAACATTGAAGATGCTCTACATCCTGTGGTACCAAATATTCAGCAAAGACTTGATTCTTTATGCATAAATAAACAACCTCACCCATCTCGTTGGAATGCACTGGTGTATTATAGCAAATAATTGCTTTAAAATAATTCCTTTGTAACTCGTTACCATAAAAAGTTTAATTTGTTTAGCTGTTTTATTCACTTAGAGCCGCACAATTTTTCTTCAAGCATACAGTGGTCATGAGCCAAAAAAGTTTAAGAAGGCCAGTGTTAGATCACAAAGTGTGAATCCGGAGTCAACGGGCCTGGAGTATAAAAGGTGTTCCCACAAGCTGAGCTGATCTGTACCCGAGACGGAGATGTGTTCTCTACCTCACTTTTATATTTCATAGATTCCTGCTAAGTACGGTTTATTTTCAGCCAGATCGAAGTCAGGTTTGAGGAAGTTAGAGCAACAACGGTGAGCTGCCATCTTCAGATGTCTTGGGACAAGTAGCGAAGGACTAGTCAGTACTTGTATCAGCAGGACAATGGGAAAAGCACATCTGGGCAAGGTGTGCACTAACCCAATCCCGATTCAAAGACCAGAAGGATGCATGGATGACCCAATCCACAGGCCAGAAGGATGCATGGATGACCCAATCCACAGGCCAGACGGATGCACACAAAATGCAATTCAAAGCTAGAAACATGCATGGAAGACCCAATCCAAAGACCAGAAGGATGCATGCATAAGCTGTTTTTCTCTGCTTCTAGAGCAAGAATTAGCAAACATTTGCAAAAGACCAGATATTTAATATCTGAATGTATTTGCAGTGAAAAAGACCTCTGTTGCACCTAGGTAACCCTCCTTAAATATAACATCTGGCTTCTGAGAGACCACAAGAAACATGAACAGAGAATACCAAGGACCAGAGGAAGTATCTTGGAGGAGAATGAAGCCCCACCCCTGCGAAAGGGCTAAACTAATGGTAGACAATATACAAATAACTAGGTGTGGTGAGTTTCAATAAAACTTTATTTATAAACACACCAAGAGGGCCAGATTCAGGTCATAGCTGTAATTTGCCAACCCCTGCTCTACAGAGACTTCTGCTTTCACTATCTTGAGAACTGCCAGATCATTTGAAAATGTTAAATAACCACTGAGAAATGAACTTTAATAAAAATGGCTAATATTATTAAGAGTTTATTTGATGTCAGACCTTTTATTATCTCCTTCAACCTTCCTAACCTTACAACACAGCTGCTTTGATCAGTCAGTCTTACTTCATACGTGAAGAAATTAACACTTAGATCTCCCTCTGACACTGTGTCCAAGCCCATCTCCTGTCTTGTATTTTGCCTTCAGAAAAGAAAGCCTCCATTACCTCAAGTCCTGGTTCACACTAATCTGGGAAGTTAAGTGGAATCCTATTTTATGTGTGCTGACTTTTACAAATTCTGTAAAGTTTTACAAAGAGTCCATTTCAGAGGGAAAGCGAGCATGCCTGCCTCATTCAGATCTGAGCAGGGACGTGCGTGTCTTGTGCATAGCCGTTGAGTAGTAACCTGGATTCCTCAACACTTCCACCCCTCGCTGTCTTCAGCTTACAAAACCTCGCTTCTTCAAAATGAAATTAGTGCACGTGGCTGTACGTGCGACAGATATTCATCAAACATTGGGTTAATTTTTAGAGATTAGTCAGTGTTTGCTGTGAATCTGAATATCGGAAAACACACATTTGAGGTGTAAATAGCTTAATTTGCAAGGTCAGAATAAGCAAAGACACAGTAATGGACTAGAGGGGCTGTCCACGCTGACTGCATGTGTTCTCTTGTTGTTTTAATTACTTTGAGCATGTATCCAGCGTGGGGCTCCACGGGGAAAAATCACTGCCTTCGAGGGGCTTGCCGTCCAGTGAGGGAAGATAGGCAGTAAGAACTAGGCAAGTTAAAGTGATGGATTATAGCCCAGCACATCAGTTGGTGG
Source organism: Arvicola amphibius (assembly GCF_903992535.2). NCBI lineage: Eukaryota > Metazoa > Chordata > Mammalia > Rodentia > Cricetidae > Arvicola > Arvicola amphibius. The sequence goes on from NC_052050.1 coordinate 7,761,313, forward strand.
GGAAAATGCTACTATGTAAGAAAGCTGGGAATGGTGGCACATGCTTGTAATCCCAGCACTGGGGAGGTGGAGACTGGCAGAGGCAGACCACTGGGACTCCCTGGACAGCCAGCTTCATTCAACCTGCAAGGTCCCAGAGGGGCCCTCTGAAACAACATGGGTGGTGCCAGGGATGGCTGGTGCTGTCAATCAATAGCATCCAGAAGCACCTGGAAGATGGCATCTGAGTGTGACTGGGAGAGATTGCCTTCATAATGTTAACTGATGGGAAGAGAAACATACTAACCTAACCAGACTGGGGGGCACTGAGCTGCAGCAGGCACCATCCCTCTCTGTTTCCCGATTGTGGACGTGATGGAACCAGCTGTCTCTGCCGTGTTGACATCCCCATTATGACAGACTACCCTTGAGCTGTAAACTAGAACAAATCCTCCTCTCTTAAGTGGCTTTGGCTGGAGTTATTTTATCCCAGCAGCAGGAAGAGCAATTGGGACATGACGTTTGGAGGAGAGGCTCCTGAAGGTGCCATCTGCCCCCCCCTCCTGCCGCACCTGTACACACAACACAAACCACAGGAAGAACAACTGGGACATCACCTGTGGAGGAAGGGCACCTAAAGGCACCATTTGCCTCCCCCATATACGCACCTGCACACAAACATGTATCTGGCCAGGCGGTGGTGGCACATGCCTTTAATCCCAGCACTGGAAAGGCAGAGACAGGTGGATCTCTGTGAGTTGGAGGTCAGCCTGGTCTACAAGAGCTAGTTCCAGGACAGGCTCCAAAGCTTCAGAGAAATGCTGTTTCAAAAAACCAAAAACAAAACAAAAAAATGTGTCTGAACACACAGAAGCACATGTATACATACAGATATGCATATGTATGTCCCCCCCCACACACACACACACACAGATAGATATCGGTAAAAGAGAAAATTGGAGTGGGGAGTATGTGTGTGTGTTGGTCACCTGTACGCACACTTGGGCTGGTAAGCCGCAAGGGGACACAGAGGCCAGGTGCCCAAGCTGAATGCTTTGAATCTCTCTCTAGAGTGGGATTGCTCTTTCAGAGTGATTGGCAGCAAGGCCTCACTGGTCAGGTACCATTTAAAAGACATTGCTGTGGAGGCGAAGGGGTGAGCCCCCTGGCCATTTGGTGGGGGGGGGAGCAGTGCAAGCATGGGGAGCAACAAGTGCAAAGTCCAGGGGCAGGCCTGCGTGTAGCATGGCTGAAAGGGGTCAAGCTGGTCAGCTTTGTGCTTGGAACTTTGATCAAAGGCCAGCGCCCTTTGAGTTGTAAGAACCTAGCTCTGGTGGCCCCGAAGGGCAGATCCATGCACGGGTTCACTCTTGTTCTAAGCAGAGTAATAAAACCTCGCTCGAGTCAAAGTTTATCACTCGAGTCTGAATGGTCCTCAATGATTCTAAATCTTCGTCCAATTCAAAGATCAATGACCCAGCCCCCAGAGGCAGGTTTCTCTGTGGTTACATGCTCATGCACTTTATGGCAGACACATTAAAGACATTGTCGAAGAAAACGACTCCTACGTCTGCTTTTGCAACTATCACTAAGTATGGGTTTGATCCCAGTGTTTCCTAGTCTTCCTAGGTGCTTTCGAAGCACATTTAGAGCGCCCTCTCCTGTCCAGTGCTATTCAGCATCCTGCTGGGAGCCCACTCCAAACATGAGAACCTCTGGCTCCCCATTGCAGGAACAGTCCAAGATACAAAAGATGCCTATCTTTTCTCACGCACGCTCTTTCTGTCCCAGACTTGCCTACATTTTGCAGTTTCATTGTTTAAAAACCCTGTCTCCTGCAGTCTCATTACCTCTATATTCTCTGGCTCGCAACTGGCTCCCAATCAACATAGCCAGATTTCCACACGGGTGTCTGCTTGGAGAACCTTCTCAGTCTCTCCAAGTCTCTGGCTCTCTTTTCCTGGAGAATGAGTGGGCACTGGCAGGAAAGAGGAGAGATCTGCTGTAGCGCCTGCACTACGGGATGGTAGGCGAGCTGGGAACTGGAGACTTAAGAACACACGCACACACAGACAGAGACACAAGGACACAGGTCATCCTTGATACAAGAATGCCAAGAATGCTCACTTTACTGTGTTCAGGGGCAGCTTATATAGGTCTCTGGCCAGACCCCAGCTCTTGCGATCTTTCAGCTGCAGGCAGCTCAGAGCAGAGGAAAACAAGTTGTTTACAAGAAATTCAGGGTCTGGTGGTCCACAGTCCCCAACAATCTGCCCCCAGCAGATCCATCCCAGGGCTTGGAAGCCAGGAGCCCAAGCTGTGTGGATTTGGGCCTTGGCACAGACAGACTATAGGTACTGGCTGCCTCAAAACCAGACAAGGGTGAGCATCACCCCTTCTTAGGCCCTTTCTCCTAAGGGAAGGAAAGAAAATTTTAACGAGTAGTTGAGAGGGCCTGTGTGAGTTTGTACACAATCCACAAACCAAAGTGGTCAGCATGATAGTGGAAGGTCTTCGGGAGGTGTCTGGATTTAGATGAAGTCGTGGGAGTCGGGAGCAGGAGATGATGGACCTGTTCCTTCCCTCCCTTTCTAACTCTTTCCTTCCCTTTCTTCTCACACCCCTCCCTTCGTTCCTTCCTTTCTGTGGAAGCAGGGTGTCCTGTATACCAGACTCATCTCAAACTTGTCATGCATCCAAGAATGACTTTGAACTCTTCATTCTCCTACCTCCGTCCTTTCCTGAGTACTGGAATACAGGTGTGCCACCATGCCCGGTTTATACGGTGCTGGAAACCGGACCCAGGATTTCATGCTTGCTAGGTAAGCATTCTACAGCCAAGCTAAGACAAGGAAGAGTGGGGGATGATGGCTCACGCCTGTAATGCCAGCAATGGAGAGACAGTTCTGAAGTCAAGTGGGGCTGCACAGCAAAACCCTGTCTCAGAAGAGAGGAGACCATGGGTTGTCCATGCCAAGAAAAGTCTCACTAGAAACCAAATCAGCCAGGACCTTGATCTTGAACTTCCTGGCCCCCAGAACTGTCAGAAATAAGTACCTGCTGGTAGAGCCATCCTGCCTGTTGACTCGTCGTGGTTGCCAGGCTGGCCAAGACAGGGATCCAGAACCTTCCTCTTTCTATAGGCTATTGATAAAAGCACGCCTTCTTCCTTTCTATATTTTTCAACAGACCAACATGGAAGAGACTACTACACACAATTCCCTAGAAGCCTTGTCTTAGGGCTTGGATGGGAAATGGTGAGACCTCTGCCGTGCACATGCACTTGGTCCCCAGATGGTGGCGCTGTGGGAGAGGTTGTGAAACCTTAGCATCTGTAGTGTCTTGCTGGGGGTAAGGGTCAGGACAAGTGAGGACGGTGGTGAGCTTGAAGGTGATATCCTAGGAGCTCTCGCTCTCTGCTGTGGATCTACCAAGATGTGAGCAAGACATTCCACGAGCTCCCATGGCCACAGAGGAAGTCCTCTCAGCCGCCATCCCATCTCTGCTGTGATGGATTGTTCTCCCTGATGCTATGAGCTAAAATAAGTCTCTCCCTTCTTTAGCGGCTCCTGGCTGGTGTTTTGTCACAGTGATGAGAAAATTTACTAATATGCTTATATTTCAAGGCAAGCCGTTTTCTCCATTCCTTTGGGTGGGGAAACGACGCTTATCTGAAAGTCCCTGCTCTGATGGTGGTGGGGGCAGTCTGTCCGCACTATCTGCAGCACCCTGAGCTCTGATGGAGAGAGAACTATATACCTGCAAGGGGATGCTGAAACTTGTGTTGGGAAGGATACACAGAATCTGTAATTTTGCTCTGAAAATCCATAGCTCGGAGACCACTTCAGCCGTGACTCTTCTCTGTTCTCCTTCATTTCTCTCCTGAATTGTGTGGTGTCCGGTTCTTTGGCTGACTGTTTCTGCTTTCTCGATTCCAGCTAAGCAGCCACTGGAGCGGGTGTCACAGCTAAGGGTGGAACCCTGCGACTTGGGCAGCATCCACCCAAGGTGGCAGTGGAAGCTTCTGTCTGTGCCTCCAGAGTGTCCCCACTGGTCCCTGACACCACTCAGTGCTGGTGGAGCACACAGCCTGATCCTGTAATTGAACACTCTGTTCTAGCTCGGGTTACGCTAGAGATTGAAAGAGAAAAAAGAAATTACACAGTAACAACATCAAAAAGCTGACTCTGCCTGACCCATCCTGAGCTCTGTGCCTGTGAAAGGCCATGGGACTGGGTTTGGTGTCCAAGGCTGGTGTTAAAGAAGTAGGTGCCCTGTGATAGCAAACAGCTGCCCCCACTTCCTACCCCAGCTACCATCTTCCTCCTGGACACAGTGAAATGACCCCCTCTTCTATAAAGTCTCCCCAGCAAATAACACCCTCTCACTAACCATGTATGGTAGAAAGGTAGCCTTGTGGTCCATGGATGTTTTCCTAAGAGAAAGCACACACATGGAGAGATGCACGTGTGTACACTTGTGTGGAGGCCAGAAGGCAGCTGCAGCTGTCAACCCTCGGTGCTGTCCAGCTTTTTTAAGATAAGCTCACCAGGGATCCACCTGTCTTCATCTCTCTAGCATTGGGATTGCACATGAACGCTTCCTGCCTGGGCTTTTTGTGAGGCAGGTTCTGGGGGAGGGTATTGAACTCAGGATTTCATGTTTTACAAGGCAAATGTTCTACCCACGGAGCCATCCTTCCTATCACCCTTTGAAGCCTTCTAACTATTCCAGGGGCAGTAAGAACGAGGGTATAAGCCTGGCAGTGGTGATGCATGCCTTTAATCCCAGCATGCAGGAGGCAGAGGCAGGTGGATCTCTGTGAGTTCGAGACCAGCCTGGTCTACAAGAGCTAGTTCCAGGACAGGCTCTAAAGCTACAGCAAAAACACTGTCTCAACTACAGGGAAACCCTGTCTCGAAAAAACCAAACCAAAACAAAACAAACAAAAAAAAAAAAAAAAAAAAAAAAAAAAAACAAAAAACACTGTCTCGAAAAAAAAAAAAAAAAACACCACCAAACAAAGAGGGCATGGGGGTCTGCAAGTGACTTTCTCAGAAACAAGGGATAGGTTTCCCACACCAAAACTGATAAAAGGAAAACTACATCGCTGAGTTTGCCTAGCCCGAGGCCCCCAATGCCTGAAACCTCTCTATTCCAGATGGATGCAGGCAGATTGACTGAGAGCTTCAGGAGAGGACCTCTCCTTAACAACTCAGGCATGAAGACTGTCTACAAAGACCAAAGAACACCCTCCCTTTCCTCGCCCTATCATGGGGATAAATCTAGGTTTGCGGGAAACACCTGGTTATACAAAAAGGTCTGCTCCTAGGAAAAGCGCAAAAGCCATTTGGGGCTGGAAGCAGCAGTTGGCCAGTCGTTTGCAGTTATGAGTCTGGGCTCTGGACCCAAATGAAGGATTCCACCAAGGTTTCAGACATTGCTACCCACACGAACTCCAGCCCAAGGGCACAGACAGCCTGCCTCTCAGCTGCTCGCTTGCTGGTTAAGAAGAAGTTGCTGCAAAACTGACTCTCAGGCCCCCTCTGTGAGCAAGCTGTGTAACAACACCCTGAAGCACAGCTGTTCCTGATGGGCTGGGCAGGGCCTGAGCTCTCAACTGTGCAGTTCAGAGTCTGGGGGATGGGGTGGGCAGGATCTGGGCTTCTGCGCGATGGGAGGAGCCTGACCACGGGTGGGGGGGGGGGGGAGGAATCTGCCACCTCTAGGTTGCCTGGTCCCAAAGCTACTCTTCAAATCTCAGCCAGACAGCAAGCGAGCAAGCCTTGGGCCTGGACTGAGCACAGCCAGCCAGGGAGAAAGAGGCAAACCTACTGTTTGAAGTGGACGAATGAAAAGCAGAAGAAAGGCGGGATAGTTTTTCAACCGGTTGCACTAAATGCTCAAAGCTGTTGCAAGGCAGGTGAGGAGAGAACGGAAGAGCACTGAGAGAGAGAGAGAGAGAGAGAGAGAGAGAGAGAGAGAGAGAGAGAGAGAGAGAGAGAGAGAGAGAGAGAGAGAGAGAGAGAGAGAGAGAGGCGCAGTGACGGTGTCCGTTCCCCAGCAATGACAAGAGGCGCCCTGGGCCCGAAGAGGATAGGGCAAAGCCCTCACATTCAGTCAGATGCCTGAAGGGCAAAGGCCAGAAAAGGAAGACATGGGGGCTGTAGTTCAGAAGAGGGCCCTTCCCCCCGCCCCGCAGGAGGTATGAAGGGGAAAGCTGCAAAGGTGAAGGGTCTCCCTCCTTCCTTTTCCAGCCGAAACACCAAGTTTGCACGGCTGACTTCTTCCAGCAGGCTCAGTGCCAGGGACTACAGTCTTTTAGGGAATCCAAGGAAATGTTTTAATTTCTTTTAAAATCAGGGGGAAAATTAAATGAACTTTTAAATGAAAGAAAATGTTTTAATATGTAGTAATATATTTGTTTTTATGCCAACACGGCCGAAAATATTACTTTTAATATTTTCAATGGAGGAAAGAGCCCACGGAGGTAGAGGCGCCTGTTGCCTGTTGAGTGCAACGGTTAAAGGGGTCTTAACAGCTCCTGGGCTTCCCACACCGGAAGGTACATTCTGCTTGGTTCCCTGGGCCACAAGGGAGGACCCCTCTGGCTCTCTCCATTGGGTCTCCGCTGCTAATGTGTCTTTAAAAGGGGAGCTCAGAAGGCCAAAGAAGAAACAAAGAGTGCACGAGTTTGGCACCAACTTCACTTTCTCAGCCTTCTGCGAGTCCCAGGCTTCTCCTTTATCTTGCTCTCCTCCCTGAGCCGTTCCAGACTTTTAAAGAGTCTGACCTGGGAAAGAAAAACTGGAATCAACCGGCCCAACGACACACATCCTTCACACACACACACACACACACACACACACACACACACACACACATGCACACACACACATTCCCTTCCCAAACTGTCCTGCTCTGTCAAGTCCAGAGCGGTGTTGGGGACCCAGGCCTATGGGAGGTCTGGATGAGTCCTTCGAGGGAGGAAGGGAGGGAGGGCTGAACCTGGAAGAAAAGGCCTGAGAGAGAGCGGCACACTCGCCGCCCGCACTACTACTGCCCTCCGGTGGGTCCCGGAGACGCCGGGAACCAGCGGCGGCGCACACGGATTGGGTTTCTGCGGGGCTCGCTCCCGGGCCTGGCTCCAAGCCGCCGCCGCCGCCGCCCCCTCCCTGCGTGCAGGCTGCGCTCCAGTCGCGGCCACGGGGTAGCGCTCGGCCCCCCTCTCCGCGTCTCCGCCTCCGCCGCGCTCGTCCCCGGCTCCCGCTGCCCCCGCAGCTCCGGCTCGGCGCAGGCAGACTCTCAGGCTCGGCAGCAGAGCGGCTCTTAGGACGCTGAGCCCGGGCAGCCCAGGGCTCCGGGCTCCGCGAGCCAGCGGCTCCCGAGGTGGGCGAGCGGCAGGGCCGAGGCGGCGGAGCGGGCGGGCCGTGGAGACTCGGGGTCCCCGCGCTGGGCGAAAACGCCGGGCGGCCGAGGCGGCGCCGAAACCCCGGAACCTGGTGCTGCTGGCCAAGCTCTTCCCGTGCGGCTCGCGCGGAGCTCCAGCCGGGGCACGACGGAGAGCAGGACCAGCTAGTCTCCTCCACCGGATCGCCCGCAAGAGGCTCCGCGCCCCGGGCGCTGGCTAGAACCCGGGCTGCCCAGCCGAGTACCCGAGCTGGGCATCCATCGCTGCCCGCAGCTGGCGCAGACATGGGCGCACGGGGCTGCGCGTCGGGCCGCAGGTCCTGCAAAGTTTGCTAGCCGGAGGGGCGCAGAGCTGAGTGTGAGCTCGGTACCGAAGCCCCCGGGAAGATACCCCGAAGTCTCCTAATTGGGCGCGAGAACCGCGGAGCTGAGAAGGGTGGCTCGGCCCTGCCAGGTGCCGCCTGCAAAGTTAGAAGAGAACTTCGGTTCCAGGGAGACTCGGACCGTTATGCTAACCGCATCCCCCGAAACCTGTGCCCCCTCTGAAAAACACCCGGCACCCGCGCCTGCAGCTGTGCTCTGCTTGCATCCAGTCCCGGGGGCCGGGCGCCTGGAACCACGGTGACTACGTCGACCCGGGAGAACCCAACCAGGGGGCGGGGAGGGGCGGGAGGCGGGCAACGTGGCCATCAGGAGGAAGTTTCCTGAAGTTGTCCTCTCATTCGGGAGCCTGGTCAGCAACCAGGCCGGATCGCAGGGGTCGCTCTGCCTGCGAGAAGTAGTCGGAGTCGGGGTGCTAAGGGATATAGGAACCCCGAGTTTGAAAGGAGACTTGGTCTCTTTCTGCTCTCCCCACGCCTTGAGGAGCAGCCAGCGCAGAAAGAGGAAGAAGCATTTGGGGTCGCCGGCGCGGCCCCTCCGGGCATAGCGTCCCGGACTCGGCCACACAGTCTCCTGGGACCAAGGCGCGGGGTACCGGGACCCCACAGGATTATAAAGCAAGTCGCGAAGAGGGTGCACCTTAGCGGACCCGTCTGCAGGATGGCCAGCATGTGGAGGCTGCCGATCTGGACTCTACTGGCCCTGCATAGGATCCATTCGGCCGGAGCCCAAGGTACAGTATGAGCGACTCTCTCCATGTGGGACTGGGGAAGGGGTTGGAGTGGGCGGGAAAGGGGTACCCCCCTAAGACGCCGCGCTTAACCCAGGCTGAACCATCTCCTGGGAGTCTCAACGCTCTCCCCTTCTTCGACTTTTGGTGCTCTCTTTGGGGTGGGGCAGTGTCCCCTAGACTTCTGGCCTTTCTGGTTGGGGATGATGAGGTCGCCGGGGAGGTGGAGAAGCACCTAAGATGCGGTAGGTGGGCCTTCCTGGGTGCCCTCTAACTGGGATAGGAGGGGCGCATCATTTCATGACCTGGCTCCACTGAACTCCCTAGGCTCCGGGTCCTGCTTGGCGTCCTAAAGGAAGGGCAAGGCCGTGCCTGGCAAGCACTGGGTGCCCCGAGCGAGGAGATGGGGTAGGCAGAAGGAAGACACCGTAGTGGGGCTCAGGGTGCCCGCTTGGTTTCCCCTCAAGAACAGCCACTCTGCTTGGCCACGTACGGGAACCCGCGCCTGGCTGCCTCGCCGGTCACTGGAGCTGGGGCGGATTGGAGGCACAGGCCTGGAGCGATGGGGATAGCGGCAGATCTAACCCACGCTCCAGACACACCCAGCGGACAGCCCCAGACTCTGTCTTCCACAGCTAGCTGGGTGTCGGACCACGGCTGCTTTGATCTGTAGCCGCCCAGAACAGCCAGCCAGACGGTGAAGGTCTAGTGGGTGTGGAGTAGGTGTGTTGAAAGGTGTGAGGGGGTTGTTTCTCTCCACCTCCTGCAGCGGATGCTCAGCCGTCGTCTCCGGGTCCTCTGGAGGGTCCCGGTAGGTTAGGGCGGCTGCACTGGAGCTTTCTTGCCTTTGGGGTTCGAGGATCCAGGTGGTGGTGGTAGCGGTGGCCGAGCGGCGCCTGCTGGGGGCAGAGGGAGAAGGAGTCTAGACTGAATCCCCAGACTCACGGATTTGGCCTTGGATTTTTGTTGGTTTTCCGGGCTCACAGGAAAGTCAGACCTACCTACCAAGAACCAGGTGGGAGGGACTGGGTTGGAGGCGCCCCCCCCCCCCCGCCCCCGCCCCTCCCCACACAGAGCCTTTCTCCACCTCTGGGGTCCCAGAACCTCGGAACGAAGGAAAGAAGGGAGTCCACTGTGTCCCAAGTCAACCAATCCTCAGAGCCAAGATCGGAGATAAAAATTATCAGTTGTCGCTCATAGGGTTTAGGGGAAGACTTTACACGGTAATTTAGGTAAAAGCACTTGGAAATTTTCTAACGAGCTCCATAAATGTAAGGCTATAAAAGTTATTATTTTTATAGTCACCGTAAAACCTTCCAGTAGGCAGGGACCTCAGAGGTCATTGCATTCTAGTAGCCATTTAACAGATGGGGAAACTGAGGCCCATTGCAACGAACTGACTTGCCCAAGATCATACTGATATGTAGGGTGGGAGTCCTAAGCCCCTTTCTCTGCTACCAGGACCCTCTGTAGCTGGCGCCTCTTGTCTGGGGTGAGATTTTGTGGAGACCCAGGGCAGTGGCCCTAACAGAGTAGGAATGAATTGTCTTCCTCTCTGGGTACTGGTGAGTTTGTTTTGAGGTGCCCATAAAAAGGTTTCCAAGGGGTAACAACTTGGTGGAACCTTCTAGCCCCACTTCTATGCAGACTCCAACAGCTGTGTAACTCGACTTGGGAGGGGCAGGCAACTCACCAGGTCCTCCTGTCCAGGACCAAGCCCCTATGGAGTCTCCAGGGCACCTTCTTTCAGAGCCTTTATGTCCCACCCACTTCCATACCTGCCTGAGGCCAAGATGCCAGTGTCTACTGAAGTTACCACCTCCCATCCCTGTGCTTCTCCCAGAGAAGCTCAGTCCTCCTGACGGGATAAGAAAAGCCCTTTGCTGACGGTTTCTGTCTCTCCAACTTCTGGTTGCTGTTTTCTCTTAAGAGGGGGGAGCTCCCCAGGCCCCTTCTGCTCTGATTATGTTCTCTGGCTCTGAGGATGTTTGTATGCCAGCACTGCCAGCCACCTTCCATTTGTCTCCCTTCAGAGAACTATGGGAAGACAGTCTCCGGACTCCACCTTGGAGACAATGTTGGATTTGCTATCTGAGGGTTGATGTTAGGGCACAGGGTCATTTTTTTAAACCTGCTTTGGGGTTTGAGGCCATGCCATTAACCCTTTGAGGGTAGTTAAAACCACCAATACTACCTCTGAGTCCGTGGGGTCCATTCTGCAGAGGTGACACACATGGACACCCAGCAGCTGGTCCTCCTGTGAGACAAGTGCCCAGCGGCCACTACTATGAATACTATGAAGGATTTTTCCTAGTTCTCTTTCCAGGGGCTGGACTCAAGCTACATTCCCTGGTTGTACTGAAAAACTATCATTTGGCCATTTCTCCCCAAATCGATCTTCCATGATCCCTGCTCTTTTCCCAGACAAAATGCAACGGTAGCACAGAAAGACCATTTGCTCCCAAACTAGGAAGAAAGGGTTCGTGGTCTGGTCAAGGCAGCTGCAGAGACGTTGCTGCAAGACTCTGAGCCATGGGAACACTATCCCTCTCGGAAGACTTGACATAGAGGGATTCCGAGGAGAGGCCCCAGGAAGTCCTTCCTACACAGGAGCGGCAAAGTTCTTTCTGTGACCACCTTTGTGTTTCCTGGAGGGGTCCCCAGGAGCTAGTCACGTGTAGATTCCACCATTGCTCAGGGGCTGCTGGGGTTGGAAGGCCCCGGTGAACGTGAAAGCCTGAGGTTCTCTTCATATGCTCGTGGGCTTGACCTTTGCTAGAAAGCATCTCCTTGCCCAAGCAGCGGGGCAGAGGGCAGGAGCTGCCGAACCAACCAGCCATTCTAGAGGGTTCTTTTTAAAGAGAATTGCACCTGGTGGGTGGGTGGGTGGGTGGGAGACAAGAGGGCACTGCAGCTGAGTGAACCAGACAATGGGGAAACCCTGACAGAGACCTGGAAAGGCCAATCCCGAAGCTCCTGGATGGCCCCAAAGGGAACAAGTTTAGTGCTGGGAGCTAATCACGATAAAAGCCAAACAGCACACGGGGGAATGGGATGAAAGTTTAATTACATGGTGTGGCTAAGCTGTAATTATTAATTACTGACAGCAAAAAATAACTTATTGATCAGGGCCTCTTGCTAATTACCAGGAGGCCCCAGTGTCATGCTTGCCTGGGGCTCAGCTGTCGAGAGCTCCACACAAGCCTGAGCGTGGGTGGGGAACGGTCCTGCTTCTCCCTGTCCCCTGCTCTTCTGCCCCTGTCTCTCTCACCCTGGGTACCTCTTGACATCAGCTAGGGAGTCTGGAACATAGTTGGTACGGCGAGATGGGTGATGATGGAGTTTGGTCCTTGCTAGCGCTGTCTGCAGAAGTTCCCCTTTGTGGGGTGGGGATCACTTGGAACCCCAGAGCCAGAGGCCAAATCATGCAGGCAGCCTGCACCTGCTGAGGAAACTCATGCACGGTTCAGCAAATGCTTATCGACCATCCCCCCCCCCAACCCCCGCGTCCTCTACTGGAAGGCTGGAGTAGGGGCCAGGAACCTCATTCCATCAGGGAAAGGGGGCTGGGAAGGAGGCCAAATCCTTTACAGCAGACCTGTGTTAAAGCAGGACCTCGGCTTTAAGATGGTGCGTTAAACTGCATATTGGAACATATTTGACCTTGATTCCTAGGGCACAGTCAGCTGTAAGCTAAAGGAGAGGGAGAATGGGCTTGTTTCTTGTCCTAGAGGTTCAAAGAATACCTGGGGAGTATCCGAAACTGCGAGGCTTTCATACTCTTGGCGATGGAGGGCTCACTACCTTATACCAGCTGTATATATGTCTGTTAGACATTGCCTCATGTTAAGGAAGGAATTGGCTTGTAAGTTGTTGGCTATTCTAGAATTTAATGGGTTCCCTGCTTGGCAGGAAGCCCTTTTCTTGACTCCTGGTCCCTTGGGGAGTAGGGGACTGGAGTTGGAATTGACATTGGGTCTCTGAGCAGCTGGGGGTTACCCACTTTAGCTCTCCCATCCTCAGCACGGTGCTGCAAAGGCCCCTGGAGCTCCCTAAGTGGTAAGAATTAGTCATTGTAATTTGGGGCCTTGGGATGCCAATAGCAACAAATGGGCCAGCAGCGGAGCCGTCTACTGCCTGTAATGGAAAGGAAAACAAGCCAGTTGCCGAGACATCCCTGGTTACATACCACTTACCAGTCCCAGCTACCCATATGCTGGGGAGAGGCAGAGCCAGGGAGCCTTGCTGGATGAAGGAGTATTAGGACTTCCTGAGACCCCACCCCAGACAGGAATGAGAAAACAGGCACTTTTCTGGGCACACTATGACTGAGCAGGAACCTGGCAAAGCCTTTCAGATGTAGGGGAGTTCCTGGCTTGGGTCTGCCCTTTTCAGTGCCCACTTCCATCCCCACATAATACTGAATTGAGCCTGCTTCTTCATGTCTGAGGTGATGAGTCCCTGTCCATACATGTACTGTATAATACACAGGATCTTGTAGAGGAGAGGAGACAGGACACATCGTGTCAGCATCCAAAGGCATCAGTCCCTCTTTTGATAGCCATTGGCCAGCATTGACTATGACCCCACCCAATATCAAGGGAGAAAAGTAGAGAAACTCAGCAAAGCTGACTGCCCAGGTGCTCTAGCTGAGACATCAAACCATCAGCATAACCTCGGGATTTTGTGATCCTAATGTGTGTCTCCTTGCCATTGCCCAGGCTGCCCCTTGGCATCTTCTACCATCTTCTCAGTGAGACTTTGCCCAATGGCCTGGAAGCTGCTCAGCTGTGCTGTTGGGAGACAGGATTAGTCTAAGGGAGGCAGCAGAGCTTAAAACAACTTCAGGGTTTCTCCTCTTCCTCCTCCTCTTTCTCCTCATCCCCTTATCCCCCTCCTCCCCTCTTCTCCTCCTCACCCCTCTCCTTTCCCTCTTCCTCTTGGTTTTGGCATCCACCCCTGTTGTATTCTCACAAGACTTGAGCTTGGCAGAATTCAGGATGCTTTCCCTCCTCCTTCCTGCCATCTCCCGCCTGGGGCATCCCAGAGCTGTTGGAGAGGCCTTCCTTAGGTCTCTTGAGACTCCGATGACTGGCTTGCCAGTGACCAAGCCCCACAGAAATCTCCCAAATGGAACAGGGTTCGGGATGGGGGAGGAATGAGGTAAGAAAGACAATTAAAGTTTAATGCCAACTAGGAAGCGATTAGTGGCCCAAAGGGGCCATGAAATTTTGATGTCGTGATCATCCAGGGAGAAGGAAATATTACTGGCGTGCAGCTCACACAGGGAACTGAGCTGCTGTGGCGGACATGGAGACTCTCGAGGGGTGCTGGAACCAGGACCCTGGGAACCCCTCTGGGTAACCCTGGAGATGCAGATCAGGGAGGCCATCAATATGTGCTTTAGAATCCAGGTGACTGGAGGGATATGGCCCAGCGCCCGAATGCTTGGATTGCCACTGCATAACATAAGCTCATGTTATGAGTTAAACCAGATTCCCCATGTCTTTGTAAACTGTAGCCACCAATGCTGCATGAAACATCAGAAGCTCAGCCAGGGCAGCACAGATCGGCGACCTCAATCATGGGTGGACCCCTGGGTTCCTACTTACCATTTACGGCCTGGGTCACCTTGGATGACTCACAGAGACTGTAGGTGCCTCAATTTCTTTATTGATAAAGTGGGAATCACAGTTCTGTCTGCCTCGCTGACTGTGACAGGGTTAATGAGATCGGCTAAGTTCCTAGGACACTAGTCAGTATACAGTCAGCTCTAAATAGGTGTTGTTGTGATATTATCCCTTCTTGGTAGAAGAGAAACAGCATGAACTTTGGGCCTGGGAGTAAGCAGGTACCCCTGGAACTAAAAGACTTCTGTTTCTAATGTCCATCACACGCTTCCAGTGGCATCTGAATTCTGCATGGGGTGTTATTAGGTAAAGACACTCACTGTCTCTAGCTGCAAATGTAAACATGCTCCCCCCCACCCCAAAAAGCAGACACAGTCAGTTGTCCCCAGCTGTGCAAACTTCAGGGCACATGTTTTCACTAGATCCTTTCATAAAATGTCAAGTTGATACAGGTAGCTCTTCAGTTCAACCTGTGAAGGAGGGTGACCAAAAAAAAAAAAAAAAAAAAAAAAGACGTTAATAACATTAGCATCCAATTCAGAAGCATTCATTCAGTAACTTGCCAAGACCACATGATCTGGGAGAAAGAGATGATGACATGTGCATGCCCTGGGTTTGCTCCCCAGCACTGCCGGAAGACAGACAGACAGACAGACAGACAGACACACACACACACACACACACACACACACACACACGGAAGGGGAGGGGAGAAAGAGAGAGAGATGAGGGAGAATGAGGGGAGGGAATGAGAGAGAGAATGAGAGACTATGAATGTAGGTCAGCTGCTTCCCAGGGTACTGCTTTTGATCTGGGCAATATGGCACCCTCAGGCACTCCCCGCCACACTGCTTTGGACGCACAGGTCCAGGGGATTTGCAGACAGTCTCCTGTGAGACTTTCCCCCAGATTTTCAGGCACAGGAGCTGGGCAAGGCATGCACCCTAAGCTGGCCTCCTGCACTCTAAGGAAAGCCCAAGCTTCCCTCAGTTCTCCACGTGCCCACCCACAGGGTCTTAGCCACTGGTTCTGAGGGCAGAGACCCCAGGCTGTGTCACCATCCACCACCACCTTCCCTGTACCTGTATGCAGGCTCTAATCCAAGTTCAGGCTGCCCTCTCCGCCAAGGAGCCTGTGATCACCCCATCTCTCCCAGCCTCACTTATGGATGCTCAGACTCCTCCACTAACCCAGATCCCATTTGTCCCCCAAAGTCTCATGGGAAAGCACCATTGAACCCCAGCTGTAGTGCAGGCCTCAAAATTCCCACTCTCAAGACCCCCACAGGCTAGGTGCTCCATCCCCTCAAGGTACCCTCAATCTGGATTCCTATCATTTCTGGATGCCTGCAGGCTGGGTGCCCTGAAAGGACAGAGTGCTCTAACCCCTCAGGATACCTACTGGCTGGATGATCGGCCTTCTCAGGACACCCAGGCATTGGTACCCCACCCTCTCTGGATGCCCACATACTAGGTGCCCTGTCCCACCCCCTCTGGATGTCTGCAGACTGGTACCCCATCCCCTCAGAATGCTCATGGGCCTGGATGCCTAATTCCTTTAGGATGCTCACGGGCAGGATGCCCCATCCTCTTTGGCCTTGTTGTTGCTGACTGATCTTGTAATGTGTGTGAGAGACTGATTTCTTTAATTACAAACTCCTTGAGTCTGGATAATAATGCTTCATCAACAACCATGGAGGTATTAGACATCAATTACTTTTCCCAATTAATAAACTTAACCCTTTAAAGAGCAAGCCATGAGAGTTCATGAAGCCAGAGAGAAGAGAACAAATTGATGATACCAGAGGCTACCACTGTAATTCTCACTGGGTCCTTCTGGATCGGGGTTTTTGACCCTTGCGGCTAAAGAGTCCACACTGGGGAGGTATAGAAGCATCAGGAGCAGTTCCTAAGTCACCCAAGATGGCTGTCATAGTAGAAAAGGGTGGACACCACCTAGGTGGATTTGGCTGGATGACCCAAATCTACTGCCTGTCCATATAACCTTTTCCTTTCTACTATTTTATTTTCCAAATAAATAGAAATTTGCATTCACTCCTTAGCATATATGAATTCCATTTGCACACACAGAGACTATTTCAAAGCCAGATGATACTGGCTAAGATGTTTAGTGTATCTTCCCCATGGCTTCCTTGGACCTCTGAAGGTACATGGAAAAAAAAAATGAGATGATTTCGTAGGTCATGTCTTCCCGACAATTCTAAGGTATCTGGCATATGTATTCCAACCCATTCTCATTTGAACATTTTTGTCACTTTCTAAAGCAATTGAGTCACACAGTTGGATGGGGGCCATGGCGGCCACCTGCCAGGACGGCCCATGATGAAGACTTTGAAGGTGGCCAGTGTGAGGAGTGCAGCAGGCTATGCTGCATATGGCTGTCATATGGTGCCCCTGCCATTGGGTGTTTCTGGGTTCCTCCGCTTTGACAGGTCAGCTCCAGGCCACTGGGGACTTGTCTCCCAGTCCCTCCTTCCTCATTTTGATTGAGACTGGACAAACCAATCAGCAGCGTTGTTACAGAAGCATTGGAGCCAAGCGATGAGGAAGACTCTCATACTCTCCTTAGGGACAGAGACCTCTAGACATTTTTGTGTTGTTTACTTTTTGGTTGTTATAATAAAATACTCAGTGAATGAAACTTAAGGAAGGGGTTGTTTGGGCTCACAGACTGTGGCAGTGGAGACCCCATGGCGGCAAGAGCTCAGAGCAACTGGTTACATTGTGTCCATGGTCAGGAATCCTTTTCTATTTGTTTGCTCCAAGACTGCATCCCATAGAATGGTGCCCCCCAACACACACACACACAACACACACACACACAACACACACACACCACACACACACATAACACACACAACACACATATATACACACACACATACAAAGTGGGTCTTCCCTCTCTACTTTCTAGAAACATCCTAATGGGAATCCCAGAGGGGTAATTTCTAAATACATCCAAACCCAGGCAAGTTGGTGATGAAAATGAACCTGGGTGTCTTCCCGAAGAACCAAGTTGACTGGGGATGTTGACCTGGGAGCAGCTGACCTATGTTCACTGTCTCTTTCTTCTAAGTCAAGTGACCTTGGCAAGTGACCAACTATCTCTTAACTTCAATGCTCGCAACATTAATATTTCTGGCCAACTTCCTTATTGGTCTAGGTGAAGGGCAAATGGCATGTCTGTGGACATTACTCATGTAAATTTGAGGTTTTATGAAAAGATCCAGTAAAAACAGTCACCCTAAGACCTGGATAGCTGATAACAGCCCAATATGTAGCTTTCTCCATGGCATGCTTGAATTTATCTTCTAGAAAAGACCATTCCAGCAGGACATAGTGTCTCTGTGGCAGCTTTGGGCACTGAGCTCTGCCTGGACAGCCAGCACTAGCTAAGTGCTTTTAACGTGATTCTGTCATCTGTCTGCTCCTGGTGTGTGTGTGTGTGTGTGTGTGTGTGTGTGTGTGTGTGTATGTGTGTGCATGCATGTTTGTATGGGTGCATTGTGTGTGTATCCATGTTCATATGGGTGTGTTCACATATGTGTATGTGTATGTTCCTATGGGAACGTGTGCACATGTGTGTATGCATGCTTGTATGGGTGTGTTTACATATATATGTGCACGTGTGTTCACATGGATACATGTGTGCATGCATGTACACACATGTTTGTATGGGCATGCATGTTCATATAGGCACACATTTATTTGCAAGCATGTTGATATGGGTGCATGTACAAATATGTGTGTGTGTGTGTGTGTGTGTGTGTGTGTGTGTGTGTGTGTGCATGTAAAAGCAAGGCATCAACTGTAGGTGGTGTTGCTCGGGAGCTATCCATCTTGTTTTTTGAGATGGGGCTGTCACAGGCCTGGGGCTCACCCATTCAGCTAGGCTGGCTGACCAGCGAGCCCAGGAGATCCACCTGTCTGCTTCCTCTACACTGGGATTACAAGTGTGTGCTACTGTGGCCAGCTTTTTCATATGGGTTTCTAGGGATTGAACACAGGTCCTCATACTGGCAAGACATGTACTTTACTGACTGAGCTGTCTTCCCAGCCCGATCTCCTCCTGACTCCTCTAGACAATCTGTGCTTTGGGAGCCAGACTCCCAAAATGTCAGTCCAGCTTCCCAGGCATCCCACCTGGCAGCCAGCCTGAACAGCACAATTGTTTGTCTCTCACTGCCCTGGCGCAAGGTCTTGGAAGCCAGAAAGGAGCAAGGCAATGCCCAGGGTTTATGCCTGCTGTCTGTCATCCCTATGATGGCCTCTCTCTGGGCAGTATAGAGTGCTCCTCAGTACTATGACCCAGGACGTCTCTCTTCAGGGTCTTCTCCCCCTGCCTGGGTGTGGTTCCTATATCTGGGGATTGGCAGATGGGCAGTCTCAGGCCAGGCTGCCAGGGAGGGCCGAGGGAGTTCCTCATTAGCTCTGCTCCAAGCTCATTATCAGTCTGCGCATCACTGGGTGAGAAATGGCTGTCGTCAGGACAGTAATAAATACACGCCTGTCAGGGTTGATGTGATTGGAGTAATGAAGAGAGAGAAGCCACTGAGAGAAGGATGCTGCGGGCTAGGGCTTCAGGTGGCAGAGAACTCTGTCCACTGCCCTTCCCCCCCCCCCCGCCCGCCTAAGAAGCAGCGGACTGGTGCAAGGGAAGGGGAGAGCAGAAGGGAGGCACCAGCATAGAATGTCTTTCTCCTACAACTGTGTTAAATGGAGAGCCTAGAAAGTTCTGGAAGCTATCAGCTAAAAGGGACATAGTACAAGACCAGGAAGAGAGAAACGGGTTGCCAAAGCCCCTATCCTCAGCCTTGGCCTGAGGAGAAGCAAACAGGACCAGTCTTTGGATAGTAGTACTTTTGATGGCTCCTCATCCTCCCTCTCTAACCCTGGTTCTAGAACAGCCTGTGGGAAGGCGTGGGAGGAACACAAGGCCTATTATACACACCATCCAGCCTGCCACCTCGCCTGCAATGTTACAGTGCATTGTGTCTCCAGGAACTTGGAATGCCCAGCACTGAGTGTGGGGAGCAGGTTTCCAGATCAGCTTCTCTCCCTCTCTTCAAAGGAAGGACCTGGGGGCACTTGGCTGAGTCCAGACAGGACCAGGCTGGCCCTCCAAGACTCCAGTGGATAGGGAGAGGGGAGGGAGCACAGACTTGTTGTGATGCCAGGCCCTGGGGCACCTGGAAGAAGCTGGAGCAGGCAGGATGGGGGAGGGTAAAGCTGTGTCATTCTCTCTGCAGCCCCAGGAACCACCTGTCTGGTATGGAGTGAGGGTGGCCAGGAATGGCGGATCCCTCGGAGGGCTTATGCAGACCCCCAGGCCCCATCCCCAAAGCTTCGAAACCAGCAGGTCCAAGGCGGGGGCTGACACTGGTGCTGGTCCAGAGACACACTCTGAGGATACCTAGTGTCGAAGTTTGGCTAGAGTGGGGATGTTCCGGCTGTGACTGGGCTAGGTGTCCTCCATCCAGAGGGACTGTGTCTGCTTCTGCTGCAGGGCTGACATTGCTAATGCCTGGACTCGATGCCTGTGGCCTTGCGCTCCAGTAGAGCCTTCTCGTTTCCTCACCAAGTTCTTGCTCTTGATGTCTGTCAGTCGGCTTTCCATGCTGCGACAAAATGCCTGAGCTAATTGGCTTAATAAAGGAAAAGGGTTTACATAGGATGCAGGGTTTGGAGGTTTAGTGCATGGGTTCTTGGCCATGGTGCTTTGGGTCTGGGGCGGAACAGGACAACCTAATGGTAGCGTGAGGCGGAGGAGGAGGCTGCTGACCACTTTGCCTGGGAAGCAAGAAAGAGGAAGGGGCCAGTGGCCGAGTATCCCCAAGGGCATACCCCAGCCACTTCACTCCCTTCCATTAGGCTCCCCTCATCTGTGTGTGTGTGTGTGTCTTCTGTGTGTTTGTGTGTGTGTGTGCACAATACTCGTGAACACACAGGTATTTTGGTGGGAGTGCACACACGTGGAGATTAGAGAAAAACCTTAACTGTCATTCCTTAGGCACCTTGTTTTCCTTGATACAGGGTCTCTCACTGGCCTGGAGTTTGCTAAATAGGCCAGGCTGGCCAGCCAGTGGGCCCCAAGGAAGCTGCTTGTCTTTCTCCCCTGGACTTGCAAGGACATGCACCACACCCAGCTTTTTTCAAGTGTGTCTTCTGGGATTTGAACTCAGGGCCTCACGTTTATGGCAAGCACTTCACTTAGCTACCTCCTTTGGTTCCATGTCCCTAGAGCATCCCCCAAGGGCAATGGGTGTGCCCAAAGTGTAGCTGAATTGCTAAGACTAGGTTACAAAGGCCTCCTCAGTTTCTAGAGGACGGTGTGGAGCAGAGAGAGAAGTGGGGGTTCTGGGTCCCCCCTCTTTGCAGTATCTGGTTTTCCAGTTGGGAAGTCAGCCAGCCAGGCAGGACAAGGGTCCTTTGGTCGTTCTTGACCCATCCACTATGCAGGATGGACACATCAGCAGAAGTGGGAAGCCGGAAGACTGCAGGTCAGAGGGCCACTTCTTGTCCTAACAACCTTCTCTGGACTTTAGGAACCCTGTGATTCTTTGGTGACACTCCTGTCTCCTCCCAGACCTCCCTAAACTCCTCCCCACTGCTGCCCCAAAAGCTTATCCCCAGGCACATGAAGCTCCAGGGAACCTGCAGTTCTCCCAAATAATTCGCTTTCATGGTTCCCAGAACTAAGGTGTTCTGGGAACAAGAGGCCCCATAGACAGCCTTCGCCACCATCCCAGCATCCTTCTGAATGCCTTGTATGACTTCTATGTTTGCAGTCTCTGTGAGGAGACATGGTAGCTCCAGATGGATCAAGAAATGGAGGCAGAGAGCTCTATCAACTTGCCCGATGTCACTTGCCTGTGAGCAAACAGATTCAGGAACCATCCCAAGCATTAGGTTCTGAGTCTGTGTTCTCCACCAATGGGTGGCTCAGCAGGCCCGTTGCCTTTCCTGCCTCCCACCCACCTTAAAGAGGCCCCATTCCCATGGCCGACCTGTAACTTGGCCTAACTCAAGAATGTGATTTACCCTAATTAAATTAGCCAAGCATCTGGTTCCCTGTCTGTTAAATGTGGTTTAAAACATATGAGTGAAACCCCTCTTACACAGAGGCTGTGGGGAGGAGTGTCTGGCTTAGCCCTAGAGCTAGCCTACCACCATGCCTGGCCTGTTTGGGTGTAGCTGGGATTTCTCTAGAAGCCACTGCTAGGACTCATTCACCCAACCTTTGTAGCCTGTGTGCATGCCCTTGTGTTGATCTCTCTTGCCCTTTCAATCTGGGGATCTCTACATGTGTTCCCCAACACATATCACCCTGAAAGTCCATTTGCAAGGAAAGAGAGACACTGAAACATGCGATAGACAGGTGCCATGATTGTCAACATGGTCGCCATTTCTGGCCCATCTTTGATTCAGGACCATTGGCTGTAAAGTGCACTATGCCATTACATGCCCCTGAGAAAGGAAAGGTGGTGGGGGAGGGGTGCTGTGTTGTCTATAAGGTGCATTCTGCTCTACAGATGTAAAAAAAATGAAAAAAGAAGTGGCTCATCCAGAGGATAAGATGTGCTGGTGGCTCTCCTGTCTATACTGCTCATGCTCCCCAGCTTCCCTCTGAGCCCCTCATGTTC
The DNA here is from genome assembly GCF_903992535.2 of Arvicola amphibius. Taxonomy (NCBI): domain Eukaryota; kingdom Metazoa; phylum Chordata; class Mammalia; order Rodentia; family Cricetidae; genus Arvicola; species Arvicola amphibius. The sequence continues at coordinate 7,783,106 of NC_052050.1, forward strand.
CCATGGTAGCCCATGGATTGGCCTTTGCCACCCCGATGAATGATATGGGCTGGTCAGGTTGGTGCAGAAGACTCATTTCTTACTCATAAAGCAACATTGCTGGGCTCCCATTGGAGCCCGTGCCCCCAGCCAGAGCTGAATTCTTGGCTGCAACTGGGAAGGCAAACACAGAGACAGAGCTACCCAGTCAATCGCCCCTCAACAGAGCCAGGGAGATGACTCATTTGCTTAAGTGCTGGCCATGTCCTGAGTTCCAGCCCCAGAACCCACACGCAAAGGCTGGGTGTGGTGGTGTGCGCTTGTAACCCCAGTGCTAGGGAGGCAGACACAGGAGGCTCCGCAGTGGCTTCCAGGCCAGTCTGGACCACTTGGTCAGTTCCAGACCAAGTGAGAGAGCCTGCCTCAAAAAACAAGGTGACTGGCCAGCACTTACGGAGTAATTCCTGAGGCTGTCCTTGGACTTCCACATTGATGTATGTATGCATGTGTGCATGCACACACTCAACATGGGTGCACACACACACACACACAAACACACATATACAAGAGACCACCAGTGAGTTTTACACTACACCCTCTATCCCCAGTACAGAGATTCTAAACTCTTAGGGTCTAACCATAGACCAGGTGTCCTAGGCAAAACTTCCTACTCTGCCCTAGTGTCCACACACACCCCAAATCCCTATCCCACCGCTTTCTAGAATGTCCTAGGCTGAGGAAGCCTCTCCCCACCCTGCCCTGCCACAAGCTCACATTCCTTCCTCAGCTGCGCCCAATGCCAGCACCTGTTTGCCGGGAACGAGGGCCCCAAGGAGTGAATGCCTGGCATGGTTCCTGATATGGGTAAGGGAGCACCCCCTCCCCCACAGCTGGGACTGCCAGGCCAAGACATAGCCCCTTGGCATGTCCTTTCCCCTTTGGCCAATCCCAAAAGAGAAACGAAGAGCTTGGTGGCTCCCGTCCACCAGGACCCTAGGACAGGCTGGCCCAGCTGTGCCCATCCACCCTGCCCTTGGGGTTTGTTTTAGGGAGGTTTCCTTGGAGAGGCAGGGCCCTGGGACAGCTGCTCCCCTCCCAGCTTCCCACTCAATCCCCCAGCCTTGACTACCTGGCTAATCTGTCACTGCAGACCAACTTAGGGGACGAGGAACTCTCTGTCACTTTAGACCTCCTTGCCTCTCCCTGAAGAAGGCCCCCCTTCTTGCTTCTCCTGCCTCTCTGATGGTTTCTTTGGTTTCCTTGGAGCTCCAGGCCTCCGGGATCTGGTTCTGTGGGTTCGCAGGCCTGCAGCAGCCTTCTCCACAGACTCCTCTGACTGCCTCGCGCTATACCCATCACCACAGTGTGACAGCTACTTTAGAAGACGGTCTGTCCTGCTAACTCACCGGCAAGGCAGGCCAGCTTCCTTGTCTGCAGGGCCCAGCGTAAGATGAAAATGCAGCCTCTTGCTGGAAGATGGTTGTGAATTTCAAAATGACGTCAGGGAGCATTAAACCAAAAGCCTAGAGGTGACCGCACAAGTCCCCTGCCCAGGAAGTCCTTCTTGTCTATGCAGTTGGAGGTAGTAGGGACCATGGAAATCTCTCTCCAGAGGGCTGTTTCATACTCTGAAATTCTGGTTACCAAAGTGCTAGTTTTCTGTTACCCACTTCCCTGAACCGCTTCCTCTCCCTGGATGGTGAGGCAAGGGGCCCTCTCATCACAGACCCCAAGGCTAAGTCGAGGGATGGGCTGAAGAATGGTAAGTAAGCAAGCTTGGAAACCTCCCGTGTTCTCTCCAGTTTCATACAAGATGCCAGGGAATGAGAGCCAGGGGCTGAGACGCTAGTGCCAGCATGCCTGGTCCTGTCCAGTGAATGATGCTTTCTCTGTTTCTGGCTCTTCACTTCACACGAGGCCAGATACAAAAAACCACAGGCTTCGAAGCCTTCACACACACACACCAGCAGGAATCCCTGCCCCACTGCTTGCTTACTGTGAGACACTCAGAGAGACGCTACAGCTCACCCCACCTTGGGTACCTCTGCTCCGAAGAGGCACAGGTACTCAACTTGGGTTAGCCGATTAGGACAGACCCTGGAGACCATGCTAAGGAGAGAAAAAGTTGACGTCGGCTCCTGGTTTCAGAAGTTTCTATCCGTGATCCATGGAAACCTCCTGTTGTCTGGGGACCTGTGATGAGGAGGTGAATCATGGCGGGGTGGGGGGAGGTGACAGAGCAAAACCACTCACTTCGTGGTCCCATAATTCCCTCCAAAGATATGCTTTAATGACCCAAAGACTTCCACTCTAGCCTGCGTTCAATTAGAAATAAACCAAAACACTACTGGAAGGTTGTAGACACTTCAATGTTTTGGTGCATGTAGTGGACACTCAGTAATACCCCTTCCTATAAACTGTGCCACTGTGATGTGGGTTATGCAGGCTGGACCCCCCTGCCCAGGCAATGCTAGGGCCCTGGGCTCTGGCGGTTCCTATCCTGGAGTGACTGAGAGTGTGTGCTGAGGCTGGCAGCAGAAGCCGTCAGAGGACCGGGCTGCCCCAGATGCAGAAACTGGGGGCCCCACTCCCCTGATGAGCAGCAGCCACTTTGGATTCCCCAGGTGGCAGGTGTGCTTACCCGAGTCCGGGAAGCCCTAGAGCTGGCTGGCTCTGCCGTGGCTATTTTGGGAGCCTAGAGACCTCAAAGTCAAGTGGCCAGCTCCACATGCCTTCCCGGAATATGTGGAAAAGTTGTGTTGCATGTCACAGTTAACACTAAGCCGTTTGGAAGCCCAGTGTTCTGTCTCGTGCCTCAGCTGGAGGTAGGGTGGGGCGGGGCAGGGATGCTTACCAGCTGGGCCTGCAGTTCTAGAGCCCAACTCTCCCAGAGGGAAACCTTCCCAGAGGCCTCAGATTTGTTAAGGATTGTTTGCAGGGCTGCTGGGAGGGGCTTCCTTGGTATAAGAAGGACTTGGGAAAGAATCACCCCTTAAATAAACAAACCCTCAAATTCTCTAAGGACCAACAAGGAGAGTGCTTGCAGGAGCCATCATTTATTTAAGGGCAGCTCCCTACAGTGTGGTGCAGATCCATTAAACAGCCAGCCTGGGCCCACAGGCGGAGGAGGGGAAGCTGCAGAGGGAATTGAGTCTGGGGGCTTCAGGAGAGCTGGCCCTGAGGCAGTCAGGGGCCCAGTATCAGTTGGAGGAGAACCTGACTGCTCCCTTCTGCCCCACCTCCACCCCTGCAGAGAAGGGAAGGAAGAGGGAGGAACTAGCAAGGGTGCCATCTTAGTTCCTCAGTTGCTCTCCCTGCCCTTCATCCTCCCGTTCTCTAAGAGCCTGGGCAGAAGGCCTCTTCCGCTACCTGCATGCTGAGCAGGCTTCAGTTCCAAAGCCTTGAGAACCACCGAGCTCATGAGTAACTTAAGAAGCCGAAAGGCAGACTGTGTCAATGGCCTTCGGCAAGCTGTTTAACCTCCCTGAACCTCCGTTTCCTCACCTGTACCTCACGAGGTAGCAGTCACTCTTGAGGTAACAATAAGGAGTGAATGATTTTATATAAGGTACTGGCTCATGGGCGGCATGACATAAATATGTATTAAATAAGTAAAACTAAGATGGGAAACGATATTCAAATCGGGAAGAGAGGACACTCCACGGAGGAAGCAGGAAGATGAAACCTTTGAACTGGATACAGGAAGATCCATCGTTGTTAGGACCTAGAGACGCAGGCTGATGTATGAGCGCTTGGAGGTCACCGAAAGAGCAAAGGTCCTGAAGGCAGGACCATCAGTTTTTAAAATGATGGATGCTGTAGCAGGCTGGGTCCTGCAAGATGGGGCCAGGGAGTCACGGCTCTTGAATCTCAGCCCAGGACTTTGGAGATTCAGCTCCACCAAGCTGGAACACATCAGCCAAGCCCCACCTGTGCAGGCGCTGGGTACCTAAGCATTGCTCTTGGACCTTTCTAGATATGAAGGTTTCCATGTGGTCCTTCTGGGGTCCTTGCCCAATGGGAGGGTGCAAAAGACACCATGTGGGTAGGAGGTGGGAGGGCAGATACGCTTGGTGGCAGACTGCCTCCCTCCCACTAGAATACAAAACCACTGAGAGGGGGACAGCAAGGAGAAGGAGGGGCAAAGATCGAGGACTCCTCCCCCCCATCCTGAGCTAAGGAAACTTGTCCCACACATGAAAACAATTCAGTTTGTAGAGTCAAAAGGGTCAGCCTGCAGGTCAGGAAGGCATCACCCCAGGAGGAGAGAGAGGGCTGTATTGCTGCTGAATCTGCCTACATAGGCGCACAGACACAGCGGGGCGTGGGGCGTAGGGGAGGATCCAGTGTGTTGCTGACTCTGGCTTGCCAGAGATGAAAGAACTTTTTCCCCTTTAGCTGACCCCTCTGCTCCACAGGGAGAAAAGCGCTTTAGCCAGTTGCCGAGCTGGAATGAGCCTGGAAAAGCCGTCTGAAGTTGGGAAATGTGGAGCACAGCATTCCCTGTACAGCACAGGATGAAGGGGTGTGGGAAGCTGAATCAGAGGAATGCATGCACGGGTCCCCGTGTCCGCATCACACCCCTCCTCTTTGTCCTACTGTTGGGACATCCAGGATATGTGGCTGAAGGACACAGACTCCCCTGTCCTCTTTTCAGATCTTAATCATAGGGTTTCAGAAGTTTGACAAAGATGTGTCTAGATATGGCTTTCATTTGTCCTAATTGTGGTTCACTAGTGACACTGAATCTGTGTGTGTGTATATGTATGTGTATATATATATATGTGTGTGTGTGTGTGTGTGTGTGTGTGTGTGTGTGTGTATGTATACACTTTTATTCATTGTGTGCATGCGCACACAAAAACCTTTGGGAGTGTGTTCTGTCCTTCCACCTTCACATAGGTTTCGGGGATCAACTTGGGTCATCAGGTGTGTGCAGTAACTATTGTGATTTGAAGCTATCTCACCAGCCCCCTTGAATGTTTATGTCTTTCACCAAATTTGGTAAATAGTCAAATTATCATCAAATATTTTGAGCTTTTCAAGACCTTTGGCTGTTGTCTGAAGTGATGCTGTGGGTATGTGTTTGCACACAATTGAGTATCCAGTCTCAATTCCTTTAGATATATGTTTCTAAGAATGTTATTTCTGAATTCCATGATAGTTCTTTACCTGTTATTTGTTTGTTTTTGTTTTGTCTTGGTTTTTTTTTTTGAGGAAACAGCAACCTTTCCCCCCACAATCACTAAATAACTTAAAGGCATTTGTTTTTAAGATGATGTGTACACTTGTGTATCTGTGTGTATGCACCACGTGAATGCAATGCCCCCAAAAGCCAGAAGAGGGAGTCAGAGCACACAGAGCTAGAGTTGCAAGCGGTGGGAGCCACCAAATGTGGGTGCTGGGAAGTGAACTCGGGTCCTCTGGAAGAGCAGTGTGTGCTTTAACCCCTGGCCCCAGTTATTGAACGGTTTTACGTCCTCCCTGGCAGTGTGTAAAGTTTCCGTATCTCCTACCATTTTCAGTTTACTATAACTCTCCTGGTGGGATATGGTGATATCCCATAGTGGGTTTGAATTTTTAATATTATTTCATGGACTTAAAAAAGTCAATCTGTCCCCCTTCCCCGCTGCCCTCCCTTGTGCCTCTGCCCTTCTCCTGACGCTTCCTCTCTGTCTCTCCAAATGGTGTCCATTCACAGGAAAGGAGTGGATTTGTGTTTTCCTGATGAGCAATGATTTTCTCACTTCTCCCATGACTGTTAGTTGGCCATTTGTATGTCTTCTCTGGAGGTATTTCTGTTCATTCTTTTTTTTCATGTGTATGGATGTGTGATGTATACATGTGTGCTTACAAGTGTGGGATGCATTTGTGTATGTGTTGTGTGTGCATGTGTGTGTGTAAGTGTATGTATGTACATGTGTGTCATCCTGAGGTGGATGGTGCTAGGAATCTTCTGCCATGGCTCTTTACACTTTGCCTTTTGAGGCAGGGTCTCTCAACCAAATCTAGAGCTTGCCCGTATGCCCAGTTTTCCTGGCCAGCTTGGTCTGGGCATCCCTTCTTCTAAGGCTAGAATTATGGGGCAGCTGCTTTGTCCATGTGGCATTTAAATGGATGCTGACCATACGAGCTCCAGCCATCTTGCTTGCAGGGCAAGCACTTTAACTGCCGAGCCACCTCCCTAGCCCTTTCTATTTTTAGAATATGTAGGGTTTGTTGTTGAGGTTTAAATTCTTTATATATTCTAGATGCTAGATCCTTGTCAAGTATATGCCTTATGAATATATTTTCTTCTGTGAAATCTTTCTGTTTTTTTGATAATGCTCTTTGAGAAGCAAATGTTTTTCATTTTGATCAAATACACCATCACTATTTTGCTGTTCTTCTCTTCTCTTTTGTTTTGTTTTCCTATTGGCATCTTATCTAAGAATCCATTAATAAATCCAAGTTCAACAAGATTCAGCCTGGACTATGTAGTGAGTTCAAGGCCAGCCTGGGGCTAATAGAGTAAGACTCTGCTTTAAGAATATATAAGATACATATTTTTTATCCTGTGTTTTCCCTATGAGTTTCATGGTTCCACTTCTCTAGTTTGGACATTGATCCATTTTGAGCTACTTTTGTATATGGAGTGAGGTAGGGCTCAACTTACGTGTATGTGTGTTCTTTATCACGCGTGCATCATTTCCAGTTACTCAAGCCCCACGTATTGGAGAGACCTTCTTTCCCATTTCTTGGCCACTGTCCGTCATCAGTTGCTGCCGTCATTGACGTTTGTGTCTGCTCAGTCCACTGTTGTCTCTGTCTTTCCCCCTGAGGATGACACAACAGTCTCACTTCTACAGTTTCGTCCCATTGCAAATGTGGCTTCCTGGGCTGTGCTGATGTCATCGGGCCTTCAAGTTCAAGGCCGCAAAAACATTGTCCCAACTATTCCTTCAGAGAACAAAATCCCTCCAGAAGAGCCTGCCTGCTCCATCCTGCATGTCTGTGCCTTGCACTGGTTGCTTTTTGGGATTTGGTCTGGAGTTGGTGGGATGGTTACTGGCATGGGTGTCACTCAGCCATGCAAAAGTAGACCTGTCTGTCCCCTTCAGCCGACTATTGCTTCTGTGTTTCATAGCAACAATGGTGGTGTGGAGGAGGGCGTGAAACTTCCCTGCCCCTGTGCCCGAGTCCCCTGTGCTCTTGAGTAGTCAGTCAGTAGCCTGTAGATTGCCAAGGGGAATTTCAGTTCAGTTCACTGGTTTCTCAGACCTGCCTCGGTCACATGGAGCCTTTCTGTAACTCCTTGCCGAATATTTGAGAGTCCTTGACTGTAAAAAGGCAATTGGGTGGTCGCTCTGTGAATTTTGTCTGGTGTGCCTGGGTGGGTCTGTTTAGGCAATAGTGAATGAATCTGCAGACGTGCTGATCTTTACCTGTTTTGTGGGGAGGGCACATCGGCATCAATGGATGTTTGTGCTCTAAGCCAGAAGCAACATTTGAAATGTGGCTAGGCCAAGGGAGGGATGCTAATCCAGCGGACATTCCTAAGTGTCAGAAGAGTGTTGTTTGCAGGCCAATGAAAGAGTTTTGCTTCCAGAACTGCTCTTTTCCCTACTTGTAGGTCAGGAGGTCTGTTTATTGGTTGCCTCTCTTTCCTCACATGGTGTTAAGCCCCCATGCTGTGCCCTGCTGATCTCTCTTTCTGGTCCAGCCTCCAAAAGGCCTCCTGTGCCTGCCCACTGCTGGTAACTGCTACAAGAGCAGTTTGGCTGGCCCTACCCTCTCTGTTTTGCTTGGTTTTGAGGGGCCAGTGAGGCCCTGATGCATTCCCAACCAGGGCTATTTATTGGTTAGGTTCTGTCAGGTCTTACTAGATCCCTGATGCAGGGGAATGGAAGCAATGACTCCCGAGGGCTCCTGTGTTCCCTCTGGTCCTCATCCCTTTTCTCCAGGAGGTAGATCAAGAATTCTTTGGTTAATGGGCATAAAGTGCTTTGAAAACATAAACTGTTAAGTGGCACCGGGGACGGCCTTACTAATTATTTATGATTTCAGGAGAGCCAGTTAATTCACCGGGAGAGGGAGGTGCAGTGGAGGAGGGGTAGAAAGAGCATTCGGAAGGCTACAAATAGCACACACCCCTATATACCCATACCTGGATTTGTAGAACAGGGCACACTCTGCAGCCACTTGCAGGGGAACAAGGTCTGTAGGTCAGGCCTCTTGCAGTCTGGTCCCCTCCTCAGATCACCAGGGCTTCAAGACCAGTCAGGTCTAAGACTATATTCAGCCCACCCAGGGGAGAGAGATTGATTGGTACATCTCAGAACTCCCCAGAGGAATGAGGCTGGAGGGAAAGCTTAGAGTGTAAAGTCAGTCTGCAGTTGGTAAAGCACTTTCTGCACAAGCATGAAGACTCCAGTTCGGTCCCCAGAACCTGCATAAAATTGCGGGGTGCGTTGGTGCACACGTGCAGTGTGAGTTCCAGGCCATTCAAGGACCCTGTTTCAAAAGTGGATATACCAGAGAAATGGCCCCCCGAGGCTGACCTCTGGTCTCCATATGTAAGAACACACACACACACATATGCTCACGCCCGCCCACTTGCCTCTGCAGCAGCCCTTCGTCTCATCAAGGCCAGCCGTCTCGCCCACAAGTGTGCTCCCAGCTATGGCCACTTGTGCCTCTGTTCATTCAGTAAATATTGCCAGCTGCCTCCCCCATGCCAGGCTGCCAGGCGTAGGCATGTGAAAATCCTTGCTCCCACTCCACATCCTCTCTTTATCTGCAGCTTCCTCGGGAGAATGGCTTCACTGCCCGCCCACCGCCCTCCCTTCTCAGCTGCCCCACTGGGTCCTGAGTCCCAGAGTCCCATCTTCTCCTAGGTGTCTCATTGCATTTCTGGAGAGAGCGCCTACACAGAGCCCCTCTCCCAGACCTCAGGCACTGCTCTAGGGCCGACCTGTAGTGCTAACTTCTCTGCCACGTTTAGCTGCATTAGGCTCTCTTTCCTCTTCTTAGATAGTGACTCAGAACATTCTTTGTTCCCAGCCTCAACAGCCAGGGTAAAAACTCCATTATTCTAGAAAATGGGCCTGTTACCATGTCCAAATTCAGTGAGGAGAGCAAACCAAACCAAACTATGCCACTATACAAATCAAAGATCACACACTCAAGGTCTAAGGGTACAGTGACTGTCCAGAAGCCCTGGGGTCAGCCCACCTCTGCCTCCTAGAGTATCTATGCAGACAGTCAGAGTCTGTGAATCTGCATAGCATTCTGGCCTGGTCCTGGGGAGCCTCTAAGGCCCCTACTGGGGAGACTTGTAAGGTCTTCAGGGTTTGCCTAGCTTAGGAAAGGGAAGGAAAACAAGGAAGCCTATAGACCTGGACAGCTAAGGACAGGCTGGGCAATACCCCGAGGTCAGTTTGCCAAGGAGCATCCATGTGGTATTCTGGGTAAGAGGAGGTACCAACTCCAGAAGTTGGGTGATGTGTCCACTCTGGTATACCATCAAGCTCACGGTGAACAGGATGCAGACCACTGCTTGAGGATGGGTTCTGGGTTCCCATCATGTCCAGGGAGCAGAGACAATATGCCTGCTTCAGCTGAGATGTTCTCTAACACACAGAACCCTGAACCCCCATTGCCTTATAGGAGTGTTTGGTTCTTAGCAGTCCCTTGTAAGAGGGCAGTGGGCTGCACATAATAGGTTGTGATGCCAGGGATCCTGCGTCTGGACTCTGTTCAGCTGGGGGCTGGGACCTCAGGTCTCTTAGAGTCACCTCCCCTTAGCTGTAAGGGACTCATTCCAGACCCTTGGAGGATAGCACCAAGCCCTGTGTGTGTACTATGTTCCCTATACTTCCACACCTATGATACTTTAATTTATAACTGAAACTCAGTAAGGCATTAGCAACAAAGGGAAGCCAGTAGAACAATGGTAGCATATTCTATATAAAAGTTATTTAAAACTTTTTGAATTATTTCTGGAATCTTCCGTGTACTATTTTTGGACTGTGGAAAGTGTAGTCACAGGTAAAGGGGAAGGCGGGGTGTTCTCCATGAAGCCTGGAGTTCAGCAGCAGCAACAACATGGTGGCAAAACTGGAGATGTCTAAGGCTGTCCCCAGCTGTATCTCCACCCAGACCCTTGAATAGAATCCCACGTTGTGATGCAACAGCGTTCACACCAAGCGCCCGCTTGTTGTGTTCTAGTACGGTTCACAGGGCTGGAAAATAAAATCAAAACCGGCGATGATAATAGCGACAGAGCGCCGGCGCTCAGGGGGCACTTATTTCACGCCAGGCGTGACTCGGGCAGCAACCGCGGAGCGGCCTTTATGAGATACCTGTGACAGCCTGTCTCAGTCCTGACCCAGCCGAGGCTTGCAGTCCAGTGTGGGGGCAGACACGCCACACTAGGAAAATCCAGGACTGCTATCCCAGGGCTAAAGGGCAGCTCCAAGCTCTTTAGGAACGCCTGGACAGGCATGTGGTCTGCTCTGGGTGCCTCGCTGGGCTCTACTGTGAAGCCAAATAGCTAGGCACAGGCCTGCAGGGGAATGACGGAAATACTCCAGCAAAGGTAGGGAAGGGCCCAAGGCAACAGGGCACTTGGAGAAAACGCAACGCAGGAGCCTAAATCAGTGCAGGGATAGAAGCAGGGCAGGAGGCTGCTCCAGAGAGGGCAAAGAGTCAGCTGAAAGGTATCTCCTGTGTCCGTGGTTCGCAACCGTTCTAACGCTGCAACCCTTAATACGGTTCCTGATGTTGCGGTGACCCCAGCCGTGCAATTATTTCATTACAGCTTCAAAACTGTAATCTTGCTACTGTTATGAATTGTACTATAACTACCTAAAATGCCGAATATCTGATATGTGACAGGCTGAGAACTGTTGTCTATGTTTTATACACCAAGAGATGGGGTAGAGGGTTTTCTCATATTGTTCTCTGTCTCCTATTCCTCTTCTACCTCCTCATCCTCCTCATCCTCCTCATCCTTCTCCTCTCCTTCTTTTTAAGACAGGATCTCATATAGCACAGGCTGCCCCCAAACTCACTGTGTAGACAAGGATAAAATTAAACTCCTGGTCTTTTGCCTCCACCTCTTGAGTACTGAGATTCTGGGCCTGTGCCACTATGCGCTCTGCAAGGTGCTGGGGATTCGACCCAGGTCCTGGTCCATACTAGGTAGGCATTCTACCAACTGAGCTATACCCACAGCCCCTCTTCCTTCCTAACTGCTAGAACTCTGGCTGCACTGTAGAGGGTGTTTGCTTAAGTGCACGGATTCCTTTATTCTCTAAGATACTCCTTACCTCTTCTCTGCCTTGCAGCAAGTCTCGGGACCTTAGTTAATTCCTTCCCCATCCCTCGCGCCTGCTCCTCCTCCTTTCCCTCCCCTCCTCCCTTCCTCCCAGGGGACTTGGCTGATGCATCCCAGGCCTGGCCTGCTATAGCCCAAAATAGCAGGGAAGGTGGGGCAGCTGAGAGGGGGGAGATGCCACTGGCAGAGGGGCTGGCCAGCCAACAAAGGGGTCCAGGACAGCCTGATGGATGGATGAGCACATGTGGGGGGAGGGACCACACAAAAGCTCCGATTTCAGAAGCCGGCCTCCCTGCGCCTGCAAACAGCTGACAGCCATGGAAAGCAGATGAAATGGGATTAGAACAACCTTTCCAAAGGCAGCACAGACGGCAGAGCTTGACAATACCGTCCCCAGTCCGACCAGGATGGTCCCCAGTCCGTGGATGATTCTGCCAGCCTAGAACCATCTCTCCCCTGAGACCCCGGGGGCCAAGGACCTGCAGAGTGGTGGAGGGGAGGGACAGTACAGAGAGAAGCCACCATTGGTGTCTCCAGGGAGACCAGGCTTGGACCCACAGAGGGCCCTGGCTCCTGCAAAGGTCACCTTGTCCATCTTCCTGCCCCCCTGCCTGGTCCGGGGTTTATGGAATCTTTACAGAGTGGTCCCATGGTTAACTGGACTTCACTCAACTCGGCAGGGACCTGAGTAACAAATCCCCAGGGCCAGCTGCTCCATATCCCCAGCTCCCCAGCATGCCAGGCAGCCCACAGCACCATTACGCTGTAAGGTGGCATTACTTGGCCCACACTGTAGTCTTGGTGCACAGCACTGAGCTGGTGCATGAAGAAGCCAACTTGCTCCTGCTGTTATTATTACCATATCCTTGGCATCATTGTTGTTTTTCTGGTGTGTGTATGGATCCCCTTCTCTGGCACACACTTCCATACCCGATAAGAGTCAGGCTGGAGAGAAGGGGCCTGAGCCAGGGGGATAGAGCCCACCTACCATCATTGACCAAGTCACAATCTGCAGAAGACCCATTCTTGGCTTCCTCCATCCTCTACCCCGGCAGGGCCCCTGAGACAGTGAGGGATTCTGGGACCTTCTGAACTAGCTTGTAGCCCGCATGCAGCCAGGTCACGGCTGGCCGCTGTGTATTTGTGTTTGCCTTCCCTCGCTTGAAGAGGCTGCGGCAGGGGCGAAAGGAATTGATGTTTATTTTGATAACGAGTTCTCAATGCGTTTGCAAACTAATAAAATCAACTCATTAGGCTGCATGTTTAATTCACAACTGTACTGTGGGGAGCCTTCCCTGGTGGCTGATGGGTAATGTGGGCTCCCTCCTGAGATGGGGGAGGTGTCTACGGTACTTAAACTCTCTGTGACCGGGCAGCACGTGGGAGAGGAGGATCCTGTTCTTTCCTCCCACTAGGGTCCAGCCCTAGACCCAGTCAGAGCCAAAGTCAGAAGACAGCTCCCTCTGTCCCTGGCCTCTGGTTGCATCTCCCAGGCTGTGGGCTACAGGGTCATAAGGAAAAAGTTGGTAAGGACCTGGGTCCTGAGGGGATGAGTGTGGGTAGGGCAGATGGACTTTTGAGAGCTAAAGTTGAACAGGTAACATCTTTAATGGAATCATGTGGCATGGGGACCCTTGTGACTTTTTCCAGAGTAGCATCTTGGAGAAGAAGCATGACATTCCAATAAAGGAAGGAGAGGGGTCAGGGGTCACTGGTGGGCTACTAAGCCTAGGGACCATAGAAACTCAGTCCCATAATAGCATGCCACAGGTCTTAGACTCCATTCTTTTTGGTACATGTCCTCCTAACCCAGTGAGCAGACACTCACACTGAAGAGAGACCTCAGCTAGGACTGTGTTGGGGCTGCTCCCAGAAACTGTCCCAGGCTCTGGTTGTCCAATAGGGGCAGCTGTCTCAGGAAACAGCCCAAGCCTTGTGCCAGAGCCTGGCTGCCTGGAACATGATCCAGAAGACCTTGGGGAGTGTCCCGTGCCAGTCATAGTAGACCCTGGCCCAGCTATGGAGAGGATTCTGGCTCCACCGTGTTTCTCTTAGGAAGTCTCAGGGCTCTGGGATGGACTGGGTCTTCCTATATGATGGCGTTTTTTGTTTTTTTTTTTTTTCTCAGAGAGGGGGTTCCCTCAGGATGTCACAGCATAGGACGAGAGTGGATGTTGACCTAAATCCTCCATTCTTCCCAATCATTTATGTACCTCAAGGCATATGATTTTGGATGGTAATTCAGCCTCTCTGAAATTTGGGGGGCATCCTTTAAATAATGTCAGCATGGTCAGTGTCTGGCCGGGTCGTGTCTTAGACTTCCAGTAACATCCAGCATCACTCCACAGAGAAGACTGGGAACTGGTTTCACGTCCTTTGAAAAGTTGTGCCTCGTTTCTGAGAGATCGTCCTGTTGGTGACATTGGAACGTGGGGACACGTGTCACCCGAGCAGGCTCTGTTGCTTTCTGTGCTCATTTCTGTGCATGCTCACTGCTCATGCACACTTTCCCCTTCCCCCGGCACAATAAACACCTCGCATATACATGAGCTCTTGTGCACACACACACATGCATTTGTTCATATGCCACAGTCTTTTGGACACATAATGCACCTTTCAGACACATGCCACTGTGCACAAACACACACCCACCAGTTGTACACTGGCCATGCATATGCTCAGCCTCCCCCTCAGCTGCTTTGGGGAAATAAGCAAATGCAGTCACTCTTCCAATCTTCAGCATTGACTGCAGTGGAGCAACCCTGTGAGTCTGAGACCTAGAGCGTGACCCAGATACAAAGACTCATACATGCCATCCCTAAGACTTGCAGCCACTTGGGACATTCTGGGACAAAATTCAGAATGATGACAGAATGGCTTATTGAGTGGTCTCCCCTTTTCTTCAGTGTCTGGGATGGGGCAGGGAACTTCTGGATTAGAAGTGGGGGATCATATATGTGTCAGTGTGCCCCCAGTGGCTGGAAAGGCCCTCTGTCTTCTGAGGGGGCTTTGTCCTCAGGAACCTCTGGGTCCTTTCTTGGGCAATACACATACACCCTACACATACACCCGTAAGAATGCACGCCTTTTAGGATTTAACTGCAGGACGTTTTAAACCCTGCCTGTAGAGGCCTTGGGACAGAGGCTCGGGAGCAGTTAGGTTTTTACAGTACCTTCCAGAGGCCTGGAGGAAGGAAATGGGTGTCTCCTCCTGTCTTCTTGGGGCTGGTAGGGCCAGTGGAATATGCAAGAACCCAGGGAACCCCCTATCTTTCTTGGTAGGTTTCCCTGGAGAGTGCTCACTGCAAGCCTTGCTGGATTGACCAGTCTTGTGGCTGCCTCTTGGTTGCTGTAGTGGGGACCCCATACCCAAGAGGTTCTGGAGACTTCCAGGAGAGTCTTACATAACACCCCAGTCTTGGTCCTAGCATTCCCCACTTCCTCCCTGTGCTTGGCTGCTTTGAGGTATGAAGCGGCCTTAGTAGGCTGTTACACACATTACTGAAGACACCTGTGGCCTCCATCTTCGTCACCTCTAGTGGTGGAATTAAGATTTGTGGCTTCTCAGGTCTTGGGATGTTTCTAGTCTGCCCCTCCCCCTGTCTCCTCCCTCCTCCCCTACACGTCTTCACTTCTTCTATGACATACAGCCTCCTTTAGAAAGATGTCATTCATTTCTCCTGTTCCTGACTCCTTCTTCCTTTCCTTGGTGGTCTCCTACCTCAGGCTTGGACTCCTGTACCCCGCCAGGCTGCCCCGTGGAGTTGGTGCTTAGCTCTTAACTGTCTTTTCCTCAAACACCTTACCCTTGCTTTGGCACCTCCCTCTCTGGCTTCTCTAGATGAGAAAACTCTGATGTTGATGTCGGGGCATCCTGGGACCCCACCTGGCTCTCTCCTCTTCCCATGCACACCTGCCCCTTGGTGATCTCACCCCATCTCCATGCTTGTGACTTCTCCAGACATCTTTCCAACCCAGACTAGATTCTCAAACTCTGGACTTACTTATCCAACTTGCTGGGCCCAAAGATGGCCATACCATCCCAGTCTACCATGCCCAAGCTCCCAGTTGTCTCCTGAGACAGTCTCTTCCCTGGGCCTTCTCAGCTTTGAAGAGGGCAATGCCAGAGCATGCACGTCCAAAGCCAGGACTTTAAGGTACCCTTGGCTCATGCTTCACCGACGCCCTACATGCAATCAAGGAATCATCTCGTAGACAGGGATGTGCCAATGACCCTATTCAGTTCAGCACCCTGCTCCACTGCTTCAGGGTCCCGGGCAGCAGTGTCTCATCCTGAGCAATGACCGCATTCTGGACAGTGGCTATTGTCACCCCAACGTCCTCCCAGAGTGTGGCTTGCACTTCGTATACAGCTTCCAAGCCAGTGATTCTCAACTTCCCCAATGATACAACCCTTTAATACAGTTCCTCATGTTGTGGTGACCCCCCCCAACCATAAGATGATTTTCATTGTTACTTAATAACTGTAATTTTCTACTGTTGTGTATCATAATTTAAATATCTGGTATGTAGTATATCTGATATGCAACCCCTGTGAAAGGGTAATTCGACTCCCTCCCCCTGCCAGGGGTCGAGACCCACAAGTTGAGAACCACTGTCCTAAGTACACCATGTGGAAAGGGAGTTTGACCAGGCACCTTGACAGGAGAGAAACCTAACCAACCTCATCTCATCGGTGGTTAAGGTTAATGTCACCTGTAATGAGTCACATAGACGTCTGTCCCCTTCTGGGATGAGGCATAAAGAACATCTATAGCTGTGGTCTTCCATCTCTCTCACCCCCCTCAAAAAAAATCCCAAGACTAAAGCACATTATGCACTGTAGCCAACCTGTTATAACTCAAAATGACCAAGATTATCACCGACTATGCACGCATGAGGAATAGCCACAGTTGCGGGGAATCAGAGAGACACAACGTGAGAGTATAATATGGGGTCCTGGGTGGCATGTAGGGGACACTGGGGGAGACTGGGAATATCTGATGTATGTGGAGTGTAGTAGATGGGATGTAATGGACTCTTGTTGGGTCCCTGGTTGTCACATGTGTATGACGATAAACAAGATGTTGACAAAGGAGACCCTGGGTAATGGGGATGCAGGAAGCCTTCGTTTTATCTTTACAGCTGTGGTACGGAGTCTAAAATTGTCCCCCTTTGAATTTTGGGTTGTTTGTTTTGTGTATTTAAAAAACAGTAAAAAGTGTGTTTAATTAACTGACAACAGAGAAAGCTGGTAGAGAAACACTGGCGAATTTGGTCAAGTAAGAATTAGAACCGAGGAGCTCCATAATCATCTGGCATCCGTTCAATGTTGTATCTATGGTTAGAAATATACGTGATAGGAACTCCAGGGACCTTTCCGATTCTTCGTTTGAGGTCCCAATCAACCGTAGCCACAATGTAACACTTGTGCTGAGTGACTCTCTGTACCAAGCAGTCATCAGCATAGGTTCCTTTGTGTGTGCACAGAAGTCGGTCAAATCGTGGATCCTTGGCGATTCTGAGTGCCACTTGGTACTTCTGGCCCAATTTCTTAATTTCAGCCATCACACAATCAGTTATACAAGGGATACACTTGGCGTACAGACAGTCCATCACGGACTGCACTAAGTCTAGTTTGGCTTTGATGGAAAACTTGATGAAGTTGGTATCAACAAAAATGTGGTATGGTGGACCCAGCTGTGTATTGTACTGGAAGAATAAGCAGGAAGGATGTTGGGGGACTTCTCTTTCCTTCAGCACACTGCGATCTTACTTCTCTTTCTTTTTAGCCTTTAATCTATCCTTTTCTTAAAGTCTCTCATCTCTGAGACTAAGCATTCGCCTCATGGTCACATATCTTCTTGCTTTCTTTTGCTTCCCCATGTTCATGCTGCACTCCTGTTTCTTTCAGAATCACTTACTTGGTTTGTGTATTTTTTTAAGGCAGGGTCTCATGTAGCCCAGGCTGACCTCAAACTTACTATATAGTGGAGAATGACCTTGGACTTCTGACCTTCCTGTCTTTATCTCTGAAGCACTGGGATTATAAGTGTGCACCATCATGCCAGGCTTCTATGCAGTGCTGGGGATTGAATTTAGGGCTTCCTGTATGCTGGGCAACAGTCCACCAGCAGAGCTACAGTCCTACCAATGCTGCTCCAAAGTTACCAGATAGACACCAGAGAGTGTGTACCCTACTCAGTGCCCACAGTGGAAGCCCCAGGAGTGAGATCCAGGGCTTATGAGGGCTCTAAGCTGTGAACCACTGTTGCTTCTTTGAACCTCTAGCCGCACGGCCTCTTCCAAGCCTCGCATGGCTATGCAGCTACACTCTAGAACCTTCCGGTCAGCTCGTTGTACTACCTGGGATATTCTACCCAGGGAACTGCTGGGCTCTGAGTTGGAGCATATCCTTTAGGCTCGGGTCTAGATACTTCCCCCATCGAACATAGCAGCCTGTGCCCAGCCCCTCTGCCTTTACCCGAGACCTTGGCGTTTTTATTTTCTTCACAGCACATATGACCCTCTCGTACTTTACATCATTTGCCTGTTTATCTTGCATGTTGGTGATCCTCTTCACACACCCAAACCAACCCCCAGAGGTCATCTAAACCCCCAAGGGCAATTACCTCAGTCTTAGCGGTCCACTGGAGGATCCCTAATGCCCAGGGCAGCGCCTTGGACTTGTAAGTATTGAACAAATGCAAATTGATTTTTTGAATGAATAAATCAATAAGTGTGGACCTCACTATGAGGTGGGGCCAGGTAACTGTTAACACATGTTATAGTATGGATATAGAGTGTTCCCTCAAAGACCTACATGTTAAAGGTGTGGTCACCAAACATGGCAACACTGGAAGGTGGTAGGACTTTTAGGAAACAGGGACTTATCGGAGAAGGTTAAGTCATTAGATCCATGTCCTGGAGGGGCTGCTAGGACCTCAGCTCCTTCCTCTTCCATGCTTCCTGGATAGCGCTCCGTGCTGCCACCATGATGGAAGCAGCAGTGTCAAACGACTGTCGGCTGAAGCTTCTGAAGCTCTGAGGCGATGATAAACCTCTCCTCCTGCTCAGTTTGCTGTTTCCGGTATTGTGTCGAGGGTCCGGAAGCTGACTGAGGCAGACGGTCACATCCCCTCAGATCATGGCACAGACTAACTGTAGTGCCGGTCTCACCTGTGGAGTCTCAGCCCTGCTCTCCTCGAGGACCATGCCCAGGAAGGCCACCCTGCTGCCGACACTTCTTTTTTTTGGAAGCTCTGGAGATAGCGCTGTGGGGCCCTCTTGACCACTCACCGTGCCCGCCTCTTCTTTGACACTTGGCTCAGCCACTGCCCTCTCTGGGGGACTCGTCTTTCTCAGAAAATGTTAGGGAGGAACTGTGAGGTGGCTCGGAGGTTAAGAGCACTGCCTGCTCTTCTAGGGGCCCAGGTCCGATTCTTAGCACCCATGTGGCTGCTGCTCATAACCATCGGTAACTCCAGTTCCAGGGGATCCCGTGCCTTTTTTCTGGGCACTGCACATGTGTACACCAACTTACTGACAAAACTCTCATACACATAAAATTTTTAATAAAGAGAATGTTAGGTGGAGGGGTTATACCCAGAGAAGTAAGATGTGAGATGCCGTCCCATGGCTGCCCAGCTCGCTGCAAAGAATGGCTCAGAGACCCCTCTATTGACAGGAAGCATTCCCAGGCTCTTCCACCTGGCAGCCTCGTTCCCCCAATCCTTCCTCAGAGCTTCAGGCTAGCTACCTCCAGACGCTCATGGCATCCACTCCTAACTCCCTGGCTGTCCCTTCCCCTTCCTCACACAGGACTAGAAAGTCCAGAGTACCCAAGAAGGTATCTAGCATGGTTCCAGGGCAAGCTCTGGAGCGTGCCAAGGTGACGAAAGACCAGTGTCCTTGTTTACCAGTCAGGCCACTTGGGTCAGCTGATACCACCTCCCCGAGAGCCCGTATGCGCCACGTGGACCCTGCCATCCGTCTGTGCAGCGGTTGCAAGCGTGGACAGAGTGTACCCGAAAACCTGGTGCTGAGTGAACACCAACAGAAGGGTAGCTATGGCTATCTTCTTACCCATGCCACCCACCCCTAGCCTTTTATCACAGTGCCATCACCCCCAGGAAGCTCCCCTACCACTCCTTGGAAGAGGAGCGTTGTGGACTACCCAGCCTCTAGCTGTCCAGCTTTCCTGGGGAGGGTGGGATGCCACTCCAGCTCCATGGACCGCTGTCACAGCCTCTGAGAAACACAGGCTTTCCTCAGAAGTCCATCCATGCTAGTTGAGGCATGAAACAAAGTAATAACAAGAAACAAGCTTGGCGTGCCACCCCCCGACGAGTGCCCCACAAATAAATAAGATGTTTGTGCTAGAAAAACCAACCCAGCCCCATCTGTGCTAATTGGATCTCATCATCCCTCCAAGAAGGCCACCTCATTTGGTTTTGTTTGGTTTGAGTAGATTGTTTTCTTATTTTTCTTGAATCACAGGAAGGAAAAAGGCAAGTCCACAGTTTTTTGTGGTCTCACCAGGTTGGCAGGAAATAGGGTTTTCAGCTTTGTCAGGCTTCGGGAATCTGGGGGGGGGGGGAACGTAGAGGTTGAGGGAAGAGTCCATCCACTGTAAGTATGACATCACCATGATGTACCGAGCAGGTGACATATGGGTGAACATGACCTGTTGCCTCGTGTGTGGCGTCAGTGAGGGGGACAGTGCATCTAGGCATATAGAGAGTTGAACACCAAGGAAGTCCTTCATGAGGTGGTGTCAAGCCAACTCAGATAGGAGTGACAAATTATTAGTGATGGCTCTCTCCAGAAAACAAAAGATCCCTTCAATGGGATCTCTTTCCCCTCCAGCCTCCAGAGAGCCTCTCCTCCTCCCCCATATCTGCTCCTATCTTCATTGGTCAGAGGGGGGCCTTCAGTGAGCCTGCACTCACCCAGCACCCCCACCCCCGCCTGCTCATGCGCCCTCTCACCCAGGCCTTTAGCTCTCTTCCCAGGGTCCCTACTCTCAGCATACAATCCCTCATGTGCTTGTCCCTCTCCTGTGCTGGTGTCTTCCCTACACACCTCCCAAAAGTGCCATCACCATTTACCCATACCCTTCCTTGGAGGCTTGGTCAAAGTGTTCTGTGATCCCTCCATCCAAAGTGATCCTCTCAACTTCTACCTCTGTGTGCTTGTTATCTTTATTGAGAATCCTGCCTGTTACTTAGAATTGGGGTGAGCCTCTTGTGGTATCCCCATTTCTCCTGCACCCCTTGTGCCGAATGACCTAGACAGGTCTCCTGGATTTAGAGATGAGTTGCTGGCTGTCCTCAGCTCCAGGACTCTGTGGGAGAGGAAAAGGAAGATGTGGTGAGGTCCCGGAGTCACTACTTGTCCATTTAAGCCCACAGCCTGTTGATACTTTGGACTGTTGTGTACTGGCAATGCTGTGTTACTGGCTGGAATACCCTCAGGGCAGACTGAGGTGTCACCATGCCTAGCTCACTTCTTCCAGCCCTGTGTGCCATGCCTGAAGGGGGTTCTAAGGATGCCAGTGGTAACCTTGGCTGCACACCCTCCGGAGATGACTTCTCCATCTTTCCTGGAAGGGATGTGGCTGTTGCCTATGCAGGTCTGCTCCTCAGCTGGTCTGAATGGGCCTCTGTTCTGAGGACAGGCTTGTGGGGAGGCAGCTTAAGAAGGCATGTGTATGTGAGCATGGGTTTCCACGACCCCCACCTGGAGACCGCTCCTGGCCTTGCCCTGAAAACACTCTGTGGCCAGGCAGTCTGACGTGTTGGCGCCTGTGTCCAGGAGCTGCTCGGCGGGCGTTGCCTCCATGTGGCAGACTCCAGGGGTGTGTGCTGCCCATTTGGCCCTTGGTTCTAAGACAAGCATTGTCCTCCTGCCAGATGGGCCTCTCTCTCTTCCCTCCACCTCCTCTATGCCCTCTCTGAGGGGCTTCTATGGAGAGGACACTCATGACCTCTGGCTTCTGCCCCTTTAAAAAGCAGCCCAGGGTAGAGGAGAGCATCAGGGAACAGGGGATGTGTCAGGGCCTGTGTGGTAGGAGACGCTCAATGCTGTGTAGTCTCTGGCAACTTCCTTTATCTCCTTGAGCCTTGGTGTCCTCTGCTTTAACAGTGGCACTACTGCCTCTCCCCCACCCCATTTCGTGTACTTTCAAGGAGAACATAAATTTGAAGAGCCTCCAGCACAGGATTTTGATACTCATGTGAACACTGCCATGTTCCTAGGTTCAGCGCGGAGGGACCCATAATCCCTGTACCTGGGAAGCCTGTATCACCTGCTGTGGCATCATAATTCCCACAGAGTGTTAGCTGTCTTTAGACTCACAAGTAGCTGTGATTTAGAGAGGACGGTATCGTACGTAACATCATGTCTGTGTAATTGATATGAGGGCATTTTAGAATCTTCTAGAAGGGATGTTGGTGCTTGGCATGAATCCTTCACCTAAAGTTACACGTCTCTGTCTGCCACATAGTAGTCTAGCCTGTGCCTAAAACCCTCAGACAGGGGGCTCCATGGAAGGGCAAGCCACTGACGGTGGGAAGCAATGGTCCCCGCTCCCAGGGCACACCCTGCTCCTGCAGTCCCGTGGTCAGGTGTGTGATGATTTGGGGGTAGTCTGGAACCTGTATCTTCTGTACCCCAGAAGAGGTGTGACAGTGTCTGCAGACACTTTGGGTTGTCACATCTGGTGGAGGAGTCTTGAGTACATCCCACATCCAGTGGGCAAAGGCCCTGCTAAGATCCCGTAGGGTGCAGGGTGGTCCCGCAGCAAACCGCGGTCTAAATTCCAGACCGTGTCGCCAGCAGCACTCGGGTGGAGAAACTTTACTTTAAACTCACATCCTCCCCAAGGGCGTGCCAGCCCCAACACAGGGCTCCTTGTGTGAGTTTCTTACAGTTTTACGGAATAAAAGTAGGAGAAGAAGCTGTCCAACTCCACATCCACGTGACATCTAAAACACAGAGCTTTGCACAGGAACTGGTAAAAGCTCATATGTTCCTGCCATCCACGTACTCATTAATTAGCACCTACAAGGCCCCTGCCAGCCTGTTAAATACTCGAGATTCCTACATTCTGTGAGATAGTGAGGGCTCTTGGGGGCCTTGTGATGGGTGGGGTGTGGATCTGAGGAGATTGGGGTGGGAATGGGTTCTCATTATCTGGGCCCAGCCTTCTTCCAGGCAGAGGGCTGTCTGCTGTGCAAGATTGCTGTCTTCTGTGGTCTCTGAGCCTCCACAAAATTCTTGGAAGGCAGAGGCTCTAAGTCCAGTCACATAGCCATCAGTGCCCTGTGTTTGTGATGTGATATCAACCATTTTCAATTCTGGGCCTCAGTTTCCCAAACCTGCTCAAACTGCCGCCTCATCCAAGAGGTGTAAACCTAGTAGCTTGAGGCAGTTCTGAAGGCCAGAAGTCCAGAATAGATATGGACAGTGTGGGCTCCCTTGGGAGGTCAGCAGGGACTGTGTGCGGACATTGTTCCTGCATTGTCAAATGGCTTCTCTGTATTCATCTTAGCGCTGCTCTGTGTCTCTGTGACACTGTCATTGCATGAAAGCCCACCCACTCCCCTATGACCTTGTTTTAATAGCCCCACTGTAAAGAAGAGGGACATTAGGGCCCAGAGAGGATAAGAAAGTTGACAGAGACTTGCTACACACAAGCCCAGGTATACTGCTGTTCTCTAAGGATGCTCTACCTGGGCTGGTTCAAGCGATGACCATATGTCCAGATGAGGTCACATCCTGATATACTGAGTTGACATAAATTTGGGAGAAATATTGTCCTATCCAGCACATGTACCCCAGGGGTGCACTCATTTATACTCCTTTCTTTAACAAAGACACAGAGAATAAAGGCCCTGGACTTCTCCCAGGTGAGCTGTTGGGTCCAGATCTCTGTATCTTGCCTCCTGCCCCACACTGGATTCAGCCTGGCTTGTGCAGAGCCAGAATCCTACGGGCAGAGCTGCCTGGATTAGTCAGTCTGAGCTGCTCCAAGGACAGAAGAAGGGTACCCAAGTGGGAGTGGAGATGGGACTGGCTGGGCATGGGGGAGGGGACCGCTTGTTTGCAGGACAATAAATGCCTCTTGATGGGTTGTGGTTTTCACAGGCCTTGGTGCCAGATTGAGTTGTCTGCATTGATTGGATGGCCACAAAACCTGTCACAGAAAGGAGAGGAACTGGCAGGGGAGCCTGATGGCCTGTCCCCAAAACCATCCCCAGGCATCCCCAAAGGTGTCGGGAAGTTAGGTGCTGAGTGATCAGAGCTTGCAGGCGTGGCTTCCCTAGAGAGGCTCTGGGTGCCCTGAGCTACGACAGCTCTGAGCCTGGACCCCAAAGGCTTTCCCTCTCCTCAACTCCCTCCTCCCTCAGGATGGGCAGAGGCCAGCAGGGCTATTGGGAGGAAATGTAATGAACAAATTAAAACCCTTGTTAGCAGCATGGATAGAGCTTTGGAAGATCAAGGGAGCAGGGACTTGGGAGACAGCCACTAATTTAATGAAGAGGATGAATTCCAGATGTGGTCTCTGGCCAGCACACAGCTGCTGTCCTTGGGCACTTGGGGAGAACCCTGAAGCTACAGGACAGAGGGAAGGAGGCTGAAGGATCAGGCTGCCCATGACTCAGGCCATAGGGTGAGCATCTCCTCCTTTTCCAGCACAATGGCCCAGTGTCAGAGAAACACAGGCATCACCCTATGCTAGTGACTATTGCTTCAACAACCACAGCTTGAGGAAGTGCATGGTAACAGAGGCGGGCTCCAAATGCAGGCTTGCCGCTAAGTGGGTCTGTATCCTAGTAACTTCCCCATCTGCCACTGATGACCCGTGGGTGTGGAGGTTGTTGGTCTGTAAGCAGATGGGGTTGCCCACTTCCTGCACTGGAGGAACTCTTGGGAACAGCTCAGAAGCCCCCAACCCCCACACTGGAGACCACAGGCTCAGCCTTCTGGAGATGAGAGCAAACTAGTTTCTGGCAGAGTCTGAGGAGGAGCCAATCTGGCTCCATCCTAGGTCTAAGTAAGTAGAGGGGTAGCTGGGGGATGGGGAGGACACAGAGTTGAGCTGTGCAGAGAGAAAAGGCAGATGTGGGTTCATGCACATTGCTTTTCCTCCATCCATCTTCACCCTAGTCCTCGCTCCCTTCCTTTCTCCTCCTCTCTAAACCTTTATGCTAAGCCTTACCACATGCAAATCACGGGACAGACCCATTGTGTAGGAGGCAACAATGCTAAACCTCCAGCCTTTGCCATCTAGAAGCTTCTGAGTCTTCTAGAAGTTTCCAGAACATTAAAAAGAGGGGATGGGCCCATCTAGGGGAAAGCTACATTTACCACCTTCTCCCTAGCCAGGAAGTTCTGTTTTCATTTTCATAGACTAGGGACCTGTTTAAATAGCTCAAAGAGAGCCACCTCTGTCACCATACACGTCTGTAGTCAGAGGACGCTTGTTTGTTTCCTGGCCACCCAGACCTGAAATAATTACACAGAAACTGTATTAATTGCAATACTGTTTGGTCAATGGCTTAAGCGTATTTCTAGCTAGCTCTTACATTTTTAAATTAACCCATTTCTATTAATGTATGTATCACCATGTGGTTGTGGCCTACTGGTAAGGTTCTGTCTAGCAACCGGTGTCTATTTCCTGTGGCGGCTACATGGCTTCTCCCTGACTCTGCCTACTCTCTCTATATATATCTTTTCCAGCCTGGCTATATTCTGTTAAGCCATTGGCTGAAAGCAGCTTGTTTATTAACCAATGACAATAAAACATATTTACAGCATACAGAGGGGAATCTCATATCACACTTCCTCGAACTGTGGTTGTTGCATCAATAATTCAATTTACTCTCAATTGGTAGAGTGCTTGCCTAGCCAGCCCAAAGTCCTACATTTGATGCCCAGAACCACATACAACAATACAGCAGCATGCGTACCACAATTCCAGTGTTCAGAAGGTAGATGCAAAAGGACCAGAAACTCAAAGTCATCCTGGGCTATATAGAAAATTCAAGGCCAGCTGGGACACATGAGATGTTCTCAAAAAAATAGTTTTTATGTTGACATGGTACATGCCTTTATTTCCAGCACTCAGCAGGCAGAAATAGGCAGATCCCTATGAGTTCCAGGCTAGCCTGGTCTACATAGCCAGTTCCAAGTCAGCCAAGGCTACATAGTGAGACCCTGTCTCCAAAATTTGTTTTCTTTATATAAAGCGAGGAAGGAAAGGAAAGGGAAGGGGAATGTGAGGGAGAAGAGGGGGCTTAGTTGAAGAAGAAACAAATGGCTGGGATCATCAGTACTCAGTCCATTCCCTGTGCTGTAGAGATAAAGATGGAAGCCAGGGGTGTTCAAAACCCATCCAAGACCTCACTGTGCACTGGTGTTTGAGGCCACAGACTTGAGGTCCCCTCACCTCCAGTCTCAGCACTCTGCCTGCCCTGTGATGACCCAGATGAAGGATCTGCCACCCCGGTGAGGCCATTTGGAGCCTCTGCTCAGAGAAGAGGCCAGCCATCAGGGTTGCACCCAAGCCTCACATTTAACTGGCAGCTTCCTGTCCTGGAGGGTCATTTACTGACAGTGAGGGGTTTCTAGTGATCCAGCTTCACAAGTGGTTTCTATAAAGAGCAGGGCCTTGTCCTTGGGGAGGGAGAACTGGGGGTGAGTCATGAAGGGGGGGAGTAACCAGGAGAGACAGGCACTATCGGGGTTATGGATTTTATCGAGTCCTAACCAAGGCTGGAAAATAAACAATTAAAATTGGCTGAAGCACGGGGCTTCTGGGGCAGCTGGCTGTCAGGGAGGCATGTGGAAGCAGAGAGGCCCTGACACCGCTGCCATGGAGTACCTGAGTGGCCTGACTCGGGGTGGGGGAGCTTGGGGATTAGGGTCTTGGAAGCTCCCCATTCTCCATCCCTGTAGCTGCAGGATTAACCTTGGAATACATTTGGAAGCCTCAGTATTGACAACTACCAAACAGGGGGTGGAGAGAGCTGACCCATGCTATGGGAGGGCAATCCTCACACCCTCACCCAGGGTAGATGGGATTGAGAGAAGTCCTTCCTTTGGGACATCTGTGTGTTCACTGGGTCACTGGTTGTCTAGGTAATGCCTAAGTAGCAATCAGAACTCCATTGGAGCTCTGCCCCAGGATCTGTAGCTTTAGTGAGAATATTTGTCCATGTATAGGTGCTGTAAAAAAATAATAATAATAATTAGTTAACTAAAGCCCCATGGAGCAGGAAGTCCCAGTTCTCAGAACTATAGAGACAGGTGGAGGGAGGCTAGGAGAGGCCATCGCTGGAGTCCTGAGAGCTGGGACCATGTTGGGGGCATCATGGGTCCATTTAATTCTGTGCCTTCCATGCTCAGGGGTGACAGTGGCAAGGGTCGTCTTTAGCAGGTAACTGGGTTTCTATACTGTTTAGCAAAGCTGAGGTCACAGAATTAAATTCTCCCTCAGTCAGAGGGTCCTGAGTGCCAACTGACTCCCATTTCAAATGCATCTCCTGTGTCCAGAATCCATACATTGAGACACACTGGGGCTGGCTTCTCCAGGCCTTGCATTCTTTCCAGTCACTAGATAACAAGGCTGAAGGCCTGCGTAGGCACTGCCTCCACCTCATGGACCCTGTGAGATGCAACAGTCTGAATTATTTGAAAACAAGTCAAGAAGAAGGAGTAATGTGCCAAGAAGCCAGAAAAAAAAAAAAAAAAACAGGAGAGCCTGGGAATGGGTTCACTTAGGACAAAAATGGGCCCAGGTGTAGCTCAAGGAAGATGAGTCAAGGGCCATTGGGCTTGACTTCCAGGCATGATGCAAGGGATCTAGTAAGGAGTGGAGATTGTCCCTGGGCCCCCAGGCTATGCAGCCAGGGTTCCCAGGAGGAAAGGCCTCAGAGTCCTACATGTGCCTTTTCAGTCAGGTGATAGAGGGAAGCAAAGGTCCCCCTAAGGTAGTGGTTTTCAATCTTCCTAATGCTGTGACCCTTTAATATAGTTCCTCATGTTGTGGTGATCCCCCGACCATAAAATTATTTTCTCTGCTACTTCATAACTATAATTTTTCTACTGTTATGAATCACAATATAAATATCTGTGTTTTTCGATAGTCTTAGGTGATCCCTGTGAAAGGGGTCATTTGACCCCAAAGGAGTTGTGACCCACAGACTAAGAACTACTTTTCTAAGGTCAAGGTTGGCAACTCTCCATCACAGCCACCCTGATGTCCCTCCTTCATTCCAGTGCTTCAGTCTGTGCTGAGATGGTGATGGTGGGAAGGTCAGGGAGGTTGGGACCAGTCACTCAATGCTGTGTACCTAGTCTCACTCTTGAGAGTTAGGGAACATCAGAGATGGCTAGAACCTCTTTGAGAGAGGGCAGTTGCCCACAGGCTGCCAGGACATGGCATGGGAGTCAGCAGGGTGGTTATGCCACCAGTGTCACTTCCTATCAAAGACCAGGACAGGGCAGAGAGGCCAGGGACTTTGCATAAACAACCACACACGTGAGCATGTAGATAAATGAAATGTGTCATGGCATAACATGTGTCTGTGTTCAGCAGACCTTGAGAGATAAGGGAACTAAACCCCCAGAGGTTGAGAGGTTGCAACCTCTCCAAGGTGTCCAAGCCAGATGCACCAGGTCAGGCATCTTCCCCAGGGACAGGAGGAGACACCCTCTGGGTCATGCAGCTGAGTGATGAGGAGGCTCACGTAAGCTGACCTCTCGCCATATTGCCTATCACATACCAGGTGCCTTCTGTCATGCATTCTGCCCAGGCTACCTGGTGGCCAAGTCACAGAGACTCCATGTGGCTTCTTACTACCTCATATCAGGTTTTCCTCTGTCAGTGAGAGAGCAGCATGTCAGCACAGGCAAGAGAAGAGGGGCTGCTTGGGATATAGAAACTGAGAAACCTCTGACATGTTAGCATTCTCTGAGCCATGACCTCGGATTTCTACCAAATCACAGGGCTTCTCCACCAGCCTGCTTGGTCCATATCCATGACACCTCCAGATGTTTGGTGACCCTTCCAGATGGCAGAGAGCCTGGCAGGGGCCCCTGGAAGCACTGCAGCCCTTCCCTTCCCTCCTGGCTACCCCCTATGAATTCCAAAGGGGACAGCCTTTTGCCAGGACTGCAGGGACAGAGACCAGTCCTCCTCAAGACAGCCTTCTGGCCCCTGTCATCTGGCTCTCCCTGCATCCCATCTTCCTGCCTGTCCCTGAGTCGGTGGAAGCAACTGGGACCAGCTGGCCCTGGCCAGGGCCCCAGGCCAATGTCATTGACTCCTCATCTCATCTAGCAGTCCTTGTAGTACTAGAGTTCAGACAAAGAAATAACTTTCCTCTGTTGACCCTCTAAGCTGCTCAAGGAATGTTCTTGCTATGCAGAGCTGAGGGGCATAGAGGTAAGGGGTGAGGGTCACATAGGTGAGAGCCTTAGGGATAAGAGCCATGAGGGTAAAGACCAGAGGTGAAGGCCACAGTGATGAGGACCACAGGAGTGAATTTCTTAGGAGTGTCAGGAGCTACGGAAGTGAGGGCCACAAGGATAAAGACTATAGAGTCAAGAGCCACAGAAATCATGGTTGCCGTGCTGAAAGCCACAGAGCTTAGTGCCATGGAGGTGAGGACCACAGAAGTCAGACCACAAGGACAGTTCTGAGAAACTCCATGGGGTCAGTCTTTGTACAACACAGGCCTCCCTCCACCACTGTTCTGCCACATGCCAGTATTGTGCCCGTGTGTCATATTGTCATGCCCTCAACTAGGATTTAGAGGGCAAGGAGGCCATGTGACAAGTGGTATTTGAAAGCCATGTCCTACGCTCCGACACCTGTCTCTCTGCTCTCTCTTCCTGTCCCACCCCCAACATCTGTCGCACCTGTGGCCTGGCTTGCTCACAATCACAGCCATGTAGGTCCGAGGAATACACCAGGCCCCTTGGCACAGCCTGCCTTTGCCCTGGCCTGCATCTCCAAATGCTTGTTCCCACCCTCTTCCCTCCCTGCGGCCGTGTGGCATGCAGCATCTCTGCTTCTCGCTTCTTGCTCACACCTCCTCACTCATAGGTCACTCACTCAGCAAGTCTCAGGCATCAGACATGGACCTAGGAACTGAGGGGCAACAAGGGGCAAGAATAGCAAGGTTGCTATGCCCAGGATACGACATGGACCTTCTTATGGTCAGGAGAGCCAACAGAGAAAGAAAGTAAAATTTACACATGTTGGATGCTTATCAGACCCAGGAATAGAAGTCTCTGTGTGTGTACATGTATGCACTTCATGTTTACATGTGTGAAGTGCTATATGCATAGGTTTAAATGTGTATATTTACACGTATATGCTTGTATATATGTGGTATAGTGTATGCATGGGTTTGAATGTATGTTTGCACATAATATATATATATATATGTACACATATATATTACAGTCTGTGTATGGGTTTGAATTGTGTGTTTGCATGTGTGTAGTATAGTGTTTGCATTGATTTAAATATATGTGTTTGCATGTGTGTAGTCTGTGTGCATGGATTTGAATTTGTATGCCTGTATGTATATTTACATGTGTGCAGTGCTGTGTATCCATGGTTTTGAACATGGGTGCTTATATATGTGTTTGCAAGTGTGCATATGTGTAGTATTTGTGTGTGCTCTTTTACTCACCCTGGGGTGTGCAGGAGCCTAGAAACAGAACACTGGAACACTTCATGTTCTCTCCCTCCCTGCCCTGCATGGCAACATGGTGCATTGCCTCTAGAGCAATGGTTCTCAATCTTCCTGATGCTACAACCCTTTAATTCAGTTTTTCATGTTGTGGTGACCCCCCCAACCTTAAAATTACTTTCCTTGCTACTTCATAACTGTGATTTGGCTACTGTTACAAACTGTAATGTAAATACTTCTGGAGACAGTGATTTGTCAAAGGGGTCAGGACCCACAGGTTCAGAACCAACGCTCTACAATCTTATAAAGAGGTACTAAGGGCATGGAGGGAGGGTTGTTCTCTTGTCCATGGGAGCTTCCGGGAATACCAGATGTAGTCCAGTGATAAAGGCCAGCACGCCAGCCTAATGTGCCTGACACTATAGTGAGAGGGGTCCAGTAACCAGCCTACCCTCTTGTGTCCAGATCTTTACCTTTGCTGCTCTCACCCTGCCTAGAGTAACCGCAGGGGCAGCAAAAGTGGACAGTGCCCAGGAGTCCAGGGGGCCCTTGAGATGGACCATAGCAAATGGATTTGGGGTGACATCCCAGGCTTGCTTTATTACTGTGAGCTGTGGGGCATCTTCTTGGCCTTGCTTGTCCCTTCTGCTAAATGGGTCACTCCAACCTCTGCTGTAAATGCCCCATGAGAATCCAAGAAGGCATCACCTGCACATGCCCTTAGAGAAGGAAGGACATTGGGTATGAGCTGCAAAGTCAAATGAGGGAGGGGCTGGCGTTCTTCAGGCTATATACCCTGATATATACCCCTCACCCTTCTCCCTAGAGGGAGACAGAGAGCACAAGGCCAGACTCCTGCCCACTTCACATGCCCAGGTCCCTATGTGGTTTAATAACTTCTCTTGCCACATCTCCTCGATGCCTTTCAGCTAATCTAGTTAACACCCGCGCTGATCTGATTACTCTGGTACTCAGTGTAAGAACCCCCAAATCTCATCATCAGTCAATGCGTGAGTGGCATGGGTTGGGGGTGTTCCAGAGAATGACTTCCACATTGATCATCACCTGCCCGTTCTCACGGGACCCCAGCTCTCCTGAGCTGAATGGTCTGCCTCTCCTGAGCCACCTTTCCAGTCCCCTGGACAGAAAGAAAGTAGGTGCTGTGTCTGCTACCCAGAATCCCAAGTACTCATCTCATGGCATCTGGGGGACCCTCTCTAACCTACCAGAGTTGTCCTGTGGGTAGAGCCTCATAACCAAGAGAACCAGGGTGTGGGGTGCTCCTGTGGGTGCCTGATCTCCCTGAACTTCCAGGAACACCTCTAAATCCAGTACCTCCCACTGGCACTGGACATAGGTCCTCTTGGAAGGGACAGGAGCAGGCAACCGAGTACATAGCCCACCCAGCCTCCTGGAAGAAATGTAGCCGAATCGGGGCAGAAAAGGCAGGTGGGATCCGTGTGTGTGTTTAGGGGAGTCCTCCTGACCTCCAAGTCTTTCCTGGTATGCAGTAATCTCCCCTTATCCAGGGTTTCACTTTCCATCAGCTGAGGTCAACCACAGTCCAAAAATAATGAAATGGAAAATTCTAGATATAAACAACTTTCATTGTAAATAGCTTCTGGTGTAGTGTATTGTTCCAGTTGCTTTTCTTCATCTTTCGTTATTGCAGGTAAGGGGGACGTCTACTGTAGATTGAATGTGTAGGTGGGGATAGCTGAGCTCATCTTTCTTCCTGCCTCTTCTTGGTACCCTGAGCAGTGCACAGCAGTCCCTCCCTGGGTGGTCATCCCTGCCCCTATTCCAGCGAGCAGGATGGGCTAGCCGCCTGGGTCCCACTCTTGCTGTTTCCCCTCCCCTGTCCTCCCTCTTTCCCAGCTTGGCTTGAGATCGCAGTTCCTAGAATTCCCAGTTAGACTCCAGACAGCTATATTCCTGGAAGGTAGCTAATCAGGCCGGGAGCTGATGGGGACAGATGGCTGGAGGCTGGTGGGGGCATAGAAGGGAAGCCACCCCAAGCTCCATGAAGTTGCTCTGCTTCAATACTAAAAAAGGCCACAGACTCCACCACTCCCTCTCACTAGATCTCCACCCCATTGTGACCATCCTTGTTATTCCATGAGCTCTGGTCTGGCACATTCCAGTTGCACAGGTTCCGAACCACCTCAGGGAACCAGTCTCCAATTCTCTCATGATAGAGACTCAGGACCTCAGTCATTGCTGGTGACACAAGTATCGGCCTCTTCATTGGGCTTGACTGAGGATGGTCACGTGTGATTTCTTCAGGCCAGGGAGCTACCTTCCTCTGTGCTGTGTGAGTCGGGTGGGGACGGGGTATAGATGATCCAGTTGTTGAGCTGAGGAGGTTGAGGAAACCCAGCCTCTCCTCTCACACATACCAACTAAGCTGAGCTGGCTGGTGCCACAGAAGTGTCCCCGGAAAAGCTATGCCTGCTCTTGGCAGCCTGTAGCCTCTAACTGAGCCCTCAGTGCGCTTCCCAAGCCATACCAGCTCCTCACTGCCTGCTTCTCACTTGCAAGGTTTCCTGACTGCCCTCTGGTAGCTATTCTGGGACACTGCCCTTTCTGCCTAAGTGGGGAGAGCTTGCAGGGACCTGGGTATCACGGTGCCATCTAAACTTCTCTCCCGTGCCATGTTCTAGCCCAGGGTTGCTTAACCTTCCTAGTGCTGCAATCCTTTAATGCAGTTCCTCATGTCATGGTGACCCCTCAACCATAAATCACTTTCGTTGCTACTTCATAATTTTAATTTTGCCACGGTTATAAATCACAGTGTAAATATCTGTGTTTCCCGATGGCTTGGGTGACCCTGTGAAAGGGGTCGTGACCCACAAGTTGAGAACCACTGTTCTAGTGCACGGTGACCTCCAAGTACATGGACTTTCAGATCAGCCAGGTTCCAGGCACATTTACGTGGACAGTAAACAAGGGCTTCTCTTATCTCTTTTAATTAAAAATAATGCATGAATATGGGCTCCTGTGAACCTGTGTGGAGGTCAGAGGTCAACCTCTAGTATCAATCCTTATTTTTTATATTGTTTGAGACAGGGTCTTTTGTTCTAGGCTGCATGTGCCAAGCTAGCTGGCCTGTAGGCTTCTGGAGATCTCCTGTCTCTGCCCCCTCCCCATCTTGCTGTAGAGCCCTGGGTTATGGACATATGCTACCATGCCTAGGTTGATGTGGGATCTATAGATTTGAACTCAAGTCCTCATGCTTGGGGGCTGGAGAGATGGCTCAGCTATTTAGAGCACTGGCTGCTCTTCCAGAGGTCCTGAGTTCAATTCCCAGCAACCACACGGTAGCTCACAACCCTCTGTAATGAGATCTGGCGCCCTCTTGAGGAAGAGACCTGGTCTGTGGTCCTCATCAACTTAGACCACCATGAAACCCAATATAGACAAGTTCAACAGAACCGCTATATACGGGCTGTCCGTGCATGCTTCAGCATTGCCAGGGCATACATTTCATTCAATTCATTCTTTCTCATGCTTTGGTGGTAAGTGCTTTACCTACCAAGCCATCTCCCCAGTCCAGAACCAGTCAGTTAGCATAAGTGTTCCGCAGCATTGTGGGAATATCCTACATCCCCCCAAGTCTGCTCTACACAAATCCCAGCCCTCACAATCCAGGGTCTAGAAAGAGGTTTCCCCAGGGATCTTGGTTCACATATGGCCAACCTGCCAAGTCCCATATGGAACTTGGGACTAAAGGAGCTAGGACTTTCCTGGGGGGAGGGAGATAGACAGAAAAGCAGACATGACACCCCCAAACTATTTCCAGTTACTTGTAGGTATGTCTGACCTCAGTAGGCTCTCCTCATTCTCTGCAGCAAGAGCAATGTAAGCAAGCCCAGGTTGGGGGGTCCTGATGAGGGATACCGTGATGGGTGGAGTCCTGAGATTTAGAGTCTTTAATCATCACTGCACTGTCAGAATGCCCCAGCATGATGGGCCGGGGTTTGAAGAAGCAGCCAAGAATCTGATAGGGCAGTCACTCT
This sequence comes from Arvicola amphibius, assembly GCF_903992535.2. Lineage (NCBI taxonomy): Eukaryota > Metazoa > Chordata > Mammalia > Rodentia > Cricetidae > Arvicola > Arvicola amphibius. The sequence goes on from NC_052050.1 coordinate 7,817,137, forward strand.
ATCTAGCAAATGGGGCTGGGTCTCTGTTCTTGTTCTCCATGATGGGCACAGCCGGCTCTGCCTTGCTGACATGTATTCTGCAGGACCCTCAGGCTTTCCAGCATCATCCCCACGGGGCTGTCAAATGCCTGGGAAGGAGGGGCTGGCTGCCAGGTTGTCAATTCTCACATATTCCTGGTACTCAGCCGCATTCGCACATGCCCAGATTCCGGGAACAGCCTCTCACCCGACCCTCTGATCCAGGCTCTCCCCCTGCATCCTTCCTGCAGACAGCTGTCCAATTCATCTTGTTAAATGTCCTCTTTCATCGCACACCTTTCCCTGTTCAAAGGCCCCCACCACTCCCTGGTTCCAACGGAGCCAAGACTTTGATTGCCATCACCTTTTAAACATCCGTATCCTCCTCCGTATCTGCATCCTTGCCAGAGGCCTGGTACCCCTGCCCCAGCTGGCCCTCTGACCATCGGAAAGAGGCCACTTTCAGAGCGGAGCGCACACATTTGCAGGTGCTCCTGACAACAGCTGCCTGCCTTCTCTTTAAGGCTGCCCCTCTTCCAGCCCTTTGCAGTTCACCTGATTACTGCAAGGACAAAGGCGTCATTAGGTGCTAATGGCACTTAGAGCCTCCTAGCACCTGTTAATCCCCAGCCTTCTGCAGGCTGGCTGTTCAAAATCCAGCACACTGCCAGGGACAAGGACCTATTACTGCTCTGCCCGCTTGCCAGCTTGCCCACCTGCCTGCTCTTAAGCCTCACCTGGGTCCTAATCTCCAAGGACCAGACCGGAACTTCGTGCCCCAGCACCGGCCAGCACCCTAGGAGCAGTGTGAACAGAGTGGATGCTGGGGACTGTCCATGTATTTCCGCATCTCTCTTTACCAGTGCTGGGTGGCTGGCAACAGTGCCCCTGTTTCATGGGCTTGGAAACTGAGGCTGGGGTGGGAGGAAGGGTCTTAGCTAAGACTTAAAGTACTATCAGGCAGTAGGGCAGGATGCAGAGCCACATCTGTCCAGCTTCAAGGTTACCCTCTTGGCTCCTGGCTCTTGTATGTGTTTAACTGGCTTCCTTTCTTCACCTCTGTAAATCTGACCTATACCCCAAAGCCCAGATCCTCTGAGAGACTCACTTGCTCTCTTTCTCCCATAGCCTCAAGCACCTGAAACTCTATTGGGAGAGACCACAAAAGACACTAGCTATTAGTGTGTGTGTGTGTGTGTGTCTGAGCAGTAACCTCTCTAGAGCTAAAGGGTCCAGTTCTTAAGCATCCTGCAAGCGTACCATCACAGTGCTGCAGCTGGGTTGAAGAGGAGTGTATACAGCAGGCACTGACTAGACAGACCAAGGGAGCAAGCAGTTGCAACGCCTTCCTTTACTAGATCACTGTATACAAACCAAGCTTTTCCCTGTGGTCATACTATGTGCAGTTTGAGGGGTTTGTCACCCGCCCTAACTTCATTGTTCCACTCCACTGGGACACCTTAGCTCGAATTATCTGCCCCCTCCCCACCCAGCACCAAGGAGATCATTCACAGAGCCCCCTTTAAGAAGATTGTAGTAGAGTGGGCTGTACCTGCCAATCAGAGAGCTCCCTGGGGCTTCCCTGTGTCTGGGCCCCACCCTGGAACCGTGCTGCCCTAGCCTATGAGGACTCTGGAGGGCTCTGTGGTGTCCCAACCCCCCCAAAGTAAGTTACTAGGTACCCCAGCCTCAGCCCTGCTGGTGTCTGGTGCCAGGTCATCCTGGGAGGCAGTACTGTGGCACTGGATGCCAGTGTGACAACTGAAATTTCTCCAGACATTACCAAATGTCCCCTGGGACCGTAGTGACCGTGACCACTGATGAAAACCAGTACGTACCCCACAGCCTGGTCCTCAAACTAAGGGCCCATTAGCATCTCCTGGGATGCTCTTTAAAACCCACACTTTTGAGCCCCACCCCCTCAGAGGTCCTGACTCATGCTCAGAACCAGCTTTCCTTAGGGATCCCTGAGGACCCCACTTTGAGAACCACTGTACAGGTATCCTGAGAACACTGTTGGGCCTCTGATGATGGTGAGGCAGGATTCCAAGCTGAACTTCCCTGGGAGTGTGCGATATTACAGACTAACTCTAAGACTGACAAATGAGCAAGAACGGTAGATTCGGAGGATGAGGAGAAAACTGAGAAGGGAGGCAGCTGTACGTTTAAAAGGAGCCCATGCAGGGAAAGAGGGGAAGTCATATCCGGAGAGGTCAGAGGGGGTGATGTTTATGGAGGAGCTCGGTGCTAGACCGCTCAGAACCAGATGGAAAAGCACACTGGCTAGAGCCAGCGGAGCCAAGGACAGAACACTCTACCTGATCCGGGAGTCATCAGCTCCAGAAGTGGCTGAGCATCTCATCTGCAAACGACTAAATGAGTTCCGGCGCTGGGGAAAGCAGAGATGATAATGTGCAGAGACACCCCTGTCATCAAGCCCAGGGGACAGAGATAGATGCGTGCCCACAGCTGCTCAATGGAGTGGCGATGCCCAGTGACCCAGGAAGGCAGGCGTGCCATGAGTAGCCCCGGGGCAGTGACAGCGCAGTTCCTTGGCAGCGGCAGCAGGAACTTGGCCCAGCTCTGCCCTGACACAAATGGCTCTAGTGTCCACCTCTGTCCCATGGCTTGGGGATACACAGCCGGGCCAGGACTTAATGGTAGGCTCAAGCCAGCAGGCTCAAGGGGCCTATCCCAGTGACCCCAGACTCCACAACCCAGAGACAGAATTTCAAAAGCTGGAATTTGAGTCAGAGACTATGCCAACATGTGGCTGGCTGGATCCCCCTGGGTGAGTCACTGAAGAGACAGTCTGTTCCCTCACAGCTATAGGCTAGACATGGTCCTGGACCCATTAATTGGGACATTTTATGTCTCACTCTAAAGCTACAAGTGACATTGTCTAGCCTCCCGTATAGAAGAGGAAACAGAGGGTCAGAGTGGCCGCTAGGAAGCAGCTGAGCCGGAATTCTGTCCAGACCCGCCTCTGAAGACCATCTTAAATGTGGTTTTTCTGCCTCTCAACACGGCGCTTGCGTTCCCTCCACATCCCCTCATAGAGATGTCATGAGAATCAGACAGGACAAATCTGAACATTACAACCCTGAGATTGCAATCACAGCCACTGAACTCCTGAGCCTTTGGGTCTCAAGAGTCAGGTGTGCTCCTCCAGGCAGCAGGAGATACACTTCGGCCAGCCAGGGGGCTGGGAATCAAATTGGGGTGTCCCCCCCCAACAGGTGCCCACCCCCCACCCCACCCTCCACACAGTGTACCGAAGCATCCAAAATTAAATTTCACGCCTGGCTGCACAGAGATACCAACTCAGCCCCGTGTGTTTACGGCTCGAGGAGGAGATAAGATTTGATTAAGAAGGCCGCTATTAATTTATGGAGTATGCTGGAGCGAAGGGAGAGGCTGCTTTTAATTAATAGCCAGAAGGAGTTTACGCTTTGGGTCTCAGCAAGGGGGAGAGGGCTGGGAGGCTCACGAGTGGATGGATGGATTCATCCACTCTCTCACCTTCTTTCTGAAGAGGATATAAATAAATAAAAGCCTGTGGGGAGGGGAGAGGCAGTTCTGGCTTGGGAGACTGGCAGGTGGGCTGGAGAGCCAGCCAGCAGTCGGGGAGAAAACAGAGGGAAGTGGGAGGAGGAAAGGGAAGAGGGGGAGAAGGACGGAGGAAGGGTTGGGAGGAAGAAGGAAGGGGGAGGAGGGGGAGGAGGGAGAAGAAGAAGGGAGGAAGGAGAAGATCCAGACAGGAGGGAAAACCCTTCAGAGGGAGGACCTTACCTTGACTTGCTCACGGCCCCAGGAGGCTACAAACATCCCCAAAAGGGATCCAATGGCTGCTGTGTCTCCTTTCCCTAACATTGATATTACCTTCCAAATGTAGTTCCAGCCACCTACTCCTCATCCCCCAGGACCTTTGTTGAGTCCCCCAGATAAAGTGGCCACGTAGAAACTCAGAATCACAATGCTCATGAGGCGTTCTGATCCTCTAGCTAGCTCACACTCACGAGTACAATGTCAATGCTGCATTAACAGTCTGTTGTTTAGGAACCCGGCATGGACGACGTCAGTGTGTGTACTACAGACTGAATTTGGGATGTAGTCTTTTCATCTGATGCTGATTGTTGGTCATTGGTCACAGCGTGTGTGAGTACAAGGGCGGATTCTGTGCACTTCTAGTCTTAACCTTATTGTTGATAAGGAACTTGGGGCTCAGAGAAGCCTAGTGACTTAACAAAGTCAAAGGGTTGCTCAGCAAAGCAGCCTTCTCCATGACGCCCTCTACAGGCTCACAGGAGAACTTGGCTCATTCAGGCCCCTGTGCTATAGAGATCAGGGTGGCCAGGTTTGGTGGAGGGTGGAGACCACCCCAGGGGTGGTGGGGGAGGGGGACGAAGCCTGTACCTCCTGTCTGGTGGGTGTGGGGAGCTGTGGCCTTTACATTCCCATCACACCACACAGCTAAGGTACTCTTACACATTTCGAGATTGGAAAGGAACTCTGTTAAACTTTATTTAAATGATGCTCGGAGTGTGGCACAGACTGGCAGTGCCAGCGTTGACCAGTCACATCAGAGTACCAGGGCAGGCTCGGGGACCTGCTGTCCAACAAATCTTGGTGATTCCCGCCATCACTCTCACTTTACAGACCGTGAAACAGAGCCCCCCTCCCCCAAGTGTCCCAAGAGCACAAAACGTGATGGCAGACATGAGTAAGCGCTAGCCTTGGACAGACTCCTAATCCTCATCCTGGTAACTTCTGTGCCAGTCAACCCCAATAGTTGCTTGCCTGGCTCTAACAGAATACCTGACACGGGACAGCTTGGTCGTTTAGGCTTGGGCTTGGTTTGGGCTCCCAGTGTGTGAGCACAGCCCTCCGTGGTGGGGGATGCGTGGTTACAGGTGCTTTGAGGCAGCTGGCTACATTCCAGGCTCAGAAAGATAAACACTGGCACTCAGTTCACTTTCTCCTTTTTATTCAATGACCAGAGCCCGTGGGCTCAGCACCATGGGACAGAGCCACCCGTGGTTACGGTAGGTCCTCTCACCTCACTTAGTCTGATACAGACATTCCTTGACAGACACACCCAGCTGTCTGTCTCCTGGTGAGTCATGGTGCTGTCCAGTTGATGGTCCATATCAGCCCGCACAGCCCCCAGCACCCCCAGCGGGATGCCACGGAAAGGCCATCTGAACCAGACAGGGCTGGCTTCAGAGCCCAGCTTTGCTTCTGGTGGCATAGCTCTGTGAAAGTTTCTCAGCCCCTCTGAGCGTTTGCTTCCCATGTCTTAAATGGCTGAGCAGCAGCAGCAGCGAGCTGGCACCCCCGCATGCCAGGCAGGGTGGCAGTAAGAAACCAGCACTAGGCCACCACTCCACCACACCTTTGGGGGCAGAACTGGAGTGGGTCCTGAGCAGGGCAAACTTTCCTCTGTCCCCTTCATCCCGTCTTTCATCTTCCCTCGGACACTGGTTTCTAATCAACAGTGACCACAGCTGAGCGCTCATCAGCATCCATCACCGCCAGCAAATCGCCAGGTGTCAACCTCTGAGTCCCTGCTTCTAAATCACCCTGTGCTCTGTGATGGAGGATGGAGACCAGAGACCAAAGCCGGGGGTGTACTGGTGGGAAGGACTTCAGCCAAACGGAGGGACCCTGCTTCAGTACGGAGCAGGACACATTTGGGGAAACAGAGACACAGAGGAAACGTGGTACCCAGGCTTCTGGCAGAGCTAGAAGTAAACTCCACCTAGAGCCCTGCACAGGATCAAGGCTCCTTTCCCCAGGGTGTCTAGCATACAGCTTTTGTTCCATGGGTAACTGCTGGGACTGAATGCCCTTCGGAGCCCCATCCAAGCCTGAGGACATGACAGTGTAGAGGTAGACATTATCCTAACCTCAAGGTAGAAAGATGCCCTCCCTGGGTACAGGGCATCTGGTCCAGGGACATACTAGCAGAGTCAGCCCACCCCACCCTATTCTTCTGGGACCAGCAGTCTCTTGGGGTAGTAGTCTGTGCATGGGCATCTCGCCAGACCTACCCCGGACCTCTGACTCGTACCCATACCCACACCTGGAGCCTACCAGCTGCCCATCCTATAACTGGGAGTGAGTGAGCCAGGTTCACCATGGCCATTCTCAGGTGCCCAGCTCTCCCAATAGTCATTGTGTAGAGGCTTCCTGCTTTGGGCATCACGTCTCTTCTGCCTGCCATGCCAATGAAACCCTAGCCTAGCCATCCTGCAGTGGCCAAATCCCTGCATCCCCAGTCCCCTTTAGCCCCCTCTACTAAGCAATCCAGGTGTCTTTCCTGGTTGCAGCCAGTCCTTAGAGAGCCGGTCCACATGGCCAGGAGGACCAAGCCCCACTGGCACATAGAGGCCAAGCATGTTAATAGCACTTCCTGGCCCTTCTCCCCTCATCCATATGATGTCTCTTATGCCAAGACCCCTGGACCTGAAGTGGGGAGTCACAGACAGGTGGTGAGGGAGCCACCATGCCGTGTCTCTTCCCAGGGGTATGTATCCCCTTCCCAGGGGCATGTGTATATAGCAATCCCAGCAGCCTCAGTTTGTCAGCAGGGGTGGTTTTAGCCAAGGCACAGGACACAGGTAGCCCATCTCTTCCTATCCTGATAGCCAGCCTTCCTTTTTTTTGCCTTTCACAATGGTGCTCAAGAAGTGGGTCACGACCCCAAATATCATGGTAGTTTGAATATAACTGGCACCCTAATCTCATATGGAGTGGCATTCTTCAGAGGTGTGACCTTGTTGGAGTGAGTATGGCCTTGTTGAAGCAAGTGTGTCACTGTAGGGGTGGGCTTGAAGGTTTCCTATGCTCAGGACACTGCCCAGTGTCTCAGTTGACTTCCTGTTGCCTGCAAGCCAAAATGTAGCCAGTACCACATCTACCTGCATGCTGCCATGCTCCCTGCCATGATGATAATGGACTGAACCTCTGAAACTGTAAGCAAGTCACCCCATTAAATGTTTTCTTTGTACTTAGCATAATTATGGTGTCTCTTCACAGCAAGACAATTGTGATTCATAAAAGTAGCAAAATTAAGTTCTGAAGTAGCAACAAAAATAATTTTTGGTTGGGGTCACCCCAATGTGAGGAACAGTATTAAAGAGTCACAGCATTAGGAAGGTTGAGAACCACTGCTCTAGAGTGAGGGAGACTGGCCCTGCCTTGGGAAAGGAAATGGGTTACCTTGTATAACCAGGGAGCTGCTTCCAAAGGAGAACATCAACCTCCCTGCATATGGGACAGCCTGTGCAAGCTGCCCAAGGTGCCCACTCAGAGCAGGGAAACTGGCCAAGGTCACTACTGCTACATAGCATCTAAAGCCTGTGTGAACCAGGACCCAACCACAGTGTCCCCCCCTTCAACCCATGGACATTTAGTAACTGCCCCCTGATGAAGTCAGCAATGGACAAGAAACCACCCTGGTCTAGAGGGAGAGAAAGAAGTTAGCTTGACACTTTTTTTGATCTCCAGAGGAACTGACAGAATTCTGGATCTATAATCTAGAATGGAAGCAGGATTCAAGATCTTCCCAAAGGAGATGCCAGTGAAGTCGACCCCTAAGGGATATATGGAGGAATAGGTAGACAAAATTAAAAGATAATTGTCCAGACAGCAGAGGCAGAATGTGTGAAGGTATAGGGGTAGGTGTGGGGAGCTCACCAGATTTGGGGGCCTGGAAGAAAGTCAGTAAGGAAGTCTGTCGAGCTCTAAGGGGCTAATGGATGGGGTGTGGGAAAACCAATGAGACAGACATAAACCTCTCTGACCATATTTGTGCCCACAGTGTGATAGTACAGTGCTGGGGAGAATGGAAACTTCTAGAACGCTTTCTAGATAGATAAATCTAGGCTTTTTTTTTTTAAGGGGTAGACGGCTGCCTCCCAGAAAGGGGAGTATCTCTGTTCTGATCCACGGGCCAGCAGAGAAAGAGGAGACATAGATGGTCAGTCAAGGGCACAGTCTGGCCTGGCAATAAGGTGACCGGGACAGGATTGGTTGGGGTCAACAATGAATGGCAGGGAAGGCAGACCATTTCCCCAGAGCTTGTCCCTTGGATGTCACTCTTTTTGGCTAGCAGGCTGGCAGGCTTCTACATTATTAATGGTGACACATAGTAAACATTTTGATAATTGTCACAGCCACAGGCTTTGCGAGTCAGCACCAGCTGTTGCCAGCATGAAGAAAAAGCAAATTGCTTGCGCCCGCGTACCAGGCTCCCCACTCTCTTTATTCCTTCCTGCTCCTCATCGGACAAGTGCATTCTGCCTCAGCCTGAAATGGGACACTTCAGGAGTGCAGGGGAGGGACACTCCCTGCTTTCCTCACCCAGCCCCAGAGATGGGGCTCAGCCACCCTCTGTGCCTCCCTGAGTGACGGTGTGGGGCTGGCAATCCCCAGTAGGTTAGACTGCCCTCCCCAAATAAGACTATTCCCACCCTCTACCCAGCCCAGTGTCTCCACTGCCCAAAGCAAGCCCTGTCCTGTGGAAAGGCCCCAGAAAGAAGGAGCAGGATGCAGGGGGACCTTCTGGTGGGAGAAGAGGGGTTTCTTCTTCTAGCTGTCTGTGGACAACAGTTCCTTGCAAAGCTGACGTTCTGGGGATGTACCTTCCCCAGAATGGGCAGATGATGATAGGTGACTGGTTCATGAGGCTCCTGTGCATGAATGGATGTCATCCTGGATATGGAGACCTGGCCAAGTGATGGGACCACCAGTGACGGGGGTGGGGGGTGGGGGGCGCTTGTGTGTCAGTGCGCATATTAGAGCTAACCTGGGCTGCCTGTGGATCAGAACTAGAGCCCCCGAGGCATAGATATGAATGTAAAGTCCCCCTGTGGGAGCCTTGGGAAGTCACCAAGGAAAAGAGACTGGCGTCAGGAGCACTTCTGGGAAACAAGCTAAGCTCGGTGGTTTCTTCTGGGGCCGACTCTGTGGCCTGCGGGGCTTGGCGCAGCCTGCGCGCATGAGGCATCAGAGACACGGAGTGGGTTCTCTTCCATCTCTCATCCTCTACTATGCATGTCTGCTTCCTCCACAGTGCTTTGCTTTCAGAGCCTAAGCTCAAAGATGAAAGTATGGAGAATTCCTTAAGCCGAGTATGGGCCACACATCCTCACACCTCTGAGGCTGTGCTGGGTCCCTGGGAGCCTCCGTATTGCAGAGAAGTGAGCTGTAGTTAGAAGCACTGTCCTTGTGAGGGAAGGGACAGGGCAGGGGCCCAACTCAGGGTACAGGATAGAGCTGGGGGTCATGCACACAGGGTGTGGCCAATTGCAATAGGAATTCATCCTTGAGGGGATAAGAGAAGGAAGCAGGGATCTATGGGAGAACCTACTGCTGGACAGGACCAGGGAAGGCATCTGGATTCGGTTTTTCAAGGCAGACCTAAGAGGGATTTGTTTCTTAAGGTCCTGGAGGCTTCAAGGTCAAGAGCCGAGTGTAGCTGGATCAGTTTCCTCTGACCCTCTCCGTGGCTTGCAGGTGGGCCATTCCTCCCTGTGTCCTACAATGGTCGCCTTTCTGTGCCTGTCCAAATCTGCTGTCCCCTCCCCCACCTCCCATAATGACAATGGCCCCGAGGCTTTTCTTATGATGGCGGGCAAGCTCTCTGGCCCAGCTATGTCCCTAACCCCTGTTTTTCTGAGACAATGAGTTGCTGTGTATGTGATCCAGGCCAGACTGAAACTCAAGGTCCTCTTGCCTCCGCCTCTAGAATGCAGTGTGCAGTGGTCACAGGGGCACATGACCTGACCCAGAGCAAATCTCTTCTTACAAAGACAGCACAGCGAATTGGAGTCCCCTCTAGTGGCTCCTGCAGAGAGTCCACCTCTCCTAACACAGTCACCTTCTCAGTCAGCAGGGACTAGACCCTCGTGGGGATTCAGGAGCCATAGTTCATTCCATAGAAATGTCCCTGACGTAGTGCCGTTTGGACCGAGATTTAAACAAGGACTTTAAAGACAGTGACTGGAGGGGAAGGCTCTTCCAGAGAGATGAGCACTGCCCGAGAAGCCTCTGGGGTTAGCCCCGGGGCAGGTGAGGGTAGTGAAGAAGATTCTAGAATTATGGTACCCAGTAATTTGCAGAAGACGATTGTGGTTGGTGTGGGCCTTGATAAGAATCGTGGGCTCCCATCCGAGAGCCTGCAGCTGATTTGAGACGGTGGCTCATCTTGACTGTGGCGAGAAGGGGCTGAGAGGCTGCATGGGGTCAAGCGAGTGGCCCTTGAGAGGACAGAGGAAGATGGCAGCAGCTGGACCGGCACCGTGACTTTGTGATGGGCAATGTATAAGAACACACAAGGGGAAAAGTTGAAGCATTGATGGGGACATTGTGCGGTCTAGGGGTGTTGGGAATGGCTCCTGGCCTTCTGCCTGGCCAGTGTAGAATGTCTGACTGAGAGAGAGCATAGTAGACAGGACGCCTGAGCAGGGTGCTTGGGATGGGGACACTGGGTTAGGTGCATGGTGACTCTTGAGTCTTGGAGATACATGGCAGAGATAAGTGAGAACATAGGGCCTGGAGAATGCAGATCTCAGAGGGTTCAACCATATGGAGGCCACTTTCTCATCCCCTTGGTTCTTCTGCATTTAGACCATTGTAAGGACACCACCCACCTGGTTAGTCCAGGATGCCCAATTTTATAGCCCAATGATCCAGATTTCCATTCTATCTTTGCCGTGGAACCCAAAAGGGTGGGGACCATCTCCTTTCCATTAAACTCAGTTCTTGGGGTCCCTAGCCTCTGCCCGTACCTCCTCGGTGATGCTCTCTGTGTTTGTAGAATAAATAAGATGTTGAATGATGGAATCCATCCCCTGAAACTCCAATACCAACAAACTTAAGCATCTTTGGGATTCACTCAACAGAAGCCTTTATAGGCCCCTGGAAAGCCCTTACCAACAGCTAGTGTTGCTTTGGGCATCACAACTCAGCTGCTCTCTTCTCTGCGTCCCTTGACTCCAGTTCCATCTCCCAGAGACCACTTTCAAAGCTCTTTAGGATTCCCTCCTCCATTTCCTGTCCACATCTTATTGCAAGGGACATACACCCTCTTGGAGGCAGTGCAGGTAGGGATGGGGTGGAACCCAGGAAATGGTAACCCCATGTCCTCAGAAGCCCTCCGTTGCTCAGAAATCATGGTGCCTCCTTATCGACTTACTTGGTGTCCTTGGGGATCGGTCAAGGTAAGGCAAGTCAATTCTCAGAATTGCACAGAAGGCCTGGGTGCCAATGGGGCAATATAAGTGGCATGTTGGTTTGCCAGCCAACGCGGAGTGAGGTAGTTAAGGTGGAGGGTTTATAGGAATGACTGTAAAGGTTTCCTGACGGGGGACAAAGTCGAACAAGGCACAGAGGCCCTGTTCCACTGTGGCCCATAAGGAGGAAACGGGGAAGAGGAATGTTTGGCCCCAAGGAGCCTGAGCTGGCCAGGGTCTCAGAAGTTAAATGTTAACCCTCAAGTGTTAGAGATGGCAGGGGCCCTGAAGAGAATGTCCATCCTCCTCTACCCAGAGGATGCAAGCAGCCAGCAAAGTTGGCATAGCATCAGTACTGGATCCTGGGTCTCCAGACTCTAGGCATGATGATCTCTCACTTGAAGCACAAATAATAAAAACTCAGAGACAGATACTGGGGTTCAACCTGAAGACCAGAAAAGCAAAGCAGTCAGCCACTGGCTCTTACGATCCTGTCTCCAGGAATCTCAGAATGAGACTGAGACTGAGAGCTGTGTCCTCTCATTTTATATTCCTCTCTAGTTCTGGGATTAAGAGTATGCACCACTATCGCCTGGTTTCTATGGCAAGCTCATGTGGCTCCTGGGATAAAAGGTGTGTGTCATTGCTACCTCGTCTGTAAGGCTGGCCAATGGGGCTGTTTTACTCTCTGATCTTCAGGAAAGCTTTATTTATTAAAATACAAATGAAATACACTGCACATGCTAAAACATACGGGGGGCAGGGTGGAGAGAGTGCAATCAGTGATGTGCTTGCTGTGAAACCGTGAGGACCTGAGTTCAGTTCCCCAAAACCCACATACACACTGAGCATGAGCAGTAGAGAGCCAGCACAAAGCAAGCACAAGGCTCATTTTGGAGGGCTTTTTGTTAGTTTATCCCATAATCCTTAGTCTGGGAATATGAATATTTTTTACACTTACAGTATTTTTGCTTACATATTATGGTTTTTGGTTTTGCATTTTTATAGGATTCCTGTGTGTACAAATGTGTTTGTCTCTGCGTCTGTATGTTTCTTGTGCTTTTTCTTCAGCTCTTTTTATTTTTTCTGTTGGTTTGCTTGTTTTTATCCTATTCCGGTTTGTTTTGTTTTTATTTTATCTCATTTTGTTTTAGATGCCCGTTTGTTTTCTAATGAGAGAGAGCAAGAAAGGGATTTGGTGGATTTGGATGGGTGAGCGGGTGGGAAAGATCTAGGAGGAGCTGGGGGAGGGGAAACCATAATCCAAATATATTGTATGAAATAATCTATTTTCAATAGAATGAGGAAGAGGAGGAGGAAGAAGAGGAAGTGGAGGAGGAGGAGAAAGTTTGAGCATGGTGGCTGCACATAGAATCCCCATGCTGGCGAGGCAGGGACAAATGGATTCCTAACGAGCTTGAGAAGCTCAGCCAATGAGAGACTGTCTCAGTGACGTGGATGAGCTCCTGAAGAGCAACATCCAGAGTTGTTCTGTGACCTCCTCATATGCATGGGCCCACATGCATGTGCGCGCACACACACACACTCACTCGCGCGCGCACACAAGCACACAAGTACCCTGTTGCTAAGAGAAGCCAGGATTCTGCCATCTCTAGGTACCAGGGATGTTTCAGGGTTACTCAGGTCGTGAGGGGTCCCAGGTGCAGTGCCTGCTGCAGGCTGACATCTAGATGGTACAGGTGAAGTGGCCCTCACTGCTCCTCCGGCCCTAAGTGTCTCTTAGTGTCTTCCTGGCTCACCTGTACTGACCCAGTACTTCCTGGTCCTGCCCAGATCTTCTATAGATTTAATACCGGGGAGCTTCTCCCTTCTGTAGAATGCTCTCTTCATCCTTGGGGTATCCTTTCTGTCCTTGGGGTATTGCCTGCCCCATCCTAGGGAATCCTTCTTCAGCCTCTTGCCTTCCAGCATGTTCTGTACTCATCTGTGTCCCCACCTCCCATACTCTTCCTTTTTGACTCAGGAACTTAACAGCTGTTCTGTTTTCTTTAATGAGAGCCTATTGGTCCTGTTTTGACCTTTAGTGAATCTATCCCCTCTCATCTTGCCTATGCATCTTGCCCAGGTCCTTTCCTCGTACCCACATCTTATTACCAGGGTGGAGGGTGCCCACAGTGCTCATTGCCATGTGTTTCTTTACTCTGTGAGTGTACAAGCCTCCAGAGACCAGAGCTCACTCTCTGTGAGCCCCAGCCCCCAGATCTCATTCCTATTCCTCTCCTGGGCCTGACATGGCTGTGTTGCAGGCGTCTGGGTACACGCTCTGTCTCCCACGCTAGGATCAGCTCCTCGAGCACAGCAATTGTCTATTCATCTTTAATTCCATAATTACAAAGACAACAATCCTATCGTGCCTGCCAAGTGCCAGGCACAGTCCTGAGTGCTTTATACATATTAACTCACTTAATCCTGACCCCGCCCCGGGAAGCAGATGTGACGATGACCCTGGTCTACAGACACAGTAGAAACACATAGAGAGGTGACAGGGCACGTGTGGCGGGTTCTGTGGCCATCGAAAGACAGAGCTTTAGCTCCAAATGGGTCTGTTCCAGTGTGCCTGGTTCAGAGTGACTTGGACAGATGCAGGGTCTGTGAGGGAGATACTTAGGGTTTCTTCTGGTGTAAATACGGGTCCCATTAGAATTCAACCAGGTGTGTTTGTGTGTGTGTGTGTGTGTGTGTGTGTCTGTCTGTCTGTCTGTCTGTCTGTATCCATCCATCCGTTCATCTGTTGGTCTGTCTGTATGTCTGTCTGTGTCTATGTATGTATCTAGGTGTGAGAGCCAAAAGGCAACTTTAGATGTTATTCCTCAGGACACTGTCCACCCTGTTTTTGGGGGACAAGATATCTCACTGGCCTGGAGCTCCGAAAGTAGTACTGGTTGGTGACCAAGGATCCATCTATTGCTCCCTCCCTAGTGCCGGGATTACAAGGGTGCACCATCATGCCAGGCTTTTATTAAAAAGCAGGTTCTGGGGATTGAACTCAGATCCTCATGCTTGCACGGCACGGCAAGCATCTTACCATCTGAGCTGGCTCATCAGCACTCGGGTCACGGTTTTGACCTCTGCAGCCTCCCTATCAGGTTAGGCAGGTTTCTCAGCCCAGCACAAGCACCAACAGCAAGTGGTAGAAGCAGAATTGTCTGATTCCTGGGGGACACACACACCCAGCCGATGCCCAAGGCTGCATCCAGTTCAAGCTCTCACATGGAATCCAATTTGTCACTGAAAGACTAAGTGAGGGCCAGCTGGCTTCCCCAGGGCTGGTCTGTGCTGAGGTACAGATGCGGACTCTTGGCTGGTGTCCTCTCCAATCCCAGAGGCCTCTGGGATGTCCTCTAAGCTCCCCCTCAAGATCTGGACTTCTCATGACTTGGAACCAACTTGGTTCCTTTCTTTCTGAGCCGTACCAGTGTGAGCACCTGATACCTGACACAAGCCGTGATGACAGGAGGTGTCTAGAGGCATGTGGGTGGAGAGGCAGGGGCCCGGCGCCAGCTTGGCATTAAATGTTTATTAAGTTGGAGCTAGATGGTTAGTTAGCACACCTACTGCTTCTCAGGAGGGAGGTGGAGGGGATGCTGTGCCCCTGGGGGCCTTTTGTCTCTTGAAAGATAGTTGCGCCTGATGGGGAGGGTGGAGCTGGATTACTTCAGGGATTACTCCACTACACACACACACACACACACACACACACACACACTGATCACAGAGTTATTACTCCTGGGAGAAGCAGCTCATTAGTTGTGTGGTCCATAGCACTGAAAGCACAGATGAGGAAAGGAAAGGTCAGAAGGGATGTGTGCTGTCATGTGTATGTGTATGTGTGTGTCATGTCATGTGTGACCTGGTCTTCCATCTGATTTGCCTTCTCCACACTGACCAATGAGTCAATGAGTTTGACAACTGCTAGCTGTCTCATATCTCATTTAATAACTATCAAGCTTTTTCTGTGTACCAGATACTGGCTTAGGGCCATGGGTTCAGGGGTGAAATGACGTAGAGTCCTTACCTTCCTAGTGTTTCCACTGGAAGGATGAGTGATCTGAGAAACAGTGACCCATTCGAGTGTCCAATCTGTCTCCACCACTGCGTAAGCACGGGCTCATTATTGAGGAAAAATAAATAGGTTAAAGAAAATAACAACAAGCAGGCATGATCCCTGTGCCTGCTGGCTAGTTTTATGTCAGCTTGACACAAGCTAGAGCCACCTAAAAGGGAAGAACCTCAAGGGAGAAAATGTCTCCCTAAGATCTGGCTGTAGAGCATTGTTTTAATTAGTGATTGATGGGAGGGGCCCAGCCCATTGTGAGCAGAGCCACACATAGACTGGTGGTCGTGGGTTCTATAAGAAAGCAGGCTGAGAAAGCTCTGAGGAGAAAGCCAGCAAGCAGCGCCCCTTCATGGCCTCTGCGTCGGTTCCTGCCTCCAGGTTCCTGTCCTGCCTGATTTCCTGTCCTGACTTCTTTCAGTATGAGCTGCGATGTGGAAATGTAAGCCAAGTAAACCCTTCCCTCTCCAGGTTGCTTTGGTCCTGGTGTGACATCACAGCAATTGTCACCCTAACTAGGACATTGACACAAGCTCAGTGGTCTGGAAAGAGGGAACCTCTAGAACTGACCTGTAGGCGAGACTGTGGGTGGTGCCACCCTTTGTCAGGTGGGTCCTAGATTGTATAATTAAACAGGCTGAATGAGCCACTGGGAGCAAGTCAGCAAGCCGTGTTCCTCCATGGTCTCTACCTCAGTTTGTGCCTCGAGGTTCCGCCCCTGCTCGAGTTCCTGCCTTGACTTCCCTCGGTGGTGACCTGTGCCTGGGAAACCAAATAAACCCTTTCCTCCCCAGGTTGCGTGAGTCGTGGCGTTTATCACAGTACTCGAAAGCAAACTGGGGCAGTGTCCTGTGGGTAGGATTCTGATAATCCTGAGGGGAAATGGACAGTATGCAACGAACCACAAAACTACAGTTTGATAATGTCATTTATGCTAAGGAGGAAAAGAGCGGGGTGATCAGAGATGGACCTGGGACTATCAAGGCCTGGAGAGTGGTGGCATTGGCAGCCGAGAGGCGATTGGGTGTTCTGGGAGGTGTGGGTCACCTGGGCATATCTTCATTTCCCTGTGCTCAAAGATGCACAGCTCCTGGTAGGTGGGAGCTATGATGGGATAGGACAGCTTTGCACCCTACAGCACCTACCCCCGATTGAGTAAGGATCAGCGCACTCAGCTCTGACTTCTCTGCTGGAGACCTGGGTAGGATTTTGGTGGGGCCTAAAGCGAAATCCTGTGGACAGCTGTGAATGTGTGGGGGAACACCTTGATTGATTCCTAAAGTCTTGCCTGCCTCCGATTCGGGCCCCAGCAATGGCCATTATCCCTGGGGTTATTTGGGATGCTGCCACCAGTGGTTGATTGAGGAGGGTCATGTGTTTCCAGTTGTTGTTTCATTGGTTAATTAATAAAGAAAACTGCTTGGCCTGATAGGTCAGAACATAGGTAGGAGGAGTAGACAGAACAGAATTGTGGGAGAAAGAAAGCAGAGTCAGGCAGACGCTTCAGGCAGTCGCCATAGGCAGTCGCCATGCCTCTCCTCTCTGAGTCAGACGCAGGTTAAGATCTCTCCTGGTAAGCCACCACCTCGTGGTGCTACACAGATTACTAAATATGGGTTAGTCAAGATGTGAGAATTAGCCAATAAGAGGCTGGAACTAATGGGCCAAGCAGTGTTTAAATGAATACAGTTTCCGTGTAATTATTTCAGGTGTAAAGCTAGCTGGGTGGCGGGATGCAGCCCTACCGCTCCATCTACAATTGGTGGAAGGGAAGTCTATGCCGAGACCCTCTGGGACCCAGCCTTTCCTCACTAGGTGTTCACAATAGCCTATTCTCCTCCCTTCTGATTAGATGTCAGCCTGCCTTGGGAGTAAAGTTATCAAAGGGGCAGAGAGCACTCTGGGCCACAGCAATGGCAGAACCATAGGCTGGGAGCTTCTCAAGGAGGGGAGTGCCATCCATGAGACCCCGTGGGACAGCGAGGGCACATGAGGACAGGCGTTGGCCAGGTCCCAGCCACACTTACGTTTCCTGGAAGACTGGCCTGGTGGGCCTGAGAGACTGTGTTTCCAGTAAGAAGACAGAGTCAGGCTGGGCACACACCCCCTCACTCAGAGAAGGGAGCTTGGGGCTCCTCGGGAGTCCTAATGACTGCTGCAAAGAACTGTTTACAGCTAAGTGAGCTGTAATGGCTTTCTGCGGTCATTAGACACAGGCTGCCAGAGCCCTGAGGGGCTGCCTGGCCTGGCTCCCACACACTCCCCCAGGACCCCGATCAATGAACTCAGGATGGGGCTGGTGGACCTCAGCTCCCTGAGCACAGGTGACTACTGGGACCACACAACAGCTCATAGATGTCACTCTTGACGTTTGGCCATGAACTGGGTAGCAGGAGTCCCCTTAAAGGAGCAAGAACACTAAGGGCATGTGGAGGGAGTCACATTCCTGGAGGCCTGGCCCAACCTGGTAGGGAGACCACTTTGGGCTGAGTTGAATTATTTCAGTGAGGGCTGGGAAGAATCTAGGTGTCTGGGAAAGCAGACTGGGTTCCCCAATGACTCTGGTGTTTAAAACAAGGTCTAACCTTGAACTCAGCTCTGGCCCAAGCAAGGTCATTCCTCTTTTGAGCTCCAGTCTTTCCATCTCTAGAACGGAGCTAAAATAATACTCTAGGTAGCTGTGAGGTTGCAGTGAATGGTGGGTTATCTGGGCTTGATGTGTCCCAAGTGCTCAGGGAAGATAACTGCCACATTGTCACACTGCCACAACCACACCAAAATCACCACCACTACCACCACTGCCATTGTCACCATCACAACCATCATCACCACCATCACCTTCACCACCAAAATCATCACAACCATCACCGTCCCATTCAATATCACTATCACCATCACAACTATCACCACCAACATCACAATTACCACCAAAATCATCATGACCATCACCATCATCAACACCACAAATACCAATACCACAACCACAACAATCAGCATCACCATCACCATCGCCACAACATCACCACCATTACAATATCGTTACCACCATAACTACCACCATCACTCCCATTATCACCACCACAATCAACATCACCCGTATCACCATCACCACCACATCCACCAGTGCTACCGTTTCCACCATCATCATCCCACCGCCATCCTTATCCCTATCGCCATGGCCAGCAGCAGCACCATTCCTCCTCCACCACTGCCGTAGGAGGTATGCTTCCTAGGTGTTCTTTTCTTCTTTTGTTTTTTCCTCCAATCCAGTGAAAAACAGCAGAGCAAAACTCCCATTAAATTGTTCTGCTTATTGAGCACCTTGTCTGTGCTGGAATTTAGGGAACTTCTCCTAACACCTAATCTATGGGTCACATGATTTCTGGATTAGGTGTTGGGAATAGGGTGGGGATGGCCACATTCTGAAGCGAGGTCACTTGTTTTGTACATCATTCTTTCCTGTTGTTGTTGTTTGTTGTTGTTGTTGTTGTTGTTGTTGTTGTTTTCACACACCCAGAACTGTATTGGACTGTATCCTGGCCAATGTGAGTGACACATTGTGTCAGTGTGACATAAACTAAAGTCATTTGGGAAGAGATTAGCCTGGGATACATGAGACCCTGTCTCAAAAAAAAATTTTTTGTTTTTACTGAGAGGAAAAGAAGCTCAACCTAGGGTGTTTGAAATGAGGTTGTATTGTTTGCCTTCCCCCCACCACTGCCACCAAAAGTCTACCTGGAATGGGACTTCCTAGAGTTCTGTTGCACTGTGGAGTCATCTATAGAACTTAAACCTCTAGGTATGTTAGAACAGTTACACAGAGAGACACAAAGTCTTTTTCCTTCTGATGTTTCAAGATAGGGTCTATGTATCCCTGGGTGTGTTAGAACTCATCTAAAACCAGGCTGGCCTCAGACTCACACAGATCCTCGTGCCTCTGCCTCCCAAGCACCTGAGATTGAAGGTCCGTGCCCCCATACCTGGCTATAAGTGATTTTTAAATGTTATTAATTCCGCTAAGATGTTTGAGGTGTAATGTAATTTATAAAATCAAATCTGCCGATTCCTGGTGAGAAACAGCGAGCAGATAGCACCTTGATGGCTGGAAATTGCCCGTGACTGGTTTGGGCCTTCATCCTGGGAGACAGCACCTGCCTATGCCTGCTTCCAGCAGTGGGCAGATGGCCATGGGGAGGGGGGTGGCAGCAGAGCCACACCTGAGCAGAGCCAGGTGCCATCTGCCATCCCCCTCCTTCCTTCCTGAAACCGTGAACTCCCCTGAAGTCTGAGTTGGCCGTCTAGCCGGGAACTCTAGCTTCCTCCGAGTTCTGCAGCCTCAGCTACCTCGGTCTTTTCCATCTGAAACAGGAACATAAAGAGACTCACCTTGTAGATCCGCTCTTAGAGAAAGCTAAAGGGACATACAGAATGGGGACTCAGCATTTACAGGGCCTGTGGTACATTCTGCAGCGTATCTTAGTGGCCTTTGACTCTTCACTTCTACTCCCTCTGCCAAGCTTAGCTTCTCTCCTCCCTCCTTCCTGACGATCCCAACCCAATGTCACATCTCCCCTGTCCTCAACCCTCAGCTAGTGACCCATACAGACACTTGGGACAGCTCCTCTCCCCCTCCATGCCTGACACATTCTCTTTCCCTCCTATACAGTAGCAGTGTCCTTTTGCTTCCTTTGAGACAGGGTCTCACTATGTAGCCTAGGCTAGCCTGGAACTTGTGATCCTCCTGCCTCAGATGAGACTACAGGCATGGTCTCCATAGCTAGGATGCCGTGCCTAGCTCATGTTTCTTTGTCTTTTGAGCCTCATGAGCCCTTGGACTGTGTGTTCCCTCTGGCTTCTCTCATTTTTGCCTAGGGAAGGAAAGACTTAATTAGATTTTTCGAAGAACAGGAGCAAGGACAGAATTTGAGGAGGTACCCCCCAAAAAACTCAGCAGTCAAGTCAAGTAATATTTTAATGTACTATCTGAAACTCCAGATGACACAGACATCTCCACATGGACCTCATAGCAAAACGTTCCGTGGAAATAGCACTCCCTCCTCCACTTTCTGGATCCCCCTGCCCATCAGAACGCTTATCTGTCAAACACTTGGTTGTCTCACTCCTGGTGTGGCTTTTCATGTTAATTTGGGAGGGCCATTTGTCTCCAATGCCCAGTTGGGGTATCTTGCTCTCTCGACCTCATTCCAAGCTCCTGAACAGAGAGTCCTCAAGTGCAGGGACTTCACTCAGGGGAAGCATCTTGGGGTCTCCACACTGACAAGAACCAGGGACCTCTGGTTTTTGGTGTTATTGTTGTTTCCAGACCAGCTTTGTGGCTGTTGGACGTTCAGTCTGGTGTCACACACAGGAAGAACTTAAGTTGTGATACGTTGACCCCCCACAAGGGTCCCCAAAGAAACTCTATCCTTTGTACCTCACGGGTCCAAGATGGCAGCTCCACAGTACCGCTTGAACAAGAAAGCCACATACCCTATGTCTTCTCAGTACTTCTCTCCAGCCATGCTATCGTTTGGCCATCTCCTCCCATGGGCCCTGCGGTGACGTCTGCTGTCCCCACCCAGACTTTTTTTGGTATGTCTCCCCCACCTCCCACAGCCCTTCAGCTTCACCATACTCTGTATGAGACCTGACCACAGGGAAGGGACTTGTGGGGGAAGAAGGCCCTCAGGAGGGTGCCCAGCCCCACTGACCCTGTCATTGTCTCCCCGGCCTGCCCACAGTTAGCCACCACAACTCTCCTTCCATTTCCAAAATAACTCTCCCAGCTCCTCCCTTGACCCCTCCTCAGCCACAGCTAGCAATGCCAAGTTGTGGAGGTGGGGAGAGAAGTTGCCAGGTCCCCCAAAAACTTGGACAGAAGAGGTGGGAGCAAACAAGTCTCTCTCCTTCCTGAACCTGTGGGCAGTGAGGGGAGCAGGCAGCCAAAGTTTGTGGGGGGACAAGGTTACATCTCATCCACTCCTCATCCTGACCTCTGCCCTGGCTCTCTGAGTCCTGGCTGCCTTCGGCTAGGGGAATCCTATGTGTCTTTAAATCACATTGGGGGTGGGGTGGGAGCCCCACATGTGAGCCCTCTGACCTTCATATTAAGGCTGGAAACAGGGATGTGGCCCCATGTTTCCCTCCAGCAGCATGCCAAGTTTCTGGATGCTGAAGTTCTGTTCCCTGTGCCCAGTCTGTCATGAACCAGTGTCCGGACAGCTCTGGAACATTCTAGCTTCTGGCGGCAACAGGACTGACTGACAAGTGCTCAACCCAGCCATGGCCATTTATCTCTGTTCTGGCTTAATATATATCGATACTTCATTATATTTATGCTTTATAACCCAGGTGATAGCCTGAGCACTTTTAATGACCCTGCCTACACTTTGTTTTGGGTGGTGGGATTAGCAGTAAACCCTGAGGCACTAAGTTTAAGCAATATCACCAAAGCTGTACTTGAACCTGGTCCTGTGTGCTCCTGACTCCTGTAGCAGGCTTCACAGGGCACCGTGGATCAAGGCAGAGAGGCGAGGTAAATCTATTGGGGGCTTATACGTACCTCCTGTGGTGAGACAGCTGAAAGTATCCCCCAGCCCTCCCTGACACCAACCCTGGAGACACAGGCACTGAGCCAAGCAAAGGAAGGTGAAGGAGCCTTGCTGAGTAAGGGGCTCTGACCAGCTGCGTCAGGGCTTCTGTCACTGACAGGACAAGGAGGCAGGAAGATAGAAGGGGGAGAAACTGGCCTCTCCTGCCCCTTCCCTCTCAGGCAGCCTATTTGGCCCTTGCAAAGCTGGGAAGAGTCACCCTATGGTGCAGTATATGGCAATGAAAGCAGGCATGGCTGAGGAGATGGCTCAGTTAGTAAAGCTCTTACCACACAAGCCTGAGGCGAGTTCGATCCCCAGCATACCAGAGTAGTTATGCAGACTTATGCCGGGAAGACAGAGGCAGGATCCCTGCGCCTCACTGATAAAGGTGAGAGGCTATCTCAGACAATGAGATGGGCAGTGAGAAGCAGCACCCGCAGTCGACTACATCCACACGCAAGTGTGCACGCTCACGCGTGCGTGTTCACATACACAGAAGCGAGAGGGAGAGGCAGGAGACGAGCCTGTACCCCGCCGGCTTCTCACTTGCTCAGCCTGGTGCTCTGTGTCCCTCTGTGTCCCTCCAGCCACTTCCTGACCCCCTGTCAGCAGAAAGTTGTCATTCCTAAGATGCCACGGGAAGAATGGGCCTGTGAGTTACTGCAGTTATGTAATTGCGGACCCCAACCGTTGCTTTGTGCTCTATCCTGCCACCTCTGTGCTGGGTGGCATCATCCCTGTCTGCCTTTTTTGGCTAGCTACTCTGATTTCCATCCCCACCCCTAGCTGTGTGAGAAGGCTACTTCCTTACTGGGGAGCAAACCCAAGATTCAAGGAGGTTACCCAGTCTCCTACATCTGCCAGAGAGACCAAATCCACGCTCCCTTACTGTCCCTTCTGGGAAGGGCCTGGATATAGCCTGCACCTCAAGGCAGGAGGGAGGAGAATTCCAGGGGTGGGAGGACGAGAGATAGCAGCCTTTTGTTCCTGCTCTATCCCATCAAGAAGGCAGAGGCGGAGGCACCACTGCCTCGCCTGTCTTTGTGTTTTGGGCTTTTTCATTTTCTGAATGGAGACTCAGAGACAAAGCCCAGAGTAAGTGTTTTGTCTGCGGACCTGGTTCTGTGGCACGGGAATACCTCCCAATTCAAATGACCAGGACCCTGGGCTGCCAGAGCTCAAGTAAGGATGCCTGTGTGGACTTGGGGGCACTACCAACAGGTCCCCTCAGGGGTCCAGTGGAAAGGACTGAGGCTTAGTTCCAGGACACCAAATCTTGTAGACTTGGCCACTGACTCTTCTCTTTCCCTCCCTCTCCACTCCATCCTTCCATCCTTCCCTTTCTTTAAGCCCCTTTCTATCTTTGCCTGAATAGGATCACTGGCATTCACAGAGATTCTAGAAGGTTCTAAAGGAAATATGGCAGAATTCTGCTCAGCTGATCACATTCATTAATTACTAGGTCTCCTACTCCCCTGGGCATCTGCAGGAACACTACAGGCTGGAGGGCTTTGCTCCCTGCCAATCACCCAGCAGAACGTGGAGGTTCCCTGTTGGCAACTGACCTGTACCCCTTCCCCTGTTTCACTCGTGAGCTTGGAGACAGATGCCTCTGAGTGGTCCTGTAGCTGAGGTCTGCAGCCTAGTGTTTGGGGTGGTCTGGATGCAGAGGGACAGTGCAGGAAGAAGAAATCACTAGAAAGGAAAAAGACGGGGACCTGGCAGGGAAGTCTAGGAGGACGGCGGGAGCCAGGGGATGCTCACTGCCATTCCTGCCATGATGTCCCGAGGTGCCTGTGCCTATATGATGTCTCCACAGTGGAGGTCAGGGCAGATCCCACAAAGGGCAGGAAGTCTGGACTCCTGAAGTTCAGAACTTTCCTCGGTGACTTGGAGACATTCTCATGGTGGGGCTGTGATGGGGAGGAGGGGACGACACTCAGGATCCCACGATTTCTATGCTCCATGGAAAGAGCAGCTCCAGCCACAAGAGAAAGGAGGAGGAAAGAAGGAAGGGAGGGAGAGAGGGAGGGAGGGAGGGAGGGAGGGAGGGAGGAAGGAAGGAAGGAAGGAAGGAAGGAAGGAAGGAAGGAAGGAAGGAAGGAAGGAGGAAAGGACATTCTTTCAAAAACGCCGTAGCCCCCATAAAGCTCTGACCTAGACCTTGGTGGGGTGGCCTGGTCCAACACAGTAAGCTGGCGTGTGTGGAGCATGAGCTTGTTATTCCAGGAGCTTCTTCACCTGCTGAAACATACCTGTTAATGTGGAACATAGCACTAGTCCCGTTTTACAGACAAGGAGACTAAAGTCCAGAGAAGTGAAGTGATTGGCTTTTGTCTCGCAACTAGGATTCTCTGTATCAACTAGAATACAGTCCCACTCAAAGCTGGCTGCCCTGAGGCGCTGTACCCTCTAGCTGCTGGGGACTTGTGAGGGAGAACATCGCTGAGGGTGGGTTGCCTCTTAGGCTCAGCTACTAACCAGACACGTGCTATAAGGCTCGGATGGATGGCTTGTGTTTTTTAAAGAGTTTTTTTTAAAAAAGATGCTTACAAAAAAAAATGCTTACAAGGCTCTCAGAAGGAGTTTCCATGATAACCATTACCCCTTTGTCCAGAAGGCCACACCTGGCTCTTCAGAACAGGTCGAATCCCTCCACCCTGCCCCGGGACTACTCTGCCACTTCCTCACACAGTTAAAGGGAGCTGACCGCTTTACTTGGTCTTTCATTTCAAACCCAGGGCTCTCTCAGGCCAGGCTTACCAGCTCCCAGTGTTGCTCATAGCAGCTGAGGCTGGGGCTTTTCCATTCTCGAGATCCGTCTGGATAGACTCTACTGCGTTCCTTGCTGATCTCCTCCAGGCCGACTCTGCATCCGTTGTCCCTATCAGGAGAGTGATGCCCACCCAATGTTGTTTCCTCTGCAAGCTGGCATTGCCTTGCCAACTGTCTAGCAAGCCCAGATCCTCCTGGGCAGTGCCCCTGTGTCTCCTAAAGCCCTGGGCACACCCCTTTAGTCCAGGAGCCCATTGGGCCCCTCTGTGTGTCCACACCCCCCTCTCTGCAGGAACTGTCCACTGCCTGTGGCCAGCAGAAGGACTGTGCCCTCATCCTGCTCATCCCTCCGTCTCAAGCTCGAGGCCCTTTTCCTTTGGTGCGAAGCTCCGAGGCCTGAACCCTCCCCAGGTGTTTAGACTCTGCATCGTTTCAAGTCAGTGTTTGCATTTTATAAAAGGGAAGCCATCCTGCCTGTAGAATATTAAGTGGCTCGGGCAGCTTTGGGAGGCAGCCTTGTGAATTCATCGACATCTGCCCATGTGATCTCGGAGCCCGGCAGCCCCTCAGTTGTCTCCCTACCTCAGCCCTTCCTTTTCCTACCAGCTTGAGCTCTGAGTCTCTGAGACAGAGAGGCTACCCAGCCGTGTTTGACCAGTGACTGGGAGAATGGCCTCTGAGGCCCAAAGCAGATGCCTGGCTGAGACCTCAGGCAAGAAAGTCCCTTTCTCTCATGAGTCTTACTTAACACCCCTGGTAATGGGGTAAATGACAAACTATAGAGCATCCATGGCCTGTTTTTCTTGAGTACCTGGTCCAGGCTGGGGCCAGCCTCCTATCTATGTGGCTCCTTTAGCAGGGTCTGAATCTTCTTGGGTTTAGCGAGGCCAGTTCCTGACACTCTTCAGGACTAGGTCAAGACCAAGTTCCCTATAAAAACCCTGCTGGTTGATCACCATAGATAGCGCCTTCATTATTCCACTTCTCCCTGGCCCCTATAATCCCCTATGCTCTACTCCAGCTCTCTTGGAGACAGAACCACATGCTTATAGCCCCTCGGGTCAGGACTAGGCACACCTGTGGCGTAAGCATGCAGAAGACCTAGTGTGATGGGATTGGTTTCCTCCAAGCGTGATTCCCAGGCACTCTGGGTGTTAAACCCCTGCCTCAGAACCCCCAAGAGGGGCTCCTAAAATGGAATAGACACCTTCCTAGAGTAGAGAATTCAGTTTCAGCCCTGGAACCAAAACCCACACTCAATTCATGGTCTATCCACTCCTGCGTCCCAGAATAGCCTGCACGGGAATGTGGATAGATGCCCAGCAAGCATGACAGGGGAGAGCACCACACTGAAAGGTGAATGTGGGGATTCAGTCTGTGGGAACTTCCCGGAGCGCCTGAACTTTGATGCCAAAACTCATGCTTGCGGACAGGGAGGAGAATGTGCCCCCAGGAAAAGGAAGAGACGTCCGCACAAAAGTGTGCATTGTTGGGAGGAGGCATTAAAATTACCAAACTGAGGGAGTGGGGCTTTCGGCAGTTCTGGAGATTAGATGCCTAAGGATGAGGCATTGAGAGGGTCGGTTTCCTCTGAGGCCTCTCCCGTTGGTGTCTTTCTGTCAAATGTCAAATAGTCGCTCTTTCTGCATGGCATATGGCATTGCATAAAATGCCGGTTCCCATATATGAGGAAGATCTTACCAGTGTCACCAGGAGCCTAAAGTCCCTGGAAAGAGCAGATGGCCTGAGATGGAGTGATAGTGACAGTGGGTCTGCTCTAGAGTTAAGGGCTTCTAGATGATCTCCCCATGGGAGGTTTAGGATCCCGTCTCCTCTGTGACCTCCTCACTTGTCCATCTTCCTGTGTCGTCTCCCACTGAGAGTGGCACACCCCAGTAGGAAGGAGCCTGGGTTTCAAGGGGACATGTTAGCATCATCAAGTACATTCCTTTGATGAGGCTTCTATAGTCAGGCTTGTACCTAGGGTGAGGGATCACTGGGGACTCTCCCAAAGAGCCAAGGGAAACCCAGGACTCAGAAGAAGCTGGACACAGCCCTCTGCCTACACTCCAAGGGAAGGGGGGGTGATCTGTGTCCCCTGAGCTCAGGATTATCCTTGGCTATACAGCCAGTTTAAGGTTTACCTGGGATCACAAGAACCTATCTCAAATTTTTTAAGAGCCTTATTTTTAAAATCGTGTGTATATGTATATGTATATATGTAGTGATGGGAGCAGCGGGCTGCATTCCTGCTGCCCGGCTCCCACACGGCTAGCTTATGCCTCAAAATAACGAAACACAAATTGTATTTTTTTAAATACTGCCTGGCCCATTATTTCCAGCCTCTTACTCACATCTTGCTTTAACCCATTTCTAATAATCTGTGTAGCACCATGAAGTGGTGTCTTACTGGAAAGATTCTAGCGTACGTCCATCTTGGGCTGGAGCTTCATCGCGTCTGGCTTCTCTCTGAGGAGAGGCATGGCAGTCTGCCTAACTTAAGAGAGGCGTGGCATCTGACTGAGCCATCTACCTCACTTCCTTCTTCCTGTTCTGTCTACTCCACCCACCTAAGGGCCGGTCTATCAGATGGGCCAGGCAGTTTCTTTATTAATTATCCAATTAAATCATCAGATAGATAGAAGACACACCTACATCATATATATGAGTGCATGCGTGCATATGCACACACATGAGTTCTGTTCTTGTGGAAGCCAGAGGTGTTGGATTCCCTACCCCCAGGGTTGAAGTTACAGACAGTTGTGAGCTGCCTGACATGAGTACTGGGAACCAAACCCAGGTCCTCTACAGGAGCAGTATGAGCTCTTCAGCACTGAGCTATCTCTCCAGCCCCTAAATTCTTCTTAATAAACTCAAAGTTTGCTTCTAAATTGAAGACATAATAAGAGTGCTAAGGTCACCATGGGAACCCTTGTATTAAGTAAATGATGTACAGGGATAAAGCATTGACTCTGGAAATGGTGGGCCAACATCAACCTCCCTATGGGAGGTGCCATAGCTCTGGGCACTGACTGCTGGGACCTATTACACCCCTGCAGCTCTTGACTCTGATAAGACCTAGAAAGAACACACACCCAATCCTGGAGATTGGGTGTCTCAAATTCAGCACCACTTCCATGCCTGAGGAAGCATGAATTCTTTTCATTCCCATCCCCCAAATCATTCCATCCATTCAGAGAAGCATTGTAAATCCATAGCAGGAGACTCTTGATCTCAGGATCGTGGGGTCGAGCCCCATGATGGGTGCCAGTTGTAGCACACATAATAAAAAACGCAGAGACATATATTGGGAATCAAACTGAAAGATCAGAAAAGCAAAGCAGCCAACCACTAGAGAGTTCTTACCTCTACAAAATCTTCAGCCTGAAAGAAGGTTCCTGTCTCATCCTGCTTTATATATTCCTCTCTAGTGCTGGGATTAAAGACATGCACCACCACTGGCTGGCCTCTATTACTAACTAGTGTGGCTGCTGGGATTAAAAGTGTGTGCCACCACTGCCTGGCCTGTATGGCTGACTAGTATGGCTAGCTTTGCACTCTGATCTTCAGGCAAGCCTTCTTTCTTAGATTGTAAACAAAAAAAATCACTACAGTGACAAGTGCCAAAGGGCAGGGCTCAGTGTATGACACACTTAGGGCCCTGATAGTGCCACTCTCAACAGCTCCCGTCAAGGTGACTGTTCCTATCTCTGAGTGCCAGACAGGATGCTCTTGAGATGAGGGACTTGCCAGGAAAAGCATTAACATGCAGAGTAAATGAAACCAGAGCAAGACATGCCAGGGGGTCATTTCCAAAGAAACCCTGCCAGAGACATAGCCCACATCATGCCACAGTAGCTGACGCCACGTGGACATCAGCTGCGGGCTCTGCAGTCAGCTGGGCCAGGTTCAAATCTTGCTCCCTGACAATCCTACCATTGAGATCTAGCACAGATCACTTAAGCCATAAGTCTGTTCCTTCTCATCACTGACATCAGCTGTGGCCCAGTGGTAGAGCTCTTGCCTAGTATGTCTGAAACTCTAGTTTGGATGCCCGGCCCAGCAAGAGAAAGAGAAAAACAATACAAAGGTGGTCATGGCCATAGTGCCTACCTGGTTACTTGGATGCTAGGAAGTGAGGCCAGGTGGTGGGCATTGAACACCCTGTGCATGTGGCGCCTTATAATGAGCTGAAAACACAGAGAGTCTAAAACAGAGGACCAGGAGCCCTTTGTGCCACGGACTCTTGTTCCTCCACAGCAATAGGCTGGCCTCGTTGCATGGTATCTCTGCCCAGCTTTCTTCCCGCCTCCAAATGATCCTTAGCTCTGGCTTTGGCTCAGATAAATAGGATGTCTGTCTGCCTGAGAGGCTTTGCTCCCTGGGTGCAGATGATCCTGCATTGCTAGGCTTCTACCTCGTGCCCATGAACACAGAAAAGGAAGTCAAGAGGGATGGGGTCAGGAGAGATGGGTGTGTCCGGTTATTCTCCAAGACCCTCAGTGGCCAAGGACAGACGTGCCCTCCAGATGAGCCCTCCCAGGCTGGGACTGCCACCATTCACCCATTCCCCCCAGCTTGAGGATGTCCACCTCCATTACCCTACCCCTACCACCCTACTTATGACACAGATGTCATGAGTCCTCACCAAGCTGCCTTACCATGAGGGAATTCTATCTCAAATATGTTGCACAAATGAATAATAAAAACAAAGGAAAATTACCCTCTTTATTGAAACTCATTTTATGAATAAAACAATTATTCTGGTAATTGAAAAAATGTGTCGTTAAATTAAATGCAGTGGTTCCTATTAAAATTTTAGTGCGTTTTTGCTGCTGCCTGCTAGAGGCTGGTAATTATAGTCAAGAGTTTTGCTTTCTCTTTATTGTTTTTTAATCTCTCTGTGCTGCGGATCTCCAACGATATTTTATGTCAAAGAGATTTAGAACTGTGCCCCAGAAGGGGGGTGAAGCTGGCCGGGGGAGGGGGAGGCTCGCAGAGAGACTACAGCGACATCTGCCTCTGACTTGGAACTTGCCTGTCATTCCAGATGTCCAACAGTTTTGGTTGGTCGCCTCACCCATCTGTCAGCCTACTAGCCAATCACAACGCTCGAAATGTAGTTCCCGCCCCTCTACTCTCCTCCCTGACAGAAGCAACTGGAGTAAGGTGCCCAGGATGCCTGGGTCTCACCGTCTCTGGAACCTAGGTTTGGAAAGCCGCAAGGTGAAGTGGGTGGGACCAACCAGCGGAGGCTCCTCCTTCCTTAGGGGTGGGGCCACTAAGAAAGGGAACGCCACCTTGGGGTTTATAATCATACTGAGGAGCAGGCAAGTCTGTGCCCTTCCCACCACCTTATCCTTAACTGACCTTTGTTAAGGTGGAGAAAGGAAGAGGAGGGCTGGCTCACTCCCTGAACACATTTCACAAGTAGTAGGCAAGATCCCCAAAGCGTCACAGCTTCTGCTCCCACACTGGCAGGAGCTTCGCAGGCTGACTTCGACCCGCCATGACTGCCCTTGATGTGTTATATGTTTCTGGCTCGCTTCGTTCTGTTCTTTGTCTGGGAGATTAAGCTCCTGGTGGGCAAGGTCTCTGGCTGCGCAACGTGCCACTGGGAGCTTGATGGATGAAGCTGGGCTGGGAACATCCTGACATTTATCTCTAAGACACCAGGAGTTGATTAGGCGCCAGATGCCATTGTCCAGTGATGCCGGATGAGGCCTGGGTACCAGACAGTAAGGAAGGCAGAATGAGCCAGAGCATGGGCTGGTATGCCATCTTGCTCCCCTGTGCCCACCTGGACTATTGCTTCCTAGATCCTTTTTTCAGCCTTGCTATAGTTCATTTTGAACCGCACGGAGCTTTCTGCTCTGTGTTCTGGGCTCTGAAATTAGCTGGCTTCAGGCTGGGTTTGGCTAATGGGAAACCCTGGCAGGATATGGGATGTGGAGAAAGAAAGAAACTGGGGTATTTTTTTAACCCCCTCTATACTGGGCACTCCTGTAGTGGCTATGTCTGGCTCATGACATCATCTCTCAATGGGCAGGTAACTCACCCTGGTTTTAGAGCCTACTTCCTCCCTGACCCCGGCACCTTGGAGGAGATTGAAGCTTCCTGAATTGTTGACCTCTGTGTTACTGTATTGTCCCATTTGACTTAGACGCCCTCCCATCACCGATAGCCAGTTCCTTGGAGCAAACTTCAGTGTTAGTATAACAGGTAGCTTCTGTTTTCCTCGCGGGACTCAGATGAGACACCCATCCTGGTAACGCCCCAGGAAGGAGAAATGGCTAGCCCAGGGCTGTGGGTACCCTGCTGAGGATGGGAGAGGCTGTATCTCATAACCTCCCTCCTCCCTCTAGCTTCCTTTCTGGACATCCTATACCCCAGGTAAAGAGACTGTGCAGTAGCTGGTCTCCACTGTCCTTGCCACCTCTCCAGACAAGTGGCTCCGGTGTTCAGCCCTTTCGGATTATTGTCAGATGCAACTCATTCACCCTGGGACAGCCCCTCTGCTTACAGGGGACAGTGATTTTCCCAGTAGGCCAAAGGGTGTGGTGTTTCCTGAGCAGGAAGCAACCAGCGGAATGCATATCAGCACCATTGACCTTGGGGACAGTGGCTGGGAAGCCAGGGTCTCACTCACCTGTCACCCTCCTGCCTTTTACCCTACACTGTATCCTGGTGAGAACTCTAGCAACCTTAGCCCCAGGGCCACTTAGCTCGCTCTAACCTGGAAATGCCCAGGACCTCAGACCAAGGAAACACATGGCAGCCACAGAAGAGCTGAGCCATAGAAAGGTCTGGGTGCTGCAACCAGCTGTCAGCTACCCTGGGAGCCCCAGTAGCAAGGGTCTCAGTAGCATGGAGGCATGACACAGAGTTGCAGGCAGGTGACAAGCAAGATCTAGAATTCACCTGCCTCTCTCTGTCACCCTAGCAACGTCCATTGTCTCAGTCCGAGATTTTGGTCCTAGGATCATGGTCCCTACCTGGCCTCTCCCTTCAGTCCCCAAGCTGCAGTCACCATAATCTTTGGCTATAAAAATTAGTTACTCTTTGGTGGCTCCCTCCCTCCTTGATTACCCCTTGAGCCACCCTTCTCACTACTTCCCCAGAATCGCTACTCACCCTGGCATGCATACTGTCCCCGCTACTCACCCTAACATACATGGTGTCTCCTCTGCTCACCCTGGCATGCATACTGTCCCCTCTGCTCACCCTGACATACATGGTGTCCCCTGTGCTCACCCTGGCATGCATACTGTCCCCGCTACTCACCCTGGCATGCATGGTGTCCCCTGTGCTCATCCTGGCATGCATGGTGTCCCCTCTACTCACCCTGACATACATGGTGTCCCCTGTGCTCATCCTGGCATGCATACTGTCCCCTCTGCTCACCCTGGCATACATGGTGTCCCCTCTGCAGACAGATTTATTACATTTCTCTCCCACTAAGGCACGTGCTACTTCTGACTGGTGACTCCTGCATGTCCTTCAGGCTGTGCCTAGGGCACACATTCCTCTAAAAAACTCTCCCTGACTCCTGCAGCCAAGATTAAAGAGTTCTCCTGCCCCCGATCCTCCGCCTATACACATCATATTGTGCTGGTTTATGTCTGGGGAGGCAGAAGCTGAATTCAGGTTTGTTGTGGCTGGCCTGTGCCAGGGACTCAGAGAATAGTTTGGGGGGGGGGGTAGATGGATGAGGCATCAAATTGCTTAACTTAAAAAAATCGTGAGCGAGATGAAGAGAACCTGCAGAATCTAGCACAAGGAGGATGCTATAGACAGATTTGTCCAATATGTGTAGCCCCAGCCAGGCAACCTGCTCCGTGAGAGTCAAGGAGGGCTTCCTTAAAGATAAAAGGGGGGGGAGAGAGAGAGAGAGAGAGAGAGAGAGAGAGAGAGAGAGAGAGAGAGAGAGAACCCCTCTCTTCCCACCCCTTCCTGGATCCCCCTCTCTCGACACTCGCCCTTGCTTCTTTGCCAGCCTCAGAGCGTCTTCATGAAGGAAGCCTGCTGCTTGCTGCTCCCCTTAACAGGAAAATCATCCCTTTATCAGCCAGCAACAGGGCCAGGGAGGGGGCTGCTGGTGTCTGGGCAAACAATGAGAAGACCAATGGCGTCATGGTGACAGGAGTCCTTGACGTGTCTTCTTAGGAGGCAGCCAGGGTCGTCATTGAAAGTCAGAGCGGCTGAGGAAGAGAGACCTGACAGCAGCCGCTGCTGGTGAAGATGACATTTCTAGGGTGTCCGTGCTGGCAGCTGGAGCCAGAGAGGACCAGGCTGGGCCTGGGGAAAGCTAGAGTCTCAGTTCCTGTCCCCTGTGGCCAGTGGCCACCTTGACAGAGCTGAAAGCTTGGTGGGAGATCTGGTTTATTTCTGTTGCTGTGGTGGGATACCCTGGCAAAGCCACTCAGGGGAAAGGGTCTTATTAGGCCTAGAATTCCAGGGCACGGTCCATTCTGTCGGGGAAGGAACTTGAAGCACTTAGTCGCATCACATCCAGCGTAAAGAGCAGAGAGAGAAATGAACGCATGAATGCTTGCTTCTGCTCAGAAGCCTAGGGAATGGTGCCGCCCACAGTGGTCTGGGTATCCCACATCAGTTAATGTAATAAAGACAATTCCCCCGCAGACACGTCCACTGATCCATCTGATCTAGACAGTCCCTCATTAAGACTCTTTTTCCAGGTTATTCTAAGACAGTTAAAACTGACCATTGCAGTAGATAAGAGGGGAGAAGGCCTGGGTTCTCCTGGCCTTCCAGATAGATAGTGTTTAATTTCTGGGCAAGGTCCAAGGTTATGGCTTCCCACAGAGCATCCCCGGGCTTCTCTAAGCTCTAAGGTCTAAGGACAGCAGAAAGAAAAGAGATCCTAGGGTGGAATGCCATCCTTGCCCCCTTCTTGCTCTGTAACATTAGACATGACATTCTTTCTACCTCAGTTTCCTCATTGTGTAAAGTGGAATGGTAATACAGCATATCAGAGATGTAAACAGCATCCATCTGCCCCCGTCTGAAGTAGAGAAAGGTCTAGGGGCTCCCTGCTTCTCCTTTCCCTCCACCTACTGCAGTAATGCCTGTCCTGCATACCCATGTACTCAGAGGCAATGCTGCCAGTGCCACTGCCACCACCACTGTACACATGGCCTGAGCCCCAAAGCCCGGACACCTATCTGAGCCCTAAGGGAGGAGACACTGTGTAGACACTAGCAGTGTCGATTAGCATGTATGGGCACGTGAGAAGACAGGACCGACACCCAACCAGATCTCCTGAGGTGGACAACATAGCTCCAGAGCCAAGTCCCCAAGCGTCCCCTCAGTGTGACACAGGGACCTGACTGCGAGTTCTGGTGCCATCAGGCTATATGGTCCCTGCACCTCTCAGAGCTGCCTACTTCAGGTCCCTTGAATCAGTCACCAGCATCTGGGGGAAAAGAAACCATCCAGATTCTGAACATAAATTCGCCACCAGATGACAAACCTGACTGTCAGACCAAAAGGGATATCTGGGTTATAGATGCTTCCTTCCAAAGACTACTGAAGGCCTAGAGACTCAGAAGCAGGAAGTCGAGTCCCCTGCCTATACAGAAGGGCTCGGCTGCAGCCCCAGGCAGACTTGAGAGGGTAACAGGCAACCTCTGATTAGTTGGAGACAGAGATATGGCCTTGGTAGTGACCAGGAGGGGGCCCCTTCCTTGTTCTGAGATAAACCTTCATTGCCTTGCTCTCTCTGCCTCACCTGCCTCAGGGAGCCACCTGACCTGTGGTTCCTACAGCTTTAAGCATGTCCCATGCCATGAAGTAGCAGCTGGCCCAGGTGCCATATTAGAGCAAAAGTGCCATTAAGCCACCACTGGATGCCAGGCCCACAGTGTCCCAGGAGCAGTGTTCAAAGATATTTCAGCCTAATGAATTAATTGATTCTTTTCTGTACAGCTGCCTGAGGGGGTATCGGGGGGTAGTCCAGGGGCAGCTGGAACCCAGCCAGACGCCTGCCCATCCCCACTCCTTTCTTACAAATTCCCAGAAGCTGTTTTCCTACCCTGGACTCCCTCTTTGGAGGTGGGGTCTGAGTCTCTGATGGAGTCCACTTTGTCTCTAGGTTGTACCCCATATCCCATGTATCCCTGAACTCAGCCTGCCTGCTCTATCTACCCAGTCCACCAAGGCAGAGAAGGAATGTGTCTAGTCCCCATATACACCTCCCAGGTAGACGTCCCTCCCTGTCTCTCCTAGTGGTACTGAGAAAGTCGTATCTCTAGATGGGAGGAACGGGGCTATCTGTAATCTGGGGAACAGTGTTCAAGGGCCCCGTTTCTCCCAAACACAGGGCAAAGTCTTTCCCCCGGGTTCCCTGTGATAATAGACAGATAAACTGAGCCCAGAACCAGTCCCCACCTGAAAACCTTGAGATAGATTTGGGCTGCATCAGGCCACCCCTCCACCCAGTCCCAGAGCAGCTGGTGGCTGGACCATAAAGCCTGGTGGGACCGTCCATTAATCGGCTTTAATCAGATTGGGGGAACCATCTGGAAATGGCAGCACTGTCCCCAAGTGTGACACTCCTAATCAGGTTTCTGAGGCCTCTGGCAGTGAGTGGGGGTAGGGCTCCTGTGTTTCTCTGGCCATCTCCAGCCTTTAGGCAGGACAGGGTTAGATCGGAGTCTGCTCTGTTCTGTCCTCTCCTCCTGGACCCCTTTCAGGCACTTGTCCCTTATCTCTCACATCCTCCCATCTCCACATCGTCTCTCAAATAGTTCTGGCAAGTCTGCATCAAGTGATGGGAAAGGGGTCTCCAGCCAGCTGTCTGGGACGAGCTGGGAGACAAGATGGGGTGGGCGAAGGGGAGACAACAAGCTGGCAGCTCAGGGAGGGAGATAGGATGAAGTGAATCCCATGGGGTGAGCTCCCCTGATCTCATCTTGGGCCAAGGATGAAGTGAATCCCTTGGGGTGAGCACTCCTGATCTCATCTTGGGCCACGAGAGCTGGACAAAAGCCCAAGACCTGACAGGATGGTATGAACTTGACAGACCTTTCTCTGAGGAGACAGGAGGCAAGGAAGAGAAGTCTCGAGGGTCTGGGATCTGTGATTCTCCGTGTGATGAAGGACAAAGGACCTGCTGTCCTGCAGCCCAGGTGATTGACAGGCCCTGGCGTGGGGATTGCAGAACTAGTTCTAACCCTGCCTGCTGCCTGTACTCCTTAGAGGTCTCATGGGAGCTATGTCTCCTCCTTGAGGCTCTGTTTTCTACCTGTGAAATGAAGGGGTTAGGTTAAAAACTAGCTGAGGTAGGATGGAACATGCTGGCTAAAATGACAGACATGGTTATGAGATTGCTAGCCCTATCTGCCGATCTGTCTGTCATCTATCATCTATCTACCATCTGTCTGTCTATCATCTATCTGTGTGTCTATCATACCCATCTATCATCTACCTGTCTGTCTATATATCTTTCTGTTTATCTGTGTGTCCGTCATACCTATCACGTACCTGTCTATCTGTCTGTCTGTCTATCTATCTATCATCTATCTATCTATCCTCTTCTCTCCCTTCTTCCTTCCATCCACCCAACTAGCCAGCCAATAAACAAGGCACCTGCTACAGTCATATCTGGATACAGACTCTGACAATGGCCATGATCTAAGACCCAGACAAGTCTCACCCTCATACAGTGCAGAGTTTGGTGGGGAGAGAGATATAGGAATAGTAATAAATAAATAGCAAATTGTAAATAGGCAATAAAGAGGCACTGAAAAAGGAACCTGGGAGAATACACACATGACAGGCCAGCCAGCCTGCCTGCCTGCCTGCTAGGATCAAGGAAGGCTTTCTGGAGGAAGTGATGGGAGCTACAGCCTAGAGGCCACGTACTAGGCACACTGGCCCCATATGCTATGACATTTTCATGAGTCAAGTGGAAGCAGGGGTCTCTTGGCAAGCACTGCTGGCCTTTAGTGTGTAACACATTGTAGTGGCCTTTTGACTCTAAGTGTCCTGACCCAGTGAAATGTCCTTCTGTCCCCTGAGCTTCTGCACTCACCTTACTCACTTCCCACTCCACTCCTGTCCAAGACCATGCTGAAGAGTGGCTTCCTCTTGAGTACTTTCGTGTCCTCTGATATCCCTGGGCTTCCAG
The DNA here is from genome assembly GCF_903992535.2 of Arvicola amphibius. Classification (NCBI taxonomy): domain Eukaryota; kingdom Metazoa; phylum Chordata; class Mammalia; order Rodentia; family Cricetidae; genus Arvicola; species Arvicola amphibius. Next base: position 7,853,989 of record NC_052050.1, read on the forward strand.
TTTCTAATTTCTGTACCTCCTCCCCATTCTGGGCCATGCTTGCCAAGAAGCTGCCTCTCCCCCTGTGTCCTGGGTTCCTGTCTTGCCTCCTGAGAGTGGCACTTTATTGATTTAATATTTTTGAGACTTTTGTGCCTAATTTTCTATTTGATATATTGTGTTCCTGATGAGAGCCACTAACTCCAATAAGCTTCAGGCTCCTTGGAGTCCAAGGCTAGAGAAGAAGCATGCAGAGACCCAGGCCCTACAGTTTCTACCAGCCTGAGTCCCCTCCATGGTAATGTCTCAGTTTTGCTTTTCAGGAAAGGGCTCCTCTCTTGGAGCCCCACACCCTGTCCTATCAATCACCACCCGTCCCCACAGTCCTGGCCTGGAGACCCCTTTTCCTGAAGCTGTCCTCATCCTTCATTCCTGTTGAGCTACTTCTCAGCCCTTTCACCAAGGCACGTGCCCAGGAGGAGATCAGGCCAGCTATCCAGGGAAGTACAGACATCCCTCCATACACCACTATAGATCGACTGTCCTGTCTGTGGATAGTAACCATTGTTGCTACCAGGCAGGCCTGGTCCAAGCTTCATTCTCTGAGCCATGCAAATCCGAGGAACTTGCATCCAAAGGCCTAGAAGTAGACCTTGTATGAGACAGGCCACATGCCTGTGGAGCCCAGTTTACTTCCCTCCCCGTGATCCTGGGCACTTTAGATGTTTCCTGGGGCCCAGGATCCCTAAATACAGCCGTTCCATTGTGTGACACTCCACCCTTTGCATTACATACCCCACAGATGGGGCTCTGTTTCATCCTGTCCCAACACCTGCACTAAGAGAAGTGTGACAGTCACATTAACAGCAGACTGAGGCTCGGGGCAGAGGGGGCTGTCCCAAGGGTCTGCAGGCAAGCATAGGCCAAAACCAGCTTCCCAGGCTTCCTCTTACCATGCCTGAGCCCATGAACTAGGGCCTCACGCTGGCTTTTATACTGCCTGCTTCCTGGGGAATGACTCCAACAACACACTGCTTTTTATTCAATGTCCTCTCCCTCTGGCCCCTCCATGTGGCTCCTTCCCTTCTTTCTGCTGCTGCATGCTGGGTGAACTCATTTTCATATGAAATCAGACAAAGGCAGAACAAATTAGGAAGGTGAGAAAGCCCCAATAAATGCTGAGCCAGCAGGAGTTGGGGGAGCTCTGGCCTGGGAGCATCTGGGATATGGACGACAGACGGGTGGCCCACCACAGTGTCCTCACCTGTGAAATGGGGACATCCTAGCCTCACCCTTAGAAATAGAAGGAAGGGGGCCAAGAGGGACAGGAGTGGGACACTCAGCGGCTTGCCCATCACTGACTGTCAGTCCTGGCCTTTGACCTCTATGTGTTAGCCTGGGGACCAGTGCCCCTGTGTCCACTTGCCAGCAGGGAGAGCCAGGCCCTGGCACTGTCCCATCTTCAGAAGGACACCGAACACTTGGCATGCAGCCCAGGCTCCACACCACAGCCCACTCCCTTCAAACCCTGGGGACCCAACCCTTCCCCCTCATCAATGTCCCAGCTTGAGTAAGGAGGGGTACCCTCACAGTGAAGCTGGGCAGCAGCTGCAGGAGGCTCACAGGGCATCTGTCAGCAGCCATTTGGCAGTTGGCTAGCCTGAGACCACATGGGTGGAGTGAGTGGAAGCAGAGGGGATGCCACAGAAAGGGTGTCTGGGGAGGCTGAGCATATGGTAGCAGCCGCGGCTTGGCATCCTCCATCCACTCTATACTGGGGGAGATACTGGGCCGCCTAGCTTGTCTCCTCATTCAGACCTATTTAAGGAGTAGACCAGAAGCCCAAGGAAGCACAGGAAAGGACCTTGAATGGGAACTTACGTCTGGGACTCTGTTACTAGCAGATGGGTATAGTGTTTTTGAAAGAAATATCCCTCCCAGGCTCAGACATTTTAACACTTGGTCCCCAGCTGATGGAGGCATTCTAGGGAGGTGCAGCCTTCATAGAGGAAGCGTGACACCAGGGTCCAGTGTTTGGAGTTGATAGCCCTACTCACATCCAGTCCGTTTTCTGCTTCACACTTATGATTAAAGACGTGATCTCTCGGCTTCTTGCTTGTATGCCTCAGCCCCATTGTGATGGACTCTGATCCCCCTGCAGCCTTAAGCCAAAACACACCCTTTCTGCCTTAAATTGCCACTGGTTGTGGTGGTTTTGCCACAGTAAGAGAAAAGGGACCAACACAAGCAGTGTCCTCAAGTTTGACCTACCTAGCCAGCCTCAGTTTCCTCAATTCTCAATTGGTTATCATAGCAAGAGTCATGCATCACCTCAGTTCTGCTGAGAGCTTCACATTTGTGAGCCTTGATATTCCTGAATTTGAAGTGCTGTCCTTGTTACATCCAGAGGGATTGAATTCAGACGTAAAGAAGATGTGTGTGTGTGTGTGTGTGTGTGTGTGTGTGTGTGTGTGTGTGAGAGAGAGAGAGAGAGAGAGAGAGAGAGAGAGAGAGAGAGAGAGATCACTTCCTGCTGGTTTTTAAACTTAAAACCAAACAATCCAAAGCTGGAGAGATGGCTCAGTGGTTGGAAACACTCATTGCTATTGCAGATGACCTGGATTTAGTTCCCAGCTTGTACAAGGCCATGGTGACTCACAACCATCTGTAACTCCAGAAGGCCCTCTTCTGGCCTTCACAGGAACTGCACACGTGTGGTACACATACATGCATGCAGGCAAAACACTCACACACATACACTCCAATAAATCAATGAATGTTTAAAAATTTAAACCCAACCTCAGTTGAGGACTGTTCCACCAAATAATTTTGCTAGCACCCTAAAAACAAGGAACCCTGAGAAACAGAGTCAAGGTGTGGGGTCTCAAAATTGCCGAATGTAATGTGCTACCCTGGGAGTGTTTGGAAGTGATAGCGCTACTCACATCCAGTCTGTTTTCTGCTTCACGCTTATGATTAAAGATGTGATCTCTCGGAGTTTTCTCCTAGTGATACCAAAGGCCAAATGGAATGTGTGCTGTCATTAATAAGAATGCACCAGCATTGGCTCACCCCCTTTAGCAAGGGTACCTGGTGATGTAAGACATTCCCAAAGAGGGAAACTGCATATCCCATACATGGGAACTCTGACTGTTTTCACAACTTTTCTTACAATGAAAACTTAATCAAAATCTGTTCCTACTGCGAAGCATTGCCTTTCATCTGGGCACACTGAAGTTGCTCTCTTCGATTTTCTGTCTTCTGTTTAACTGTTGAACACAGAAGTGGTCTGTCCATTACAGAAATGATGTAAGGGAAAGATGTCTTGTTTGGGCTCATTGCTTCGCAGGGCGTTAGTCCATCATGGTGGGGATGGCAGTGTTTGTGGCTGCAGGAGTGTGTGGCAGAGGCTCTCCACATCATGGTGGACCAGGCACCGGGGACCAGCAGCCATGCTGCATTCTTCCAAAGCCCACTTGTAGTGTTCTACTTCTGCTAGCCAAACTCCACCCCTTGAAGGGTCCACAACCTACCAAAATAGCGCCACCATCTGGGGATCAGGCATTCAAAATGAGCCTATGGGGGAGTGTTTTCACGTTCTCCCTAAACCTTGCTTGCATGCCTGCAAGTAGAGTCTGTGGTTTCCACTTGATTCCCCAAGTATGTGCTATGGTTGTCTAGAGTAAAGGAGGCAGGGAAAGCCAGGAGTCGGCAACAGAGACCCTGACCCCACAACCCACTACTGGGTCTCACAGTTGCTCATGGAGGGGTCTGTCTGTGCAAGCTGAACTTCCTCTGAACCTTGGCTTTGTGGGGGGAGGGGCAAATCAAGAAAATAAACAGGGCAGGGCAGAGCCCCCCCCCCCGCTATAGATGTTTATCAAACAGAGACAATGTTTTCCTTTCTGTGTGTGTGGATGTGGAGCCATGTCCACAGAGCCCTGGTTCATCCCACAAGAAGGGTCCCTGAAAAGCTATGACCAAGTTCTCAGAGGACCACAGGCAGCTCAGACCCAAAGCCAAAGGAATAGGCTAGAAACGTCCTCCGGATCCCACTGTCGCCTTGATTCAACTATTGGCATCTGCCCTGTTCTTCCGTCTATCTTTCCTCTTTTGATGGGCAGTCCACTGACTTAGCTGCCCCATGATTCTTGTCTTTATGGCCACTTTGCCTGTGGCATGCTCTGCTCTAGGCCGCAGAAAATTGTCCCAATGTAGAGAAAGCATACAGCCTTTACAATGCATGCACCATGTAGAAGAGTCAGTATTACTGATGGGAACAAAGGAAGCCCGGGAAGCAATGATAGGACCTGAGCAATGAGAAAGTGTCTTTAGGGAACAGAATAAGGGCTGCTGGAGCTAAGTCACCCACGAAGGTACCCTGAGGAGGTGACACTTACCCTGAGTTAACAGAGCTGTCCAGGTGGCGGGGAGGCTACCTATGTATCTCAAAAGAAGTAGTGGAAAGTGAACATTCGGCCACACAGGCTGCCAGGCTGAGTCCCCTGAAAAGAAGACCCCAACTTTTCTTGAGGGCTGGTGGCGGCAGATAGAAAAAAATGGTTTTGCTTTTTGTTTATTAAAATGAAATATAGATGAGCTAAACACATCTGCATTGTCCAACTGTGTTTGTGCAGGTCTGTGGCATTGAGTGTATCGTGGTCCGTGCAAGCATCACCCCCATCTGTCTGCAAACCATGCCACCCATCCCAAACTGGAGCCGTCTGCATTGAGCACCCACTTCTCATTCCTCTCCCCACTGCCCCCCCACCCCCATTTTGTTCACTATCTCTGTGGATCTGACCACTCTGGGGACTGCGTGTTCATGAAATGATAGAATATTTGCCCTTCTGTGGTTGGCTTAGTTCACTTAGCTTCATGACCTCAAAGTTCAGAAACAGCGTAGCCAGAGTCAACATTTTCTTTCTCTTCAAGGTTGGATAAAATTCCATTGTATGTGTATACCACATTTGTTTATCCATTCATCCCTCAGTGGGCAGTTGGGTTGCTTCTACTATGAACAACGGTGTGCTAGTATCTCTTAGAGACCTTGCCTTTAATTCTTCTTGATCCATACCCAGCCATGAGATGATGGGACCGTATAGTACCAAAGAGAATGTTTAGAGTATAGCAATGAACTAGGTTTGTTTGCTTTATTAAAATGCAAGCAGGTGTGGTGGTAGTAGTGGTGCATGCCTGTAATCCCAGCACTTGGGAGGCGGAGGTGGGAGCTCTCAAGTTTGATGCCAGCCTGGGCTATAAAACCAGACCCTGTCTTACACAAACAACCAAGATGCTCCCTGGTAGACCAGTGGTTAAAATCCCATGCTCCCAAACAGACAAATGAAAAGTTTAAAATGCCCACCTAATTGCTGAGGGACAACTAATAGGCAGTTTGGGGGGCAAGGGCTACAGACGGGAAATATGTCCCAGGTGAGAAGTAACATTGGGTTCATGGAAGTGGCTGGATGCTGGACTATGCCTTGGTAGAAATGACCATAGGACACACTGACTAACTGTCTGTGGAGCTGACAGAGTCAGGATCAAGGACGACTCCTGGGTTTGGAACTGAGCTGACCTGGGTCTGGGTGGCAGCAAGCCCTCCTCCCTAGATGGCAAGCTGTGGAAGCTTTACTGGAGAAACTGGGTCAGGGTAAAGTGTGCTCCAACCATATTAGTTTCCCAGAGCTGCAGTAACAAAGTGCCACCAGCTGGGTGGCTTAAAACACCAGGAATTTATTGTCTCCCAGCACGCAAGGCCAGAAGTCTGAATGAACTTGAGCCATCAGAGCCAGGCTCACTCCCTCTGAGACTCTGAATAAAATATTTCCATGTTGGCCCCATTCAGCAGCTAGTGGTGCCATGCTGGGCTTTCTCTGGGCTACCAGCTGCAGTGCTCTGGTCTCAGGCTCTGAGGTCCCACATGGTCTCTCTGTCAGCATTCTCTTTACCCTCTTATTAGGACCTGACCATGCCAAACTAGGGTCTACCTCCATGCTACCAACTTGATGATATCTGCATACTCACTGTTTCCTAGTAAATGCACTCTTGTGTATGCACATAGGTTATATGACATGTTAGGCGGGCACACATGACCCAAGTGAGAGGTGACAATGGGGCTGGGGAGGTGAGTGGACTCTGGTATACCTCTTGGTAAATGTGACTACAGGACTTACCTAGGTCACAGCCTCCATGCCCCCCCCCCCAATGCCGTGACCTCCAGGGTCCCAGCTTTGGTCTCTCCTCTCCCCTCCGGGACCCTCATCCATGTCTGCCCCCCTCTATCTGTGCTTAGTAGAGCCCAGGTAACATGCATGCTTAACCCCCTGCCTTCTGTTGTCCTGACCGCTGCTCCCTCTCTCCCGGAAGCTGTCTCCCTTCAAGAACAAAACAGTAGTTTCTCACTTGCCTGCCCAGAGTTGTTTTGCCTCTTGAAGGAGCCTGTACAATGAGTGATGGCCAAACAGATGTCAGGTGACAAGGAAGTGTCCCCAGTGCATCTCCTTAGCTCCTCAGGGAACTCAGGAGACAGAGCAGGTGTAACCTGAATCCTCTCCTGTTTGCAAATGGGGACTCCAGAGGACTCAAGACATGGAGGCTGACCTATCTCTTCCCTTCTCCTGAAATCACCTGTCCTGTCTTCTTGGGAATTCTCTATATCCAAGGTGTCAGTCCCAAATTACAACAGCAATAGATCAGAAACTAAGGAACCCACAGGTGTCCGCAGCACCAGGTGGGTGGAGGAGGGGGCAATCAGAGACCGGGTTTCTAGTTCCACTCGGCTCCTAACCAGACCTCGCTCTAGAAAGTGGGGAACCCCATAGCCAAGCTCCTCTTGAGGTGAAACTCTAGTATCCTGTGGGTGTCAAACAAATGTTGCTTCCCGTTGTCGTCTCCTAACGTGGCCGTTCTCGTTTCCTAACGTGGCCCGGTGAAGCTTTCGAAGGAAGCAGATGTCCTTCTCTGGACTGCAGTGTGACTTGGGCTGGGTCAGCCCCAACTTAGCACTGTTTGCGAGGGGCTCAGAAGGCCTCCTGTGTCCATCTTTCTAAATGGCACCCGTCCTATAAACTTGGTGGTGTACTTTCTGTTGAAAATGTACTTGAACTTGCTAAAACCAGCCCCACATAGTGAGCATCTAGCAAAAGGCCCTCATGGATCCTCTCAGAAGATAGCAGAGATAAGGGCAGACTGACAAACACTAGGTAACAGTATCTATAGCACCGACCAAGGGCCAGATAGGTCAATCTACTGACTTTCAGCTCTGTGACCTAAGGAAATTGTCCAGCCTTTTGTGCCCTAATTCTCCCACCTAGGGGGAAAAAGCACAATCATGACAATAGTCCAGACCTAGGTGTAAGTATTTATTGAGCCCTTCCCACCAGACCCAGACATCACAAGTCTCTGTCTGCTAGAAACTCTCCAAAAGACCCTAGGCTAAGTCACTGTCCTTGCTCTGCAGAATGGGAAGAAAGCTGCTCATCCTGAAGGGGTAGGTAGGTCTTGGGTAGCACAAGGGCCCAGCCCTCCAGGCCAAATGCATCAGGCTTCTGCCTTCTGCAGCCTCCACCCCCTCAGCCCCAGAAGAGCTCCTGAGCTCCTATCCACCGCAGGACCAGCCTTTCCTCCCTCCCATCCGACAGCTGCCTCTCCATTAGCAGACCCAGAGCCCCATGAAAGGAGCCCTGTGAGCCTGGTCGGGTCAATAGGTCTCACTTTGGGAGATAAAAGCATGGGGGTGGGGAATGATGTGGGAATGGAGATCGGGTGGGCAGGGACTGGGGCAGAGTCGGGAGAGTGAGAGAAATTGAGTTCCGAGAGGCCCAGAAAGCAAAATTGACAGATTGGAAATCTGCTTTGATGGCCCCTCCGTTTATCCCCCTCGTTAACAGACGTGTCCATTTGGCAGGGGTGAGGGCGGCAGGGCAGGAGGCTGGCCGGGTTTCAAGTTTGATTTCTCGGGGCTTACGATACATCTCTCTTTGCATAAAAAGGGATTAATATTTGTGCCTAAGTATTAACTGAGCACCCAGGCATGAGCTTGCAGACACACACACACACACACACACACACACGCATGCATGCACATGGGCACACACACATACACATCATTATCATGAGCTGCCAACTGGAACCAGTATAGTTGGAGACCTATCTTCAGTCTCCAAAGCTCCACACCCCAGGTTTCACTCCTGCCCCCCCCCCCACAGCTGGCTAGAGGAAGGCTTCTCTGGTCCCTTATGTAAACAAAGAACAGGGACCAAGATGTTGATCCCATTATGGGAGGATTAGTTACTCAGGAGGCCTGGAGATTAGACTATCAGCCAGGAGGGGGAGGAGGAGATGAGGGTGGGGGGGGTAGGACACCCGGGGAGGGAAGGAGGGGGCAGCAGTTGCGTACATCATCTTGCACCCTATTTTAAAAAGGCCCTTCTGGTCAACTGTGTCACCTCCCCTAGTGTGACTCTGATTATATGGCAGAAACTAGCTATATACCATTAACGTTTCTTTCTCTTCCTAGCCCCTGGGTAGGTGGAGTGAGGACCTCAGTCTACCTCAGAGAAGGACAGCAGCAAATGCCTCTAAGTTCCCTAGCATCTGGGTTCTCCTCAGCCCAGCCTGTCGCCGTTCTCTATATCCCCACTGCCTGTTTTAGATGGGTTCCTTCTTCAGGCTAGCAGTTCTGAAAGTTTGTTCCTTAGACTAGGGACTCTACAGTCACCTAGCTGCTTGCTACAAATGATGGCTCCTAGAGACGGCATGCATTATGCAGTAGTGTTGTAGCACATTGTGTACGGAGACTGATCCTTACCCAGGGGACAGAGCAAATGCAGCCCCGGTATGCTCTGGTCACAAACCCCACAGGGCAGGGCCTGAGGCTTGTGGCCATGTAAGGAGAATGCATAGAAATCACGTGAAATGAGCACAGTGCTAAGCCAGGCGTGGTAGGGAGGGGAGAATTAGAAAAGATCCTCAGTGTTTGACGTGTGTGTGTGTGTGTGTGTGTGTGTGTGTGTGTGTGTGTGTGTGTGATGGGATGCTTGAGAAGGTCAGAGGGCAACTTTAGGGAATTGGCTCTCTCCTTCTTTTATATGATGTGATGGTTAGCTTGAATGGTCAACTGTACACAAGTTAGACCTACCTGGGAAAAGTCTCAGTAGGGACTGTCTTCCTTGACTTTTCCTGTGGGCGGGTCTCTAGAGGGCTATCTTAATAAGTTAGCTGATATGGGAAGACCCAGTCTACTGTGGGCAACACTATTCCCTAGTCCTGAGGTTCAGACCGTGTAAGGGTGGGAAAGGCCAGATAAGAGCAAGCAATCAACCATGCATACATGCATTTCTCTCTACTCCAGTTAGCTGTGATGTGATCAGCTGTCTCCAGTCCCTGACATTGTGAGTTCCCCAAACTGATGGACTTTCACCTGGGACTGTGGGCTAAAATAAGCCCTTCCTCCTCGGAGTTACTTATTGTCTGAGTGCTTTATCTCAGGAACAGAAGTGAAACTTGGATACAGGGGTTCCAGGACTTGAACTTATGTCACCAGGCCCACGTGGCAAGTGCTTTTGCCTGCTGAACTATCTTGCTGTCTCAGCTGTAACCTTTACAGACTGTTTGTGCCACCAACTGTTGGCTCTCCTCCTGTCCCAAAGATGTGTCCACGAGGAGCAAGTAATTCAGTCCATGCTGCTGTGTGCTCCAGGGACTCGATTGGTCTGACCCTGAATGGGTCATAAGTCGAGGGATGTCTGCTCCCAAACCTTAGTTAGGTGGCATACAGGTAGATGCGTTCTGAAGCCACTACCCACCATGCACCTCTCTTCTCATTCTGTGTCCCTTGATGTCCCACTGACCAACTACAAGGTAGGCAAAAGCAGCCAGTCAGAGTCCTTCACCTTTCTCCCGGAGTGTCCGAGCTAGACACAGAGCAGGGTACTGCTGGCTTCGAGGACAGAGGAGGAAATGAATGGCATGATTTCTTACGGGACCACCGGACTGCACTGTGCCCACCTCCCTTCACTCAGCAGGCGTATGGAACAGCAGACTGTAGAGCTATCCGCTCGTTGGCCCTGGTGGCAGCCATTGTGGTTAGTGTTTCCAGCCTCACTTCCCAGAGGAGTACACAAGCTCAGAGAAACAATACAGCAGTTCCTAAGCCACACAGCCAGCAAGTGGCCTAGAGGAAACTTCAGCCACCGTGTGGTGTGATTCCCATAACCCTACACTTGAGGAAGATGCTGGGGGTCGGGGGCGGTTTGCGCAGGACATGTGCACTGTGAGGGCAATCCCAGACAGGGCCCTTGGGCTGAGATCACTATAGACCCTCTGGTCAGGAGTGCAAGTAGGAGTGTGTGGTGACTGCCATGACGTCACTAGGAAAGAAGCAGGGGCCACGGCTTCACTCTTGCCTGTGCAATTGCAGGTTGTTCTAGAGCCTCCCTGGAGAAGCCTGGCTGCTCTGGGGACTGCAGTTCCCCTCTACCTGGCTTCCTTCCACCCTGGCTGGCAGCCACTGGTCTCAGAGCATCCCCACAGGGAGCCCTAGGAGACTGGGGGAGTCCAAGGAGCCAGTCCTGCTGCCCAAGGCCTGAATAGAAAGGAACTTTGAGTAATAGCAGGCAGTCTGCCGGAGAGAAAAGAAGAGAGGCCAGAGCTCAGGCCTTCTCCCGGTCCAGGCTGTTGTTAAATGCATGGCATCAATCCACGAATCACAGAGATTTCTTCCCAGTCCAGTCCCACGTCCTCACCCAAGCCAGGGCCACCCCTCTGACTTTTTAAGGTCACAATCTGTAGCTTCTCTTCTACCAATCTTTGCACCCCCTCCTTTTGTGTGTCTTTGGTCCTTCTCCATCCCATCAGCCTTTCTTCCCACACCCCATTGGATCCCCACACCCTCCTCTCAATACCACTCCAAAAGCCCCCTTTAGCCCCACCCTCTTTGGGGAATGCTCTTCCCTAGGATCCTGGAGCAGAGGGAATCGCGTTCTTCTTCCAAAAAGTGGGCAGTTCTGTGTGTTGCTGCCCATCAGTTCATAAATGCCACTCCCCCTCTCTCAGCGGTCCACTCCACCGTGTCTACTCATGGACCGGTCTTCCCCCAATCCGTTCGTTTAGATGTGCATTTGTTTATTTATTCTAGATTGTATTGAGTTTTCTCTGCCTGTTCCTCAGTGCACTGTGCTGAGGAGCTGAATAAAAAGAGCCGGCAGCCCAAACCTTCTGGAAGCTTATTGGGAGGAGGAGGGAGGCGGGGTGGGAGCAGCTGAATGGCGCCTTGGCTCCAAGCAGAGGTGCAGATGTTGCCCCCGCATCGCTGCGCTCTTCCTGCTGCCGTGTTGTGTTTGGGAAGTGATGAATTTCAGCACCAGCTAATTAGTCTCTAATTAGCAAGTGGAGTGTAAACAATCACAGCAGATGGGGGAGAAAAGGCATTAGCAATAATGACCCTTCTTGGGGGCACCATCTCTGAGACGGGCACTTCCTTGACAGAGCGGGAGCCGGAGGGCAACTTAAGAAGGCCTGCTGATGACAGGCTTGGCTGGGGTGCAGGGTCTCAGGGAAGGTACTGGTTGGTGCCCTCAAGGCTTCCCCAGTTTGCCTGGGAGAGCAGGTCCCTTTCCTGAAAGAGTTACTATAGTCAGGAATATAGCCCATGTTGAAGGCCAGAGCACCTATAAAAGTGAGAACTTTTTTCTTTTGCTTCAATTATTATTGTTACATATATACATACATATAAATATATGCATCTGACTTCCTGAGTACATTTGGTGTTCTTGGTATATAAATATATGTTTTCAGGGCTGAGCACTTGGTATTGGATAGCCAGTAAGGGGGCTCATCCTTGGGGATGATTAATTTTCCCCCTTCTTAACTGTCATTAATTGCCTGTAGCTCTTCATCTAGGGTGGGACCCCATGAGACTTCCCCATCTATGTTGGCATATCATCTGATGTTATCATCGCTCAGGTCTTATTTAGTCTTATCAGCTACACTGTTGATGAGATTTCATGGGTACAACTTTCCTGTCCTATATAGAAAATACAGTCTTCCAGCAGATATACTATAAATGAATGTGAGGACAGGTAGGAGCATTGGTCTAGACTCCAGAGAGAGGCATGGCCCCTGGTTGGGGTCTGTATCCAAGGACCTGTAGGGGTATGAAAACATTCCCCTACTTCTGGGGATATAAATCTATGTTAATGAACCTGCTAAGTGGTATGTTTGCCTGCTCTGGGGTTGTCCCTCAAGGCTAGGCAACCTGTTCCTGAAGCCTGGCCAAGCCACCATGCCAGTCAGCCCCTGGGGGACTTGAGAATATCCTGGCTCCCAGCCTGCCTAAATCCTTGGCTGCAGGGCCAAGGATTCTGAGGAATTGGGTCAGAATGGGTTCCTGGCACCTCTCCAATAATATGTACCTAATGAAAAGAATACTGGTAAGATGTCCTTGATCTTCTAAGATAGACTGTTGCCTTACCTGCATCCTGCAGAGTCACCAGGCTTCCCCAGAGAACTGGATGAGAGCATTCAGCCTCCAGGGAGACAACCAGAGAGGACCAGAGGCAGCGCATGAAGCTGAGAAGAGAGAATGGATTTGATGCCCAGTCTCGCCCTTATTTATTATGTGTCATCTAGGCACATTACTGGGCTGAGGATCACAGGAGAGTTGTCCAGTGTGTCCCCTGTAGCTGAAGAAGCTGTGTCTGACTTCTCTGTCCAGCCCTTTCCTATGTCCCAGAATGGCAGTTATAGTGAGATAAGCCTTTCTGCCTCTCTGCAAAATGACAAAGCTCAGCCTCAGGCTGAATCTCTGATGGGACAAGAAAGAGTTACCATCTAGTCCCTATGCCCATTTTCTGGAGAAGCGTCCCCTTCACAGCTGCTATTACAGGCCTAATTAACAGGCTTGTTTGTATCATCTGCCTGGCAGTCCGCGTTGGTAAGAAGGGCAATTTCACTGTCTGGCAACGGTACCGTGGCCCTGGCAACTTGTTAGCTAAATTGGTTGCATCCGCCCTGGATCCTGAAGGAAGCAGGCAACTCTCTAAAGACGCTGCTCTCCTCTGCCATTGTCCTTGCCACCTGATTCGGGTCTGGGAGACAGACAGCTGCCTGCCTTTGCAGCCTCCACTTTGCAGAAAAGATTGGACGGTGCCCTTGGGTTGGAGTATGGAGTAGCTACTCAGCAAGCTTCCAACAAGGGCCGATAAGTGGCAAGGACAAGGTGTGGTGGTTTGAATGAGAATGCCCCCACTGGCTCAAATATTTGAATACTTGGTCCATGTTGGTGGGACTGTTTGGGAAGGATTAGGAGGTGTGGCCCTTGTTGGAGGAGGTGTGTCACTGGGACAGACTTTGAGGAAGATTCATGCAATTCCCAGTATTTGCTCCTCTATCTATCTATCTATCTATCTATCTATCTATCTATCTATCTATCTATCTATCTCTACCGCCTTGAGTTGTGGATCAAGATGCTCTCAGCTGTTCCTTTGCCCTGCTATCATGGACTCTCACCCCCTGGAACCATGAGCCAAATTAAATGCTTTCTTTGGTGAGTTGCCTTGGTCCCAGTGTTTTGTCACAGCAATGGAAAGTAACAGAGACACAAAGCAAGGCCCCCAAGTATACAGATCACCTTGCTCAAGCCCCAACTGGGGTTCCTCAGTCTCTGACACGTTGAGCTGGGTCACTCCTTGTGATAGGCCTGTCCTTGGCAGTGTGGGTTGTTCTAGCTGCCAGCCTGCCTGCCATACCACCTTGGCTGTGGGACCAGGGATTCTGAGGAACTGGCCTGGAACCCAGTTTCTGGAACCTCCTCATATTCCAAATGAAGGCAACACTGATAAGAAGACACTTTGAGCATTATTGTGTCCTGCTTCCTGCAGGGAGGACTGGAAGAGAGCAGTTAGCCTCCAGATCAACAACCAGAGAATGAGAGGATGAACCAAAGATGCCACTTATTGCCAGGGCTGCCCCCTAAGGCAGTCTTTCTCATTGAGAGTCAGGAGAAGCAGAAAATGGGTACATGAGGACACTGTTATAATGGGGCATGGCAGAGGTGATCACAGGTGGTGAAAGATGACCTGAACCCTGTAGGGTTCAATGTCAAAGTCAAGTAGGTGTGTGGGAGCTCAGCAGGCAAGAGCCTGGAAGGGCTGACAAGAGTGCAAGCCAAGGATAAGCCTACATGGTTTAAGAGGTGCATTGCGGCAGAGGCAGGCGGATCTCTGTGAGTTCGAGGCCAGCCTGGTCTACAAGAGCTAGGTCCAGGACAGGCTCTAAAAAAAAGCTGCAGAGAAACCCTGTCTCGAAAAACCAATAAAAAAAAAAAAAGAGGTGCATTGGTTACTTTTTCTGTTACTTTAACAAAATATGCACATCAGCAACTTAAGGAAGGAAGGGTATATTTGAGCTCACAGTTTGAGAGTCCAGTCCATCATGGTGGGGAAGGCATGGTGACAGGAGTTTGAAGTGGCTGGCCACATCGCATCCACACTCAAGTGCTCACTTTTCCCCTTTTTATTCAGCTTATACCTCCAACCCATAGGGCAGGATTGCCCACTACTTAAAGTGGGTCTTCATTCTTCAGTTAACCTAATCTAGAGAATCCCTTACAGGCCTGTCTCCAGGTGGCTCTAGATTCTGTCAAGTTGACAATATTAATTGTCATAATAGGAAACTACAAAATGTCAAAAATCTATTTAACTGGTATTTTCTAAACATCTGCCACATGTGTGGTTAAATAATAGAGAGGTCTGTGGATTCTTTGCTAAGATAGAGGATTTGACCTATAGACCATGGGGTCCTGTGCATGTGCAAGAAATTTGAACATGAAACACATAGTTAGATATCCCTTTCATTTAAGTAGACCACCGAGCTAATAACAGGTGGTCAGAGGTCAGCGAGGGCCTGGAGGATGGATTCCAGAGCAGAGAAGAAAGAGGCAGGGCTGGGTGACTTACCAGCTTCAGTAACACTTAGGGTGCAAACCCAACTGGACTAATTGCTTAGTTATTTTTTAAAAGTGTTTATTAGCTACTGCCTGTGGGTTCCACGCTGTGTTAAATACCAGGGTTAGTTCAGTCATCATAACATGGCAGCTGGGCTCACACACAGTCTAGTGGGTGAGTAGGTGGTGGAGGTGGCAAGAAAAAGACACAAAGCTACCATTGTATCCAACCTGGGTAACTTGGCCCAAAGTGCCACTACCTGTACTAGAGAATTAAGCGAACCCTACAAGTTTACAGGACCTTGAGTATTGTGTTGGATGTTTTATATTTGTGAACATGATGACCACCAAAATATAATTAATTTATTCAGGCAAGAAGTGAGGATTGAAAATAAGGGAGGTCCATCCATTACACAGTGGCTGAGACCAGAAATGCTGATATTCTCACCTAGGGAAAGTGATGGTCCCAAGTGGAAAGCTGGAGCCTGTGATATCTCAGAGGATGTGGAAGAAGAAAAGGCAAGGAGGCAGTCAGGGGCTTGGGTAGGATCAAGATAGATAGTGGTGATAGAAACCCAGGG
The DNA here is from genome assembly GCF_903992535.2 of Arvicola amphibius. Classification (NCBI taxonomy): domain Eukaryota; kingdom Metazoa; phylum Chordata; class Mammalia; order Rodentia; family Cricetidae; genus Arvicola; species Arvicola amphibius. The sequence goes on from NC_052050.1 coordinate 7,869,496, forward strand.
TCAGAGAGAACATGGAGGAGATAACTGTCAGCAAACTCATGGCTTGTGACAACCATGAAAACAGACAGAGGGAGTTTAGGTAAAGAGGATTCCCAGGAGTGTGACTGGTGATTCCTACCCAAAGTTACCACAAATGATTCACTTCTTAAAGGAAATACTGTGCATCTTAGTCCATTTTCTGTTGCTCATAACACAATACCACAGATTGGGTAAATTATGAAGAAGAAAGGTTTATGCTGACTCTCACAGTCCTGGAGGTCCCAGGTCAAGGGGCTACATCTCCTGGTGGACTTCTTGCTGGCAGAGTCATGAGATGCTGTGTGGTATCCCCTGGCAAGAGACACAAGATGGTATAGATGTGATTTCTGCTTTCTCTCAGCCTCCCTATAAAGACAGCTGGATTGCATCATAGGGTTCTACCCTGATGATTTTATCCAGTCCTAATTACTTCCTTAAGATTAAACCTGTAGACACTGTGGCCAAGTAAATCTCCATCTTTTAAGTTTCCACAATAGGAAATAGAACCAGAGTGAGTTTTAAGGGGAAAAACCATACTGAAGCCACAACATCATGCCCTGACATATGTTAGAATGATAATAGGAGGAATTTTTATCAAAATAGATGGAAATAAGCCTGTGAGATATATGAAAGGCAGGCATTTGGTACTGCTGTGTGACACAGTTGTTGTCATCTAACCAACAGTAGAGGCACCATCCGTAACCAGTCTTTGTCAAGGCTTTAAAAAGCCCCTACATGTGTGTAGGGATATTGGTATCCCATGTATCTTAGGGAGAAGAATATTACAAATGAGACATCAGAAATGAAACATGGACTCTAAATAAGCTTGCCCTTCTTCTTCTAGTTCAGTACATGAAAGGACAGGTTCATTCCCCCTGGACCCATGTCCATGTAGATAACATTCAGTGCCTACTGGGCACTGCACAGGGAAAATGGGAGTAGTTCAGGAATAGAGAAGTATCTCTCCCCACACTTTATACCAACTGTATTAGCTTTTTTGTGGCTGCCAAAACAAGTTGCCACAAATCATATGGCTTAAATAAAAGAGATGTATCATCTGAAAACTCTGGACCACAGATGTCTGAAATCAAGGAGCCAAAAAATGTTGTTGGTTTCTATGGAGGCTTTGGGGGTGAGCCTGCCTCAAGCCTCTCCTAGCTTCTAGTATCTGCTGTAGTCTTTACTGTATTTAAACTTTAAACATGCCATTTTAACCTCTGCCTGTCTTCACAGGCTTTTCTTCTTTGTGTGTCTCACTTTCTTCCTTATAAGGGCCCTTGTCATTGTGTTAAAGGATCATTTTATTCCAATGTGACCTAATCTTAACTACGTATACCAGCAAAGACTCTAGTTTTCAATGAAACCATATTCTGAGAGCTGGATAAACAAGAGTTTTGATAAACACCATTCAGTTGGTTTCTTCGGGCCAGAAATCATGAAGACATGAGAGGCATGATCACCCATATAGTATCCAAAACCAGAGACATGGGTGCTCTCACTTAGGGACATGCCAAAACAGAAGACTGGGACCCTCAATATTCCAGAGGCCAAGAAGGCAGAACAAAGTGGGAAGATAGGAAAGGAGGAAAGAAACCAAATTTACTGTGTTGATGAGCCACCTCCCATACCAGATTCCTTGACTGGCTTGTTTACCATTACGCACTTCTTTCTAATGCCACTAACCCATCTCCAGATGAGAACATCAAGACACAGAGAGATTCTGTTGTTGCCCAACGTCTCCCAGCTCACCATGCAATCCCTGTGCATCCAGCCTGGTGTTCTCTCCACTATATCTCAGCTTCCTACATCCTTACCACATATCATAGCCTGACTCCCTGGTGCCTACTCATAAGCACTTCTTGCTACAAGCAAAATTACCTCATCTCTCCTCAGAACCATCTTTCTTCTGGATAGGGAGATATTTTCCACATATGACTGAAAAGAAAGCTAAATCCCCCAAAGTGGGTATTTACAGAAGGTTCAGAATGGCCAAAATGATCTAAGAAGACTCAAGAGGGAAAGAGATGGAAAAAACATGCAAGCCCCATGAGATCCAGCAAGAAAAGTGCTGGAAGTTGGATAGAGTGCAGAGATACAAAAGCAAGAGAGAATCCTAGGTAGTGCTGCTTCCCTGGTTCCTTCCACCTATGTTGGTACCATAGTTCAAAGGGTAATGAACTCACTGATGGTACATGTTATCTGTGTGCAGGAATGGCCTAAGGGATTTTCCCCTGCCCAAACACAGAAGATCTGACCTTCAAGGGATAAAGGCATTATGTGCACATGAGGCATGGAGAGATGGGTCTGTTGTCCCACCTGATAACCCTTCTCTATAGAGAATGAACAGAGGAGCCATGAAGAAATGGGGGTGGGACTGTAACTACCTTCTTGCAAGAATACAAGGTAAGCTGCCATCCTTGTTCACCTGGAGCTTGGCATGGAGGCAGGTGTCCTTGGGACAAAAGTCTGAGCCAAGGACTTTCTTGGCCAGATCTGAATGTGAGTCCTCTTCTGCCACTCACATCCACATGACCTTGGGCACATCCTCTCTGTCAATTCACTGCTGCCTCCCCATCTGTTAGAGGAGTGATAATGACCTAGAAAGATTGGCATATGGATGTGTACATATCTCAAGCACCCGGGACAACCCGGCATCTTGCAAATTGGCATTATGTGGTTGCTGCCTCACTGCACCTGCAGACTATGAATAGGGCTGATCTGGAATGGAGAAGGAACCCCATGGGACAGACCGGAGAGATGCCTAGAAGTTCCTAGCTCATCACTCTCCCTTTCTCTCTGGGGAATTTTGCAAGGTACACAGCCCATTTACCCCTAGATAAGCTAACTGATAGTTCCAGAGTCCCAGCCCTAGACATGCACCTGAAATTCTAACCAGGACATCTAATGGACCAGCTATCCCCAACTGGAGCCAGCACCTTTGCATGGGTCCACTCTTAACCTAGTGTGTTCCTGTTAGTACCTAGGACTCTCATTTCCAATTCTTCCCAGTCCTGCCTTACTGAACTATCTTCTGAAGATCCATATGGCAAAAGACTGGATCCCCAACAAGACGCTACTTGGCAGTGATGGTCATTGGGAACTTGTCCTTTAAAAAGTTCTGTGGAACCACAGTCTCTTCCTTTCCCTTATTTACTCGCTGGCTGTGAGATGAGCAATTTCTGCCCTGCCACGTGGTGCACTATCCAAAGCCCCAAAGCAATGCGTCCATGGCCAAACTCTTCCCAAATTGTGCCAAATGAGCGTTTCCTCTCATCAGTTGCTATCCTGGATGATGGACATCTGACTCACACATCAGACAACCCTACCCTCTCCTCTGCTGCAGCTCCCAAGGCTGTTTGCTCCCCACTGCTTGCTACCTTCCTCCCTTCTCCCAGCTCCCCGCAACCACCAGACTCCAACCAAACTGCCTGCTCCACTCTCCGCTTCATTCTCCCAAATAACTACAGAGCAAAACAAACAACTCCAGAGGAAAACAGAGTGCCACCTGGAAGGTCATTTTCTTTGTTCCTTCTCTATTGCTGTGATAAAACACCATGACCTAGGCAACTTATAAAAGAGCGAGTTTAATTGGGCTGACAGTTCCGTTCCAGAGCCTGAGAGCTTATGATGGCAAGGAGCAGACGTGGAGGCGAGTGGCTGGAGCAGTGACTGAGAGCCCACATCCCGATCCACAAACAGGGCAGAGGTCACTAACTCAAAATCGCACCAGACCATTGATTCAAAGAAGACCCCTAGAGACATACTTCCTCAGGAATCCCACATCCCCAAAGACTACAGCCACCAATTGGGGATTAAGTGTCCAAACACATGAGCCTATGGGAGTTATTTCTACTCAAACCACCTCAGCCATCTCTGTCCTGGATCCTCGCTCATCTCTCAGTGTCCACCGTGCCATTTTTAGTTCACGTCTTACTGAACTTCTGGGGGTGGGTGGCTATGTAACCTCAGTGGCTTCCTGTGGCCCTTGAGATAAAGCCAGTCTCTGGCTACAGCCTGCTAAGAAGGCTAGGGACAGAAACTTGTGCCTTTTTGGAACTCTGTTTGCTCTTCATTCACCACAGATGCAACTGTGGAGTGTCTGATGGCTAGTTCTAATTGTCGACTTGGCACAAGCTAGGATAACCCGGGAAAAGCTTCTCCACTCAATAGGGCCTGTGGGCATGACTGTGGGTGAATGCCTTATTTACTAGGACAGACCCAGCCCACTGTGGGCATCACTGTCCCCCACACAGGGTCCTGAGATGTGTAAAAGTGGAGAAGCCACACTGAGCACAGAAAGCAGGCAAATGTGCATGCGTGCACTCATTCTCTCTGCGCTGGACTGTGGAAGCGATGTGATTAACTATTTCAAGTTCCTGCCATGACTTCCCTGCAGCGGTGGACTGTAATCTGAAATTATAAGATGAAATGAGCCCCCTTCTCCCCTAACTTGTTTCACGTCAGGGTATTTTATCACAGCAGTGGAAACGAAATGACTACGAGGCTCCTTCTGTCAGGTGTGACTGGGCCAGGCCACCTTCCCTCCCATCCTCCAACATGCCTACGGGACCTTCCCTCTGTACTGGACACAACCAGCCAGTACTCGTTACCTGGCTGTGACTTGGGATAAAAATGTCACCTTTGGGGGCTCTCTGCTTTGCACCCCCATTGCCCTGTCACCCCTGTCCCATTGCTGTCACATCCTTTCTTCACTCTTGCAGCCTCGATCGCGAGCCTGAGTATCTATAGACACAGCTCCACGAGCTCAATGATTTCATCCTCTTATGCCACTCCCACTGCTGTCCCCAAGAAGAACTGTCCTTCCACAGACTTCAGTTTAATCAACGAACCGATGACTCACGGCTGCCTTGTCTCTTTCCTTTTGTGGAGTTTCCCTGGCAGCCCTGCCAGTCCTCGGTGGTCCATGCTGCCTTGTGTGTCCATCGCCCGATTTCTGTACCTTCCACAAGCGTGCTTGTGATGCTTCAGGGCCTTAGTCATCTCTTGCCAAATGAATCCTATCTCTGCAGCCAGCTGGCCATGGTCTCCAGGCAGGGGTGGTGCTCCCAGAGCCTGGTCCTCAGCTGAGCCATACACACTAAGCATGAAAAGTCGATGGAATAAGTTGCAGTGCTGAGAGCCTTATGCAGAGAAGCCAAGGGTCCCCCTCACTCTATCCTCATCCAAGGTCAGACAAGAACACCTCAGTCTCTTCTGCCTGCTCCAGGTGCTGGTCTCCCTGGAAGAAGCTGGAGATGAAGGCCTTGGTTAGCATGAGGGCCTGGGTGAAGAACCACCCAAACCATCTTCTGTGTATACACGATGCTTTCTAAATTATTGTGGTTTCTCCATTGCCCTTTGGGTGATTGCCAAGCTCCTTAATGCTATCTATAGACCCTTTATTCTCTGACATGACCCTTCCCAAACACCCATCCATCCATCCTTCCTTTCCTTCTTTCCTTCTTTCCTTCCTTCCTTCCTTCCTTCCTTCCTTCCTTCCTTTATTCATTCATTCACTCAAAATCAGGAACTGGCTAGGAGAAACACCTACATCTTCTCTAAGGAAAAAGATTCTGGTACCCACATGCCATCCTCTCCCCAGGTGAACAAGCCAGCTTAATGAGACTAGATGACTTGAGCAAGGTCATGTGGCATCCTCTTGGAGAAGCTAGGTGTTGGATTCAGCTCATCGCACAAGGCCTGCTCTTCAAGCCAACAGGTCCTGGCTCCCACCCAGCTTACACCCTCCCACCCATCATGCCAAAAACCAGTAAAGTTCCCAGAAGTCACTGTGTCTCTTATACTCCCTGACGTTTGCACAAGTTGGATCTTCTGCCAGGTCTACCAGATCCTCCCCCCAGCCTTGAGACACCTCCTTCCCTTTAAAATATTGTTTGGGGACCCTTCTTACCCAGTAGCCTTTGCAGTACACAAGCTCTGCCCCCTTGGCAGGCCTCGCCTGTCAAAGGCTTTGATCTCCAGTGTGTTGTCTCTATGTCAAGTGATTCCTCCACCACCTGTGTACCTGTGAGCTTTTGAGAGCTGGGGTTTGCTCCTCACTGGCACATAGTGAGTGTTCAGAAAGCACATAGTGGGTGTTCAGAAAGCACATAGTGGATGTTCAGAAAGCACATAGCAGGTGTTCAGAAAACACACAGTGAATGAGCGGCATGGGCTGGGTGAGCAGACCTGTAGTACATGATTCTGTTATGGCTCAGGGCTGAAAGCATTTATGTGGAATGAGTCAAGGGCACCAAAAAATGGGGGCGGAGGTAGTCCATGAAGGCTTTGTGGGGAGGTGAGGATGGAGGAGCCAGAGAAGGAAGGGGATCTGCCGTGGAAACCCTGCCCAAGGCTGATTGAGGGAAGGGGGGCTAAGGCGGCCTCTGCCCCGCAGTTTTCCTCCACCGCTCTGACACCCCCGATCCCATTATTTCTCCTCTGTCCTGTCTCCCATCCATCCTGTTGACAATCTCACATGGGGCTGTTTTGGACCACATGTTTTATCCCCTGTCACCAGCCACACGGCCCTATTATATTAATTTATTGTCCTTTCCAGTAACTTGTAGCCTTCCTGTAAACTCCCCTTTTCCCATGCTGGGTCAGCCACTGCCAAACCACAGCTCAACACTTCCCTCCTGCCCAAGACTGGGGGCAGGCAAGATGCCAAGCCGAGGTTTGCCTCCAAGGACCCTATTGGTCTGTTCCTCATGAAGGCCCTTTCTGGTACCCTCTATCCCCCTGTGTCAGTTCCCAAAGGAGTTCTTTGGGCTCACAGAGCTAATAAAGAACCCTCTGCTTCCTCTGGCTTCTCACTTTAAACTCTTTCTCCCTTATTTCCTAGTGTCCAGGGAAGACTGGGTACCCAACAGAAAGGGGAATGGAGCCTAGAAAGTAATCTGGTTGGCAGGTCACACAGGACCTAAGGGACATGGGTGTCTTTACAGCTTGTCACAACCATGTGAGGCAGATGATGGCTTGGCCTCTGGTGGCAGCTAATTTCTCATGAGCTATCCCAAGCTAGCCTTGGCCTATGGAAACTATGGTAGCAAGTTGGAGCCTTTGTCTCTGCCTCTCTCAGTGCCATGGCAGGAGGGGACATACCTGGAGGTGATTTCTTTGCTTGTCTGACACACTTTGTGCCTTTTAGGGATCAAACAGGGGCTTGCAAGACAGACAGTCCTGCACGCAAGCTATGAAGCCCTCACGGCCCTCTGAGAAACGTGGGTGACCACTCTTGTTTTCGGGTATAAGTTTTCTCATTTTAGAGTGGGGCCATCAAACTTCCTGGGATGCAGGGATTACACACAAACAGCACAGAGACCATGCCCCTTCTCCAGACCAGGCCAGCCACAAGAGAGAAGGGACAGCAAGCATATGGCTGTCACATCACTCTCTGAATGAGAGTGTCCTGCAGGAAAAATAGTGGGGTACAAGGAACATCTTATTCAATTCCTGGGAACAACATATATCCCATCCAGTGCCCCTACTCCCCCACCCCCAGCTACAGGAACGAGCAGGGCCTCTAGTTCTGGGAAGGAGAAGAGGGCAGAGAGAAGGGTGAAAAGGTCATGGGGAGGGGATCTAGTGCTCTCCTCCCCAGAGGCCCTGGCTTCCAGGGAATGAGTTGAAAATGGTCCGTGATGCAGAGTCATCTATCATGTTTGTGCTGCCTGCCAACCTGCCAATCCTGCCACCACGGGCTCCCTGCCACTCAGGACAAAGTCACTTACCATTAGCTGTGCTCTAGTCCCCCTGCAGAGAAGCTGGCATGCTGTAGCTAGGGCACAGGGAGGGCAAGCCGAGGCCTGTGTTTAAGATGACCAGTGAGAATGGGAAGTGAGAGGTGGAGGGCTGGGAGTCGCCATGCAACATTCTAGAAATAAGAGGATTCTGTTTAGCTATTCCTTCGTTCTAGCCCCTTTTGAACATTCTGGGCAAGCACTTTATGACATTTAGAGACATCGTTCCGGGTTGCCCTCCAGTGGGTTTGTGAGTGAGCACACAGAGACTATCTCTACTGGGGGACTGTCCAGAAAACCTTCTCATAAAAAAGGACTCTGTGCAAAGCTGGCTGGTATTTGGGTATGTTTGTGGTGGTGAATTAGCTTTCTGGGGCTCCCCTAAGGCACCCCAAGTTAGTGGCTTGAAACAACAAGCCCTTCTCATCTCCCTGTCCGTCTTGGCTCTCAGATGGCAGAAATCAAAATGTCCCCAGAGCCATTTGCACATTCCCTATAGGCTATTGGGGAACCTCTGTCCTCAACACTCCTGGTCCCTGGCTCCAAGGCCACCTTCAGAATCATTTGCCTGTGACTCTGCTTCTGTCCTCATTGGCCTCCCTGGGTATTTCTGTGGCTGTCAACCTTATCAGAGGATGTCCCACCCCAGGACCCTTATCTAAACCTAATGGTGTCCGCAGAGACATCATTTTCAAATACTATATACATTGCCCAGGGATGGCAATTCATAGAGCCCTGGGCTCCATTCCCAACACAACAGAAATCGGATGTGATGGTGCTTGCCTGTAATCCAGGAGATGAGGATAGGATCAGAAGTTCAAGGTCATTCTTAATTGCAGAACAAGTTCCAAACCAACCTAAGACACATGAGACCCTGCCTCAAAAAATGATAACAAACAGGCCACAGTCACAGGTACCTCGTGAAGGGTTCTGTGTACCTTTATGAGAGACACAATTCAACCCATAGCAGGGTTCTACAATACATGTTTGGGAATCCACTCTTTCTCCCCATCAATTAGTGAAGACGGGGCTATCTGGAGGCCAGGGGCTGGGATGGGGGAAGAATCTGAACTTAGAAAGGGGCAGTGAGAGTCTACTGAGCCCTTGCACCCAACTTAGAGTTGGGGAAATTAGCCTCATTCAAGTGAGAAAGAATGAGAGGATTAGGAAGCCAGCATTCAAGTTCTCCGTTAAACTCCTGTGCCTCAGTTTCTCCATCTGCCAGCCAAAGAGCTGTGGGCTGGATGAATACCACAGCTGGCTCTCCCTGGAAAAGCTACAAGGGGAGGCGGCCAAAGGATTCTACCTAACAGGGACCAAGCTGAGTCCCCAGCTGACCTGGCCTCCAGGCCAGGCTCCTCTGACTACCAGCTAAGTCTCAAGAACCCCCCTCACCCCACCTTCAGGAGGGTCCAGGAACCCAGAGACAGAACCCCAACTTATTTATGCGAAAACCACTGCCCTGATGGAGCTGTTCGTTGCAAAATGACCTGTTTTGCCTGGTGGCTTTCTTCATCACTCTGTCTCTCGTTTCAGCGACAGGACTCAGGCGTCTGTGGGAAAAGACCCAGGGGTGGGGAGGCACTTAAATCATGAGCATGTTGGCCTCTGTGGCACTGACTCTCAACAAAAGCCAACAAAGGGGATTGACATGGTCCCACCACACACACACACACACACACACACACACACACACACGCACACACACACGCGCACACACGCACACACATGCACCCCCAAATAAGCCAGTGCAGCTGTCTTTCATGTCCCATCTGCCCCTGCGAAGCCCGGGCTTCCTGTCCCCATTCCAAATGCTCTGGACCCCGAGGCTGATGAGAAGCAGTTGGAACCCAGGCCTCTCTGGCACCCAGAGATCAGACTAGCACCCAGGATGGAGAAGGTGCTCCTGGCATTGGACAAGCCAGGGGTGGGCTGCTGCAGACTGAGCCCAGTGGCTGCCTACAGAAACAAGCTGTTGCAATTCCTAGGCATCCCCTCCTAAGAGCTGCCTGGGACTGGGCATGGGGTCAGAGGGCCAAGAGGGTTAGGGTCTGGAGAGGTGGGGGAGGGGCTGCACCTGTCAGCTGAGATTCCACACAGTACCAGAGCAGGCAATTCAGTGGCATCACTGTCGTGGGCGGCACCCCATACCCATCCTACTTCACCCCAAAACCTTCCCACCACACCACCAGCAAACCTTGTACCTATTAAAAGCCACCAGGTCCATTTCCCTTCTCCCAACCACTGCACATCCACGTTTAGGGACTAGCCCGCCTTGGGTGTCTCATGGAAATGACATCATGCTACCTGGCCTCATTTCTATTCTAGTGATAGAAAGAGCAGAGAGTGGGGCTGGAGCTCCTGCAGGCTCTGCCTGAGCCCTGCCTCCGGGGAAGACTTTCCAGAGGCAGTGGGTCAGTCTGCCCATCCACAGTCTTCCCTCCGTAGGGCTCTGTGTCTACAAACTAATGACCACTCTCCCAAGGTTTGGGCCTCTGCACAGCAGCCCATATGGTGATCTCAGGCAAGTTGTCCCATCCCTCTGGGCCTAGCAGTCTCTGCTGATGAAGCCTCAACAGGCTGCCCAAGCTTCAGAGGAGGGAAATGGAGTTCCTGGTGGAGACGGGAAACCACTTTCTTTTTCAAGACTTATTTTTGCTATTTTAAATTATGTGCATGGGGGCAGGAAGGGGTTACATGATTGCAGATGCCAAGGGCGGTCAGGAGTGTAGGATACCCAGAGCTGGAGTTATAGGTGCTTTTGAGCTACCTGCTCTGAGTGCTGGGTACCAAAGCCCTCTCCAAGCACAGTATGCATTCTAAACCACAGAGCAATCTCTCCAGCCCCAAAGGGAGCTACTGTGTCCCCTACACCTGTTCCAGCAAGGGCCTAAGACTGCCGGGACAGGGGTGGATGGCTTCACACCCAACTGCCAGGAAGGAGGCCAGGAAGATGGGCCAATGGAGCAAGTTCTTCATTGTGCCAGGGAGGGGCTGTATGCAGCTGTGCAGGCCTCTGTGGATAATCCAGCTTGTAAATTGCTTGGGGACTCTAACTGTGGAAAGGGCCATAGAGCCGCATGTGTTATTATTTATGATAAAGCGCAGAGGTGCCTGCCAGGGACTGGAATGGGCTGAGCGCTGCGCACGGGATGGACGGCAAATTGAACTCCAATTTTCTGCTCCGCAGTCTTTGTTACACGCCACAAAGCGCCGGTACAGCGGGGTCACCAGCCTGATGAATGTGTGCTCTTCCTCGTGGGCGGGTTCCATCTCTCAGCCTCTATGTAGGGAGGGTAGTTTAGCTCCTGAGTTGCTTTTTCCTCCTCCCTCAACCCCAGCCCTGGTAGATGCCTTACCTGAGATCAAATCCAGCCCTGACCCTAAGAGAGATCAGAGTCCTTGGCAAGTTCAAACCCTGTTCTGTCATTGGTGTTCACGTGACCTGTCTCTCTCTCTCTCTCTGCAAGAGCTTCAGATGAGAGAAATAAAGAGGTGGTTGATTGCAGGCCCCACCAAGGCAGCTAGAAGGATTAAATGAGACAGGAGGAGCTTGCTCACGTGGATTAGGCCCTTAGCCCATGCCTGCTTTCCTTTCCTTTGTGGGTTTAGCTGCCCGATGCTGACACCAGGGAAGCAGAGAAGAAAGAAGCCAGGGAAATTGAGTGGAAAACCCTGAAAGGATAGGGGGAAGGGGAAGGGAGGCTCAGCTGTCTTCCACCGGACTTTGGATATTGTTTCATGCTAGGGTTAAGTTTGTCACCTCCCCGAGTGCCCGTCCACCTGTCATCTGTGTCTTGGTAGGTGAGAATCCTGATTTCTGGTAAAGAAATACAGAGTTGTTCCTGGGAGTCATACCAGCCAGACTCAGAGGACCAAGGGCCCATTCTTTGCTGCACAGCCTTCTGTGTCCTGAGGATGTGTCTGAGGATGCTGTCATCAGCCATTAGAGTGGACTCCTGAAGCCTCCGGACTGTTCTCTCTCCAACGCATCTTTCTGATCTGTGGATGGCCAGTGTCTCTCTGTCTTCACAGTCCTCTGACTCAGTGGGCGATCTGAGAACTGGTACCTTGTAGGGCAACATCACCTGGGAGAGTGGCAGGGCTGGGGTGGGGTCAAATCACAGAGACCCTGGATTTGGAGACAGCAAAGCCCCTGTGCTGACCCTTGATTGATTTGTGAGCCTCCTGGGTCCCTCCTATAACTAGAGAATTGCCCCAAGCGTACCACCCCGCACCGAGGTCGTCAAGGACAGTGTGTGGTCCGTGCAACAGGATCGAGTTTCTCGAGAGGAATTCCTGGAGTTGGTGTAAATTTTTATTATCAGTGTTTTACGGCTCAAATGACTCTGACTACTCCGACATGATAATAGAACCGTTAGGCAGCAAACATCCTAATCAATGGGTAAGTTTAATCTCTGAACCCTCTGGCTGAGGTGGGAGAAAGGGCTCCCTCCTCCTGTTAATTAGAAAATAAACCCACGGGGAATGAGAACCATCTTTTTTCCACGCCAGGCTGGGGCTGATCCGATGTTATTCACCTTCGCGGTCCAGGGCGGAAGGCTCCGCTGCGATACTGAGCAAAGGCGAAAGGTGACAGTGGCCTCCTTCTCGCTGATGCTTTATCAGAGCCACATGCAAGCCATAGCACCAGCTCCTCTTGCCAGCTGCAGGTGTCAATCTAGTTTCCAGGAGAGGAGACTGAGGAGCAGGGAGTTCATGCCTAGGGTCACGTGGCTAGGGAGTGGGAGGGCCTTCTGGAGCTGAGCCCAAGAGGTCCCTTTCCAGGATTCAGTAAAGTCAGGATGCACTCAGCTACTCAGATCTTGCTGTAGCAGAGCTGGAGAGGCATGTGTAGGGATCCTCTTGGATGGCCAATCACTAAGAAGAACATATCATGTCCAGGTCTACAAGTCACCTGGACATGTAGACATCCTGCATGCAGTCTAGTGCCTGGCTCTGGCTAGAAGAAGGTTGGAGCTCCTCAATCTGCCTTCTAGCACATGACTTGCGGTGTGAGGGTCACCTCCATATATCTCTGATTCTTGTATTGCTGGAAGGGGCATACAGATGAGAGCTCAGGAAGAAAATTCAAGAGAACACTGCATTTGAATTTCATGAGATGGATCTGAGACCCATGTTTTCCCAGGGAAGAAGGAGCGAAAGGGATTTCTGTGGGATAGAACAGTATTGCAGAGGCCCTGGGGGAGGGCTGCATGGTGTATCGGGAGCAGCTCTCCGAGGACTCTTGGCCTCTGCCGCGAGTGAGCTGACGGGCACAAGTTGCCATGAAGCATCCTGTGAGTTTCCTAGATTGGCCATAACAAACTCCTACCAGCTGAATGACTTGAAACTTACTGCCATTGTTCTACAGGACAGAGTCTGGAGTCTGTTGGCCCTCTGACGGCTCCGGGAAGAGAGTCTTCCTCTTTCCTGTTCTCCGTGGCTTCCCCAGCAATGCCTGGTGCTCCGTGGCTTGTGGGTTCATTAGTCTAGTGTCTTGCTGTCTCAAGATTCTCAGACCTTGTGTTAACTCTCCTCTTCTGGTGGTCAGACTTTGAGCCGGTGTGACAAATCCCTGAGGATTTGGGAGGAAAGATTCTTCTTGGCTCCTCACATCTGTGGTTTCAGTCCAGAGTTGACTGGCTCCCCTGTAACAGACACAAAGCCAAACACCATGGCCGGCTGCCCATGGTAAATCTGAGCTGCCCCCGTCATAGCAAACAGGAAGCAAAGCAGAGATGGGAAAAGGGGTGCCAGAGACAAGGTTTGTCTTTCAAAAGCGTGACCCCTAATGACCAACTTCCTTCAACAGACCCAGTTTTTACAGTTCCGCAGCATCCTGGTAGCCTATTTAAATTCTGAGTCTATCAATGCACCCACCCACTCAGGAAGAAGAGCCCTCATAATCCAATCACTTCCCCAAACCCTACTCTGGATGTTTCTGCCTCAGGAACTAAGCCTTCAAGCATGGGCTTTTTGGTGGGACGTTTCCTGTGCAAACCATAATCCCATAGCTCCTTTTAATATGCACTGGCACACCCTAGGCAGCACTCCTCCCCTGGATTATATCCCTAGCCCATTTATTCATCCATTGAGACAGGATCTCACCAAATTGTCTAGGCAGGCTTTGAATTTTTTGTCCTCTTATCACACTGTTGACATTTGAATGAAAAGTGTTCACAGGATCATATATTTTCAAATACACTTGGGATTTGAAATCAAAATCACTTGGTCCCCAGTTAGTGGCATTGTTTGGGCAGGTTATGGAACCTTTAAGGGGTGGAGTCTTGCGGGAGGAAGTTCATCACTGGGGGTGGGCTGTGAGGGTTTATAGCTTCTCCCCACTTCTTGTTCTCCCTCTTTATCTCTGCTTCCTGTACAGGGATGAAATTCGATCTCTCTGCTTCCTGCTTCTGCTGCCATGCTTTTCCTGCCGTAATGGGCTTTTGTCCTCTGGAATAGAGAAGCTAAAATAAACCCTAAAGTTGTCTTTGGTCATGGTAGTTTATCGTAAGAGCTGAAAACAAGGTAATGAATAGGTCTATGTCTCCTGGCCTGCATTGCAACCTCTTTTATCAACATCCATCACATAGAGCTAGTTCTGCTCTTGTGTGGCTTCATCTTCTCTGATTCCATCAGCAATGATTCTGTTTCCAAGTAAATTCACATTCTGAAGTTCTCGGGAGGGGTTTTTCAGGGGAGAGGGGAGGTGTCACTGTTCCATCCAGGACAGCCATCACATAAGTCTTGTCCTGAAGGTAATATTTTCACCGCCCATGGCTTTAGGGAATCCCAGAAGACCACAGTACTACCAGGTCTGGTCATTCATTCACAAGATGCTCCCAGAGCCCAGGACCCTATACCAGACCCTGTACCTGCTGGGGCTGTAGACAACCCGGAGCCATCAGCTCAGTCCTCGGGCTTCCTCACCGAATGAATATACTTCCCTGTGTCATTCTTTGACTGGCCATCCAAGGGGTCCAGCCTGAGGGAGCCTGTTGGGTAATGGGGTCAGGCACATGCTCCCCTTTCCCTAACTGGATCCCTGCCACCCCAATTACAATTCCCTAGGGCTGTGTCGAGGCTAGGTTATGCTGGCTGCCCTGGTAGCCAGGCCCCCCTAATCAGATTAGATGTGTATTCAAACAAATTGATGATCCGTTCCATTAGATGCTTTTGAACATGCTTTTCTGAGCGAGAAATTCATCCGTCCACAGCTGTGGAGGCTGCGGTGGAACTGATTGCTGCACACTCGCAGGCTCCCGGCGTCAGAAGGTCACTAGCTCCTGAAGGTCACAGGCAAGGATTAGATTAAGGAGGGCAAGAGCCTTCTTTCCTGGCTAATGAAGCACTTGGCATGCGGACAGCAACAGGCCAAGCAGGGCCAGGCATCTGCCAGGAGACAAGGGAGGAGCACTGATTAGCGTCTCATTTGTGGGCATGCATCAAGAGAGTGGGGGGGGGGGGGCACAGGAGTTCAAGGCCCTGGCTCAGGTGGGGTAGGAGTGGGCAAGCAGGTGTGCCAGATATGAGAGCGGAAGCGAGGGAAACAGCTGGAAGTCTGGGACTCTTCCAGGGAACACCTGCTGTGCCTCCTCTGCACTGTGTACCCCCAAAACATTCTGCTGGAGAACAAGGGCCAGGAGGGCCCTGGAAACCTCCTCTTGAGCTATGATAGCCTATTCCTGAGGCCCCTGCCCAGAGTTAAAGCTTAGTGCTAACCTCTCTGCACCCCATATATCTGGGCTTCCATGCCCAAAAGACCTGTAGAGTCACAGACGTTGTGCGGAAAGCCCCATAAAGACTTATACAAACCTAGCCTGCCTCTACCCCAGACCTGAACTAGCTTAAAACCATACCATTTGGAAGCTTGAGAAGGCCTGCCCTGAGCCTTAGCTCTCTTTCTGACCTGAAGCTTTCCTCAGGTACTCACCAACCAGGTTTCATGCATCCAGGCTTCCAAGCCAGACAGCCCTCCGGGAAGCTGTAGAGGTCAGGACAGAGGTGGGTGACCAGGGGATACAGGAGAGAAATTCCTGAGTCTCAGAACCTTAGCGTTCTATAACCCTGGTCACTTGCTGGCTCGCTTGGGCTCTTATTAGGAGCCTGGAGGAAGAAGGAGTGGAGGGCATTCGGAGCTGGAAGGGAATTAGTCTCTGTTTAGTGGCTTTTGAAACTTTCTCTGAAGGGCAGAGGGAGGCCCTTTGGCTAATTAGGAGCCTGACAGAGAATGCCTTCACCCCAGCTTCTCTTCTGCCTCTGGCCAGTATTCCCAGCAGGAATGGCTCCATGGGAGGTGCTAGTCCTGGGCCAGACTGAGAAGTGAAAGCCCCTAAAAGATGAGGCTGAGAGAGTCTGGCCAATCAGGAGAAAGATGGTACTATTTAGCAGAGGGACTGTCGGAAGAGGGCAGTTTAAATTGAGATTAGCTTCTGTATGGAGCTATTCAGCTTTCAGCCTGGCTTCCAAGGGTGACAATGAGGGTATTTAGTGGCAATGTCAAGAGGAAATGGCAGTCAGGGCCTCCTGACCTGACACGGGAAATTAGAAAGAAGCCAGCACTAAGACCTCTTGCTGGCCTCTGCAGGCAGCAGTTCATTCATGAGAGTCGGTCTCTCATGACCGGGGATGCCCCCCCCCCCACCGCTGTGTGACACTCCTGGATCACACACAGGGCCTGTTCTTCCCGTTCTCAGCACAGTTGCCCCGTGACGGTTCTCACTGCCCACACACACTCCTGGGTGCTCATGGATGCATACCCAAAGCGCTGGAGGTTGGAGCTCAGTTAAAGCTTGCTTGCCTACCATGCACAAAGCCCATAAGCCCAGCACCACATACACCAGGCATGGTGATGCGTGCCTCCAACCCCAGCACTGTGGAGGTAGAGGCAGGAAGATTAGAAGTTCAAGGTCATCCTGGGCAACAGAACAAATCTGAGGCCAACTTGAGCTTCAAATACCTGTCTATAAATAAACAAATACGGATTTGACGATTTCTGTACGGGCAGTAGCAGATTCCGTCAATGGCACAATGGTGGCTCACAATGGTTGTTCTGGGGTCCCCTCCCATTGAGGAGTCTCGTGCTGGAGATACAGTCATTCTTTTGCTGGGTACCCTCTGCATCAGCACGCAGGTGTCACAGCTCCGAGATGCTGCCATCCCACATATGCAGAAGCAGAGACAGGGAGCTGCCTTTGGAGAGCTGGAGGAATGGGAAGGCTGTAATAGAATTGTCAGGTTGCGCTCCATAGATAGCATACCAGGTCTCAGCCACGGGAGGGGTGTGTCCCCCTGGACACCCTGCACTCCACTTGAGTCCATTGGGTCTTGCACTCTCACACCTTGGCGGATGAGGGGGAGGGGTAGGCTGTTGTGTCTTACTTCACCTGCTTCATGCGGAGCTCAAGCATCGTCACCCTGTCTGAACCATTTACATCCCTTACCCATTGCTACTGCTTGTTTAATCTAATGGAGTTATGAAAACATTTTTTATGAGGCAGGGTCTCACTATATAGCCTTGGCTGTGTTGAACTCACTCTGTAGACCATGCTGGCCTCGAAATCATGGAGATCCACCTGCCTCTGCTTCCCAAATGCTAGGCTTCAGGGCCTTGTAATACTGTACCCAGCTGAGAACATTTCTTTTCTTCAGGCAACTCAGATCTTTGTCTGTGATAAGTGTCGAGAATGTCTTCCCCCAGTCTGTCATGTGTCGCTGCTTTTGATGTGTGGGTTTTCTCTTCCCTCTGAAGAATTTTCGTAGAGTTGAAGGCATCGTCTGTCTCCTGACCGTCTGGAGCTCTCGTGGTACTTAGAAAGTGCTTGGCAGCGTCTTAACTCTACCAGCATTGTGTATTTTTAAACTTTTGTGATTTCACCCCTCAAGTTCTTTTAGAATTTCATTTTCATGTTTAAAACATCAATCCCTGCAGCGTTTATTTTGAGGTAAAGTGTGAGGAAGATATTCAGTTCTATGTTTTATTCCCACATGGCTCTCTGGCTGTTCCAAAGCCCTGTGCTGAGTAATTGATCCTCCCCACCCCTCACCCCCACCTTGATTTGCAATTCATGTGCTTTCACCATACATTAAACGTCCTGTTATAGATTTGGGTTCATTTCTAGGGTCCAAGATCATGTCTTCATCCCAATAATCATAAAGACCACACTGTCTAAGTGATGGCTACTTTATATTACACTTTAGCATCTGGGCTAGTCTTTTCCCCCATGGTCCAGACTTTAAAAAAATAATTTTTGTTTTTGGTTTGGGGTTTGGATTTTGTTTTGCTTTGTTTTTGTTGCTGGCTTGTTTGTTTCGTTTTTAGCTTTCTAAAAGAAGATTTTTTAAAAATTAAATTATATGTCTGTGTACTTGTAGGTAAGTGCAGGTACCCAAGGGTCTAGAAGCATCAGGTCCCCCCGGAGCTGGAATGACAGACAATTAATTATGAGCTGCCCAATATGAATGACAGAGACCAAACTTGGCTTCTCTGCAAGCGCAGGACATGCTCTTAACCTGCATACAAGTTGAGCCATATCTCCAGGCCCAGTTTTTAATCCATTTGAGGGGTTATTTTATATGAATTTTAGAATCACTTTGTCTCATTTTGTAAAAATTGGGGTAGAGGGGGAGCAAGATGGATCCGTGGGTACCAGCTCTTGCTTTGCAAGCCTGGTGGATGAGCTTGATCCCTGAGCCCATGGTGGAGGAAGAGACCTGACTTCCACAAGTGGTCCTCTCACCTCCACAGCATGTGCACTAAAGCAATGGACACCTGTTCACATGTTCGTCATCATCGCTGTTGTCAATTTAAGTATTTTAATAAAGATGGGGGGACGACATGCCTGTAATGTTGATTCTATTTACCCAGAATTCTCTGTGCAGTTACCCTTTCTTGCTGCAGGAGCCTAACCTGTCTGTGATGGACATATAGTTCCTCAGATTGAGCACAGCCTCGTTGGAAAACAAAAGCAGAGGAGACCTGGCAGCCTCCGCTACCAGAGTACTAGTTTCTCTGCATCACAGTGCACCCATCCACATTATGTGACGGGTGGGAGCAATCAATGTCTTCTCTTAGGCATGTGCCGGCTTCTGGTCTGTGCTTATTACTTTATTTAATCAGTGCTCTGTGCCCATTTAGTCTTTGCAGTAAACTTGCCCCCAGCTTACTGCTTAGTAAACTGAGGTGCAGAAAGTCAGTGGCTTCCAAAGCCTACGGTCTCTATGTTCCTGTGAATTTATGAGGAAACAGGAGACAGATTTCCAGGTACAGATATGCGGGGTGGGGGCAGATGTGCCCAGACACTCATAGACGTGCCAAGTACACATGTGGGCATATGCATACTGGTATGTGTACACACATGCATATGCACACACAAGCACAAGTCACACCCTCATAGTCATCCATCCTCCTGTGGACCACACCCCAGCTCCCAGCTTCTGCTTTAAGATGTACTTGGGGTCTACTGGTACACTTCTACACTTCCCAATGTTTCCTTTGAATAGAGCCTCCCTCCCAGGGTCCCTGTACCCAGAGGGCAAGAAGCACTAGAGCAAGGGTGACCACAAAGCAGTGGCCTGGGGAGAGGCACTTCCGTCCCTCTGTGTCACCTCAGGAGAATAACATGAAAGAAGGGATAGAGAGGACCAAGGCAGGGCCTGGTACCCAGCAGGTGCTCAAACATGGCCTCCCTCTCCTCCCAATGGCCATTATCTCCAGCAGCCACTGAAATCAAACCATCGGAGCAGGAGGCATTTGCCCAGGTTGTCCACTCCTGGGGCCTGGGCAGTGAGCTGGTAAATTCAGTCCTGGAGCAAGTGACCCATGAGCGGTCCCACAGAGACTAGATGTCTAGGTGCAGAGCATGCGTGTGTGTGTGTGTGTGTGTGTGTGTGTGTGTGTGTGTGTGTGTGTTTGCTCCCTCGCATGTGTTCAAACACACCCACCACCCTCCTCCTCCTCTCACAGTGCTGGCTCTGAGTCAGCCCTCATCCAAGGAAGGGATTTAATCACGCAGGGCTGGGAATGTTATTGTTTTAAAACAAACGAGCAATGACAGCCTCAAACCGAGGGTTTTTAAAACCGCGATTCAAAGGGCTCTTGAAAACCGCTGGAGAATATGAATGCGCCTTTGAAGTGAGAATGTGCCCATTTGTTAAGCTGAGAGCAGCACTGGCTGCCTCTTGAGGTGGTAAGTCGCTCTCCCTGGCAAACAGGTACCCACCGGCCTCTCTTTACCCAGCCATCTAGAACCTCAAAGATGCAAGCACCTCAGAAAGGACTCAGCTTTGGGGATCCGAAAGAGGTACCCTTTCAACTGCTCAGCTTGTTTTTGAGATCGGGTCTCATATAGCCCAGGCTGGCCTCCCTCACTAGCTAATATGTAGTCAAGGGGTGCCCTTGAACTGTTGATCCTCCTGCCTCCACCTCTTGAGTTCTGGGAGGAGAGGTGTGCATCACCATGCCTGGTGTGTAAGTGCTGGAGGTCAAAGCCAGAGCCTCCTGCATGCCAGGCAAGCATGCTACTGATTGACCTGCATCCCCAGCCCCCTCAATTGCTTTTTAGGCAGGTCAGACACAGGACAGCTGTAAAGAGAGCCAAGGAGACAGTCTGAAAAGGCCTTGGTAGTGCTTGCTCTCCAAGCTACCCTCGTGCTTGTCCTCTGGGGCAGGAATTCTAGGAAGAGCCCCCGACTTTAAACTGTATAATTTATGCACTCATAAGATGGAGTATATAAGTGGTGTACAAGGTTATAAGGTTTAGCGGTGCTATGTCAGAGCAGGGTCACTTGACTTGTCCCCCAAGAGCCCATTGTAGCTTTTACTGAGGTACAAATCAGTCCTTGAGCCCAGGTTAGACCTGGAAACAAAAGGGTGAACCTGAATGTGAGTGTCCCATTCTGGTAAGACCAGAGGATGAGAGGAGACCCAGGACCAGAGATCCTCGGGCCCAACCTAATGTGCAGATGGGCCCAGCACAGCCCTGTCCAGCCCGACAGTCTATGGCCCCTCCTCCTCTTCCTTTCCTTTGCTCCCTTCCTTAGTCCCAAAGCAGACTGTCAAGTGTTTTAGGGGCTTTCCTAGTTCTAGGCTCTCAGGGGAGCATGAACTCTGACCCAGTTCAGCACTGAGGATGTCAATGCCCACCCCTGCCACAGACACCCACATAGAACTAGATAACCCCATATGGAACATCTATCCCCGGAGGAAGGCCTAGGCCAGCACTGCGCCAATAATTATTTTGCTGTACCCCCTGTGTTTCTTCTTTATATCCACCGATGGCAAAACTGAGACTCTGAAGAGCCAGTGCTTACCCTCTGCCACGAAGCTGGCCAGCGTGGGATGACTGTAATAAGACAGTCGTCTGCAGATGCTGCAACAGCCCTTTCCACTGGCCTGGAGGTCGGGACACCCACCCTGCCCCACTGGCAACTTCCTATGTGACTCTGATCTCTTGGAATCCGTCGGCAGCTTATGGGTTTAGCCTGGGAAGGTGGGATTCGACCCTGTATCTGCCGCTGCGTGGTGTGTGGTCCTGAGTAGGCCTCTGGAGATGCTCTAGATGAGCTGTAGAGGTCGCTCTCTGTGGCACACTTCCTCAGGCTGTTGACACCTGGACGGGGCACACAGACTCAGAGTCTGGTTCTCACCTCTCTGCTATATGATCTTCAACAGGTTCTGAAGACCTGGCCGCACTGTGCCCTTTCTAAAACATACATCCCATCCCCTGCAGTCATGAGGTTGTTGTGAGATTCAAATGAGCATACGTGGAATCTTCTAAAATAACAGAACCTGTGAGGAGTAGGACTGCTAGTGATGTTCTTACCAGATGTTGACATCTGCCCACTACCTTGATCCATTCCAAGTTCCAAAGGCTGGCAATGCAAAGACAGCCTGGGAACTCTGCTCCTCGATCTCCCTCTCCTTCTCCCAACACCCTGATCTAATCCCATCCCCCACCCTACTCCACTTCTGTCCTCTTCCCCATAGGGAAGAAGGCTCCCCTCCATCCTGAGCCATTTGCCTGAGCAGTCTGAGTCTGGGGAATGAAGCATCTCACTCCTTTGGAAGGAGCTTGGAGCTTTCATGCTCCATGTGGCTGAGCCAGGCCAGACAGGGGCAGTGACTCTAAGGACAGTGTAGCAGCTACCTGGGCCCACATCCATAGCCCGGGAAGCCAGAATGGGGAGACTGAGGCTGGCTGGCTGGAGGCCAGCAGTCCGATGGCAGAGGGGCTAACTAAATAGGTTCTACTTTTGAGGTGCTTTCCAGCTTCCGGAAGGAACCCTTCTATCACTTGAACCTTGTGTCACCTCAATTCCATATGTTTCTTTTCCCCTTGTGTGCGCATGCGTATGTTGTGTCTATACATGTATGTGTACAGGTTCACTCACCCACACATGAACATGGAGTCCAGAGGAGGACATCGAGTATCTTGATGTCACTCCCTGCCTTATCCTCTCCAGACAGGGTCTCTTATTAACTTGGAGCTAGGCTGGCATCCAGCAAGCCCCAGGGATCCTTCTGCCTCTATCCCTATAACAGTGCTGTGGTTATAGGTGTATGCGCCAAAGCCTGGATGTTTATGTGGGCGCTGGAGATTGTAACTCGGGTCCTCATTCCTGCACAACAGCTGAGCCATCTCCCCAGGACCACAGCTCTGGGTCTTCCTAGTGAAGCTTACATTCCCTCCAGCTGAAACCCATGGGCATCCCTTTTCTTTCTTCCCTGAAGTTTTAAAACCCAGAAGCAAAGAATGAGAACTGGACAAGACTTCCAAAGGTGGCGGGGGCTGGGGGAACCAGAAGTGATGGATGCTGGGGAGGGTGGAGCAGAGGCAGAGGCAGAGGAAGAGGCAGAGGCAGAGGCAGAGGCAGAGGCAGAGGCAGAGGCAGAGGCTGGCAAGAGAGGAAAAAGTAAGCGGGCAAAGCTTTGCTTGGTAGGTGAGGATGCTGAGCACCATGCGCCAGAGTCACACTGGCCCAAGTTCAGGTCCTTCTCAGTGTATGACCTTAGGCAGGTTACCCAGCTGCCCCTGCTCTGTCTGCCTTGGGTATTGGGTGGGCCAACACGTGGGGTTGAGCAAGTGCTAATGGGTGGCTCTGTGCCCTGTTTCCCACAGATGACGTTCCACCGTACTTCAAGACAGAGCCCGTGCGCACACAAGTGCATCTGGAGGGGAACCGGCTGGTGCTCACGTGCATGGCCGAGGGCAGCTGGCCGCTGGAGTTCAAGTGGCTGCACAACAACCGGGAGCTGACCAGGTTCTCGCTGGAGTACAGGCAAGTCGTCCCCTCCCATCTGCCTGCACCTAGCGTCCCGCTATCCAGAGAAAGGAGGGTGGGAGACTTGGGTACATACACAGGTCACAGGCTCCCATGCAATACTCCTGAGAGGCTGGGACTGCCCTACTCTGGAGTTGACACCCTACTCTGGTGATGCCTACACTAGATGGCTGAGCGGTAGGCCTGGGTGTTGCCGATATGACACTGGATAGGGCAGAGATGGCATTGAGGATGTAACTAGTGCCTTCCTCACCTCACCTCCCCCCGGAAAGAGCCCCACCATGTCTAGAAAGTTCTAATGAAAAAGGCTGGACTCAATGGAATAGGACAAGCCGCAACACAGGAGACATGCCTTTGGGGGGTCATGTGGATGGGAGATGAAGGGGACCTGTCCTGAGTTTTGGAGTTCATGACTCCTCCCTTCCCTCACTCTGGCTGAATAGGGAGAAGCAGGGAGTGAGAACACAAAGTTAGCACAGGTGGATTTTTGCCACCAGTAATGTATCTGAGGGGCCCTCCCCCAGTGGAGCCTGGCCTCTGCTTACTTCCTGGCCCTACAGAACAGGGACGCTGGCTCCCTCCTCCCACTCTTATCTTCCCATCTCTGCCTCTTCTGATTGGCTCCCAGCCCCTTGCCTGTGATTAATCCCCAAGCCCGATGTGCATAATCGGTTTTGTTGGGGAAACAAGATTGTCCTGCCCTGGGGACGCTGATACAAATCTGTCACCAGGGATGAAAATGCAAATAAGAGGGGGACTCACCACCACCGGAGCAGCTGCCCACCCTCTCCAGATAGTCAGCCTTTCCATTATGAAGCAAGAAGGCCAGAGTTTGGAGTGACCTCCTTTCTCGGTCTGTGACCCCACTCTGGCTCAGCTGGTGCAGGCTGACCATATTAGCCAACAAAGGAGAAGAGGCCACACCATCCCCTCTGGGGAGGTTGTGTGGAGAACACCGCCAGTTCTCCTACAGTGAGGTGGGAGGTGAAGACAGGAGGTCAGGGGCCAGTTTGCCTCGAGTATGTGGTAGAATAGTAGAAACAAGTAAGGGAGACCCCCCCACTTCGAGACAAGGAAGAAGGGAACAACTCTCAAAAGTTGTCCTCTGACTTCTACAAGTGCTACGGCGTGCACACATGCATGCACAGCACACACGTACAAACTTTTTTTTCTTTAAGATGAGCTGTGTGACTCCAGAGCTGAGAGTCTTTTCCATCTACCACCCTGCCTCTCAAGGAGAAAGGATCACAGCAATTGTTTCCTTAATGTGTATCCTTAGCCATCTTTCTGCTAACTGTGCTCTGCAAATTCTAGAAAACAAAGCAGTGGGGAGAATGCAAATATCCCGGTTTATGGCTGTGCTGGGTGGAAGTCATCCAGGGGAAATAAATGAGCTTCCACTTGGGAAGCTCGTCCCATCGCTTTGTCGCTGCAGGAACGCCGGCTTTCATGGTATAGTGGCAATGAGATACTTGAACGGGAAGCCGGTCGGATGGCCAGTTCATCAAAAACTAGCTGTGGCTGTGAGTTCGGGCCAGGCTCCTCCGTGTGACCTTAGCACTCTTTATGGTCAATGTCCAGTGGCATCTTCTGGCCTCGTGCTGGTTCCCTGGTTCCATCTAGGGAAGACACTGCCAGCAAGCCAGACAGTTTATGGGTCTCCAGACATGTCCTGAATGTTTATTTTCTCTTTCCTCTTTGTCCAAACTCTCCTAGCCCTCCCTGGGCCCCATCCAAGTGACTTTCAGAAAGCCCAGTTTTGTATATCTCTCTCTGTGTGTGTCTTTCTGTCTGTCTATCTGTCTTTCTCTCACTTCTCTCTTCCCATCCCTCTGTCCCTCCCTCCTTCATTCCCTCATTCCCTCCCTCCCACTCTCTCTGTCTCTCCATGTCTGTATGTATGTCTATCTGTCTCTTCCTTTCCCTCCCTCTCTTCCTCTCCCCTCACACATGTACGTACGTACACACACACACACACACACACACACACACACACACTCGCCTCTCCTCTGCCCTTTGTGACTATTACATCCCATGATCCTTTGCCTTCTGAACACTATAAACAGACCACAGGACTAAGGTAAGAACCTACACAACATTGATTATTCCAGAGTTTAGCAAATCCTAGCCCTCTTCCCTATAGACTATTTTGCTATCCCTACCTCTGGATTCAGGCTTCATTCCCACACAGTGAGTGACCTGGGAAGGCCAGGGGTGGCAGGTTATGACTATTCTGAGTAGGACTTCCCCAGAAACTTTACTTAGAAAGTGGCAGAAGTGGACCTGATCGGGCAAACTCAGATCATCTCCGACCCATTACAATGGACAGTAGCATGCTCCCTACACCTAGCCAGGCCTGTCATGTGCCCTATAGCATAGGCATTCCTTCATACTCCAGCCACGGGGTTGTAAGAGGACAGAAGACATTAGCAGAAGTAGGGGAAGGGGTGATGGGGAGATAGAAGCCTTTTGTTTCCACTACATTCCACCCCGTGCCCAGTGGGGGCCTGGCCAGAGTAGGTGCTTTTTCTGATGTTTAGGTTTTCAATTTTGAAAATTGTCAAGTCTTAGGAAAATGGTAGGTTTCACGCTGTGAACACCTGCACACATCTTACCATTTACCCATCACTCACATGTGACCCCCTTCTCTCTCCACGTACGTACATACATATGCACACTGGTTTCGCTCAACTGTTTAAGGATTGGTTGTGGACATAGCTTCCGTGTTAGGTAATGTTTCTTCAGGACAGGCTGCTCTACAGAACTGTGACATGGTGGAGACAGAACATGGATACAGTTCTGCCACCTTTAGTACAGTTCATATCTAGATCTCTCCATTTCTGCCATCCTCGAGCAGCCCCATCCCTAGCCCAGTGTCCTTCACGGCCATTCAGTTTATCTTTGTTACAGGATCTAGTCAAAGAGCACTGGCTCATTGTCCTGGCTCTTTCTCCCCCAGATTAACTGGCAGGGATATATGTGAGACACCAGCCAGTTTTACTAAATTTCCCCCAGAGTGGATTTTTTTCCAGCTTCATTGTCCTGTACACATTCTCATTTGAGCAATGTCACATAGGTGTGGCCTGGAGGCTTCATACTGGAGGCATCAGCCATTGGGTTGTCTGCATCAAAGGTGATATTCTTTTGGCTTACATGTATACATATATGTACACATTAATGTGTGTGCTACTTCACATGCATGTGTATGTATATATGTTAGTGTAGTAACTAGAGAATTTGAGGTTTTGTTACTCAGGTGCCATCCACCTTGTTTTGGAGACAGGGTCTGCCATTGGTCTAAAAGTCACCTAATTAGGTCACCTAAAAGTCCCAGTGGTCTTCCTAAGTCTTCCTGATGCTGGGACTCCAAACATGCACTGCCATGAATGGCTTTCTTACATGGGTTCTGAGGATTGGACTCAAGGCCTCATGCCTGCACAGTGTACATTCTATAGACCGAGCCACACCCCCAGCCCTGATCCGGTTCATCTCTGTAAGGCAATGTCTACTAGATCTCTTTCCTTATCGAGGAGTCAGGTCAGGGGGTGCGCTCAGCCAGCCTACCACAAAGTCTTCACACCTCCTCTTCTGCCTTCTTACCTGAATATGCATTGAGGATATATGGTGCAATATGGGTGCGTGGTCACTGACATGTCACACCTCACTGATGACCTTCTGTGATGGGACCGCTATTCTTTCACAGACTCAGCGTGTAGGGAGTGTGTGTGTGTGTGTGTGTGTGTGTGTGTGTGTGCGTGTGTGCGTGTGTGTGTGCACGTGTTTGTGCGTGCACACGCGTGCGCGCACACGCAACTTATACCAATGCAGTCCTATGCATCTAAGTACACAGTCATGCATTCCTTAATGACCAGGATGTGTTCTGAGAAGTTTGTCCTTGACAATCCTGTCATTATTAGCACATGAAAGGGTGAACTTACAGAAGCATCAATAGCAAAGTCAGCCAATTGACGTGGCCTTGTGACTCAATCAGGAGACACAATGAACACTACCGCAGGCATAATAAGGCACGCCACTTTACAATATCTTGGTTTTATTAGCAGGCAGAGTGCACGTGAAAATAATGATAAAAAGTATCGTGTAGTCAATATATAACCCAGCCATATATCATCTAGCATGTTCTGTTCATAATTATGCAGGTAAAACTTTTGTGTGACCAGCAGTGCTGTTGGCTTGAGACACATCAGCACAAGCACAGACATGATGCATTCCATGCTGGGATGTCATGATGGCCACTGTGTTGCTATAGAACCAGATCTTTTCAGCTCTATTATATGTTACAAGATGGCTACCATAGCTGTGCTCCATTACTGACTTTGTTATTGCTGTTATATGGTTAATCTGATCTTGCTGGTGAGCAGATCCATGCCTATCTCTAGGAGCAGAAACTCTTGAGTTGGCAATAGTGGGCGAGGGCCCCTACTGGTTCTATGATCTTGGGCAGCATTAGTCTATCTGATTCCATTGTCTTCTCAGAACAATGCACACTGATGGTTACCTTTGAGGGGTATTCACAGAGACTGTTTGTTCGTTTCCTGGTTGCCCAGATCTGAAATAATTACACAGAAACTATGTTAATTCCAATACTGTTTGGCCAATGGGTTATGCATATTTCTACCTAACTCTTACATCTTAAATTAACCCATAATTCTTGTCTGTGTTAGCCACGTGGCTTGGTACTTTTTGTTAGCGAGGCATTCTCATCTTGTTTCCTCTGCATGGGTGACAACTGTAGACTGAGCCTTTTCTCTTCCCAGAATTCTCCTGTTCTGGTTGCCCCACTTATACTTCCTGCCTGGCTACTGGCCAATCAGCATTTTATTAAACCAATACAAGTGACAAATCTTTACAGGGTACAAGACTGTTACTCCACAGTAAAGAGGTCCATGAGATTCTACAAGTCAAACCTCATCTCCAGTGTAACAAACATGTAATAAATGGTGCTGTAGGATTATATAGATCATCTGTCCTCATATAGAACCATCAGACAATGCTGATAACCAAGCAGACATACTCAGGATTTAGAGGGACCTACCCCATCCTCTGATACCTGCTGCTCTGCACACCTGTTCTACCCTCACTGCCACGGCCTAGAGACCTTTTTAAAAGAATCCCACAGTGGCAAGTGCCAGGTTGGCTCCTTGTTGGTGACAGGCCTTTGTTCATTTTGAACCCACTCTTGGATTCAGATTCAAGAAATAGCGTTCAGGTGAGAGGGTGACTCTAGGATACAAAATGAATCTAAGAATGAGACCACATTTCTCACAGGTGTGTAGAACTACCAGGGAGACCCTCCTGGAGGTTACAGCCCTACGACCCACCATCCCCTCTAGCAGATGTCCAGTTTTACCGAGTGATTGCTTGATGGTGACATGCTGTGGAACCAGGAAGAGACGAGATACTCTCCTAGATTCAGATGGTCTAGCATGTCTGGGAGTGTGTCCCTTCAGTCCCGTGGGCATAGCTTTCAGTTATGGACCCGTCTGTAGGGGTCTCTGCACTCTGCAGCCTATGTACAATGATGGCAGCGTCATCAGATGAGTTATTCTGTGTCATGATGGTGACAAAATTGTTTTCACACTTAAAGAAGAAGAAAAGAATTTGATGAGCCTGGTTTCCCACGTATACACACACAGAGTCCCACACGTAGTTAACTGGACTTGCACGCATTCAGAGGAGAGCCACTGTCTAGTGAAGCTGACAGTGCCCGTCAGAGACTTCACACTGGCCACCTCGTAGCAGCCCTGTGAGTTGAGTGGTATTACTCTTAGCTACTCATTCTCCGCACATGGAGCCTGGAACTCAGAAACGGGAGGGTGGGTATGCAGAGAGCTAGTGCAGACCCAGGAAGTCTGAGGTACACGAGTGTGTCGTCTTTCTTGTACAGACCCCTCACAGACTTTCTAATTAGACCTCTTCTGTCCCCTACCCCATCACTGGTTGCTACCCTTCTGTCCCAGTGTGGGGGGACAACCTCAGGGCCAGGTGCCCAAGACTGTTCCAGTGGGGATGAGCCAGCATAGAAGAAAAGCCAAGGGAGAGCCGGGCGGTGGTGGCGCACGCCTTTAATCCCAGCACTCGGGAGGCAGAGGTAGGCAGATCTCTGTGAGTTCGAGACCAGCCTGGTCTACAAGAGCTAGCTCCAGGATAGGCTCTAAAGCTGCAGAGAAACCCTGTCTCGAAAAACCAAAAAAAAAAAAAAAAAAAAAAAAAAAAAGCCAAGGGAGCCCGGCCTCTGGCCAACCCTACTGCCCAACTGCCATCCCTCAGGAGGGAACTATGGAATCTAGGAGCTCAGAGGTAGCCTGGAAAGGCAGGAAGAAGGGGAAAGCTCACGTGTACCAGCCCATGAGAGGCATAAGTCAGGGACATGTGCACACACAGACAACATGTAGAGCCTTTGAACCTCTTCAGAGAAGAAGGTGGCAAGCTTGGCAGGCCAGGCGACCCAACTGTGTCCCTCCCTCCTCCACCACCCCTATGTCTAGCCTCCTCTTAGAAGTGAGAGTCACTGACAGAGGCAGCAGCAGGGAAGGGGAACCAGTGGCCTTCCCAGAAAGCACCTGGTCTCCCAACAGGGTGGGTGGCTGCAACCAGTCAAACCTTTGTTGGTAACAACTCTAGGGCCCTGGCTGTCTCTGCCTTTCAGCTAGGAATTGCCAGCAGCCCTCCCCCACCCCCTTCCCCACCCACCAGATGACACTGCAGCAGTATTTGGAGAGTCCTGGTAATCCTTTGAACCTCAGTCCTGTATTCTTCCCCTGTTCCATGCTGCCCCGGGGTGGGAGGGGCTGTCCTTTCCCAGAATAAGGCCACTTGCAAGTCCCAGCCTTTTGAGTATGGTCCCGGTCAGTCATGTAAATTTACGGTGTAGAAGATGAATGTTCCCAAGGACTCTCAGCCAGCGTTAACCCCAGACCCATTCCTGCTCTAAGCACCTCATGTCTGTCTGTTAACTGTCATTAACAAGCCCTCTAAACCAAACGGCTGATTGATGGATGCCCTGCCTGGCCTGGTGACTCCTTTGGGTTCCTCTCTCTAGCCCCTTCCACTTCATCAGACAGTTGTTCTGGGCAGAGAGCGGAAGGAGGTGATAGTAGGAGCCTAGTTTGGGATAGACCCAAGAAGAGTATGCAGCTCTTGGCTTGAGTAGGGAAGAGCTGAGAGGTATGGACGGGCTTCGTGAGGGAGGTACTCCGAGCAGGAGACAGTGACGTCACAGACCATGCGGGTCCATGCAGTCAGATATCGATGCTTGCCATACAGTATGATGATGACAGATCTTTGCCCCCAAAGGACAGGATCAGAAGTAAATAATTGCCAGTATTGACAGGGGACAGGCATCAAGAAAAACTACCAGAAGTTTCCATGAGGGATATGACACTCAGAAGATGACCCAGGCCCAGAGGAAGAAACAACGGGGACACACACATGAAAGCCAGAGGGGCAGAAAGGTCAATTTAACACCCCTGCCTGCCTCTGCTCACCCCTCCTCCACACCTCTGCTCCCTGACAAGCCCTGGCTGGCTCAGCTTCTGAGATCTAGCACAGCACCAAAGGCGGGCTTCCCAGGCCTGCCTCCCCATGCCATCACCATCCACCTTGGAGCCCATAGTTTCTTTCAGCCCCCCACTGCCAATTCTATAAAATGGGAACAACTGAGAAGCTAGTAGCTACTTCCCAGTGTGGTCCTAGAGGTGAAGATATAGACACAGGTGAGCTCTGAACGCTGAATAGAAAAGAGGGTCTAGGAGCCACCAAGAAAATGACCCCGGCCCCTCTCACCTGACTCCTCTTGAGGGGCAGGCAGTGCTGTCTCCTTTGTACTTGTGGTCTCTGTCATTCTGTCCCAGGAAGCCAAAGCTCTTTCTCTCCATGAAACCGGCCCCTTTCTGCCTGCCCCACAGCCTCGGGGATAGGCACTCCAGGCTGGCCATCACTTTGGGCATCTGAACACTGAAGGCCAACGCGAGCCAGCTGAAGTGCAGGAATCGCTATGATGGACGTAAATTGAATTTTAATAGAGATGTCGGTGGCATGGAGCCAGTGTACTGGGGCAGAGGCAGGGCAGTAATTAGAAGTTAACGAGTTTAGAAATGTCGTAATCCATAGGGAGAGCAGGGAGGTGGGCCAGGAGGAGGAAGAGGACCCAGCCTGGTGTCCTTCCCCTGGGCCCAGAGACCAACTCCTTTCACTTTGGAGGAAGGCTATAGGGAATCTGTGCGCTGTCACGGACCCACCTCCCGCCACAGTAGCTTGAAGGCCCCTCGGGGCCCATCCTCGTTGTATCTGGGAGAAAGGAGAGCTAGAGCAGGCTTTCCCAACCCGGTTGCTCCTAGTATTAAGGAAAAGGCAATTCTTTATTATAGAGGTATCTATGCACAGTAAGATACAGGTTACATCCCTAGTCTCTGCCCACTAGATTACAGTTGCTGCCCTCTGCGGATGTGACAGCAGAAGCACAAAACAAAACAAAAAAGCCCCCAGGCACTATGTTTATGCACAGAGGAACATCACCCTGCCTTGGGGACCTGTGACCAGCAAGGCCCAGATGTCCCCAAGGTTCTTGCAGCTGAAGCCAGTGCTTCCATTTCTGAAGGTCCCTATATCAACACAACTGGAAAGGACAGAGACAGCTGGCTATCTAGTGGATCCTCTTGGGGTCTTCTTTGGTTCCCTCTCCTTTACATGACAACCCAATAGGCTGTTTCTCCTGTCTGGTTAGTTTTTGTTAACGTGGCACAGCTACTCATTGGACCTCAATTGAGAAGATGCCTTCCTTAGATTGGCTTGTAGGTAAATCTGTAGGACTGTTTTTTTTTTAATTAATGATTGATATGGGAGGGGCCAGTCTATTGTGGGTGGTGCCATTCAAATGGTTCTGGGTTGTATAAGGAAACAAACAGAGCAAGCCACGAGGGAGCAAGCCAGTTAGCAGTGTTTCTCCATGGTCTCTGCTTCAGCTTCTGCCTCCAGGTTCCTGCCCTCAGTTCCTGCCATGGCTTCCCTCAATGATTGACTGTAGACTGTAAGCCAAATAAACCCTTTCCTCCCCCCAAGCTGCTTCTGGTCACGTTTTTTTTAATCACAGTGATGGAAAGCCAGCTGGAACACAGTCACTCTGGTATCCTTTTTAAAAATTTATTTTAATCAAAATATAATTACATCATTTTCTCCCTTCCTTTTCCTCCCTGTCCTCCCTCCTTCTCAAATTGATAGCGTCTTTTCCTTTGATTATTATTGTTATGTGTAGACATGCATACAAATATATAAATACAACCCGCCAAGGCCATTAGGTTCTGTTGGCAGGTGTATGATTTGAGGGCTGACCACTTAATATCAAATAGAGAATTTCACCCCTGGGAAAGACTGTGTCTCCCTTTCTCAGCTATCTTTAGTTGCCTGTAATCCTATGTCTAGGGGTAGGGCCCTGTGGAATTTCTACCTCCCATGTTAGTGTGTCTGAACAATGGTATAACAGACATGCTACCCTGTCCTTTAATGATGCCCCAGCTCCTTGGCCTTAGACAAGGAAGGCTGTCATTTACATACCTCTAAAATAAAGGCTCTGAGGGGCCCTAGAGCCTGGCCATGCCCATCCATCTGTGAGCAGACCTTGGATATAGAAAGAACCCTCTCTGGCCTCCTCCAGGCAGCCTTGTCAAATGCATTGGTGGGGACGGCCAGGACACTGCTTTGAGAGGACATGGGCTGTGGCCATGGATCTTGATTTCCTGTGACACCCTTGACCCATTCCCCAGAGAATGTTCAGAAAAGTCTCCTGGCACAGACTGAACTCCAGCTTAATCCATTCACCGGGGAGGATCCCTGTGTGCCTCTGTGCAGGTTCTGCCTAGACCAACCTGGGGTGCAGGCCTAGCATCAGCGTCCTCTGTGAGTGGCAGGAAAAGCCAGAGGAGAGGAAGAGGAGTGAAAGGGAGGGCCTCGAAGGGTCAGGGCGGGCAGTGGGTGGCAAGAGGCACAGCTGGCTCCTTGTGCCTCCGGTGGACGTTGCAATAATTATGTCAATTAAAACTAATAAGTTCAGAGTGTAAGTGGAAAGGCAGAAAAAAGCAGGCGAAGTCTCAAAAACCTTGGCTGGCTAGGTTTCCATAGCAACCTGTTTCCTTACCCTCTCCTTTAATAGGCTCTGATTTGAGAGGAAGTGAGGCCTTCATTCCCCCATTCCCAAAGAAACTGGGTTTAGATGTGGGTGTCACTCACTGCACCTGAGCCTAGGGAGGGGCTTGCTGAGGGTGAGCAAGGTGAACACCACGGACCTTGAGAGCATCCCACAGACCCAGAAGGCTTTGCCTGACATCTAGGCCAAGCCATTGGTCTCCCAGCTGGTCCAACATGGCTGTGAACAGAAATGACTTCCTAGAGGCAGGGTGAGAGCTGATGTAAGTTGGAATTGAAACTCAGGTCACCCAAGATGCCCCCTAGTCTGCTCAGATCCCCCTGGGTGAGTGGACTGGGCAGCATCCTGTCAGATAAAAGGATCTCAGGAGCTGGCTTGATTTGGTATCATCCCATAGAGATGGGCTGGGAACCATGGTAGAGTTGACTGTGTTATGGGTAGAGCCTCTGATAGGGCATTCGCCATGCTGAAGGTCAGACCCCAGAATCAGGGGTTCCACTCTGCCCTTACTTCCCATGGGTATCTGCTGAACTCTGTCAGGATCTCCATGTGTCCGCAGGGACACAACTGGGGTCATCGATCAGAGAATGGTAGGTAGCACAGGACACGTCCATGAACCCCTGGGTTCCCTGTGAGGCTGGGGCCGGCAGAGAGGAGCTGCGGTCTTCAGGCGTTAAGTGTCCCACTCTGACTCTTGTCTGTCTGTCTGTCCTAGCCTGATCCCAGCACTTCCCAGTTGTTTAGGGTACCTTCATTCCCGTTCTCACTTGTCACTCATAGGGCGGCATGGGAAGCCATGACGAATTTGTGGATACAGAGACTTGGAGTATGTGTGTGTGGGAAGCAGAGGCAGGAGGCCATCCTGGGCTACACAGTATGATCCTGTGTCTAAAACAAACAGTCTGAAAGAAGAGGAGAAAAAAAAGAAGAAAGGGGAAAGAGGGAAGAGCAGAGAGGTGGGAGGGCAAGGAGGATGAGGGAAGAGAAGAAAGGAGTAAGAAGAAGAGTCAATACGTCCCAGGCAAGCAGAGTGATGTATGTCCAGGGTCACAGTGCAGACACAAAGCAGGTCAGGCCAGGGACCGTGAAATCATCTGGAGTAATGCACATGCCTCACCACGCCCTCTCTTTTCTCCTATTTTGCCCTCCCTCTTTTCCCACAACCAATGAATTTCCCATGGCCAGTCCCTATAACCCTGGGGACCAGGGGCTGCACCTCCGGGTTCCCCATATTAGGAAGCATGGAACATGTAAATGAAGGGCTGGCTGCTGCTGTATACAAGAGACTCCCGAAAGCTCGTCTCTGTTGAGCTGAGGCTATTTATTTCCGCCACGAAGAAATTTAACATGCAAATTAAGACGGATTTGATCATCCATCACCCAAAATTGACATGCTCGAGTCTGGCCCAAATCCCTGGTAACCATCACACATGGATGGGCGTAGGGCGTGCGTGCAAGGTCTATAGGGAGGCAGAGAGAGGTGAGTTCCACGGAGGTCCATATGGTTCTGATCTGGGCCCTCTCAAGGCATGCAAATGAGGCTATCATTGCTTCTTTCCGAACAGCTGGGCTGGAGAGCACAGCTGTCCTGGGGGGGGGGGTCCTGTGCCCCCTACCCTTGGCTCTCGTTCAGGACACAGGCATGGACCCAGTCTCTCTCCACTGTGCTCCAAACTGTACAGACAGCTGACCGGGACAAATACCTAGAGAGCTGACCAAGCCCTTGCTCCACGGGCTGCCTTCTTACCTGCCCCCTCCTCACCCCTATCACCCTCAGAGCCCGACCTCAGAAATTTCCCCTGGGATTTCTCTGTTGTCTTTCCCCTGATTGTTGTCCCCCCACCAAGGCCCACCCACTCTTCTGATGTCTGCCCTTGTGGCTTTAAACTTCAACCCCAGTCTTTTCTTAAGGGTGGTCCACATCCCCAGGGCCACAGAGACCCCTGAGAGTGGGCATGAGCAGTAGTGAGGGACACGGGAGGGTTTCATCAGGAACCATAGCCCCAGAGGCTGAGAAATGGGAGGGTGTGTGGGCCCAGAATGAATAAGCATGCAGGAGGTTGTCAGGCTCTGAGCCCCAGAAGGCTGAGGGAGAGATCCTTGTGGGCCCCAGAAGACTAGGGACTGAGATCCTTGTGAGCCCCAGAAGTCTAGGGTGAGAGATCCTTGTGAGCCCCAGAAGGCTGTGGGGAGAGGTCCTTTTTCAGACTCAAATATAGGACCCAGGAAAGGCCATCCACTGAAAGAGCCTGGGCATTGGCCTAAGGGACAGCCATAGCCAAGCCAAGGCCAGTAGCCACTGTGCTATCTCCTTATCTTTAGACCCCTTGAGAATGGGATTGCTGCCTGTGAGGACATGCTCACCCAAACCGTGAGCATGACTTCTAACCAGGGACCTCCTGCTGCATCTAAAACCACCCCAAAACTTGGTGACTTAAGCAAACTGCCGTCTGTCTTTTCTCTGCCAGCCCCTCCTATCTTCTAGTAGTCTACTTGGGCTAATTCCTGGGGGAGCTCAAGGCTGGCCCCCTCACGTGGCCGCTCCTTCCTGACATGGAGGACCCTGAGTTAGATAGTCTGAGAGGCACAGGTAGAAGCTTCAGGCCTACTGAAACCTGTGCTGTCACTCTTGGGGAAGTGACAAGGCCAACCCAGATTTGGGAGAAGGGAGATAGAGCCTACATCCTGGGAAAGCTGCAGAAAAATTCCAGGTTTGCACTCTTCAGTCTCCGAGCCTTCGCTCAGCTCTGGCCAGTGTCCAGTGGCTTCACAATTACCGTTTCCAGATGGTGGCTCCCAGGCAGGTCCCCTTGGGCCTAATTAACACGGTTCTGGTCTACTTCATCCAGAAGTTGCCTCCAAAGTCTCCTGCAAGGGTGACTTTGGAGAGTGGAGAGAGAATGTGTTGGGGCAGGTAGACTGGAGGAAGTGGTGGGGTGGGGAGCAGAGTGATGGGGTTTCCTCTGGATCCCTGGTCTGAGCAAGTGTTCTGGGGGACAGAGAAGAGTCCACTCAGGGAGCCAGGGCACAGTCGTCACTGACGCGCACCTGGTACCCATGCAGCACTAGCAAGGGCTCTACCCCCCAGGCTGCCTGCAGGGCGGGGTTTTACCTGGCTGAGTGAGCCTCGGGCGTGTATCAGGACCATAAGGAGGACAAACGGCTTTGTTCCTTCCTGCCAGGATAGATGAATGAGCCAGCTAGAACAGCAGCAGCAGTAACTGGTGCTGAGTCAGACAGCATGTGTGGCATGCCTTATGGCAGGCCCTGAGCACACTGTCTGTGCTGTCGCCCTTAATCCTCATGGTACCCCTTCAGGCAGGAGCTATGGTGTGTTCTGCCACCTGCCAGCTGTGAGGCCCTGAGGCACACGCCTTCACCTCTCTGCGCCTCAGCTTCTTCATCTTCTCCATCTGCCTAATGGAGATACAGTTCTAATGGAGGGCGATTCATAAGGCCAATAAGAAAAAGATAGGAAAGACTTGTTACTGTAACCTGCCCTGGGGAAGAGCTCTGTGGGTAAAGTTTACATCGATAGTTCAGTGATATAGATAGAGAGCCAAGACAATGGAGGAACTAAGCCATACCTTGTAGTGGGGACGGTAGGTCATTGCTGACCTTGAGTCTGGTCTGCCTGAGTCAGGAAACTCAGTCTGTGCACACCCAGTACAGTGCCTGGGTTGCTGATGGTGCGCCCTGCAGGGTGCCAGGGAGGCCTCTTCCCAGTCTCTCCCCGCCCCGCCCACTTGCCTGGCAAGTTGTAGGGAGTCCGTGGAGGCCCTTGGCTCAGCCTCCAGGCTTATCAGCATTCATTCATCCCACAAACATCTGGCCTGGGGAAATCAAGAGCCTGGGGCAGCCCAAGGAGCAGGGCTGGGCTGGGTAGGAAGCTCATGCCGGCTGGGCAGAGCTGAGCAGGGTTCATTATATCCCAGCTCACCTGTGCCCACCCAGCCCCCACCTCAGTGGCCACTCAGTGTCACCATTGCACACTTATCCTTCCTCATGATGCTGAGAAGGGTCTGTCTACTACAAAGTCATTTGTGTGCACAGATACACAAATCCTCATTCTCTTAAGGTTCCAGGGACCCAGAGATGCTAGGGCAGGGATGATATTTAACACCATCCCTTCCGTCTCCAGGGAAGTCTCCTCCGTGATCTTGGTCATGGATGGACCAGAGGTGTAGCTGGGGATCAGCACTTAAACCATGACAGCAGGCGTTCATCTGATTGTAAGGATGATGGCATTATTGTGGTCGCTGCCATTGTTACTGTTGGTATGCAGAGCCCCACACAGCATCTGGCCATGGAGCGTTCCAGGGAGGGGAGAATGAGTCACAATGACGACGAGCTATACAGAAAAGCCTATTTCCTGGCTCCTGACTCACTTTCTGGGACCCAGCTAAGCTGTTGGCAGCCCATTCTGCTATGATGTAACTTACACATTCGCAAATATCCCCATGCCACGCAAAGTCATGCAAAACTCTGCAAGGCCTGTGAGGGAGGGAGAGGGGACATGGCACTCAGAATCTTCCTCGGCGGCACACGGATAAAGGGGGGGGGGGGGGCTTCTGATAAAGATGGCCATGCGGCTTTGCAGGTGTTCACTGGCTAAGAAAAGCAGAATGCTACCGCAGGGGTGATGCTTTGTTGGAAGGGCTGGAAGTGGGTTTTTGAAGTGGGCGTCGGAAGGAGTGCGGCTGGTGAGCTTTTTGTGGTGGTAGCAGAGCCATCTACAATCAAAAGGAATGTCGGAACTCAGGTGTGAGTGGTAACAACCTCAGGGAGCTGAGGACCCTGGAGTTTTGACTATTTGGCGCATATGTGGTTCAGATAGATTCAGGTTTCTGCATGTGCCTGTCATTTCTTGTAGGCAAAACCATGCATAGGACCTACATGGGTTGGGCCGTGAGCATTCTGTAGTGGCCCCACCCCACCCTGAGGATCTGTGGGCTCTAACGGTTGTGGGGGGTGGGGGGAGGAAGAGGCATTTGCTTCAGTGATGTAGCCCATGCTCTGTAAACAGCCCTTTACACATGCTCTTGAAAGCAACAATACTGAAATTCTCTGACACTCTGCACACGCTCACGCACACACACACACACACACACACACACACACACACATCATGAAAGCAGAAGGAGGATTTAGTTAGGAAGAGAAAGGGTATTTCCCACAACTGTGAGAGAATAATAGGAGGTGAATTATGATCAAAATACATTATATATTGCTAATATATACACAGGCTAGAGATGGCTTGGGGATTAAGGGCACTAGCTGCTCTTCCTAGAGCCTGAGTTCAAATCCCAGAACCCATGTTGGGTGGCTCACACCACCTGTAACTCCATCTCCTGTGAATCTGACCCCTTTTCCCTGCATCTTCCCACAGTTATGGTTACAGCTCCTCAATGCAGGGAAAACAATCCAGAAGCACAAGAAAGCCAGTCCCATCCCACCTGAGAGCTGAGAGAAAATAAACACTTGCATGCTTACGTGTTCACTCTGATGGATTTCTCCACTCTACGCAATTCAGGACCCCCTACCTAGGGAATGGCGTCACCCACAGTGGGCTCCCACATCAATTAACTTAGTTAAGACTCTTCCTCATTGAGACTCTCTTTCCAGGTGATTCTAGGTTATGTCAAGCTGCTGATTAAAGTTACTTATCGTCTATTTTATCATCTATAAAACCCATTATTATTTATAATTATTAATAATATATGCTAATAACTCTGAAAACCATGCATATGCATTTCTAAAATGCACAGGTGCTCATAACATTTTTTTAGTCTTTCTGAAGAATTAGACAGATGTGTGTTCTCAAAGCAAGCCTGCCAGCTGACCTGTATTCATGTTTCTCATGAGGCAGCTGCCCTGATTTTGGCCTGACTTTGAGATGGAGTACATAAGTTTTGATGAAGTTCAGTCCTTTGTCTGAGGTCATTCAAGGGTTGGCTTAGGTCATAGCATGGGCTCTTTAAGACTGGTGTTTTGGGACCCTATCAGAGTTGTTTCCCAGATGGGGAAAGTGAGGATGGATGAGGCCACACCCTGTCCTCTGCTCTAAAGCCTCACTTCTGGCCTCACCTCAGCCTCCCCCTCCTCACAGACAGACTAGGGTGGCTAACATGGGCTCTTTTGCCTCCCTTGGGAAGTCCAGGCTGCACCACATTTCAAGTGGCCAAGCTGGAGGAAAGCTTCCTTCTCTTGGTCAGTCCCACCTGAGCTTTGAAGATGTTTCCAGTGAAGCCATCGTTCCTCATAGTTTCCAGTGTCTTCTCTTCTACCCTCACCCCTTCCCTCAGAATCTGAAACCACCATACAGAATTCTTTCCACTTTCTGGGCACAAGACCCCAGAACCCACCTCTTGTCCCCAGAGATGGCTCCCAACCCTTATTCCCTTCAACTCCTCCCTTCTGCCAGAGTTCACACCTGTGCAAGGATCATGAGGCCCCTCTGTGGTCCTCATTCCACCCATATGCCCTTTTTTAAAAAAAAAATACTTATTTATTTATTATGTATACAATGTTCTGTCTGTGTGTATGCCTGCAGGCCAGACCTCATTACAGATGGTTGTGAGCCACCATGTGGTTGCTGGGAATTGAACTCAGGACCTTTGGAAGAGCAGGCAATGCTCTTAACCGCTGAGCCATCTCTCCAGCCCCCACCCATATGCCCTTTGTATTTTCTGTCCTCCTCATTCTTCTCTTCAGCCCGTGTCCTGGCTAGTTTTATGTCAACTTGACATAAGCTAGAGTCAATAGGAAAGAGGGAACCTCAAGTGAGAAAATGCCTCCGTAAGATTCGCCTGAAGGCAGGTGTGTAGGGCATTTTCTTAACTAGTGATGGATGTGGGAGGGCCAAGATTAGGTGAGTGATGCCACCCCTGGGCAGGTGACCCTGTGATGTGCAAGAAAGCAGGCTGAGCCTGTAAGCAGCACTCCTCCATGGCCTCTGTATCAGTTCCTGCTTCCAGGTTCATGCCCTGAGTTCCTGCCTGAGTTCCTGGCCTAGCTTCCCTCCATGATAGACTTCTAAGCCATAAGACGGAATAAACCCTCTCCTCCCCAGGTTGCTTTTGGTCATAGGGTTTTTTATCATATCAGTAGAAATTGTAAGACAGCCAGGACCCGGTATCCCACTTACTCAATCCCTTCTCTCCTCAAGCTGCTGTGTGCCCTCCACAACTACCCCACCACCAACAAGGGTTGTCGGCATTCTTGTGCCTAGTCAAAGACACCTGTCCATCACCCCCAATCTCCAACACCATCATATGGGGAGCCTCATCTCATCCCCCTTGTGCCAAAGACCAAATTGGCCTGCCATTGACCTTGACTGCCTAATCTCTCTACCCGCTGAGCGAGGGTTCTGTGACCATGCTTCTCCACACCAGGCTAGGCAAACCCTTTCTGAGAAGGGATCTTGAGGGGTCTTTTCTGAGAATCTAGGAGAGACATCTGGGTACCACTGCCCTCATCCATGGTAGCACAAGGGCAGTCACTGATTCAAGTCACTAAGACTTGAATCTCATGCAATTTTCAACCCTCACAAAATTTGTCTTCTTTTGGTTTCGTTCCAAAACCTACCCATGTAAATACTATTCTTAGCACGCTATTGTAGATCTGAAGAGCCATGGTTCTCCTTCCTGCTGTGTATCTGGCTTCACAGCCTCCCCTGATTCTTTCGTCCTAAAGGAAAACCCAACTCCTTAGCCTGGCCCAGGAGAGCCTATGGGACTCACAGGACCATCAGCCCAGCCTCTTTCCTGCCCACCCTCGTCCTGGATCTGGCTCTCCAACATCCATCTGTCATGCTTCCACACCCCCAACATTTGTCTCCTCCCCTTCCTTTCCCCTTTGACAACAGGCTCCTCCTCAAAACCTTTCCTTCAGCTGCTCCCAGATCCCTGCTCCTTCCTCCATCTTGGGCCCTCCCACCAACCCACCCCTAAAGTCCACCCACTCTCATCTTTTAGCAACTACAAGGCTAGACTAGAACCCCAGTCATTAGACCATGAGTATCTTCGGGGACCCCTTGTTATGGAATGAATTGTGTCCCTTCTCTCCCAAAATGTATGACAAACCTTCAGCCCCTGGCATCTCAGAATGAGGCTTCATTGGGAAGTAAGAGCAATGCAAATGTAGTCAGCCCAGACGAGGTCATGCTGGAGAGAGCGAGGTGACAGATACAATGACTTACATACAAGAAGGCTCTATCAAAGGTACAGGAAGAAGTCATATGAAGACGTGGATAGCTTGGAGAGATGCAGCCACAGCCAAGGAATACATGGCAACCATGAGAGCTAAGACAGGCAAGGCAAGGTTGGGGGCTGGGGTGGGGGGGGCTTGGGTCGCAGCTACACCTTGACTTCAAACTCCTGGCCCTCAAGATTGTTAATAAAGTTTCTATTGGGCGGAGCCACCAGATTCCTGGCATTTTGTCATTAGAAGAAACAGATTGGCCCTTGGATTCAGTAGAGACCAATGTCCCTAAACCCTTGGCCACTCCATTCAGGACCCTCCTGCTGTGGAGGGACAGGAGGGCACCAAGGCCCAGACTGTACTACACTGGTCAGGTCTAACCCAGACCTGGAGACAGTTTCCCCCAGCAAACTCTGGCGCTGGCCGAGCCCTGCAGGAGACAGGCCATGATGGTGCCCCCAGCCCTACCTGTGTGGCCAGGCCTCCCTGAACCTCCTTGAGACCTGATTCCATGTGATCTCTTTATCACTGTGCTGTAATCTGGCTTCTTTCTGATCTGCCTTGAAGTGAGAAGGATCATAATGAATCATATGCAGATGTCAGGTGCCCAGGACAAAAGAGCCCTCCTGGCCCAGGGGCGGGTAGCCAGATGGTGGGCCGTTTTCTGGGAAGAAACCTCCAAGCCACCAAAGCAGAGTGAGAAGCCATGCTTCCTCAGTTTGTGATTGTGTTTCCTTGTGTTTGATTTTTTAGTATAATAACCACACTGCCCCCACTAAGCCTAGGTATTCCTAATTTCCCAATCCATATATATATATATATATATATATATATATGTGTGTGTGTGTGTGTGTATGTATATATATATGTGTGTGTATATATATATGTATATATGTATGATATATATATATATATATATATATATATCCAAACTGAGAGATCTCTGGGTGAATTCCTTGAACCCCGGAAAAGTGTTGTACCCCATAGCCCTTTATTCTTTCCTGCTCTTGGCAGGATGTTTGACACCTCCTGGCTGAAGGATCTAGGATATGTCCAGCCCTCTCTGAGGCCAGGCCTCAGAATGAAAAGATGGCTAGCATCCACCTGTGATTCACATGGGAGAATAAACCAAATAATGACATCAAGTCTTGGGCTCAGAACCCATTTCTACTCCCATTATGGGAGGAAGGTTTCTGTTTTAGCTCCAGACAGATGATCCTGCTGCCGCTGCTGAGTGGCTAGCCCCATTCTCAGGCTGACCAACCCTGCTCTCCCCTCAGTGACCCACTCAGATTTCACTCCCATTTCCCCAGCCAACCAGTTGCAGGTTGAATGGGAAATGTCCCCCGACAGGTTCATGTCTTGAACACTTGATCCCCAGTTGGTGGTCCTATTTGGGAAAGCGCTGGAAACTTTAGTTGTCCCTGAGGATGAGCCCTTGAAGATTACACTTGGTACCCAGCACCGGGGGTCCTTGCTCTCTGATTCCTGTCCCCACCCATGAGGTGAACAGCCTCCTCCTCCAGGATACTCCACCCAAATGTAGGTGACCTGGCAACCCTGGGCTGAACTCTCCTAAAAATTAAATCAAAACAAACCTTCCCTTTTTGTCCTCTTGGGTATTTTTGTTACAATGCTCCTGAAGTAAGGATTACACAGGCCTCTCGGGGGTGGGGGTCTCAGGCTGATAGATAACAACTTAATGAAGTCTTTGTCCTTGTTCATTAAGATCAGTTAATTGGCCCAGAAGGTCATAGGGTTGATGGACAGGCAGCCCAAGCCAGGGCTGTCACAGTGTTAGCGGCCCCGGCTCAATAACACGGCCAATCCTCTCACTGAGGATCGATCATAGCAGCATGGACTGCAGCAAGGGAGGCTCAGGGTGGCCAGGAGGCCATGGCAAGCCTGGACAGCTGAAGACAATTCCTTTGCTTCTGAAGCAAATGCCCTTTGCAAGGGGTCATATGAGCCCATGGGGTACAGCGTCTGAACACGGTCTTCAGGGACCAGAGGGACTGACTCCAGAGTGAGCTCCCACACCACCTGCTTCTTAAGAATCTGCAGGAGTGGATAAGATGGCTCGATGGTACAGGTGCCTGCCACCAAGCCTGATGACCTAAGTTGGACACTGGGGCCCACATGGGAGAGAACTGGACTCCTGAAAGCGGTCCTCTAACCTCCACACGCATGCCCACATACGTGCATATATGCAGTAAATAGACTAATCAATAAACTTGTTAATTAAAATGTAATTAAAATAATTTTCAGAGCAGCTGGACCCTCCTTATCTACTATTGCACACTGAAGCTGTGACCTACATCAGCCCTCCAGGGTCCCCAAAAAGAGTTTTCCTGCCTATGTCTGCCTCAGTCTGGGAGAGCCAGCTGTGTTAGTTCCCCTGACAGACACAACAGATCATCATATACTTAAGGGCTTGGATTTAAACTGGGACAAACCTCAGTGCTTGGCCTTGTCCCCATCAACACAGAGACACACAAACACACACTCCACACCACATATATACACAATCTACAAACACGCACACTCACATCTTTTAAGTAAAATAACAGGGTCCAGACTTAGGATTTCAGTGTCTTGTATTTTAGATACACTTACGTTGTTTTGTTTTGTTTTGTTTTGTTTTGTTGTGAGATAAGGTTTCTCTGTAGCTTTGGAGCCTGTCGTGGAATTCGTTCTGTAGACCAGGCTGGCCTCAAATTCACACAGATCCACCTGCCCTGCCTCCCGAGTGCTGGGATTAAAGGTGTGAGCCACCACCGCCTGGCTGATCCACTTACTTTTATTGTACATGTATTTCTGTGTACCATGTGCATGCAGTACCCACAGAGTCCAGACGAAAGAATCAGG
This sequence comes from Arvicola amphibius, assembly GCF_903992535.2. Lineage (NCBI taxonomy): Eukaryota > Metazoa > Chordata > Mammalia > Rodentia > Cricetidae > Arvicola > Arvicola amphibius. The sequence goes on from NC_052050.1 coordinate 7,913,770, forward strand.
CCCTCTGGGACTGGAATTATAGGTGATTCTGAACAACCATGTGGTTGCTGGGAATCAAACCTGGGTCCTCTGCAAGAGCACTCAGTGCTCTTAACTGTGGAGCTGTCTCTCCAGCCCCCAGAAACTCTTCTATGGAGACACAAATCAACCAACATGCAGCATAAATGGCACATTTATGAACTTTGGGGAGTAGAACATGGACAACTTTAGGGCATCCTTAGGCCTTGCCTACTGGTTGTTCCAATTCACTCATCTAGAAATTAAATGTATGACGATCTAGGCAAGATGGAACGATGACAGACATGGCCTTGGGGAATACACAGATTACTTTTCCTCCCCATGCTATGACAAAATGTCTCATAGACACAACTTCGGAAGGTCTCATTTTGGCTCACAGTTCAGGGCGTTCAGAGGGCACAGTGTCTGGTGGCTCTGCCTACAGCTGCACAGTTTGTTATGGCTTAGTGGAGCCGGAAGCAGGGCATTCAGGCTAGAAGTGGGACAGGAAATGTCCTCCACAGGCTCATATCCAGACACTTGGTCCCCAGTGGTAGTGCTATTTGGGGAGGTTATGGAACCTTTAGGAGACAGAACCTTACTATGGAAAGTTTGATACTCTGAACAAGGCTTGAGGTTATATAGCCAGGCCCTCCTACTTCTAGTGCTCTGTTTCTCTCTCTCTCTCTCTCTCTCTCTCTCTCTCTCTCTCTCTCTCTCTCTCTCTCTCTCTCTCCCTCCCTCCCTCCCTCCCTCCCTCTCCCTCTCCCTCTCCCTCTCCCTCTCCCTCTCCCTCTCCCTCTCTCTCTATATGTATGTGTGTTGCTTTGTCTTTATGTATGTGTATCTCTCTGTGTGTCTCTGCCTGTATCTCTTTGTCTCTGTGTCTCTCCGTCTCTCTCTCTCTCTCCCCCAGCCCCCGTGTATGTGTCTGTAGTGTGTACATGTATGAAATGTGATCAGCCGGCTTCCTGCCCCCTGCTAGTATGCCTGCCTGTTCTTCCCCATCATGAATGGCTTCCCCATCGTGAATGACTCTATCAACTGGAACTATGAGCCAAAATAGCCTGTTTCTCCTTGAAGTTGCTTCTGTCAGGGTATTCTGTCACAGAAACAGAAAAGGAACTAATTCAGGCCCATCTTCCATGTATGCTTCCTCCTTACTAGACCCTACCTCCTAAAGTGGCTACAAACATGGCGCTTGTGGTAGTTTGAGAGTAATTGGCCCCCATAAACTCACTGGGAGTAGCACTTTTAGGAGGTGTTGGAGCAGGTGTGGCCTTGTTGGAAGAAGTGTGTCACTGTGGGGATGGATATGCTCAAGATATGCCCAGGGTCTCAGACCACATCCTGTTGCCTGTTGTTCAAGATGTAGGACTCTCAGCTCCTTCTCCAGCATCATGTCTGCTTGCATGCCACCTTGTCACGCCATGATGATAATGGACTAAGTCTCTGAAAATGTAAGCCACCCCAATTAAACATTTTCCTTTATAAGAGTTGCCATGGTCGTGGTGTCTCTTCGCAGCAGTAAAAACCCTAACTAAGACAGCCACCTGCTGGGACAGAGCATTCAAATACATGAGCCTGTGGGGGACATCTCCCATTCAAAACCATAGCAGGAAGACATGTGCCAGTAGACAGGATGTTAAATTAAGTTGTGAAAAACACACTAGCTCTGGCAAAAGAAGACCCTGGAGGATGACAGGGAGATTCCAGAAAGGGCTCTGGAGGAGATACCTTGGCTGAAAATATAGAGGAGCCTTCCAGGATGAGATTTAGAGACGGAACCAGCTGCTTTTGCCCAAAACTGCCAGACAGGAGTTTGCTCAAGCCTGAGAATGTGCTGTTTGGGGCCTTCCACATCCTAGAGATAGGGCTGGGTCTTCCGTGGTCCTGAAGCTCAGCCCAGTTCCTGTTTGCTGCTGCTGCCACCCATGATGTAACCAAATGCTGGCTGCCTGCATTTCCCTTCTTATCTGTATCACAAAGAGGATATTCTCAGTATACCCAAAGTCTCAGCCTCCCCCACATGCCTATGTGGACCAGCAAGGATATATGTAAACAGACCCACTGCCTGGCCCAGCATCAGCATGTCCCTATGTCCTGAAGATGGTACGTTAGTTAAGGTTCAACCTATGCTGAGGTTCAACATAGAAACCGATGCAATAAGCTATCCGTGTGTATAACAGTATACCATCCTACGTGTGAGATTCCAGACGAGGCTATGAAGACCAAGAAGTCTCACAGTCTGAAACTAGAGACCTACTAAAGATAGGTGTGTAAAACACATGAGTATAAAGGCCTGGAGGCTGGGGAGGTCACACTTCTAAGTGTCCAAGAGTTTGAGCACCAGGAACTCGAGCGTCTAAGGCCAGGAGGAGATGGACATTCCAGCTCAAGACAGATCCAGTCCCTTCTTTCTCCACCATTTGGTTCTGCTATAACAGCCCTCTGGGACTGGAAAACGCCTAGTCATATTGATGAGAGTAATCCCTTTTACTCAGTCCTCCAGTGCAAATATTGGTCTCTCCATCAAGTACCTTTGTGGACACCCAGAATCAATAGGCCAGCTCGCTGTGTGGTGGTTAAATTCAACTGTCTACCTGTCTAGATGTGGAATCACCCAGGAGACACACCTCTGGGCATGAGAACTTTTTTTCAGAGGTTTCATTGAAGAGAGAACATCCATCCTGAATGTGGGTGGCACCATCTCATGGGTGTCGCAGACAGAACACCCCATCCATCCCTCTGATTCCTGACTGAAAAGTGTGACCTGCTGTCTCACTCTGCTGCCACTATGCCTTCCCTGCCACGATGATGAACCATGTTCTCTCAAACCACTAGTCAACATAAGTCCTTCCTCTCTTAAGTGTTTTTCTCAAGGGTTTGGTCACAGCAATGAGAAAACTGACTAACCTGAGTGTCCCTTAGCCTGGTCAGGTCGACTCCTATAATCAGCTCTCAGCGCCACAGGTTCCTCTCCATCCTGTCCACAATGAACATCATCCCTGCATCTTCCAGGGCTCTAGATGGCAGGAGGAGCCTGTTATGCTCATGTCTGCCCATATCTGAGAGCCACTTTGTATCTTAATATCCAAATGTCGATCTAAGACCCTCTTTAGCCTCCTGAAGACGCTGGCAGACCTTGCTTCCCTGTCTGGGCCTACTGGCCCTCTCGCCAGGCTCCTGTTACTTTCCTTGGGTTCCTCTTCAACAGGTGCTCCCGCCCCGACCAGAGTGCAACATCCTTCTTCCCCAGATGCCATTGCGAAGCCAGTTCAGTATGTGTCAGACTCTTACCTGAGACGTGGAAGGGAATTACAACACGAGACAAAAGCTGCTTAAAATAGAAGAGTGGAAATCATTGCTCCCAAATTGTCCCTCCGGTGCTCACCATGATGTCATCCTCAGACTCGCTGTGCTTCCTGTGCAGGGGAGCAGGGGGGTGAATCTCTCTCTCTCTCTCTCTCTCTCTCTCTCTCTCTCTCTCTCTCTCTCTCTCTCTCTCCCTCCCTCCCTCCCTCCCTCCCTCCCTCCCTCCTTCCCTTCTTCCCTCCCTCCCTCCTTCTCTCCCTTCCCTCCATCTCTATTCTTTCTCTTCCCTTTCCCTACTCCTAACCCCCAACTCCATGAGCTAAGCTTTCAGTTGGGGTGACTTTATCATCTGCCACAAGGTGGCCCCAGCTGTCTCAAACCTTTCCTTTCCTTGGTCTCCCCTTCCTTCATCAAAAGGCCCACCCCAGGAGGAGAGTGAGATGACTCAGTGGATAAAGGTCCCTGTTGCCAAGCTGACTTCAATCGTGGGGACCCACATGGTGGATAGTCATATATACAAAATAAATATAATTGGATATCTTTTTAAAAGGCTCAGTTCTGGCTTCACACAGCCATCCTGCACCTTCATCCCAAACCTCCCTTATATTACCATCTTCCAGATCCAGTTCTTAACCAGCTCAGAATGGCTCTCTCCTGCTGGGCATGGTGTCTCATGTCTGTAATCCCGGTACTCGGGGCAATGAATCTGGAGAATTACAGCGAGTTCTCAGTAACCCTGGGCTGCAGAAAGGGATCTGAGAGCTAAGTGTGGTGGTGGATGCCTTTCATCCCAGCGCCCTGAGGCCAAGACAGGCAGATTTCTGTGACAGCGAGGGCTACCAGGTGAGACGCTGTCTCAAAAAGGAAAAGCTGTCTAAATTAACAGCCCACTCCACACCAACATGCACAGCTTCTCCATGTCCAAGAGAGCAGGCAAACTGTTCTTCAGGGTGAACCCCAGGAATGAAAGGCTCCAAGTTCCTGCATGCACACCCATGTGGTCTCCTCTCCTCTACATACCAGACTGCGCTGACATACGGTGTGACCACGACAGGTTAATTACTGTCTCCAACCCTGTTTTTCACCTATGAACAGAGGCTCCCATGAGCCGCGCTTCTCATGTTTGTTCAGGGTTGAAGGGAATTGGCTGTAAGTGTTGAAGCCTCAGGACACTGATGTTTCTCACAGCCACGGCAGGGGTTGTCAGGTGTGAGCTGCACAGTGGCGTGTTGTTACCACACAGCATGTGTCTATGGCTCCCTGTGAAGCACAGAGCCCTCTTTCTTGAAGACTTTTTATGAAAGCCAACTCCAGCAGGCTGGAGGGATGGCTCCGGCAGCTAAGAGTGTACATATCTCCTCTAGAGGACCCAAGTTCAAGTCTCAGAACCCACAACCACCTGTAACGTCAGCTTCACCAGATCCAACACCCTCTCCTGGCCTCTGCAGGTACCCATGCTCATATGCACAAACCCACACTTAACCCCCCACACACATAATTAAAAACAACAACAACAACAACAACAACAACAAAACCACTAAAACACAAAAGCCGAATCCATCTCTAGTTGGCCAGGTCCCATACAATCTTTGTCCCCTGTGTCATAAGCAAGCTGAGAACATATGTATTCACCTCCATGCACGCAAGCACATACCTGCGTACATACATGTCCTCACGCGTGCATGCACCTACACACATGTACATGCACACATTGTGGTGCTTGCTACCTGCTCCCTAAGACCCTATGAGGAGAGAATAGGAATGCTCTCTCCCTGACTCGAGTTGCTTGGTACTGACCATGAAAGCTGTGTTGGTCCCAGCTGTCTATCAGCAGGTGGCAGGCACAGGGTCCCTGCTGACCACCAGTGGACATAGTGGCCCTCTGAACATGGTTTACATGAGGAAAAGTGGCCTAGTGAGAGCTGGGACACATGAGTGTGTGTATACCTATGAGTTTGCAGGCTGCTGGGATCCCTTACAATATACATACATGCACAGTAGTGTGTACGAATGGTGGTGCATGCTGTGGATATACAGGAGTGCACTCTGTGTGTGGCAAGAGTGCTCCCTATATGTGCATGTGCACGTGCACCCTTCCTCCCCGTGAGCGTCTGGCATGCATCTCCAGGCGTCTGATTTATTAACCAGGACAATACAAGGAGAGTATGCCTATTATTTCTGCTGTCCGCATCAGCTCCTGACAGCTTCGTGGAATTGAAATATCTTATTTAATGTGGGTAAGAATCATTTTAAATATCAACCATGACACTCAAGGACTCCAACCAAAAAGGGCATTGTGTGTTCCACCGAGCGCTGGAGACAACACAGCACTTGTTAGGCGGTTATTCGCTCACTTCCTTGTCTCTTGTCTCTTTAAAAATCCAATTATCTGTCCTGGTCCCTCTCCCCCATAGCTAAGCCGTACACTCTACTCTAGCCCTTCTCTTCATCCAGGAAGCGTGGACTGAGAGGTGGGGCCCTACTAAATTAAATCAGGGGTGCACTTTGACAAAGATCAGGACAGGTGTGAATTTGTGGTATAAATTCCTGTCCAGTCCAAAGCCCCTTCCTGCATTCCTCTGCCCCCAGCTCCCTTGGGTCAGCTGACTGAGAGAATGGAAAGTTGCCTGCATCCAAAGGAGGCAGCAGATGTGAGAAAGTCCAAGGCAGAGCTGGGCGAGGCGATAGGAAGGTGTCTAAGATACAGTCACCGAGGAGGGGCCTGGGTTTGCCTGGTTGTAAAGGAGAGGGGTTGACATTTGAATTTTGCTCACATTTATATAAAGAAGTTTCGAAGACGTATCTGAGAAGCTGCTACATGTGAGCTTCTCCATGTGTGGATTACAGGTCATCAATGACAGGCTGCTGGGGTGCAGGGAGGGTGGGACAGCCTACCACATGTTTTCTATTTTAGTTTTTGAGTTCTGACTCATGGGGAAAGTCCTATAATTAAGTGAGCCTTTGAAGGGACTGGAGCTGGGTGAATTCATGTGTTTGGAGCCTGGAGCAGGCTCCTCCTCTTTGAGAATCAAAGGGAAATGAGTAGGCTAAGGGTTTAGAAGCCAAGCAAGGAAATTTGAGCTCTGCTGGTGCTTAGCACAGGGGTCATTCATGTTCTCTTTTTGGTCCTCCCCTCTGAATCTCCCCCCCACAGCATCCCAGAACCTTCGACCCGTGGTCCTTACATTTGCTCTCTCATTCAACAAGCTTTTGTGCAGAAGCTTCCCTATGCCTGGAGACGTTCACATCCAAGATGACCACTGTCATGCCCACTTTACAGATAGGGAGCCTGAGGAGCAGAAGCTTCGGTAGCTCATCCAAATGACCAGTCTTGAAAGTCTAGCCTGCACCTTCCCTGCAGGAGAGTCCCGGCACTTTTCTCCCTCACTATGTTTCTTCTTGGTGTGTTTCCTCTTGGTGTGGCAGGGACAGTCAGTATCTGCTCATCCATGACAGTTCTTCCATGACCGCTCCTCATGGACCTGAACCAGGGCTGGCTCTTCCAGTTCCCTCCTGGCCAAGTGGCCACAGGCGAATGGAGTAGACAGAGCTATGGTTCCAGGGTGTGTGTCCCCGCAGCCACAGCAGGGGACATAATGACAATAATGAATATGGTTCCTGTCATTCCTGGGGCTGCTTATGGTGTGTGCTGAGTCTGCAAACCAGGACACTGGCTAACTGACTCCCTCCCATCCCAGGCGGGCGACAAGAGCTGCATTCTGGTACTATGTATAGGGCTCCCCTGGTAGAGAGGCAGTGTGTAAAAGTATTGATTTAAAAAATGGGACCTGCAAGCCTGAAATAGGTCTCCCAGGCTGGAGCAGTAGCGTTCAGACAGTCAGGGAGAGAAAGGCAGGAGAAAGGCAGGCAAAGCTACTGGCGCTGCTAGGCTAGGAAGCGTGCCTGCCCTCCACTATAAGAAACAGGAAGGCATCCCCCAAAGGTCAGGGAACAGACGAACAGCCTGTGTCCTTCCCCGGGACCCCCAGGTGGGACCTGGGGCTGTCTGGCTGTAGGACATGGACATCGGTTTTTCAGCAGAATTTGGGTTTCGTTAAAGTTAAAACTTCGCCACGCATCACTGACCTTGGCAAACAAACTCAGCTTGAACGGGTCCCTGGTGCCTTTTTATAACGTGTACTTAGAGTCTGTGCACAACGTGCACTTTTTAAGTCTCATCTTTAAAATTAAAACAATCTGTGTACAGGATTAAGATGATCCCAGTGACATAGAGAGATGTAAAAGCAAAAAATGTACACATGGCCCTCCCCCAACTTCAGTCTTGGTTTTGTCTCCCAAAAGAGAAATAACTCATTATGGATACAGGGTCTCGAAAATATTTGTATGATTGTGAGTGTACACATGTGTACATGTGCGCACACACAAATGAGTATTAGTATATACATTTAAAAAATAAGTATAGTGTTTCGATTTACTCAGATAATGTCCTAACATGGTTTTTTATTTTTTTTTAACTTGAGGATAGGGAACTATCTCTATTGTTTTTATTGAGTCAGTTTCCAACCATTAAGGATTTGATAACACTTCTCTAAGCAGCACTAGCCAGGGATCCATTATATCCGTGTTTCTAACAAACAGTCAGTTCTGAGGTTGTTTAGCCCCGCTCACAGCCTTGTCTTTGTGTTTTGATTCATGTAACTCTCCTGTCTCCCTGCTTTGGTTTCCCTTTCTCGCCCTGGGTGTCTTGGAGACTTTTCTCGTTCATCCCACACAGGTGTTGGTCTCTCACTCGGGAACCACAGCATCCTTTATTGATCTAATTCTGGTTTGATGGACAAGTCTGTTGCCTCCTGTTTCTCTTTGTTTCTCTCTGCTACCACAAGCAGTGCTACAGTAACATCCTTGTACGTATTTTTTTTTTCTGTCACACTGTTGCAAGCGTAACTAAAGAGCCACCTCCAGGGAGCACAAGTTCTTGTCAAAGAATTTACATGTTCTAATTGCCATAGATTTTTGCCCCAAAGGATAGATCAATTCCCAGTACCACCGACAAACCACAAACAAGTCTCTTTCCCTCCCTTCACCTCCCCCTCCGCTTTACCTTCCCCTCCTCCTCCTTCCCCTTCCCTTCCCCTGGCCCTTTCATTCATTCTTGTGTTTTGGCAGTCTAACACGCAAATAGGGTCTTGCTTTGATTTCAATTTCTTTTATTGCAACAGAGGCCAAGTATCTCCTCATGAACGTCTCAGCTGTTCCTCTTTATTTTCCTTCCCCTGGTGTTTTGTTTGTTTGTTTGTTAGCAATAACAGATGGCAGTTTTTTTCGCTTCTCTTTGCCATCATTGTGTGGATATGTGTGGGGAGTGCACACCTGCGCTGCACACATGTGGTAGTCAGGAATCCTCTGCCTCCACCTTCACTCGGCTTCTGGAGATCAGACTCAGGCCCTTGGGTGTCACTAGCTTCCCTCCGCTGAGCAGTCTCACTGGCCTCCGGGTCCCATTCCTAAAAGGAGATACTTTTTCCAGTCCACCTCTTCTCCCGCCATCCTCCCGGGTTACCCTGCCCCTTTCAAGACCCAAGCAATCTTCCCGCGGCCCCTTGGCTCAGAAGGGGTGGGACAGCAAGCAGGGAGCAAGTACTTGGTACAGGATTGAGAATAAAGAAGGGTACTATTTACCAGAGCTTAGGCCCCTTGACCACAAGGGTCAAGACAGATGTGACCTGTAGCTGCTGGCATAGATAAGGGGCTACAACAACAAGAAGGTTCTGGATGATACTGCAGGGTCCAAGAAACTCTACACATGCTCGGGCAGTCCCCAGCTGAAGGTGGATCTCTTCAGGCTGTGGCCTCAGCCTTGAGCTGCTTCACAGTCAGGCTCAGTGGGACCCGGACCCTGCCTCTTATTATTTGTGGAACTATAGGTCAGTACAAGGCGTGTCTGATCCTCGGAACTCTGAAATGGCTTGCTGAGTACCCTCCATAGTGTTAATATGAGAACCAAGCCAAAGTCCCTCTAATGCCAGCAGGGACAGAGAGCAGCTGTACAGACATCATGTTGATGTAACGGTGTAGGGAGCTTCACATAACATTTAAAGCATTCTGTAAGTTACTTTTATATTAAGGTTCTCTCTTATCATCTCAGAAATATCTTTTGGGGAGACTGCTAGCCTTTTGTATTTATTTTTCTCTCTCTAGCACTTTACAATATTATTATTTCCTGTTTTACAATGATTTTCGCTTGATTCAGTTTACCCTCTGGTTGATTGGTTTTAACGATCTTGACAAAGTTAAAAAGTTGATAGTCTTACATAGATCTACATTCCTAAAGTGCCACTTGTCCGTGGTATCCAAGAGTCAGGGGACGGCTGTATAAAATGAAGAAATCTATGAAGAGCGTCTGAAACACAGATGGTGCCATCGTTGGGATGGCGACAATGGTGATGGTGGCAGTGGAGAGGATGGTGACCATGGCGATGACGGTGGTGGTAGTGGTGGTGATGGTAGGGATAATGATGGTAGGGATATCATGATGGTGATGGCGATGATGCTGGAAAGGACAGTGACCATGATGGTGATGGGGAGTTGGTAGCAATAGTGATAGGGTAATGCCTGTGACCATGGTGATGGTAGTAGAGGTGTTGGCAGTGATTGTGGTGATGGTGGCGATGGTGGCAAAGGTGGTGGTAATTATACTGGTGATGATGGTAATGATTAGGGTGGTGGTGATGACAGTCATAGAGATGGTTGAGGATGGTAATGAGGGGGGGGGAATATTTATGAAAATGGTGACGGTGACAATGGTCTCTGCGATGGTGATGGTGAAGATAGTGATATGGTGACGGTGACCATTACGATGAAGTGGTGATGGTCACGGTGGGGAGAAATGATGGCGATGATGATGGTGATGGTAGTAATCATAGTGACGATGCGGTGGTGATGGGATGAGGGGGGATGGTGATCATGGTGGGGAGGACAGTGGTGACGATGACGGTTGTTATGGTGATGGTGAGACCACCAGCGAGTGATGATGGTGGAGGTGATAATGATGATGATAACAGCAACGGTGATGGGCAGTGGTGATGGGTGGTGGAGGTGACAGTGCAGATGTTGATGTGATGGGGGTGATCACGGTGGTGGTGGGATGGGTGATGATGGTGATGCTCACGGTGACGGTGACGGTGGAGATGGTGGTAGCGGTGATGATTATGATGACGGTGACAGGGCCAGCGCTGATGGTGGTGATGATGATGATGATGATGATGATGATGATGGTAATGAACATGATGTAACGGTGGCGATGGTGATGGCAATTATGATTATGGCAGTGATGACGATGGTAGTGGTGGGAGCGCAGCTGATGGTGGTGGTGGTGGTGGTGACGGCGATGATTGTTGTGAGGTGGTGGTAATGGTAGTGATGACAATGATGGTGGGTCCAGATCAAGACTCTTACAACACTAGCAACAACCCCTATGAATGAGCTACTCTATCCTAGTCTTGGCACACCCTGGAAATAGATGGCTTTGAATCTGACCACCAAGGTACCTGGACAAACTCAAGGACCATGGGAACTGGGGAAAGATATCAATGATCCTAAGTCCTGTTTCCTCTGACAACCTGCTGGACCATGGCCTAGCGATGCAAAAGGGAATCTCTCAGGGCCACCATCCCCATCACATTTACCTAGGGTCTTCTGTTAAAATCCTCTCCACTGATCGCCTCATTCCTGCCTCTCTGGAAGGCAGGCTCACCATACACCTGCTCTTCTGCCACCTGCCCACCAGTGCCACCTCTCTGGTCCTTTGGGTGACAAGCACCTGATGATCTGACTGAGGGCTTGGCTCTGAGTCAGGCGCGTGGACAAGAGCCAAGCCCTCTGGCTCAGGAGGCTCTGTCCCCAGCTCCACTGCACAGCCCTGTACGTGGCAGAAAAGAAGAGCTGATGAAGAACACTTGGGGAGACGTTTAAATTTCCCTGCCTCTGTCACCTGTCTCCTTTGATTAGTACTTACAACACAGCCCTGTGCCTGGCCTAAAACCAAATGTCCCTGTCTTCTCAGGGAGGCATAGGCAGGAGGGGACAAAAACCTCTTAACAGAGCAGCCATGGGAAGTGTGGCCATGGGCAGGGAAGGTTGTCCATGGGCAGAGCAAAGGATTTCAAGCTGAATCCTGAGCAGATGAGCAAAGTCCTGTGGCCTATGGGAGATACCACATCCTATTGATAAGGACCTTGCTGGGATTACATGTCAAGGCCAAAGAGCTTCCTCTAAAAATCTTTATTCAGAATAAGGTATACATGACCTTTGACCCTGAGCCCAACTTGACCTCTGCACCTCTAAAACTACCTACCTCACTTACTGACTGTCTCCTCTGTCCCCCAGGTACATGATCACCAGCCTGGACCGCACCCACGCTGGCTTCTACCGCTGCATCGTGCGTAACCGGATGGGGGCCCTGCTACAGCGGCAGACGGAGGTCCAAGTGGCCTGTGAGTATAGTGGGGACTTGGGCACTAACAGGGCCAACACTGTTGCCTTTCACCCCTGTTCCAAATCACTGGAGCTGTTCCTGCACGGCCAGGCCAGTCCTTTCATTTTATGCCTGGTAGAGCCGAGGCCCGGAGAGGGCATGGGAACTTTGCAAAGTTTCACAGTTGATGGGTGACTTACACCATTGCTCTGTGCCACGACTGGAGAGCCCAGCGCTCCCTGGCACTTGGTTCCTGAAAAGCATGACATTGTCTCTGCCACCCTCTTGCTCATTCGGCAGGAGCAACAGTTGCCTTGACTTGACTGTTCTCAGAATAGCTCACCTAGAGCAACCAGAGCATGGGCTTCCCATGATCTTCAGGAGGCATAAATGGGAGAGCAGTAACCCTATGAGGGGGCAGGGAATGATGTATTGGGGATCCCAGAAGTACCAAGGGGGCAGGGAGTAGAGTAAATCGGTCACACTCAACCTTTAGTGGTTGACTCCTCAAAGCCCAGAGAAGCTTCCTCTGGTAAGGGGAAGGGTAGTGTCAGACTCTCAACTCCCCAGGGGCCACCACCCCTCAAAGTGCTCAGCATCCCTTCCCCAGACCCGCTGCTTCCTGAAGGACCTGCCACCTGCTGCAGAGGAGACCCATTGTGGGGTTCTTTTAAGCTGGCCAAGGCCACATCGGTGATTACAGAAGTCTGGGAAATCTTCATGAGTGCTGAAGCTCCCAAGAGAAGCCACCCTACCTCTGAAAAAGTAACTGCAGAGTAAAAACCAGGAAGAGGCTGCTTTGGGGAGAGAATTCGAGGCTAGAAAGAGCAGAGAAAACCTCACAACGTGTCAGAGAGTGTGTATGATAATTAGGGGAAACAGTCGTAATGAAAAGCAGAGGACAGGTGGCCCATAAGCCAGCATTAAAGGCAACTCGGTTTACACCCTAAGAGCAAAGGCCTAATAGCAGCACTGGATTTCAGGAAGCTGACAGCCCTGGCTGGAGCATGGGCATGGGACATCTTCCTTTAGTGCCAGGCATGCCCACCTTTGTGATACTTTGACATGATATTTATCATTTACAAGACTCACTCTCAGAAACCATGCTTTCAAGTCACAAAAGAAAACACACATACACACATAGCATTTGAAGTACATTTCTGTTTTCGTATTGGCCACATTCATAACCATAGGGCACCTGCAGCCCGTGGGCTATGAATTGGACACACTAGCTTCTCATCATGTCCCAGAAACCTGTAGGCATGGGGCTAGGGAAGCCTCCATGTGTATTTCCGTGTGCATGTGAGTATGTGCACATGTTCAAATGTACTCATAAAGGTCGATCAGTCTGTCTTTTGGTTCATGTGTGTAAAGAGAATGAACATGTCTGTGTGCATGTGTGTACACATTCGCATGTGTCTTAAATATGTGTAACTGTGTCAGTCTGCCTCCACATAGCAGTGCATGTATTTGTGCAGGTGTGTGTTCATGCATTGTATGGATTTGTGTGTGCAAATGTGCACACAGGGGTATATATACATATATGTATATATGTACACATATATGTGTGTATTATGTGTAAGCATGCATCTGTAGAGATGTAAAGGTCTAGTTTGACCTGTTCTTTCCTCTTGGGAGTGCAGAAGAGAACATGCTCCCCCAACTTTCTCCATCAATCTGTCTGTCTGTCTGTCTGTCTTCTTGCACAGGGATACCATTCTAAGAGTGAGTTGTACCTGCTGTTTCTCCCAATCCCTGGCTCATCCTCCCCTCTTTTGCTGCACCCACTTAGGGGTGGGAGGAGAATCTGGACCTGTGACTTCAAGCAGCTTGCTCTCCAGTCCCTTTTAAATGGATCCTGGAGCTGATAGGCCCCACCCCAACTCCCTCCCCTCTCTAGAGAAACCTTGTGACTTGTGTTCTAATGAGAAATTAATAAGGGCAGCTGTCTAACAACTAATGATAATGGCAAGGTCGTTTTTAAAAAAAGATTCTTTACATGTTTTTAATTACAGCAATTAAGGGGAGTCAATAAAACTTCTCCCCTGACCCAGCCCCCTCCCTGATCCCACTCAGTCTCCTCTTTTGTGTTTTAAAAGTCGCCATAAATTTCTGCCATTGAGTAAGTAGAATGAATGGCCAGGAGGTTGGAAAGGCCCTCCAGACTTGGGATTCCCAAGAACCAGGCTTTCACCACATCCAGGGCCTGTGGTTACCTCTCTGACCCTCTCACCTGGGTGATGCCCCCTCCCTTTTCCCTAGACCTTGCTGATATGCTCAGAATGGTACTTGCCAAAACATCCCATTCCCTTCCACAATGCCAAACTCAACCATACAGGACATGGCAAGAGCCTGTTTGTCTCAGGAGCCACTTCCCGTGTTAGCAGCATCCTTCCAACCACTTTTTCAAAACAGGATTCAGGATGGCTCTGTAGTCACAGGACTGGCCTGACACTGATTGTTCTGCTTCTCCTGATTTCCTGCCTACAGCATAAAAGTGGGTGGAAGATAAGATAGCAGGGGCCATGCAGACACTTGGGGCAATGTGACAGGTTTGTCATGAGCGTCTATTGTTGAATATTTACATCAGTCATGAATGGCTGTAACTATCCATGTGAGTGGCATATGCCTGGCATCCCAACTCTCAGGACGCTGAAAGAGAGGGCTGTCAGTGGATTACAGGCCAACCTCAGAAACATGGCCATGACCTGCCTGGGGAAAAATAAAAAAAAAAAAATAAGGACTACAATTACTGTAGAGTGTCCCACAGCATTCCCAGGTAATGATGATATAGCAGGAAACACAATCAAGGTCCCTCCCTCCAGGAAACCTAAGCAGTCTGCAAATATAATATAATATAATATAATATAATATAATATAATATAATATAAATGAGGACCATGAATGAATGCAATGCATTACAAGAAAAGTGGAGCCTATGAAAGGAATAGGGGAGAGCGGCAGGGATCCTACTCCATGAAATAATGGAGAATGGCCACTAAGGATATGAAACCGAGCAATCTGGTAGGCAGGTGGGTGAGCCACATAGAAAGAAAGATCATCCCAAGCCAGGGAACAAGTGCAAAGGCCCTGTGGTATACTTGCAGGTCTGAGGGCGAGGTGGCTGGAGCAGAGTGAGAACAAGAGAGAGCATCAGAAAGTAGACTGGGGATATGGGAGCTTCGGGACAGAGTCTTTGATGGTGGAGGCAGGGCCGAGGTAGGATCCGGTAGAGAGGGGGGGTGTTATTTTCATGATAAATACATAAAACAACAAGGAGATACTTGGCCGTGTGCACCCAACTCTCAAAACCCAGCATGCAACCCGACCGTGTGTGAAAGGGATACACCTATGTAATTGGTAAATTGATGAGATTAGGGAAGTGGTGGGTGGTATAATTAGTCAAATTACCATGTATGCACCCTTCCAGCCAGCAATTGCATCTTTGGAATGGTGTTCTAGAGGGATCCCAGAGCCTGTATGCTGGGAGGGCCTTGGGGAGAGTGGTGCTGTTCACAGCATCAGCACCATGTGACCTGTGTACTGGGAGGACCATAGGGAACTGTGCACAGCATCAGTACCACGTGACCTGTGTGCTGGGAGGGCCATGAGGGGCTGTGCACAGCATCAGCACCACATAACCCAGGGAATTCCAGGAAGCTATGAAGATGACTGATTTGAAAACCAGGATTTCAGAGTGGGGGAATGCCACTAAAAAAAAACACATTATCCCCCCCCATGCCAAAAATCACAAGAGACCACATACAGAGTAAGCCCAGAGGTGAATGTTTAAAAATAGGTTGAATTAGCCACAAAAAGCCTAAGTAATCCCTGTGTGTGAGGCCATATAGGTAGGTGGCCCAGCATTTTAGAGAGAGGTTAGCCCTGTAGAGGCCAGAATGGGATGGGGAGGCAGCCAGGGAAGGGGAACCAAGTACCCACGGCATCCTGACTTTTAACTGGGTGCTGCGTACAGACAGGGATGTTGATTTTTTTCCTTCAAATTATACATATAATTATATTCATTTTTGTATGCATGATCCATCTGATGATTTGAAGATAAGTAGGTGCAAGGATGTAGTCTGCAGAGGAATTTTCTCGCAAAGGCCCTTTAAGCTCTAACAAAGACATCAAGGTAAGTAGGTGCAAGGATGTAGTCTGCGGTAAAATTCTTACCGCACAAGTCCTTTTAAGCGCTAACAATGACATCAAGAACTGAGCTCCCGGCCACACCCGCTGTGCCTCAGGCCTGCAGACCTCTGCTCTGGTGGGAGTGTGTCTAGAAGGCTGGATAGGTCCTGCAGGGCTTAACGTGGTGGGTGGGTAGATGGATTAGCAGCATTTCAGGGAGTTAGCAAAGGGAGTGAGGAAAGTTCCCGGGAGACCTGGACCCCGTCTGTCCCCCGCCCTTCCTCAGTCCAGCAGTCCAGCTCCTGCACTGACAGGCTGACCTCCTCAGTAGCCTCCCCCTGCGCAGTTCAGTTCATCCCAGCGGTGTGCAGTGGGCTGAAAAGGGTTTGTAGACAATGGATGCTGCCTGCTTGGGCCAGGGGCTCTCTGAGCAGATCTTGGAGCTCATGTGACATTAAAAAGGAGACAATTCCTGGGGCCTGGGAGTCACGGTAAGGTAGGGACTCTGAAGTAGAGGGGTAGAGGATGGGATCTGTGCCGACTAGGGACCAAGGCTAACTAAGCCCATCTTTCCTCTACGCATCCCACTGTAAACGTATACATGCACGCCCACCTACAATCATCCACATACAGGTGAAAACATATCTAACCATCTAGCCCATCACACACACACACACACAAAGCCATCTACTCTACATATATACACCCCTCCATATATATAATCATCCACCTATACACAAACCATATATAGCCACATGTAATCCTTCCAGCCATACATACAAATACAACATGTATACACAGAAACATAAACATGCATAATTCAATAATCTATCCCTCCATCCCTTTCTTCCTTTTCAGCTACCCATTCCCCCATCAATCCAGAACTCCATCCATCCGTTCACCCATGTGGCTCTCTGTCTCTCTTTCTATGCAGTAACCACACACGGCTGACCTTTTACTTGCTTCCCACACCCCCTCCCTCTGCCCCACCTTATACCTTTTTTCCTTACATACCACACGCACACAAATACACACACATGTGCATCCCCACACACAGGTGCCACACATGCACACACACCTAGCTATACCTACCCCCTTTTTATGCCTCAGCTTGACAGATGCCTCCCTAGCTCTCAGCCTAAGGAAGGCTTTGTTAGCACCTCTCAGAAAACTCTGTCCTTTCCTTCCCAGCATTTGTCACAGATGTCACTAAACACTTTCTTATGCCCTTGTCTGCCAGGCCAGATGGTAAGCTCGGTAACCAGGTCTTTCCTTTCTTTAAGATTTTTTTTTTTATTTTAATGGGTATGTGTGTTTCCCTATGTGAATCTATGTATTCCATGTGCACACAGAAGCTCAGGGACCCTAGTAGAGGGCATAGGACCTCAGGAACTGGAATTACAGTGTATGCTGTGCATGCTGGGAACCGAATCTGGGTCCTCTGCAAGAACAGCTCCAGGAGACCAGGTCTTTCTGCCTGACACACAGTAGATCTCCATTAGGAGCTCCTGATTCTAGGAGAGCCCATTTGACACACAGTTGGGCTCCATTAGGAGCTCTTGGTTCTAAGCAGAGCAAGGACCTAGCCACTGGTAGGCAATCGCTCGTGAATACAGTAGGCCCCAGATGTCCGTCCATGCTGATCACCTAGGAGGAAGTAGGAAAGAGCGTGGGTTTTCCGTGGAGAATGCAAACTGCAGCCTAGCAAGGAGGGTGTGCAGAGGGAGGCGACACCGTGCTAGACCCTAACTGCCTAATGTCAGACCGACCGCTTCATCTCCATGAACCTTCATTTCCTCGCAGTCCAAATGGAGCTAATAAAACAAGAGAGAGTGGGGAGAAAGAAACACTATTATCATGAAATTGCTTTAAATTGTTTAAATCTATCTTCTTAGTTCTGCAAAAAGTTTTTTTAATAGATGAACATTATTATAAGAACTAAAATCCACCTGATTTATTGATGTGACTTTTTTTATAGAGGGGACCAAGTAATAGAAATTAATAAACAACTAAAAATGCATATTTATTAAAATCTAGATTGTCATGTTATCAGAGGCTCAAATGAGATAATGCATGTATAGTCTGTCTGGAAGAAACCCAGAATAGGGTAAATGCCGGGTTTTCATTCTATTTGGATGGTTTGTGATAATCTTTGTTGAGGAGGAAATGCTTATACTAAATCATGAAAAATGTACAGGATCCCAGTATTTTAATGCTGGGGATATTAGATATACTTATTTGACAGTTTTACATTCTCCCCGTTTCTACGGCTGCATAACAAATGACCCCAAGACAGCGTGGTGCAGAACAATGGCTTAAAACTCACACTATGAGTCTGGAGTCTGGAGAGGGCACAGTGGGGACAAGACACAGCCAGTCCTGCTTGGCGGCAACTGAGGTCTCCGTAGTGGCCGCAAAGGCTGCAGTGAAATCAACCGTGTTCCTCTGGGCCTCTAGGGTTGATGGCGATCTCCTGGGAAGCCCAGTTCTCCTCCACCGAGGTGTTCAGCGGAGCCTCCGCACAGCATGGTGGCTGGGTTCTTAAGGGCAAGCATCTCTCAAGGAGAGCCAGGTAGATGCTATCTCCTTTGAATGACTTCACCTTTAAGACCAGCGCTTCTTCCAGCATGTTCTATTGATAGAATAGTCTAAGCTCCCGAGACTAGAGGGGAGGGTATCTGTGGGAGAAGTGTGAGTCACACTGTAATAAGAGCATGTGGAAAGGGGGTAAATATTGATTCAGGCACCTTTGGGAAGATGCAATCTGGCATATACACATCATCTCATACAACCCTCGGTACCACTCACGAGGAAGCTACCCATGCATTTCACTCTTACGGGAGAGAAAAATCATAGTCCCCCAAGGTCAAGGGTCAAAGACTTGGAGTGCGTGGGGCTAGGAATTAACCTTGACCCTTGAAGTCTCCGAAGTTACTATATAATATATTCAGTGCCTGCCAAAGTAAAAAACAAGGATGCCATCTATAGCTGTTTTCTTTAGAAACACTAAGTTCTGTGAAGCAGGATGCTGGAGAGCCAAGGTACCATGGTGAGTTATGGCTCACCCTAGCAGCATTCTGGGCAGGTGCCTAACAAAAAGCCTAGCTGTAGGAAGTAGGTTATATGCTATTCAAGGTGTCAAGACAAGACTTGGGCATTAAAGCAAGAAAGGCTGTTTGCCGTCTGGTTGTGGAGGACCTCGAATCTAGGTGAAGAGGCTCTAGATTTTCCTGGGGCAAGGAGACCCCACAGGCTCTAAGTGGAAAAAGAAAAACAGCCTAGGATAACGTATGGGGTTGGGGGATGATCTAGATGTAGGTCGGGACCAGCGGCTCAACAAATGGGCTACCTTGTCGGGAGGGCCTTGGCTCATGAAATGGTACCCAGAGGAAGAACTGAGGACTTTGTGGGAAGTGGGGAAGAAACAGCAGTGACTCCAAGGATTTGAGCTCAAGTGGTTGGGGCAAAGCAGCGGATAGAGGACAGTAAACGGCACAAAAATTTGAGCTTGTTGAAGATGTAGTAAGGTCTCCCCGCCCTCCCGCCCCTGTTAGGAATGGTGCCTCAGAGCCCAGGGAGGAGCCAGAGACCTGGAAGTTGTTTGCAGAGAACTCATGGTTGAGGTTAGGTGAGCCAGCAAAGGACCAGGATGCCTAAGAGGGTCAAGTCCGGGGCTGGAGAAAATGAACGCACATGTGCTAGCAGCCTTACACTTCGGAGTGCTACAGCATCTGCAAGCAATGGAGTCGGGAACTCAGAGACCCAAGTGTGTTCCACAGGGCCTCCCATGTCTTAGGGAAGTGGGGAGCACCCTAGTGGGTTTGCCCAGTCCCCAGTAACTGCCTGTAATGGGGTAGAAGAGCCTGGCTGTCTTCAGCCAACACAGCAGGTCTCAGGCTTGGCTCACTTTAGAAATACTAATGCCTGAACCCCGCCCACTGCAGCTCTCCCCTCTGGACAAACAAGAGGTCCTGAAGGGGACTCTGAGCCAGAGAACTGGGCTGATTGACCACTCAAAGAGGCCATGGTGTTAGGAGTTGACATAAAGCTTCTGTCACAGTAGGGCATGTGTTTTTGTAGTTAGGAAGGGGACCCTGGGTAAAGGAGAAACTAAGGCTCCATAAGTCATAGTCTGAACTCCCAGTGCATATAGGTCTGCGGGTCAGGCTAGCCCAGGTCTAGCCTGTCACAGTAGTCACGGTAATAGATTAGAAGGCAGAGTGGGGACTAACAGGGGTATCCCCATCCACTCTACACCAAAAAAAAAAAAAAATGGGAAGCTCGGCAAATGGGGGAACTACCCCAACAGCATTTAACTCCGGTGCCTCCAATGCATAGCCAGTCAGTGCTTGTCACAGGTGAGCATGGATGCTCTTCACTGGGTGTCCTCAGAGTCTATGGCTTCTGATCAGGCAGGTCCAGGGGCTCTAAGACTCCACAGGATACCTGTGCTGTGGCTTCAGGCACCACACTTGGAGTCTCAAGGATACACATCCATTGTCAAGGTCATAGAAGCCCAGTTGCTCTTTCCCAAAGCCCATTCTAGGACAGTGCTGTGGAAGCCAGCCCTTCACCCCAGCCCAGCCCAGCAGGCAGACGAACAGGAGACCAGAAGATACCCTCCAGTGATTACTCTGTTCTGTTTCCTGCTGGCTCACAGAAGATCAGGGCTAGCAGCAATGCCTCGGCTTATCTGCCAAGGGCTGGGCATGCTTTAAAAAGAGCAATGGAGTGTTTATGTTCAGAGGAGACCTCGCTCATTCCAACGTGCCCACCCTTCCCTCTGCCTAAGGGCACAGAGGTCCCATCCCAAGACTCTACAACCTAATCCCCTGTTCTACTGAAATAGCTTTACAGGGCAAGGAAGGAGAAAAAATGCAACCTAATTTCAGAGTTCAGGGTCTGAGTTCAAATCCCAGCTCTGATCCTTGCTGGCTATATGACCTTAGACAGGCTAATTAACTTAGCTGAGCCCATCTGAGCAGGTTTTTTCCATTGTAAATTGTAAGAAACAGTAAGCCTCTCATGGCTATTGGATAAATTGAGTCAAGGATGCACGGGTACAAATTACACAAAACCTAAATGTCAAAGCAGGATACATCACACAGACTGCTAGCAGAAGCATCCAACACCATGCCCCGTGACAGACCTTATCATTTATGAATGTGTTGAACTGTATTCATAGCTGTCCTGGAATGTGGGAAGCCAGGCGAGGGCACAGGTTCGACACACCTGGTGGGATGTGGGGCGCTCCAAGAGAAGTGGCCTTTTCTTCATGGTCTTCCTCTTGACAGCGTTCTTCCTCTGCTGAGCATGCCCTGAGACTGGATTGACCCCTGACCTCTGCACCTCCTCTCCCTACAGACATGGGGAGCTTTGAGGAAGGCGAGAAGCACCAGAGCGTATCCCACGGAGAAGCTGCCGTCATCAGAGCACCTCGCATCTCCAGCTTCCCCCGACCACAGGTGACCTGGTTCCGTGATGGCCGCAAGATCCCACCCAGCAGCCGCATGTGAGGTCCTACTCTGGGTAGACTGGATGGAAAGACCTGGGGGAGGAGGTCTGGGGCCAGATGAGGTCTCCAAATGCAAAGGAGGGTTCTTCCTATAGAAAATTCTCAGTAATTCTGTAACACAGCCAACTGGGCACTCCCCTGGATGGTGAGAGAAGTTCAGTTTATGAGGGACCAGGGTGTTACCTCCACACTCAACCGAAGAATAATTATGCTCCCAGAGGATTTAAGTCACCCAAACATGCCCATGCAAAGACACTGTTGCCATAGGAACGTGCCCAGGACTCAGGCCATGGCAGGGGTGGGTGTGTGCAGGTGTTTATGCTTCTTGGGTGTGGCTGGTCTTGCTCAGTGTATTTTAACTGCTAGGAGTTGGTGTGGCCAGAGAAGGTTGGAATAGACACACACACACACACACACCCCTTTCAGCATGCACAAATGCCCTTCTGTCTTGCCCTGGCCTCTACTGGGGGGTTAGCAGTAAAGCCAACACCCTTCACCCCCAAAGCAGGCTTTACCTCCCGAGCTGCTCGCTGTCTGGAGCTAGCCACGGACTTTCCTCTCGCTGCTCCACTCCAACTCTCCCTTCGTTAAAGAAAGACTACCTTCTCCCAACCTGCCCTGGCTAGCTACAACGTGCTACCTGTGCAGACTGCTAGGAGCTCCCCACAACCCCATTACCCTGGTCTGTAGCGAGTGGAGGAAGATGTTAGCAGGTATGCCTTTGGGAAGTGTCAAGTCCCTCAATAGAAACACAATAATAGTAGCATAGTAATATAGCAATTGCAGAAGCTGCAGACCGTGGAGTTAAGTTCTTGAGACTGTGCTAAGCACCACAAACGTATGTTGTCGTCATCCGTGTTGCCCCCCCATCCCGTCCACCCCTCCCCGCTGGTGTAGCCCTTGAGGAAGGAGGCGCTCTCTGTCTTGCTGTCTTTCCTATCCCAACTTTGTTGCCCAGTGCTCAGCCCTCACAACAGCCCTCTGACGCGATTGATTTTATCCCGCAGCAACCATGAAGCAAAGCAGGCAAGGTCCAACTATTTTTTCTATTTTTGCTAGCTGCTGAGTCATGATAATCCTTGCCTTCTGTGAAACATATGTGCAGGCAAGCACACAGACACAAGTAAGTGAATGTGCATCATAGAGTTGATCCTGACCCCTGTGAGATTCTCAATCTGACCCCTGTGAGAACTTTGAAATCAGCCTATCCTTAGGTTCTTGCCTAAGGCACTCTGATTCAATTTAAATAGGATGCTCTTGGCCGTCAGGATTTTTAAAAAGCTCCCAGTTTGCTTCGAATGTGTAGCCAGAGTTGAAAACCATCCTCAGAGGCAGGCTTAGTAGCACCCGCCTTTGATCCCAGCACTTGAGAGGCAGAGACGGGTATATCTCTGCGAGTTCAAAGTCCACTTAGTGCACATAGTGAGTTACAGGACATCCAGAGCTGCATAATGAGACCCTATCTTGGAAAAAAACAAGGTAGGAGGAAGAAAGAATTCGTAATATGTATTAGCTATTTACAGCACCATGTTGCTGTGTAACAAAACATCTCAATAGATCAATAACTGTTTACTGTGTTTTTCTTAAAAGTGTGTGGACTGGTGATCTAGCCTGGGCCAGGCTCAGTCTTTCTTATGGTTGGGCTCATTTGTCTGGGGTTTTCTGTTTTTGACTGCCCTGGAATGGCCTTTTGCTAAATGGCAGGACACTTGGCCATGCTCCACATGCCTCATCCTCTAGCCTGTCAGCCCCAGTGAATTCTCTGGATATTTCAGACGAGAAAGGATCGGAAGTCCACATATAACAAGCTTCTACTCACATCCCATTGACAGAAACCACAACATGGCAGGACTCAGGCAGAAGGCTCTCTGTATCCACACCACTAGGCTCTGGGTCTCTTCCTGAACAGATGGTGAGCAGACAGCATGAGGCATGGGTACCCAGCAAGGTGAAGGACGGAGCACGCTTCTGGTGAACAGGTGGACAGCTGTCCTATGAGTCAAAGTGCACACACACACAGCCACACCACCCAGGCCTAAAACTCAGTAAAGCCAGTTGAATGGATCACCCATCATGCAGATATTGAAATCACATTGTAGAAGGGAAATGTTCTACCACAGAGATGCTGGGATATGTCAGTGAGTTCAGACCCCATCCTTACTCCCTTTTTGAGTGTAGCTCTTGGACCCCAGGTGTATCAATGAAGGCATCCTGCAGGCTAACCAGTTGGCAATGGCTACCTGGAACTCAGAGCTGGAAACAATTCTGAGGCATCATTCACACTCATGGGAAAGAACATCATGAGTTGATTAGTAATGTCTGCCCTTACTATGAAAGGGGGCATGATGGCACTCACTCCATTTGCAGAGGGAGGTAATGTCTTTACTCCAGGCTCTGTCTATGATCACCTTCCTAATACCATCCTTCATCCTTTTCTCATCCCCATCCTTCATCCTCTCTGCTTCTCATGCCCAGCACCTTTGCCAACAGGACAGAACAACCTTGGCCTGCGGAACTACATACGTGCACGCACACACACACATACATACACACACACACACACACGCACGCACGCACGCATGCACGCACACACGCACGCACGTACACTCCTGGTTATATGTGACCACGCCTGCCCACTTTCATAAACACGTCCACCAAATTTGTGATGAAGCACTGGAGTGGTTTTATTTTGGTAATTACAGCAAATTAATATTCATAGGTGAGCAGAACAGCTCCCTGGAAGCAAGTTCCCTGTGTGTGTGTGTGTGTGTGTGTGTGTGTGTGTGTGTGTGTGTGTGTGTGCATGCCAATGCTCCATATCTGATAAGCGCTATTAGCCGCCAGGCTATGCAGAGCATGAAAGGCTCACTATCTATAGTGTGCCTCTCAACCACCAGGCAGGACTCGGCCCCGAGCCTGCTGTTAAAAGGGGACATGATTCCTAGCAGAGACACATGCTGGGGCCTTTGGGCACACTGTAGGATGGCTTACTCTCTCCTTAATTAGATTACGGATCCAGCACTCTTGGAACTGAGAAAGGAGCTGCTGAATGTGAGCAGTGAATTAAAAACAGAGCTAGGGCTAGGCCAGTCATGGTGAACTGAAGGAACAAGGGTAGAAGACCCAGCCCCTGCCTGAGAGGTGAGCGTTGCTGTTAGAGCCCCACTCAGAGTTCCTCTCCCCATCTTCTCCCAGTGTGAGCATGTCTGGGGTGCAGCAGGCTGGATGCTATGAGCATACTGGAAATGAGTACAGCTTCCTTCCACAGTTACCTGAAAAGGGACAGTCAACATGCACGGGGCTAGGGACCCCTCCTGAGAGAATCAGAGACAAGTCAGAGAGCCTCTGCCTCCCATTCTACTCCATGTTAGAACTTGAACCCGTGCCCTGTGGCTCCCAGGTTCCACGGCTGCCAGGCTAGAGTGCTGGAGCAGGCAATGCCAGCCACAATAACCATTAGGCAATATTCCAGTGAGCTAAAACCACAGAAGGTAAGGTTTTGCCCATCCAAATTCCAACTTGGAGCAGTAGACAGGAAGGGTGACTTCACATAGTCACTTGAAACCAGAGTCACTAGGGCTCTGCCATCACCAAAACTGGTCTCCAAGGTTACCCTGCTCCAACAGACGGGAACGGGACAGGAGTTCCCATTTTCCACACACTCCACCCACCTCACCCGGTTGAGGAGGATGCAGAGCTATGCTTTGCTGCCCAGCAGCCACAGCCTCCTATGGGAGAAGCCGCTTATGGTCCCTCTGCAGACAGGCTTTTACAGCATCTTAGCCCACTGCCCACTTCTACCTCCGCCAACCTGCAGACTGACTGAGTTAGAGAAGGGGGCCATGTTTTAGGTCCTGGCTCTGGAGGTCCAAGTTTGAGGAGCCTTTGCTGGTCATGACCTTGCTGGCAGAGTCATGAGGTGGAACAGGGCATCATATGACTAGAAACGTGTGTGTGTGTGTGTGTGTGTGTGTGTGTGTGTGTGTGTGTGTGTGTTCTGATCTCTCCCTCTTATGAAACCCCCGAATATCCACTTATACAATTCTGCCCTAATGACCTCGGACTCCACCCTAAACAAACCCTACAGTCCCACCCCCTAAATGCCAGGGTCAGGTAAAGTGCCTCCCCTCTTCCTGCCTCATAATGGGAATTAGGTTTATTGAAACCCATCAAGCTTGGAGAAGACATTCAAACCACACCCAGGCCACAGCACTCAGTCTCCCACTGAACATCCAGGGTCAGACATGTTCCCTTGAGGAAGTGCATCCTGGGCCTCTGAGCAGAAGTCCACGGTGCACTCCCACAGCTGCGGCAATGAGTTGTCCAGCAATAGTTAAGAGGTCCGCTGGGAGCAAAGCGACTGCCGCTGGCTGAGAACCTCAGGCGATGCGTATGGTGTCCATCACACTGTCATCTGCATATCATTAGCCTTGCAGAACTGCCGCTCCCTCCCGTCACGCAGCGAACACCGTGCCATGGCTAGAAAACTCCCTACAAGGACAAAGAGTGGCATGAATCCTATTCTAGGAAAACCTCAACCTATTCCTAAAATCTCCCCTTTCACTCACGAGCAATGCCTCCCTCCAGTAATTTCCTCACAAAACGAGCTATCTGGACTCCCAGTGCCATGGGATGGAGGGGGACAAACAGAAAGAAGGCTCGGTCAGAACCCGCACAACGTATAGCTAAATCTGAGAATGGGAGTGGGGGGATGTGGAGGGGGGAGCTTCTCAGTCAAAGAGGGAAGAGTTGAGTGGGCACCTTCTCTGGTACAGAACAAGTGGGTGACTAGACAGTGGGTCCCCTGGAGACTCCGTGAGACCTGTCCCCATAATAGAATGACTCAGGGAACTGCATCTCCATAAGTCCAGTGTCCTGAGAGTCCCTCCATCCTGAAGCCAGACTGTGCCAGGAGAGGGTTATGAGAGTGAGGACAGGCAATGGGCTACTCTGCTGCCAGGGACCAAGTGACAGAGATTCCCACAAGGCTGGGAGAAGTCTTCGCAGATATTCCCTTCCATCTTTGCAAGGGCAAGAAGACAGGGCCCAGCTAGCATTGGAGGAAATGCATGATCCTCAGAGTCCAGGGACCCAAACCAGAGCTCAGCCCCACCACCCTGCACAGCCCAGACCCTTCCCGCAGCTCACAATCCACATCTAAGGACCAGGGCTCTAGGTGAGACAAGGAGACCCTCGGATGGGAAGATGCTCACCACCGCAATCCCACATCTGGCATTTAATATGTTCTGGCATGGTGCTGGAAAAGCTGGAACTACATGATCCAGATACCCTAAAAGTCCCTCCACTCATCCTGAAGCCAGACCATGCCGGGTGAGGGCTGGGGGGCTGGGGAGACGGATCTGTTAGCAAAGGGCTTGCCTTGAAAGCCTGAGAACATACCAAGCACAGTATGGGGGCTCCCAATTATCATCCTTGCACTGAGGGGTGGGGTGCAGAAACAGGAAGATCCCAAGAGCTTCCTGCCCATGCCCAGCCAGCCTAACCTACTTAATGAGCTCCAGTCCAGTAAAAGACCCTGTCTCGAAGTGGGTGAACAGCACCTGAGGAAGAACAACCAGTGTGGTCCTTTGATTGACACACACAGCATATGCACGAGGACCCACATAAACATACATCCATACTCTTGTTTGCACACAGAGAGAGAGAGAGAGAGAGAGAGAGAGAGAGAGAGAGAGAGAGAGAGTATTCTAGCCTGTCTATGATCCTATTCCTGTTACCTCATTAGCTAGGATAAAAAGAACTCTGCATGGGGAAAATAATGCATCACTAGGGTCCCTAAGCACTAGGGACCAGAGAGCTTGCTACCTTACTGCCCAGAACTCACCTGCTGGTGTGAGAACTCTCAGCCTGAAAAGCCCCCAAATGAGGAGCAAGGGGGTGGGGGCAGCACCGCCAGGCTAGGAGAGAGCTGGGCCAGAGAGACATTAGTGAGGATGTTTATCTGAAAGCCTGTTTAAAACTCTGTAACATTCACCTAATGGGAAAATTTGAAGAGAATTCAACTGGATTTGTCCTTGTTAAACTAACATTAAGGATGTTTAACAGCTGTCTCGGGCACATCGCATTACAATCTGGAGACAGACTTGGCAAACTAATGGTTTGGTTTGTCATCGGGAGAATGGGTAAAAGAAGCTGGGCAGAGCCGGTGTGGGCAGCCCTCCAGAACCACTTCATACCCATCTAAGGGGGTCCCTGGCTCCCTGTTTTCCTGCCTGCTGAACTTGTGATGAGGACTGGGAATGAGAGCAAGGGGCGCATACCCTGTGGACCAGCCCAGTTCGCAAGGAAAAGGGGAAACTGATCCGTGGGGAGGAAACTAGAGGTGTGTGGCCCTTGGAAGTCTGGTTCAGGCCCGCTGTGGCCTTTGAGTCTGCTCAAACAGCTTTAGAAAGTGGCCAACCCCAGGGCTGGGGAAATAGCTTTATCCAGAAAGTGCTTGCCTTGTGAATACAATGACCTGAATTTGATCCCCAGAACCCACGTGAAAAGGAAGTCTGGTGTAGCGAGCCACAGCTGTAAAACCAGTGCTTGCTGGGGAGACAGAGGCAGGCTGGTCCCTGGGGTTCACTAGCCAGCTGGGCTAGCTGACTCACTGGGTTCTGGGCTAGTGATGAGCCCTGTGTCAACCAACAAGGATGGACATCTGGACGACACCTGAGATTGACCTCCGGCCACACACAACACACACAGACACACTGATCCTGGATTTCACTTCTGAAGTCACTCTGGTCACTCGTCATTCATTGTCAGTCAGCATTCGCTCTGCCAACTTTTGGCAGAGGCAACCTCACAAAGGCGTCAAGGCTACGAACAAAATTCCTAGAGGACTGGAGAAAAGGGCCCAAACCTGACCCTGGGGTAGGCCCTGAGAAAGCCGCAGCTACAGGGAATGGAGGGACAGCTGGGGTGTGTTGGGCATACTCCAGTCATGGTAGATTCTCTGCAGACACTGTCACTGGGATGGGGCTGGGGGGGGGGGGGGCTCTTGGAGGCTGCTAGAGGAGCAAGTATAGTCAGACCACCTACCTCAGACCCCCCAGTCACAGCCCCCTGGCTCCAAGCCCTTTGGGCCCCTGTCCAAAGAATCTTTTGCCTCTCCTCAGTGCCATCACGCTGGAGAACACCCTGGTCATCCTGTCCACGGTGGCTCCCGACGCTGGCCGCTACTATGTGCAGGCAGTTAACGACAAGAACGGAGACAACAAGACGAGCCAGCCCATCACTCTTGCTGTGGAGAGTAAGTAAGCGTGGGACCAGGGACTGTCACCGAGCAGAAACAAGGCGGGTCATTAAATCTCAGGAATGGGGCTCCAGGGGGCTGTTGGGAAGACAGAGTAGTAGGGGGATGCTAGGGCTGGAGGGGTGGAGCCATCTCCAGAAGAGGAAGAGCCACAGCCTGAGTGGAGGGACATGGTGGTGGTGGTGGTGGTGATGGTGGTGGTGGTGGTGGTGGTGGTGGTGGTGGTGGTGGTGGTGGTGGTGGTGGTGGTGGTGGTGGTGAGCCAAGCCAATGAAGGTCACAGGTAGGGGGAAGTGGAGTTCTGGAAGATGCTTCCATGGCAGACAGAGCTCCGGGAAAGGGTAGGTTTATTTTTACCACCACCGTGTCCACTGGAGGCTAGGAGGAGGCAGAAGCAAGTGAGAGAGTGTGTGCTCACATGTGTGGGTGCCAGCCACCCCAGGCTCAGGTGCGGATGGAGAGAACACCCGGGGAGATCGGAAGCTCATTTTAAAAGAAGTACACTAACTGTCTGCCCAGCTGGCACATAAAAGTGCTGTTTCCGCTCGGAGCCAGGCATTCCTCTCAGCAGGCTCGCCTCCAGATTTCCACCTCTGCCCCTCTTCAGATGCCTGACGCCCCTGGAGAGACAGGCACAGGAACTCAGCCCAATATAACCTGCCCCAGTGTCCTCTATCACAGAGACTCCCCTCTCAGGACAAGACCAGAGCAGGATGTCTTTCCTAGTCTGGTTCTCTCTACCAGAGTGGCCTCACCCTCAGAACCTAACCTCAGGCTAGGCAAGGTGAGGTGGATGGCCAAGGTCCCTCCTGGGCTGGGAATCACTAAAATGAAGTCAGGGTTGGGTCTGGGGACAAGACCAGCACTTCCTGAAGCAGCTAAGCCCCACACCAGCTGGGGGAGCCAGATGTTCACATACCTCCACATCTGTATGATTCCCACTCCCACAGCACATCTCATTTATCATCCTGCTGCGCCCATATGTATCCGTTAGTGGCAAGTTGAGTGTCTCTGCCACCTCGTATCCTGGCTTCTGTCTGCCAGTGTCTAGAACATTCCCAGCCCCTGCTGTCCCCTCCCTGGGCCTTCTGAGCTCTGACGGGACTCTTTTCTGTAGACCTAGTTGGTTCCTATCTTCAAGCCAGCTTCCCATCTGCCTGGGAAGAAATCTGAATTAGGGGGTGGAATATCCACTCTGGATACTGACCAGTGAGGGTCATGGATGTCACCTCTGACCTTGACCTGAGCCAGGACTGTTTGCAAGGAACAAGGAATTTGTTGACAAGGAGGGATTGTTTTTTCTCGAGATTTCTCAGTGGTAAGTTTACTCAGAGTCTCCTGGGATCCAGACATCTTTTTGAAGAATGTGTCAAACTGGGTATATAGCTCTGTTGGTTGAGTTTTTACCTACCACACACAGAGCCCTGGTTTCCCTCCCCAGTGACACATAAAAACGGGTGTGGTGGCAAATGCCTGTAACCCCAGCATTTAGGAGGTCGAAGCAGGAGCATGAGGAATTCAGGGCCATCCTTGGCTACTTAGCAAGTATGGGATAGTCTGAGACACGAGACAAAGAGACATTTGGGAGTGGTGGTGCACGCCTTTAATCCCATCACTCTGGAGGCAGAGGCAGGTGGATTTTTCATTATGTAGACCAGGCCATTCTTGTCTAATGAGATCCTGTTTCAGAGAGAGAGACATGGGGGGGAGATACACACACTGAGAGACAAAGTCATGGAGTGAGTTGTCCAAGTTAAATCCAGGGATCTTCTTGAGTGACTCAGTTTACCCCAGATGCATGGTCAGGGAAGCCTTCTGTTTCTCCTCCAGCATCTGACTCTTCCTCTTAAGAACTGAGGCAACCCATGGCGGCCCTTTCTCTTCTACCTCAAACCACCCCCAAACCTTCCAGACAGCCCAAGTGAGGCCAGAGAGCCCCTTCCGCCCCCTCTCATCTGCCTCCATCCCAGTCCCACCCAGCCCTCAGTCTCCCTCATTCCCAAACCCCTCCGTTTCTGCATCCTCAACTGAGATGAAAGCCGGATCCAGCGCAAACTCGCCTGATTTCTAGCTAATTTCCCTCCCACGAGGGATTGCACTTCAAAACCCTGTGCTGCGCTGACATGGTCCCCCAGCCTGCCTGCCAGCCAATTTGTGAGCGCAATTGCCACCTCGCCCGCCCACCAGCGGCTCAGAGCCCCCGTTACCTGGCTTGAAGCCACACCCTCCTTCTCCTTCCCCCTCCCTTCCTTCCTTTACCCATCGGGCTCTGCTCCCTCCAGCTCAGCAGCTTCCTGCCAAATCCTTGGGGGAGCCATGCTCACTGTTAACAGAGAAAGAAAGAACCAGGCTAGTGACCCCAGAAACTACACCTAGCGTCAGAGTCCTGAAAGTTCACACCCATCTCATGAACACACACACACACACACACAGAGAGAGAGAGAGGGGGGGGGGAGAGAGAGAGATCAGACCTGACTGTACTATTATATAGAGATATAATATAGAATAAAAAAGAATATAAATATAAGTCCCACATATCATTTTAAATTTTTTCCGGTGGTTCCATTTTTATTCATTTATATCATTTGTGCGTTTTATTTTGGGGCATTGGTCTTTTGTTGGTTTTTTGGGGGGGAGGGATGGAAACAGAATTTCACATAGCCCTTGAACTCCCTGTGTAGTTGAGGTTGGGCTTGAACTCCTTATCTTCCTGCCTCTGCCTCTCAAGAGCTGGGATTGAAGGCACACACCACCACACTGAGGCTTACCTTATTTTTCACAAAGTAAAAAGGAATAAGCAGAATTCATTTTATTAATGTGTTTTATTTTTATTTATCTCAATTTGAATGCTAAATCTTCATCTGAAATACGTGATCTGTATTTAGATTCCATCAGATTTAGAGCCATAAAGGTATAGTCTTATGCCAAAGTTCTTCCACTTCTACTTAAAAGTGGTCTAATAACTGGATTGGGGACTCTGTTTTTAATTAAATGTAAATTAGTTAAAATTAAATCTCATCAAATCAAACGGACGCAAGCCACATTGCGGGAGCTTGGTGGGCATGCGTGGCACGTGGACCATGCGAGATGGCCTGGACTTTGAGGCCTGGATGCTCTGAGGGTGGAGAGCTATTGTCGGAAATGAGCAGGTGTCTGTGTCCATCAAATCTCTTCAGGAAAGAGCTAATGGCCCTCTGATGCCCACTTGAAGCTCCTGGGGCCAAGTGAGTCACGTGTTCCCTGAGCCTGGCTACTTCCACTCTATGGTAATGTCTGAAGCAGTGCTAAGAGAAAGAGCACAGAGGGGACTGTCCTCGGTTGCCACAGTGACAGAAATAGTTCAAGGCTGCTGGACCCAATATGGCTTCCACGTGGCGAGCTCCATCCGTCCTTGCCCCTGGGATCCTTTAAATCAGGAGTTCTCAGAGAGATGTCCTCCCTGTTTGGGCTTGCCTAAGAGGTCACAGCTTGATTGTTGAGGTTCTAGTCACCACAGCATCCCAGGACTGTGGGAAATGTTATGATCTGCACACTCCAGAGCCATCTTGTTGAGTCTCCATCCCAGCCATGGTTGTGAGGCCCTAATCCTCCTCAAGATCAGTAGCCCCTCCCAGGTGCCAGGTCTTGCCTCCCTCACCCTGACTGGTGGCAGGAACTCCATAAGCATGAGCTGGGTTCCCACAGAGCCCCAAAGTTAAAGCCTTGGCTTCTGCCCATTCTGCATTGGGGTCTTGAGGGTTGTTTTTAAGTCTTTATCCGGAGCATGAGTTGAATGCAGCATACACTGGATGCAGACTGGATGCTTTCTGGAGCCTGTGCTGTGCCTCCTCACAAGAGGTCACAGGAGACCTGGAGGCCAGGCACCCTGATTCAGCACAGGCTCCCAGCAGACAGCTCGGGACAACCAGGTATATCCTTCAACGGTGAGTCGCGCCATACCTGGTGGCTTCTGGCATCACCTTCGTTATCCTCCACTCAGAGCCATTGCCTGCTTCCTCAGGACTCAAGGCTCTGGGCACTCTGATGGCCTGCTGGCGTCCCCTTATGGCAGTTGCCGGTGGCAGATGGTTAAACTGTCATTACCCATACTTTATATGACAGTTATTGGAGGGCACACATGCCTCAGCACCCACTCGGGCGTCAGAGACAACCTGAAGGAGTCTCCTCTCTCCTTCCACCATGTCATCCTCAGACCCGGTGTCACGTGCCTGTCACTGCTGTGTCGTGTAACTGGTTCCCATTATCCACATTTCACAGGTGACAAAAGCTGAGGGGACAGACCAAAGAAATCCTATCATCCACTTCCCAGTGGGTTTTCCTAATCCCTGACAGTCAGGCATGGGACCCACGTTGGGTAGCCACGAAGCTTGGGCCCTGGGCTCCACTGTGTTCTCACGTGGTCCATATCAGGAGGAAAACACAAGTCTCTCTTGAGCTGCTAGCCACAGAAGGTCACTGATGTCTCCCTCCCTGGCTCTGTCAGAGTCACCCTAGCTAGGCTACCTCTCTCCGCTTGTTCCCATCTTGGATGCCAGCCTCTGCCCTATCACCTAGACACCACATTTCCTCACTGCTGGCCTGGGCCTATCTCCTGAACTATAGGGGCCTACACCCCACAATCTGTACCTTTCACAGGTCCTCCTGCACCACCACTTCCTGTTTCAGGAAGTGAGAAAGCAGAGCATCCAGGCTCAGCCTTCATCCCTCACTCCTGAACGCCATGAGTGGATGCCAAGACCACACCAGGAGGCCCCAAGCCTAGCACCTCTGAACATCTCCAGCCATCCAGACATCCCATCTGCATCTCAAACAATGGGACAGAATCCAAGCACATCTTCCTTTGAAACCTAGTTTCTCCCTGGACTTTCCCACCATTCTATAAAGGGGCCCATCGCTAGGCTTCCTCTCTCAACCATCATGACCCTTCTGCTCTCTTCCTCCACCGCTAAACAATCACTGGGCCCTGTTGGCTTTGACCTCTTGTCCCAGCTGGGTGCATATATCTTCAGCCACCAAGCCCAACCCGGCATCCCCCAATCGAATCTGGTTCACCCCCATAGCAACAGGGATGGAAAATGGGCTTCCTAGTATGAGATATCTCTCACCTTTTGTTTGCCCTGTGCTAAGAATGGTGCTGGGGACACAGGTGGGTGTGGCTGGGTAATGTATGAGAACCCCTGAGCTCTTCCCCCAGCAGGTCAAAAGGAGTGGTCTGGGGAGGGCCAGCAAGCCAAGATCATGAACTCTGCCTCCCCCCTCCTTGTCTCTGAGTGTCACCACTGTGGTGTCTACACCCTTGAATACATAGTTCTCTTATAGAGCGCCTACTTTGCACAGCGCATTCTGCACTCATCCTGGACCTGCTGAGCCGCTCCTTCCAACCCTCGCCGTAGGCATCCTTAAGTCAGTAACGTGCTGGTATTGGTGAGACTCGCAGCTTTCCTCTCCAGGAGGACAGATCCTACCATCTCTCTATGTAGGGAATTCCCCATTCCTGATATCCACCAAGCAAGACGTGTTGAGCGGGGACCTGAACTCACACTGCCCAGACAAGTGCTACCATTTTTTTTTCAGTACTAGGAATCGATCCCAGAACCCAGAGATAGCTGAACTGTGCTCCCTAGTTCCTCTTAGTTTTTATTTTGAGACAGGGTCTTGCTGGGTCACACAAGTTGGCCTTGGATTCTCTGTCTTCTTGGTTCGGTCTTTCATCCTCCCCACCCCCTGCCCACCACCCCCACCAAACAGCAATGATAATAAGATTGCATCACCTAGCCTAGCTCTGGTGGTTATTTTGATTTTTTTGCTTTTGGAGTTGTTGTTGTTGCTCAGACAGGGTCTCCTACAACCCACACTTGACCCTGAACTCAGTATATAGCTCAGGATACCCTTAAACTCCTGATCTTCCTACCTCATGCATCCTGGGATTACAATGTGCTGCCATGCCTAGTTATTATTTTTGAGACAGGATCTCACCATATAGCCCTGGCTAGCCTGGCACTCATGCTGTAGACTAGGCTGGCCTCAAACTCACAGAGATCCACCTACCTCTGCCTCCCAGGTGCTGGGAATCAAGGCTCAAGCCACCATGCCCACTACCACTATACTGGGATATATATATATATATATATATATATATATATATATATATATATATATCCTAGGAAATAACTTTTATTACCCCTTTGTCCTGAGAAAGCTGAGACTGAGTGAAATAGATCTCTGTCTCTCCTCTTCTCTTCTCTCTCTCTCTCTCTCTCTCTCTCTCTCTCTCTCTCTCACACACACACACACACACACACACACACACACATAAGACCCGGGACAGAGCAAGCCCCCTCCCTATACCAAGGGTCCTCAGCCAGCACGATTCCCCTCCAGCCCCGTAGGCTGCTGCCTGGACCCAGCCACATGCTCTGGGGGTCCCCGTGTCACGCTGGCAGCCCTCGTTATTTAATCTCTACCTCCCCGTAACTCGCCTTCCTCCAGGCTGTCTGTTTATCAGGCCAGCAGCACCGACTTGGACTCTAACAGTCTGTCTCCTCGGTGTGGCCCATTAATCTGGGCCATGGTACCTGCGCGCGGGCATGTAATAAACAACTTAGAGCACACGTTTATGGATTCAGCTATATCAGCAGCTTTCAATCCGATCGCACTTTATGGCACCTACATGAGGCTTTATATTGTTGCAATTACTCTGCTTTATATGCCGCCTCCTGGCCCCTTCATTTTACTTTATTTTTACGTTTTATTCCTATTCTTCCTCGGCTGTTTCTAACAAGGCCGAGAGCTCAGCTCAGGAAACCTGCCTGGGGCTGGCCACGGTGGCTCACAGTGGCGACAAGGATATGATGTGCCCCCCTCCTGGCCCACGGAGGATACCCCCACACCTACACCTGTGCGTGCTGTCACAGCTGTCTCCCTCTAAAGAGTCCTGGAAGGGGGCCAACTAGATAGATTTGTCGCGCAAGAAAAAAAGTCCTCTCAGGGTGTATTTTAAGAGCTAGGAACAGGTGCAGAGTGGATGCCAAGGCTATAGGCAGTGCTGGGCCTGTGCTGACCCCCTAAAGAGGAGCCGGGCACCTCTGACAGGGCCCAGAATACACAGAATGGCCGTGGCACCACCCTGTCCACACAGCAGGGGTGTTTCTTTGCCTTTGATTTCATAAGCCCTCTCGGGGAAGCTCTCATTCATTTCCGTCCCGTGTGCTGGAAGACAGACAGTGACAATGACAACGGCAGCTGCAGCCGCTCATCAGTCACGCGAGTGTGTTTGCACACCTCCCGGCCAGCGTGTGCATGTCCCGTGCTGGGGACATAGCAGCTGCCAGGACTAAGCATCAGCTCAGGGGCTGTGACAAAGCCATATGCCCAGCCTTAAGCTGTGGTCATTCATATTGTCACGGGTCTGAAGTTAGAGACCAAGGTTGGGAGTCACATGGCAGAGCCGGTGAGGACGTGGATTCCTATCAGGGACCTACTGCCTGCTCATTCACTGTGTCCTCGTGGCTGAAGAAGAGAGGAAGGGAAAGAGGGAGGGAGAGAGAAACAGACCGAGAAGGAAGGAAGAGAGAGGGGAATGGTAATACAACAGAGAAAGGTGGCAGAGATAGAGAAGGAAGAGGCAAGAGATAAGAAATATTGAGAAGAGGGGGGCAGGAAGGGAACAAGAGAGGCTGAAGGTACCAGTCCCATGGTGGAGGTCACACCCTCCCAACCCTAGCCAATCTCATCAGCTCTACAGGCTCAGCTCCAAAGCTATCATGTCAGCAATAGGGCCCCAACACATGAACCATCAGGAGGCACAGTTAGGCCCACAGCCAGCACTACCTCAGCTCCCATGCCAACATCTGGACTAATCCCATGTGGTCACCATAACAACATGCCACCACATGAAGGTTTTTTTTAGTGGGTCTGGAGGTAAAATCGGAAGCCAAGGGGTCAGTAGGTCCCCATTCTCCCTCAGGGGGCTCTAGGGATCACCACAGCCTCCTCCACTGCTTGCAGCTGGTGGCATCCGTGGCATTCCCTTTCTTGGCTCTGGTTTCCACCTCCACCTTTACTTGGCTCCTCCCCACTGGGTCTTGTATCTGGAATCCCCAATTCCTGTGCAGAAGGATGCTGTTCCATTGGATGGAGAGCCCGCCCCAATGCAGTACATGATCTCAGCTGAACCAGTTACACCTGCAAAGACCCTGTTTCCAAGTGAAGTCACATCCACAGCTGCTGAGTGGCCCTGAACCAGGGGAGGAGACTACTGGGAGAATCTCTTCCCTGAAGAGATGTAAATGTCTCCCCCCTCATTATAAGGTGTCAGTGACAAGCCAAAGTAGAATTACATCCAAGCCCCCCCCCCCCCCCCCGTATACTAGTTGTTTTTCGTTGCTCTGGTAAAACACTTTTGACTTCCGGTTTCAGAGGGAGCGTCCATGATGGCAGGAAGCCATGGCCGCAGGCAGCCGGAGCAGGGAGCTAAAAGAGCATCCATTACTCTTTCCGCTCAAACGTTAAGTAGAGCAAACTCAAAGGTGGGCAAGGGTGGAAACTCTCGTAGCCCACCCCCAGTGGCATACTCCCTTCAGCAAGGCTGCACCCCCTAAAATTCCCATAACCTCCCCAACAGTACCAGCAACTGAGGACCAAGAGTTCAAACGTGTGAGCGTATGGAGGACGTTGCTCATCCAAACCACAATACCAGGGAACCAATGAGTTTACCAGGCTTACTTAGAGAGCATGGGAAAGGGGCTATGGACAGGAGCTTGGAAACCCCAAAGCAGCCATATTGGAATGTCTTCACCCTGCATGGTATTGGCTCCCCCGTAGCCATGTTGCCTCTCGCTGTTAATTTCCCCAAGCCCGTAGAGTTAAACTCTACTACCACCCGACCTTGAAGCCTCCTGAAATTAGGCCTAATTGCATACAGATGGCTAGGAGGAGCAACCAGACTCTCAGGTGAGAGTACAGTCTCTCCCCACCCCTTCCTTCTCCGAGGGAATCTCAACCATCCACAGAGTCTAATGGTCTCTTGCAAGCCCGTGATGCTGACTTGAGGAAGATGGCAGCTGCTTTGCTGGAGGACCGTGTTCTCCACCAGGGAGGGACGGGATGCTGCTGTGTTCAGTGTAGAGTGTGTGCAGACTGGTGCAGGACGAATGGCAAAGTAGGGTCAGTAAGGCGGGTTTAGGCCAGGAGGAGTGTTTTTGAGAGGAGTAGTGAATGGAAGGGTGTGGCTGACTGGCAGGCCTCTGAGAGCAAAGGACCCGCCGCCCCCCTCCTCAGCTCCCCTGACACTTAGACTCATGAGGAAAGGAAGAGGGCAGTCCCAAGTCCTTCTGGGAGGTACAGCTGTGACACTTCCCATACAGCCACCTACTCTGTGCTCTAAGGACCAAAGCCTGTGTACTGCGCATGGGCAGGCAGAGACAGGCTCTCTGACCCCACCCTCCTAATACGTGACCTCTTCTCAGATGTCGGGGGACCTGCTGACCCCATCGCGCCGACCATCATCATCCCACCCAAGAACACTAGTGTTGTGGCCGGAACCTCGGAGGTGACCATGGAGTGTGTGGCAAATGCCAGGTGGGTGGCACTTCTTTGGTTGAAGTGGATCCACGAGCACAGTCGTCTTTGGGGAGGGTCCGGAAGCACGGTCAGATGAAGATCAGCGAGAGCGGGGGGGGGGGGGGGGGGGGGGGGGAGTGGCAGGTGGATGCTGCAGCTCCAGAGCTCTGTCAGACATGCTCAGCCACGTTCCTTAGTCGTCCATGGGGGAAAGAGCCAGCCATAGGGAGTTGGCGGGAGATAGATTTTGCCCAGGCTATGGGGCCAGAGGGTGGATCTCTGCGCTCCTAACACAGAGTTGTCCAGAGAGAGGAAGACGGTCCCTCAGAACAGAGCCCTCCTTACCTCTCAAAGATGAGGGTGGGTTTGTCTGTCTGCCCTGGTGTTGGGTCTGTCCTTATCATTTCCCCTCACCCTCCACACCTCCCAGGTCACATATTCAAAGAAGGAAAGGTGTGGGGCCCTGGGAGAGCTCAGCAAATAAGCTAGACCAGCTGCCAGGCTCTTTCGGCGCTGTGTGTGCAGCTACCACTGTGTCCGGCCCTGTTGCGGAGTCATGTGTCCATGACTATGACTCACAGGCTCACCTGTCACCTAGGGCTGCTACAGTTGCCCCCATCCTACAGATGGAGAAGTTGAACTTCAAGGCATTTTAGGAACTTGTCTTAAAGCTTCCACTAGGAAGTGACAAGGTGCTAGCCAGCTTCGTCCTGCTCCTTCCTGTACTTGCCCTGCCCCCCCCCCACATCGCCTTCCAGACACCCTTGTCTGAGGGCAGCTTTGCTTCCCTGGTTCCCTAGGCCTCTGATCAAGCTGCACATCGTCTGGAAGAAAGACGGGGCCCTGCTCTCCAATGGTATCAGTGATTACAACCGCAGGCTCACTATCACCAACCCCACCGTCAGCGACGCAGGCTTCTACGAGTGTGAGGCCGTGCTGCGCAGTAGCAGTGTGGCCCCGGTCACTCGGGGAGCCTACCTGTCAGTGCTGGGTAAGTCAGGGAAAGTACTGGGGTTCCTCTGCTGTAGGAGAAGGAAGGAACAAGCAGAGACCACAGCAGGTGTGGCTAGATGCCATCTCCACAGTGGCTAAATATAAAAGCAATAAACCTCTAATCCTGTCTCCTGGTCCTTCTTCGGCAGAGCCACCTCAGTTTGTCAAAGAGCCCGAGAGACACATCACAGCAGAGATGGAGAAGGTGGTGGACATCCCCTGTCGAGCCAAAGGTAACACAGAGGCAGGGGTGTAGGAACAAGGACCCCAGACCTCCAGCCTCTCCCACACCTGTTAAGACATCTCTAAGCCCCACCTCCCTCTTCAGACCACATCACTAAACAGTGACAGGCTAGCTAGGTGCTGGCACCCAGGAAACAAACAGCCAAATTACCATAATCTCAGGCTGCAAATCAACCCACGTAACTCCAGGGTTACAAATGAGCCCAAATTACCGTAATTTCAGGACAGGTGACAGACCCAAATTGCCCATAATTTGAGAGTTGTAGACAATGCCGAATCACCATTTTGCCAGCATCCGCAGACCCGGTGTGTCTCACCTGAACGAGTGTCACCCACTCAGCCCATTTGAGGTGGGGGTTGCCTAGCTTGGTCCTCTCCCCCTGCTGGTCCTACTTAACCCCGCAGTTTTCCATGCTCACTGCCCCCATCCTGACAGAGCCGAGCCTAAAGGCAGCTATAACCAGGGGATAGAGGGTAAAAGGGTACTGTCGCTTGGAATGTGGGAGCTGAAGCATCCTAGCAGCCAGTGGCTGAGGCAGGAGAATTGCTGTTAGTTCCAGGCTGCCCAGAGAATAGAGAATCCTGAGCCAGGGAGTAGATATGGCCCAAGTAGCGTAGAGGGGTTTGCCGAGCTGAAGCTCTTCTGAGACCCTTGGGCAGAGGCAAAGACGAGGACCCGTGGGAGCAGAGGGGTGGCAGATAGACACTGCTGCCCCATCATCTCAGCAGGGTCGCTCACTCTTGGTCACCCAAGAGGAGTAAACCGGGCTGCGTCCACAGATGAACCATATAGCCAGATCCCTCCTGTTTTCCAGCATACATATTTGCAAAGAGATGAAGAAACCAATAAACAAATAAAGATGCCTTATTTCATCTCATTCAAAATGCCACGAGCCGTGAGGTGCCCCCTTATTTTATGTGCCACTAAGAAAGAAAAAAGGCTGCCAATTAAATCATGACAAGCTGTCGATTGTAAGCCACACCCTGATCCCCCATCATGCTGCAACAAATATCAGGGAATCCATGCCGTCCAATGGATGAAGCGCGGTGATGACGGGCTGCAGGGTGGGAGGGTGCAGGGGGTGGGTGCAGAGCTGTGGCTGCCCCTTGAGAATGTAGAATGCCCCTGGGGAGGTCAAGTTTGAGCAGAGTCAGAGGGAGGGAGGATGAAGGGGACCTTGGGAGAACCAAGAGACATCTGTGAGGAGAGAGAAGCAGACCAAGGGATGGAGACATCCACCTTACTCTGTGTGAAGACCAGAAATGGGACTTCTGGGCCCCTGCCACAGGACAGAAGCCCCTCTGCCTGCTTCTCCACCTGGGCTCCATTGTCAGGGGGTTGGGAGCAGCACTTGGGGGTTAGCACAATACACAGAAGGCTAAACCAAGCATTACAGTGAAAACATAAAGCCACACCTGCCGTCCCTGCTCAAGAGGCTGAGGAGAGAGGGTTGACACGAGT
The DNA here is from genome assembly GCF_903992535.2 of Arvicola amphibius. Lineage (NCBI taxonomy): Eukaryota > Metazoa > Chordata > Mammalia > Rodentia > Cricetidae > Arvicola > Arvicola amphibius. The sequence continues at coordinate 7,954,682 of NC_052050.1, forward strand.
CTAAGGCTAGCCTGGGCTATAGTGACTTCCAAGACAACCTGGGCTATCGAGCAGGACGTTGTCCAAAATATGTAAGAATAATAATAATGAAGATGTAGAAGTCAATGAATGCGAAGCCAGGGATGGAGAGTTTGCTCAGTTGGCAGTGTTTGCGTAGCATGGACAAAACCCTGCTTCAATCCCCAGCACTGTATAAACCAGGCGTGGTATCACACACCCTTTGTAATACTAGCTCTTGGGAGGTCAAGGCAGGAGGATCAGAAAGTCAAGGTCATCCTTGAGAGTTCATGGGCAGCCTGGGATACATAAATCTCTGTCTCAAAAATAACAATAGGGCCTGAAAAGATGACTGGCAGTTAAGAGCACTTGTTGCTCTTGCAGATGACCTAGATTCGAAACCCAGCACCCATATACATGGTAATTCACAAGGACCCATAATTCCAGATGTCCTCTTCTGAACCCTATGTGCACCAGTTACATATATGATGCAGTACATACATGTAGGAAGAATACTCATATACATAAATACATATAATAATAGTAATGATAATTATTAATAATAATAGCTCAGAGGTTAAAAGTTCATGCTACTTATGCCAAGGACCTGGGTTCAGTTTCCAGGATTCACATCAGGATTCTTACCACCCACATCTCCAGGTCTGGATGGGATGGATGCCTCTGGCTACTTTGGGCTCACACACACACATACACACACACATGAATGCACACACGCGCAAGCGCATGCACGCACATAATTTAAAATGCAAGTCTTAATATAATAGGAGCAGATGGGATGCCTCTTTGGGTAAAGGTGCTTGCCAAAAAAAAAACCCTGACAATCTGGGTTCAATGCCCGGAACCTACATAAAGGAGAAAACTAACCTCACAAAGCTGTCCTCTGGTCTCCACATACATGCAGTGGCACATGCATGCCCTCTCCCCGTAATAATACATAAACATTTAAACGACAATAATAATGAACATCCCCTCTAAGAAAATTGCCAGTGAAGCGTTTCTGTGGAAAACTGATTCTAAGAAATTTTAATTTTCTGAAAAATCTCTTCTCTATGCCAAAAGTCTTGAGAGTTTTCCAAGAACAAACTCCCTAAAATCAATGTCTAGGAGAAGCTTCTAGAAAGCAAAGCACCCTAGGACCTCCTGCAGACAAGGGGACATAGTGGCTGACGGTGGCCCTGGCCTCCTACAGGGGTGCCACCTCCCTCTATCACCTGGTACAAGGATGCTGCATTGGTGGAGGTGGAGAAGTTGGCCCGCTTCAAGCAGCGCAGCGATGGCAGCCTGCAGATCAGCGGCCTGCTGCCCGATGACACCGGCATGCTCCAGTGCTTTGCCCACAATGCCGCTGGAGAGGCGCAGACCTCCACCTACCTGGCCGTCACCAGTAAGTGTCCTCCCCTGTGCTGCCCCTGAGCTGCCCCATGAGGTACCGTGTCCCTCCCCACTGCTGAGGAGTATGGTGGGTCGGGACCACACTATGATAAGAGCCTATCCCATGTGGCACCAGCTTGTTGGGTCCTTTCAGCATTGCATCTTGCCAGAGGAAAGGGAACCCTGCTCCCTCGTGACCGTGACCATCTTCAGAGGTCCTAGGGCCCCTGATGCCCTTGGAGAAGAGCCAATCCCATTTGCTGTGTCAGGGACACATGAGTCCCCCAGGGTCCTGGAGCCCTAGCACAAAGGCAGCTCTCAGCTGTGCATTCTTAGACAAGCTACTGCACGTTCAGTGGAGGTCAAGTCCTACTGACTTTGTCATTGAGGGTGTAAGCTGCCCTCTGGACTCTCAGTTTCCCCTCAGTGGAGGCCTGAGGTTCCAGAAGGCAGAGCTATCCTGACAGGTACGTCTGGACCTCTCATAGGCCTCCCTGCAAAAAACCCTGTAAGGCCAGGGCCAGCGGGTGGAGGAGAGGGCCCATCTTTTTATGGGCTCGGAGCTTCTGGCCCCTGGCTATATCTCTTCCTAGGTGTCGTTAATAGATCCTGCTGTCTTCCTCTACAGGCATTGCCCCTAATATCACCAGGGGCCCCCTTGACAGTACGGTGATTGATGGAATGTCGGTGGTCCTGGCGTGTGAGACCTCGGGGGCACCGCGACCTGCTATCACTTGGCAGAAAGGTAGATGGGATGGACATTCAGAGGGCATAGTCATGTGACGGTCGAGGAGAGTCTTCACATCTCATTTCAGGAGCTAGGCAAATCGAGTTCCACGTGTATAATTAGAAAGGCTGTAATGCCGTACCACCCGTCTTCACAACCCATATTACTCTCTCTCTCTCTCTCTCTCTCTCTCTCTCTCTCTCTCTCTCTCTCTCTCTCTCTCTCTCTCTCTCTCCCTCTCTCTCTCTCTCTCCCTCCCTCCCCCAGGCCAGACCCAAGACCTCTTACATCCCACTGCAAGAGGTCGGTCCTGACCTGGTGGTATCTCTATCCATCTGCCTGTCTATCAGTCTATCTTTTTATCTCGGTCTCTCACGCGTGTGTCTCCCTGGCACCGCCCCCACTGCACCCCTCATTTCTCCCTCTCCTCCTCAGCTCCCCTGAAGGTGACTCTCCCCAGAAGTATCCTGTCCTATGGCAGGATATACCCATCATCACCTTGGCAGCCTGTCTCCTGACCTCTCTTCCCAGCCCAAATGCAGCTGCGTCCAGGCCATGACTGGCTGATGCTAGCAGCCATAGCAGACAGAGGGTGGCCTCCTCTGGTGAAAGGCAGACGTGGTGGTGGGTGGAGGCGTGGCAAAAAGGGTGGCCCATAAAGGGTGCCGCTACCCTGTGTCCCTGTGAGCCTGGGCCTGTCACCAAGCCCAAGCTCAGGCCTTCTCCAACCCATTTAACATTTCCAGAGCTGGGTGGGTACCGGAGACCTTCTAGGACTGAGCATCTAGGGCCAACATCAAGGCTGCCTCTGACACCCAGACAATGGCTTTGTCACCTCAGGGGAACGCATCTTAGCCAGCGGCTCCGTCCAGCTGCCTCGCTTCACCCTGCTAGAGTCTGGCAGCCTGCTCATTAGCCCAACCCACATCTCTGACGCTGGCACCTACACCTGTTTGGCCACCAACTCTCGGGGAGTCGACGAGGCCTCCGCAGACCTGGTCGTATGGGGTGAGTGACTCTTCATAGTGGCGGGCTGCCAGCATCTGCACTTCCATATTGTGTTGCTGACACAGCCAAGGCTCTTCCTGTCACAGGGATGGTGACAAATTAACTTAGAAGCCAAGAACCAGGGGTGATGGCTCTGCCAGCAAGGCCACAGGATGGGGAGGCTGTGCCATGCTTGGCTGAGTCCAGAGATCTGTAAAAAGCTGTCTTGTGTATTTTAGGGGCAGAAATCAACACAAGGCCAGAGTGTAAATATTTTTGACTCTGTGGGCCAGACGGTGTCCCTCTCAGCCCCTTTCCTGCCCTCGTGCTGCCAGGAAAGCAGCTGAGACATTAGTGGCATTGGTGGCATAGTGGTAAGGCCCATTCAGGTGAGCCACCTGACGCTGATCAGCCTGGAGAGATGCCACCAGACGTCTCAAGTCTCTTCCACTGGGGTGTACTGTGTGGCCACCTGTCCAGGCTGAGCCCTAGGCCCTGGGGTGAATAACTAGACCCTGCCTGTCACCAACAAGCTGGCCTAATGGTCCTGATGACCCTCAGCTTGCAGTTTCCCTTCCCTCCCTGGCACTCTGAGTCCCCAGCATGTTTGTGGCTTCTAAGAATCAGTGTCCCTGGGACATTTTGTCCTTTCCACTCTCCTGAGACTTTTGTATGGTATGCACACCTGTCTACACATGAGGTCATCGCACATCCTCTCCCAACATCTGGATGTACAGCCCCAGATCACCTCAGGAATGCCCCTCCTGTGCCAGCCCCACATCCCTGTCCACAGAACTATCCCTGCCTGCTGCACTGTCTCTACTTTGTCTTACAGCCCGGACCCGCATCACCAAGCCCCCCCAGGACCAGAGTGTCATCAAGGGCACCCAGGCCTCCATGGTGTGTGGAGTGACCCACGATCCTAGAGTGACTGTCAGGTACTCCAGACAAAGTGGCGGGGGTTGCTGATGTCAGGATGACATCATCGGGAGCTGATCCCAGAACTGGGTATGGACGAGGCTGAGTGAGCACCTGGGGGCCGCGCTGTGAGAGCTGTGTGGACAAAATGGAAGGCAGAGAAACAGAACAAGGAGGAAGATTTGGGAGATGACTCAGAGCTAAGAACACTTGCTGTGTAAGCATAAGGACCTGAGTTCAAATCCCAGCCCCCAAAAGTCGGGTGCAGCTGCATACATATATCCAAAGCAGGATGTAGCTAAATAGATGCTTATAACCTTAGCCCTGTAGAGAGGCGAAGGAGGACTGTTGGAGCTTGCTCCAGCCTACTGCCAGATTCAGGGCAAGACACCTTCTGAAGAGAGCTGCAGACAGGACACCTAATATCCACCCATGGCCTCCACACACTCACACATACATATGCATATACACCATACACATATTATACAATACACTGAACACATGTGTGCATTTTGTGCACATACACTACAAATACATGTGTATATACACCATACACATATTGTGCACATACACCACACACACATGCATATATACCATGTACATATTTTACACATATACTACACACACATGTGCATATGTGCACATACACTATACACATGTGCACGTGTACCATATATAGTATGCATACATGCATATACACCATGTGCATATTGTATACATACACTACACACATGTACATATATACCATGTGCATACTGTACACATACACTACACATATGCATATATACCATGCACATGATGTACACATGCACTACACACATGCATATACACCATGCACATGATGTACACATATACTACACACATGCATATACACCATGCACATATTGTAAACATACACTACACACACATATGCATATATAGCATGCACGTGATGTACACACACCACACATGCATGTGCATATACACCATGCACATATTGTGCATATACACTACACACATGTACATAGATAACATGTGCATATTATGCACATATGTTACACACACAAATAAAAGGAACTGCAAAAGAGGAAGGGGGAGGGAGGAAAGGAAAGAAAGGCTTTTAGGATGAAGAGATGGAGGACTCCAGGTACACGCACCCCACTTTTCAGACCCCCAACTAACCTCTTGTGAACTAATAGATTAAGCACCTATTGTAAGGTCTTCATGTCTTATTTTAATATTCATAATGGAGTGATCTGGTTAGGAAGACAAAGAGGGGGATGGAGAGATGGCTCAGCGGTTAAGAGCATTGGCTCTTCTTCCAGAAGACCTAGGTTCAATTCCCAGCACCCACATGGCAGCTCACCATTGTCTGTAATTCTACCTCACAGACATACATGCAAAACATCAATATACATAAAATAAAAAATCTTTAAAAAAGAAGAATACAAAGAGTTGAGCACAGGGATAGGGCAGGAGGTGACCACAGGGGATGATCATGGAAGAGGTCTTATAAGGAAAAATCCCTGAACTGAAGTCACCCCTTCCCCGCTATGGGGAAGCCAGGACCTTGACTCTTATGGTATTTAGTTCTTCAAGAGCTCAGTGTGGCTCTGGAAACCACTGTAGAGGCTGAGAAAGTCATCTGTGTACTGAAGTTTCCAAATACCCAAACTTGAGCAAGGACACCCGGTGTACCCCCAAACTGTAAGAAGACTGGCAGCTACAACCAGGAGATTGTGTGGTGTCCCTTCGTGCTCTCCTGAGAGCTCCAGAAGGCTGGGAGTTGGTGCAACTGCCTCTTGAGAAGATCCCAGCATGTTGCTGTCCTGCCGAGGAGCAGTAACACTGTCACACAATTGGCATGGAGGCCAGGACAGGTGGGCACTCCTGCCTCCCGCAGACAGGGCCTCTTAGCTACACAACTGTATCCTGGGGCGCCACCTGCTGGTCACTGGGCAGAGGACCAGAGCAGAGTCAGCCAGTTAGTGTAATAGAGTTCTGCAGGACAGCAGGCAAGGAATGACTCATGACGGGTTCGACATGGACCTTTGGGGGCATTTTCACATGCCAGCACAGAACACAGAACACAGACATAAGCCTGAAATCACGCAGAGCTAGTCGGGATGTAGGCAGATCAATTTCAGGATCCTTAGTCATGACTTTATCAGACTTTTCTCTAAAAGAAATAGTTAATAAAGCATGTGAACCTGTCCTCAGAGAAAAGCCACATCCATGCCACTGTGACTGATGGTCTGGCATAACATGGTAGTGTCCTTTTCTACAGCCACTAGTTGAAAAACCTGAGTAACCACTGTTAGTGCGTGTGTGTGTGAATATTTGTGTATGTGCATGAAAATGCATATGTGCCTGTGTGTGTACACACACATACGTGTGTGTGTGAATATGTGTGGATATATGTGTTTGTGTATGCGAGTGCATAAGTGCCTCTGTGTGTGTGAATATATGTGTGCCTACGAGTGTATATGTGCCTTGTGTGCACACATGCACATGTGGGTGTGTAAATGTGTGTGCATGGGAGGGCATATTGCCTTGTGTGCACACATGCACATGTGGGTGTGTGAATGTGTGTGCATGGGAGGGCATATTGCCTTGTGTGCACACGCATGCACGTGTGTGTGTGTGTATGGGAGGAGTGCATATGTGCCTCTGTGTGTGTATGCATGTGCGCACGTACATGCATGAGCATGCAGACCAGATATAGACATCAGGCACTTCTCTCTATCAGTCTCTAAGGGTTTCTCACTGAACCTGGAACTCACAGCTTGGCCAGATCAGCATGCCAGTGAGCCCCAGAGATCTCCATACCCAGGCATTGAGATAACACACATGTATGGCCTTGCCCAGCTTTCTACACGGTGCTGAGGAGCCAAATTCGGGTCCTCATGCTTGCATAACAAGCGCCGTATCCACCGAGCCATCTGCCCCAGCCCCTCTGTTGATATTTATGTATTAAAATGTCACTTATTTCTATTTCAGAAAGACAGTGCATTTTATTACTCTTCTGGGTGGTTCCTGACAGAATAGAACTTGGGGTAACCTTGCTTCTACAGACCTACTCTCTGGGTTTCCCAACAACTTACAAATAGGAAACCCCTGGTGGAACTTTCCTAGAAGTCATCTGTAACATGATTAATAAAATCCCAGAGACAGAAATTGGGGTTCAACCTGAATATCAGAAAAGCCAAACAGCCAGCCACTGGCTCTTACCTCTACCTCAGTTCGAAATGGCGATCCTGCCTCCAGGAATCTCAGAATGAGACTATGTGTGAGAGCTGTCTCCTCCCATTTTATAATCCTGTCTAAGGATAGGATTAAGGGTATGCACCACTACCACCCGGTTTCTATGGCAAACTAGTGTAAGCTACTTGGATTGTCACCACTGCCTGGTCTGTAAGGCTGACCAGTGGGGCTGTTTTACTCTCTGATCTTCAGGTAAGCTTTATTTGTTAAAATACAAATGAAATATCACTGCACACATTCCCACCTGAGGCTGAAGTAGCCATGCCACATAATCTTCTTATGAGGAGAGGAGAAAGAAGTGAGCTCTCATCACCACCTTCTCCTCTGTAAACTGGTAGAATGGATACGTATTCTATCCAGAAGGCCTTTGTCTCTACTCCCAGTCTGTGTCTCTCGGGTGGTGCAGGCCCCTGCTGTCCCCCGCAGCCTTGAGATAAATAGGTGGGGAGGGAAAATCTCAACATTTTGAAAGCTCCCCAGTGATTCTGGTATTTTTTTTCCCAGAAACAGGGTATTCTAGCTACAAAGCACAACGGGGCTCCCTGAGCAGGCTAGAAAGGGGTAAACCGATCACATTGAAGCCTTGGCCGCTCAAATCCCAAGTGATGTGTTGTCAAGACAAAGCTGGGCCCCAGGGAGGAGGCCCAGACAGCTGCAAGCTGCCAGCATAGAATGTCTCTAAAGCCATTCTAGAAGAATCTATTTGGTATCTAGGTCCAGATCTAGACAGAACCTGATGGATACACTCTGAGACATTATTACTATTAATAAATATTTTTTTTTACTTTTACTATGTAATGCATCGATTACATTTTAGGAGGAAAATGCAGATCAACAAAAAAGGAAAAGGGTGGAGAAAAACACCAGCTAACCGTTCCCCTTAATTAGACACCATCGCTAATGATATTTGAGTTCCATTAAGGGAGCCAGACATTCTCTATTCTCTAATCTTTTCCCTTAAGGACCTACTGTGCCCCGTGTGCCATGTCAATAAATATTTTTGCATCAACTCAATTACAGGATTGCTTGGAGTCCATTGTGTGGGTGAAATATAGTTTGCCAGTTCACACTGACTGCATTTTTTTATTATTTCTAAATTTTTGCTAATATGGAGAAATCTCATTATAAGCGCTCTGGTATCCAAATTGTTGGCACATCTTTGACTTGCTCAGGATTCTCTATTATGATCTAGAGCCAAGAGGGTCCCGGAAGGACCACTGGCCACATGATTTGACAGACAGTTATATAACTAGATTAGTCTGGAAATTGTCTACCCTCATGAGCTGAAGAGACTTGGAGGTTATTTATATTTTTATTTATTTTAACTTTGATTTGTGAAAAAATAATTCTAAGAGTGTGATTTGGGGAGAGGTGTGTGTCTGTCTGTCTGTCTGTCTGTCTGTGTGTCTGTGTGTCTCTGTGATTGTGTCTTTGAAATAAGGTCTTATTATATAGCCCAAGGTGGGCTGAAACTTGTAGTCATTCCCCTGTTTCAGTGCTAAGATGACAGACATGAGCCACCATGCCTGGCTAAGTATAGGTTTTATTTAATTTTGTAAGAAACCACCCAATCCGGGATTGATGGTACACATCTTTAATCCCTGGACTCAGGAGGCAGAGGCAAACAGATCTCTGGGAGCTAGAGGCCATCTTGGTCCACATAGTAAATTTAGGCCACCCAGGGCTACATAGTGAGACCCTGTGAAAAGAGGCAGGGAGAAAACAAGCACCCAACCGTCTTCCAGATAGGTGGTGCATGTCTTGGAGGACCGAGTATTCCCCTGGCAGGCACTGGGTGACTGATGCTGGCCATTCTTAGTTGTGGTGTGGCTCTCATTCTTGTTGCTGTTCTGAGGTTTGTTTGTTGTTTTAATTACGCGCATAGGTGTCTGGGGGTGGGGTATGTGCCTATAAGTGCAGTGCCCATGGAGTCCAGAAGAGGGCATCAGAGCCTTTGGAGCTGCAGTTACAGGCAGTTGTGAGCTTCCTGACCTAGTGCTGGGGGTGGAATTCCAATCCTCTGTAACTGTGTACACTCTCCACTGCTGAGCCTTGGGTCCAGGCCATTGGCTGCTCTAATTTGCATTTCTCCGTGGCCTAGGAGGAGAACATCTCATTTCTGTTTCCCTCTGTGTGTGTCTTCATCAGACAGGTGCCTGTCAAGGACTTCAGCCCGGTTTTTAATCAGGCATTTGTTTTCTTATGGTTGAGTTTTAAGAAGTCTCTGTATATTTTGGATAACAGTGCCTTATCAGATATTTGTTATGCAAACATTTTCTCCCTGTCTGTGGCTTCTCTTTTCAGTCTCTTGGCAATATCTGTAGAAGAGCAGAAAAATTTTAATTTTGACGAAGTCCATCTTTATCAACCCTTTCTCCCAGGGATCAGGCCTTTCGTGTAGTGTATGGAGTTAGTACCAAAGGAGAGGCTGTGCAGATTTTACATTACCTCCTAGCCGCTGGAGGATCCTGAAGCCTACATTTAGATTTGTGACCAATTTTGAATTAATTTTTGTGACAGGTCTGAGGCTTGTGACTACAGCTTTCTCTGTCCTATGTGACGTCCCGTGATTCCAGCATCAGTTATTGAAAGGACCTCTCCTTTTGTCTTACCCTCGTCTGTTGTTGGGAGGGAATTTGTACATTGTTTCATTGGATGTGTGGATGTGTGGAAGGCAGAGGAGAACCTGGAGGAGGAGTCAGGTCTCTCTTCCCACCGCGTGGATGCTTGAGTCATTGGGCTGTCAGGGAGCACCTTTACCCACCGAGCCATCTCACCAGCTCTGTTTTTTGTTTGGGTTTTATGCCATTGAGTCGTTGTAGAAACCCGATTTTATAGCATAGAGGTCAGTCAATAAACTATTTCTATAAAGGACCAGAAGTAACTGTTTTAGCTTTGAGAGCCATTGTCTTTGTCACCACTACGCAACTCTATCTGTAATATGTCCACAAGTAGGTATGTCCATATTGCAATAAAACTTCCTTATATGGGGCCTGGAGAAGTGGCTGAGCAGTTACTGCTCTTCCAGAGGACCTGGGTTTGATTCCCAGAATCTATATGGGAGACCACAATTGTCTGTAACTCCAGTTCCAGGGGATCCAATGCTCTCGTCTTTCCTCCACAAGCACTAGGCACACATACACACACACACACACACACAGAGAGAGCGAGAGAGAGAGAGAGAGAGAGAGAGAGAGAGAGAGAGAGAGAGAGAGAGAGAACACATATACATGCATGCAAGCAAACACTCATATGCACAAAATAAAAATAATAAATCTTTGTTTCATTTTTTTAAAAAAAACTTTAAATATATAAGCATGTAATGAGCTATAGCTCACTGAGCCCACTATAGAATATCTACATTCTGGATTTGGATACATACTGTCCTATGCTAACCTATCCTTCTAGCCCTTGTATTCCTAATTAGAATCAAGTACCTATTAATTAGATTCGCGTTTAGTAACAAATGCTTCCCAGGCAGGGACATATGCTCCCTGGAGCATCATGTCCTAAAGCAAAGAGTGTCTGCTTGCCATGAGTATCTCTTAAGCAGCAGTAACTCTCTGCAAATAGATCTGCTTTTAAGGAAAAGCCTGCTCACTCAGCGGACGCTAGCAAGGATCATTCTTTTCTGGGTAACGAGATGAATGGGAAGTGACTACTATTGTCCATTTCTAAGCATATATTAAAAGCCTTTAAAATTAACTTGGCAGTTTCACTGCTGATAATTTATCTTTGAAGAAGTGGAGTGCAGGTAAACATTTTTCAGCGAGGGTGTTCGTCACATTATTAGCTACAGCAGAGGGAAAGGAGGTGTGTCCAACGCTCGCAAGTCAGTGGCGTGACAAGGGGGCTGTATGCGAATCCCCTGCCTCTGAGTGTTGGTATTTTTTATGTATGGTATGGAAATACTACATGAAAAGAGCATATGATACTTTGTTGAGAAAAGACAGTTTTTAAAACAGTATATATGAAAATGTGGATGGATGGATGGATGGATGGATAGATAAATGGATGGATGGATGGATAAATGGATGGATGGATGGGTGGGTGGATGTGTGGATGGATGGATGGGTGGGTGGGTGGATGGATGGATGGATGATGGATGGATGGAAACAGATAGGTAAGTGGTAGGTAAATAGGGTGAATGAGTGGATTTATAACTAGAAATCATTGATATACATATTCTTCAATGAAAACATCCACGGCTGACTCTTACTGACCCTTTGCCATGTTTGGGACTCCCCTAAGTATTCCATATTGGCTCTATCAGCCCTACTACCTTAGGAAGTCAGAGGGTCCCACCGTGTTACAGATGGCAAACTGGGTCACAGATGGTTAAATAAACCTACCCAATATCACATCGCAAGCTGCTGGTGGGAGGGACAGCCTTTGACCTGAGCTCCTAACTCCAGGACAGAGCATCACTGCAGCCAGCCCCCCCACCCCCCGCAGAGCACAGAAGAATCTAGAAATAGAGGCTTATGTTCCCATGTTGATCGTAGGCTCCCAGTACTAAAAAGCTTTTCCTTTCCACGGTCCTTCTTTTCCTCGTTGGTTTGTCTGGTTTTGATGGTTTTTTTTTCTTGCCAGTAGTTAACACCTCTGTTGATTTTTCTATTTAAGCTCGGGGTTAACATACCGCAGGTATGCTCTCGTTGGTAGTTTTCCATTCTCTACGTCCAGGTAACCTTAGGACCTAAGGCTGACCCATTACTGTCCCCGGGTGACACCTTGCACTTTTGAGAACTATAGCCCACCCTCCCTGGAGGGCACTATCTATCCCACCTCCGAGGAGCAGGTTCTTGGAATATGTCCATGACAATGATAATGGCTGTGTTTTCTCCCTAACAGCTCTAGAGGAGGTACTTTGTCCTGTCACGCACCAATGTGTATGTCATTTCTCAAGTCTCCCTTCGTTCCGACTGGCCACAGCTAAAGTGAATTTTTTTTTTTTTTTGGACACTAAGGTCAATTTGTCACAGTGATGCATCGATCTAACGATCCCCCTCATAGAACTAATTCCAAAATGTAGTCTCCCCGGAAACTTTGATTTCTTCTCCAGCTGCAATCTTTTAACATCTTCAGAGGAATTCCTTTGGGCTGGCTTTTTCCCCAGCGGCTCTTTTGCCATGGCTTCTGGCCAAAAGTAGCAACATTTTGACCCAGGTCTGAACCCAAGGTGTAAATGGCCAGTAACGGCCTGCTGCTTGAATGCTCCCGGACCTAGCACCTGTCCCAGGAGCGCTGGACTTCCAGGCTTTCCCCAGCCTCCTCCTAGGCCCTGCTCCCTGCCACAAGCCCAGTCCTGGAGGCAATCTATGTGAGGCCTGCAATGGTCTCCTGTCTCCCTTTGGCTGATTCCTTCCAGGAGGAGGCTTGGGTGTGGCCGACCCTAGAAACTTCCCTGTCTCCTTTCACCGACTCATCTGTCCTCCATAGGTACGTGTGGGAGAAGGATGGGGCCACCCTAGCTGTGGAGACCAACCCCCGGATCCGCCTGGACAGAAATGGCTCCCTACACATCTCGCAGACATGGTCAGGGGACATTGGCACATACACCTGCCGGGTACTCTCAGCTGGCGGCAATGACTCTCGAAATGCCCACCTGCGTGTCAGGTAAGGACAAGGGGGGGGCACCAGGAATGGTAGCAGTGGCATATTCAAAGCCATCCAGCTCCTTTTGGTCATGACAAGAAGTCGTGTATGACTAGGCCCACCCAATTTCCCTAAGACACCTCCTGAGCATCCTGCGAGGTCTGTCCCTCAGCTCAGGGACACCCTGTGAGAAACAGAAGTCTGCAGAGGCCTTTGAGGGGACTCTAGCTCCAGAGAGAAGAATCTGCAGGCATGAACGTCTACACACTCCAGATAGGTCACCAGGACATTAAAGGATGCTTCCACCCCAGTCCAGCCCAAATAAGTTTTTTGGACTTACTTGCAAGTGGATGGGTGACCCCAAAGCAGTGGGACGTTCACCAAAACGTCCACCAAAACGTCCCACTCCAGTACGGATGGTGACCTCCTCATAGTGGCATTGATGGAGTCCCCTCTTCAGTTAACCTTCCACCCTGTATTTACACTTCTGAGATCACAAGCAGCTGGAACAGGATTATAGGCCTCCCTGGGGAGGGGAGGGCAAGAGGGATTGGTGGGAATCTCAGGTGAGGGTCTGATGACCAACCCTCCCCACCTTCCTCTATGAAGGAACATCAGCAGGCAATCTTTCCTTTTCTTGTTTGAGGATTTCATGTTTGCATAGTGTGTACTTGGATCAAATCTACCCACGGCCTTCCCCTCCAACTCCTCCCCACACCCCCACCACTTCTCTCTCTCCACTTCATGTACTCTGTTCTGAAACCCACTGAGTTCTCTTAGTGCTGCCTGCATGGGCATGGGGGTAGAACCATCTACTGGAGTGTGGATAGCTTCTCTGGGATTTCACCCCTAAAGAAAAGGGATGATTTCTCAGCCAGCAGCTGGCAGTTTCCAGTCAGATATTTAGCTATGGGTCTTCTTCTATGCTGCTTTCTATGCAGCCTTCTATGCTGCCATTTGATTTTGACTGATTTGGTCCTGAGCATCCAGCCATAGCCACTGTCAGTCCCTGTGTGCAGTGTTCCTGTTATGCCCAGCAAATACTGTTTCTGTGTAGTGGTTCACTACCTCTGGCTCTTAGGGTCTTTCTACCCCTTCTTCTGAGATGATCCCTGAGCCCTGGTGGCGGGGGGGGGGGGGGGGGGGGGGGGGGGGGGCATTGATACAAATGTGTCATTTATAGCTAACCACTTCACAGTCTCTTTCTCTCTGTACATTGACCAGCCATGGGTCTCTGTATTCGTCACCATTTACTGCAGGCAAAAAGCAGCTTCTCTGGTGAGGACTGGAAGATGCCCTTATCTAAAAGTATAAAGATAAAAACTAAGGAGGCAGCTAATTTCTATATCTACTTAGGACAATGATGGTATTAGATTCTCCCCCTATGACTATAGGTTTTAGGCCCCTTTAGTGGCATCTGGCCTGAATTCCATTTTGGGAAGCAGGCCTTGAATCCAAGCAGGAAAAAAAAAAATGGCTGGTTACTCCCATGACATCTATACCATTATTGTACCAATGAGTTTATCTTGCTGGGCTAGTTGTTATTGTAGCTTGCAGGATTCACAACTGTGTAAGACTATGGATTACTTTTTCCCCCAGTAGTATATATATATATTGAACCTTCCAGAAATATAAAAGACAAGCCAGTAGGGCTGAAGCTTAGGTTGGTGCCGGCTTGATTTACCTATGTCCCGTAACACTAGTTTATGGTGATCAAGCTCTGGAAGGTAACCAAGAGCAATAACAACAGCCTGTAATGTTGGAGATACAGTTATGAGATCCCACCTTCCAACAGCTTTAAAAAAAGGACACCCTATACATGGCAGTGGACTTTTTTATTGGATAGCCTATAAAATTATAGGCTGATATCTAGGAGAGCTATTGTGCCCCTATTAGAGAGTAGCGCCATTTGGGCTCCTTTTGTTTTTTATTTATTTTTTAAAGATGTATTTATTATGTATGCAGTGTTCAGCCTCCACGCCAGAAGAGGGCATCAGATCCCATTATAGATGGTTGTGAGCCACCATGTGGTTGCTGGGAGTTGAACTCAGGACCTCTGGAAGGGCAGCTGGTGTTCTTAACCTCTGAGCCCCTGAACTCCTCTTATATATGCATAGGTGTATACACATTTTAGGAAGCTTCTCCGGAAGTAGGTTTCCATATGGTAATCTTGTTGAGGGTCCTCTATGGGTGATCGCAGCGACTTAGCTGAGGCTGGTAATGGCTGCTAGGCAGCAAATCCCTATAATCTAAGGATTTGGAAGGTGGAGGGAGGAAGATCAGAAGTTCAAGGTCATCTTGTTCCACACAGCAGGTGGAAGACCAGTTTAGCGTGAAGGGCAGCGTTATCTAGTGCACAGTGTCATGGAAACATAAGACTCGCTGAATCTCCAGCATTGCTGTCACCCAACGGCAGAGCTTAGCACTTGGGATGGGCCCTCCACACATCTCTCTCCTCCAGGCAGCTTCCCCACGCCCCTGAGCACCCCGTGGCAACACTCAGCGCTGTGGAGAGGCGCGCCATCAACCTGACCTGGGCCAAACCCTTCGATGGCAACAGCCCCCTGATGCGCTACATCCTGGAGATGTCGGAAAACAGTAAGGTCCCCACTGTCACCTTCCCGTATCCCTCACGACCTGGGCAAAGGGGCACATGAGCTGGAAGATGGCCTGTGTGGATCAGCCACCCCATCATAGTCTTCTGGGGCCTCTGAGATCTTCCCTCTGGGCAACCATGGCTTCCTCGCATGTGAAAAGGACAGTGATCTTACTTCCAGGATCACAAGTGACCCCCAAACAGTTGGCAGGTTATTATGACTTCCCAACAAGACTTGCACAGGGGAGCCTTGCATGGGAGTATAGCCTGTAACCCCAGCATTTGGGAGCATGAGGCAAGAGAATCATGAGTTCAAATCCAGCCTTTGAAATATAGGGGGAGGGGCTTGTGTGAGACCTTGCCCAGCAGCAGCCTCAAAGACTTCAGTTATTGTTCTTGTAAATCCCCCACTGTGACCGTCGCTGTTAGCCAGTGCAATTTGAATGATATCCTTGGTGCAGCTTTTCCAGAGCTCATTGGTTCAAGGGGATGAGGCATCTCAATTTCCATGAACCCCTGCTTCTACTTCCTCCCATCTCCCTGGGTCACATGGGCTAGTGGCACCCAAAAAAGCTGACATGGTGATCTATACTGGACCAAGTTAGGAAGACACTCACTCTCCCTCCAACCCAAAGGAGAGGGCTAGGAATAAAGAGTAAATAAAATCCATCTATATCACTGGCTGGCGAGATGGCCAAACCAGTAAAACCACCTGCTTCTGAGCTTAACGACCTGAGTTCAGTCCTTGGAAGCCACATGGTGGAGAGATACAACCCCCTCAAGTTGTCCTCTGACCTCCAAATAACACCATGGCCCATGCATATCCATACACACACACACATATATACACAAAAGGAAATAAATTTGAAAATTAATATAATAAAAAAAGGAGCATGTCTCATCACCCACCCACACAATGGCCCCCTCTGCCCCAACCCTATGTGTCTGCAGATGCTCCGTGGACCATTCTCCTTGCCAGTGTGGACCCAGAAGCTACCTCAGTGATGGTCAAGGGACTGGTTCCCGCTCGTTCCTACCAGTTCCGCCTCTGTGCTGTCAATGATGTGGGCAAAGGACAGTTCAGCAAGGACACAGAAAGGTGAGGGGCGCAGGTGTCCCCCTAAGTGAGACTCCACCTGCCTGCCACCAAACTAGGGTGACACACTGGGGCAAGCCACAGGTGGGTCTGGTTCAGTGTCTCTGCCTGCCCGAGGCTGTCTTCCACTCGTAGAATGGGGGAATGGTATGTCTGACTTGTTTCCCAGGGAAGGCTGGAATGACTGAGGAGGCAGAGATGGGCAAATGCTGGGGCTCTCTGGCCAGCCAATCTAGCCTGAAACAGCAAACTGGAAGTCAGTGAGAGACCAGGTCTCACAAGTTAAAAAAAAAAAAGTGGGGAAGGCTGGACATGGTGGTGAACACCTTCAATCCCAACACTCAAGGGGCAGACACAGACAGATCTCTGAGTTCAAGGCCAGCCTGGTCTACAGACAGCCAGGGCTACAGAAAGAAACCCTGTCTCAAGCAAACGACGTAGGTCAATGAGATAGCTCAGCAGGTAAAGGTCTGTGCTGCCAAGCCTGATGACCTAAGAGTTCCGCCCCCAGGGCCCACGCTGTGGAAGGAGAGAACCAACCCCTCTAAGTTGTCCTTTGACCTCCATATATGTGCTGTGATAGGCACGCGCGCACACACACACACACACACACACACACACACACAAAGCTGCTTACTGAACATTTACTATGTGCCAGTCTGGGTTTGGCCCCCGGGTGGCACACTGAACGAACGGTGGTTCAGCCACTGGGAAGTCTCGCAGACACAGCAGGGAACCTCGGAGCACCCAGGAGCCCCTCCCCACTTCTGTTGTGCCTGCAGCTGTGCTATGCGCCAATTGGTACTTGGCAGGAATCTCTGTGCTTATAGCCCCGAGTCACCACCGGAAAGGTTAAAACACCCTCATTTTAAAAGCTGGGAGCAGACAGGACTGTTCAAGAAGCTATCCATCAGAGAGTGGGAAAAAAAAGAAAAAAGAAAAAAGGGAAAGACATCCATCAAAAATAATTAACTTTTGTTTTTAATGGACAAGTGTCAGTGGCGTGAAAAATAGACTAGGGCAGAGCATTGAGTTCCCCAGCCATGCCGTAGATGGAAATGTGGTGCTTAGTTTGAGAAGGCAAGCTGGGGGCTGGGGCTCCTCCCCAGAACCATGACCACACACCTGCCCTGGGACTCTGCTTACCCAGCAGGAGGGGTCTAGGCGAGGCCAACTACCTGAGCCTGTGGGAAATAGCGGATACCTTATTCCTAAAAAGCTCAAAAGCCTGTAACCCTATACTCAGGAGGCTGAAGGAAGAGGGTTACAAGTTCAAGGCCACCTGGGCTGCAAAGAAAGACCCTGTCTCAAAAAAAAAAAAATCCACAGAGAGACATTAACTGAGCTTCCCAAAAGCACACAGCAAGGGTTTCAGAATTATCCCCAAACAGTATGCAGTATGACTGGGCCCTTTGTCACCTATCACAATGCCTGTGTAAGTGGGGTAGAGATGAGGAGGTAGAGATGGGGTAAAGGCCTAACCATACTTGCTGCGGGGTCTTTTTTGTTTTTTTGGCTCCAGGGTTTCCCTCCCCGAAGAGCCCCCCACGGCCCCTCCACAGAATGTTATTGCCAGCGGCCGGACCAACCAGTCCATCATGATCCAGTGGCAACCGCCTCCTGAGAGCCACCAGAATGGGATCCTCAAGGGTTACATCATCAGGTACTGGCCCACCCTAGGGCCAGGAGGGCACCCTGCCCCGAGGGGGATGGGAGGTAGGAGTGGATGAGAAAACAGTAAAACTCCATGGTAGATAGATCCTTGCCGACTCACAAAGACCAGCTGATGAGAAATGCCCACGCTATGGCAGGAGGGGTTTGCACCAAAACGGCAGAAGAATGGGCAGCAGTGGTAGCCTTGGAAACTAGCAGGAATGGCTGAACAAGGGTACAGTTTAATTTCAAGGCTGCGTGAAAGACAACGCTGCCATAGGGCAGGGCTGATGTGGGAGCAGACAGGGAGAGCAAGTTGGCTATGCCCATACAGCTCATAACGGTCTGCTGCAGTGCTGCAGGCCTGACTTTAGACTAAGGTGTGCCCAGCGCGTGGACCGCGAGTGGCAAGGCTAACTCTGAATGGGTCTCAGCATAAAATCAAAATTTATTTAAAACGTTATGAGATTTTTTTTTTTGCAACTTCTGTCTGGACTCCATTTGTGCAGTTCTCAATATGGACTTTGTAGATGACGGTGGTGGCATCACAATAGCCAAAGGTTGAACACGTCAGCCAGATGGAACTCAAGTGGAGAAATTGATAGGGAAAGAATTGGCTGAAAGGAGAAAGTTATATCTCTGGTTCTTGCTGAACACAAAAGCTGGTTCTGTGGACTTCTAAGCGTTGCATTTGGCTGAGAACTGTTTCGCTAGGAACCTAAAAGAAAGCATAGGAGCCAAACAGAGTAAAATACGCCTAAATTCAAATAGTTCAGTGAGCGGTGATGCCTGCTGTCAAGCCTAAGGATCTGAGTTTAATCCCCGGGATTGGAGAGAGAAAAACAGTTCCTACTACAGATTGTCCTCTGACCTCCGCAAGTGTGCTATGGCATGGGCATGTCCCCCCAACACAAATAAAAAATTTTGAGCCGGGCGGCGGTGGCGCACGCCTTTAATCCCAGCACTCGGGAGGCAGAGGCAGGCGGATCTCTGTGAGTTCGAGGCCAGCCTGGTCTACAAGAGCTAGTTCCAGGACAGGCTCCAAAGCTACAGAGAAACCCTGTCTCGAAAAACCAAAAAAAAAAAAAAAAAAAAAAATTTGAATAATTTTTGGGGGCTGAAGAGATAGCTCAGTGGTTAAGGGTGCTTGTTGACTGCTCATCCAAAAGACCCAGGTTCAATTCCCAGCATTCTCATGGCAGCACACACCATCTGTAACTCCAGTTCCAGAGGATCTAATGCCCTCTTTTGGTCTCCCTGGACCCCAAACACACACACACACACACACGATGCACAGACAGACATGCATACATGCAAAAACATTCATATACATATTTTTTAATTTGATAATAGTTTTTTAATTATCTTGGGATTTGTAGTTACTAGAAATACCTATCTGTAGTTTGTAATGGGCTGGCTGTAAAATGCCCTTTCAAGCCTGTGCCTCTTCCTTACACATCAATATCCCTGGGTGCTGGAGAGCCCCACAGTTAGAAAAGCCCATGTCTCTGGCTGTCCCATGACCGGTTGGTTTTGCTGTGGTTTGAGGATGAACCTAAAGGTTCTCAGACTGTGGTCCCTAACCCAACAAGGTCAGCACTACCTGAGCACTGGGCAGACTCTGATTGTCGACTCTGTGCCCAAGACATTCTCACTGGGAAGCTAAGAGGTTGGCCAAGCAGTCTGTGTTCTAATGAGCCTCTGGGTTGTACTATTTCATGCTAAGGTCTAAAACATACTAGCTCTGGGGTTTTGGAATACATAAAAACACTTTGGGGGGCTCTGATTTTGCAGCTCTTAGATACTGAAGTAGGTAAGCACTGTAAGTCTTCCTAGAACTAGTCCCCTGTCCATGCAGAGCACCCCACATTTGCTTGCTGATATCCCCCCTCCTTTGCCATGGTTACTTTGCAGTGGAAGGTAGAGATGAGGAAGTCAGTAGCCTTGGGGGTTCTCTGTCCCTCTCAGCAAAGGAGTTACTGTACCAGGCAAAGAAAGAAAGTGAGCTAAACTTGAGGAATGCTTTCCTGGCCATGATCCCCAAAAGCTGACACCCATGACACCTTCCCCAGAGACTCTCAGCCTCCCTGGCTGGCAATCTTGTCCATGTCTCCCGAGCCCATCAAAAAGAATGTCTCAGGGGTCAGGGATGTTTGAGGCTCAACTGAATAGAATCAACTAGCATGCATGAAATCCTGAATTTGATACCTAGCATCACAAAGACTGGGTGTGGTTATGCAAATCTGTCGTCTCAGCACTAGGGAGAGGGCAGGAGGGGGGGGGAGAAGATTAGGAGTTCAAGGTTATCCTCAGCTACATAGTTCGAGGCCAGGCATCCTGGGCTCCATGATTAAACACGCTCTCTAGACCCCTACTATCCAACAAGGTAAGCAGCAGTCAGTTGTCATGATTCAAAACAAAACTGCACCAAAGTCAAATCCATTCCTCATTGGCACCAAACCCATGTCACGTGGCCAACAGCCATGACCTCTAGTGGTGACCCTATTAGACAGCCCAGATGCAGCTTATTGATGGAGAGCTCCCGGAATCATAGAACGTTTTAGCAGACAGCACCGCTCTGGGCAGTTTGTTGCAGACAAGTCTGCAGGCCAACTCAACCCACTTTCCCCTCTTCCTTCAGATACTGTTTGGCTGGGCTACCTGTTGGGTACCAGTTTAAGAACATCACGGATGCTGACGTCAACAACCTGTTGCTGGAGGACCTCATCATCTGGACCAATTATGAGATCGAGGTGGCCGCCTACAACAGCGCCGGGCTGGGCGTCTACAGCAGCAAAGTCACCGAGTGGACACTGCAGGGAGGTGGGTGGGGAAAGGGGTCATGGAAGAGCAGGTGTGTCCCTTTTTCCAGGTCCCCCCACCTGTTGGCCTGCATGCCTGCTGGGCCATCCATGTGTCTAATCATGAATACCCCAGTCCAAGTTGTTGACTTTGCTTGGGCCTTGATCATGGTGTTTGATGTCATCTCCC
Source organism: Arvicola amphibius (assembly GCF_903992535.2). NCBI lineage: Eukaryota > Metazoa > Chordata > Mammalia > Rodentia > Cricetidae > Arvicola > Arvicola amphibius. Next base: position 7,975,880 of record NC_052050.1, read on the forward strand.
CCCACCCTGCCTGGGGCTCCCACTGAGCAGATGGCAGAGAGGAAGAGAGTGGTTAGGAGTCGTGTGGAAAGAGGCAGAGGGACCTTCTGTGATGCTTCACCTTTAACTGGATCACAAGACAGCTTGGGAGGTGACCCAGACAAATGTATTGAATTTGAATTAATCTGGGAACTAGGAGAGGAAGAGGAGCTTTGGTTTGGTCAAGCATTGTCTATAGAGTCTGTCTGTGTCCTTTACCATGCTGGACAAGATGGTCAGGCAGCCCCTTAACTACAGCCAATCTCTTGATCTCCTATAGTTCCCACGGTGCCCCCAGGAAACGTGCATGCAGAAGCCACCAATTCCACGACCATCCGCTTCACCTGGAATGCCCCCAGTCCCCAGTTCATTAATGGTATCAACCAGGGCTACAAGGTAGGTGAGGGTCTCTTTTATCCTTCAAAAGGACTCTAGGGGACTCAAGGTAAGAAGAGAAGGGAGAAATGGGGGCTCCAGGGAGTATCAGTGGATTGCTGTGGGTTTCTAACACCAGACTCCAGCAGGGAGAGGTCAAAAATAAGAGCAGACCACCAGAAAGAGGCTGCCCTTGGTAAGCTCCAGCCACAAACAAAGCCTGTAGACCTGGACATAGCCATAGTCCATTAGAACAATGCAGCCATCCCTCCTTACCACTATGGTGTGGCTCCCACATGCCACCTGCCAGGCAAGTCTCTATGGGCTGTCCGTGACCCCATACACAGTGTGGACAAAGGCATGGGATTAGGACTCAGGCAGACTTGGACTAAAATCCCAGCTTGCCTCTTGCTGATTGGTGTCTTCGATTTTGGTGTGAATGTCACACCTGTTCCTTATATCCTCATGAGGGTCTGTGCCTCATTCTCTCTTCTTGCAAGAGTGCCAGTCACACTAGGTTAGGGTCTGTCCCTGATGGCCTCACTTAACTTCAAGCAGCCCTTTAAAGGTCCAAGTTCCAAACACAGCCACCCTCGGGGAGTCAGGCTTAGAACTTTAAAGTGTGAAGTCAGCACAGGCACGATCCAACCAACAATAGAAGCATCCGAGTCATAGCTATTCCAATGCTAGTTGGTTTTATGGCCGGTTTGAGTGCTGGGCATCTGGACTTCTCAGACATTCTGTCCTGCATCCCAGGCCTGGAGTCCTCTTGTCCTCCTGCAAGGAGGCCTACTTTCCTCTGAGAGAACTGAGGACATACCACATAGCACAGGGCAAATTCCACATTTGAAAGAGGGGGTGCTTGCTCTCAGCACTCGGGGGCAGGTAGACAGGTGCCACGTGTTCATTTCCAGGGGTGGGAAAAAAAAGCCAGGAATTTAAGGCGCTGGGAAGCCAGGGGAAAGGAGAGGAAACTACAGACTCAGGGTTTGAGCTACGTCTCCCTGTGATTTCAAGGTGACAGCTGCCATATCCTCAAATCCCCTGCACCGAGGCTGCGCATGTGCCACAGCCAAGATCATCTGTAGGACAAGTGCCCGCACCATTGTGACTGTGAGGGTAGGAAGCAGGAGAGGAAGGAAGGGCGATTGTTTTGCAAAAAGAATGTTCTGCTTGTACTCAGAGCAACCTAGGGACCAGGGCTGGAGCCAGTGGGCCACAACGCTCGCACTTCCACAAAGGCAGAGAGCACGGGCCAAAAAGAGTCTTTCTGGGATAGGGGGCTGCAGCCCAAGCTTACAGTTGCTGACTGGCCGGAAAAGGCTGCTAATTGGGACTCAAGGGAGGGAAGAGGTCTGCATGGCTATGGAGCACAGAGGCCGAGCTGGGAACAATTAAGCTTCTGACTGCCAAACCTAAGCAGAGGTTTTATTCTACGTGTGGGAGGGATGAGCTACCAACTTCCAAGGCAAAAAGCTCCCCGAGGGCTGGAAGGCCACCAAGTGGCCAGGACAATGAGGGCAATGGCCTGCAGTGACCCAGAACAAGAAGACGACGCAGAAGCCCCCAACCCTGCTTGATCCCAGGCTCATCCTGACCCTATGCTCAGGAACTGTGCGGTACAGGTCATTGGCCACCAGCTGGCCAATACGTTGAGCTCAGGAGCTCATGGGACGGTAACAGGACATCACACTGATAGGGGCATACCCAAAACCAGGCAACTAGCTACATACTTCACTTATTCTCTCATGTAAGACCCTGAAGATTTAAGCATTATGATCATTATCCCACTTCCTAGAGGAAGAAACTGAGTCATGGGGGAGAAGTCATTGTTCACAGGTTGTACATAGCTGAGAGAGCACAGCTTGAACCCAAAGCCATGCTTTTTCTTACATTAAAAAGAAAATATGGGGCTGGATTGGTGGCTCAGTAGTTAAGAGCAATCGCCATTCTTTCAGAGGACTAAGGTTCAGCTCCCAGCACCAATGTGGCATCTCACAACTGCCTCTTAAATCCAGCTCCGAGGGATCTGATACCTTCTGGCCTCTGCAAGCACCTGCATCCTTGTGGTGCACATAAACTCATATAGGCGAGCGCGCGCGCACACACACACAGCATTAAAAAACAAAACATGAAGCTGGGCTGTGGTGGCGCACGCCTTTAATCCCAGCACTCGAGAGGCAGAGGCAGGAGGATCTCTGTAAGTTTGAGACCAGCCTGGTCTGCAAGACTAGTTCCAGGACAGGCTCCAAAGCTATAGAGAAACTCTGTCTCGGGGGAAAAAAATGATAGGTAGACAGACAGACAGACAGACCAATCAACAGAGGCTCATGTAGCTGAGGCTCTGGCCTTAAATTTAGTATGTACATAAGGGTGACATTGAACTTCTGATCTTCCTGCCCCCACTTCCAAGTCCTAGGCTTACAGTATATACCACCACATCTGGCTCGTGAAGTGCTGGAGATTGAACCCAGAGCTTCAAGCATTCTAGGGAAGCACTCAACCAACTGAGCTACATATTCAACTCTGTATCTAACTGTAAGATGATACCTACAAGTTGTTATCTTCAGAGTACAAGGGAATAGAAGTGAATATCTTTTCTCTTTGCTTTTTCGGCCTTCAGAAATCTATGGGGTTTCCATGGTTGTCCCTTAGACATGCAATAAGATAGTTTCCCTCCTTTGAATTATTAGAATGTTTGAACATCTACAAGAGTTGGGGAAAGAGTCAAATGACCACCTAACACCCATCTCCAACTTCAACGTGACCATGTCACAGTCAGCTTTGTCCCTATGCCTCTCAGATTCTCCTAGCCTGTCACCCAGTGGTCCTCAATGTGCCAGTACTGCCACCCTTTAACACAGTTCCTCATGTTGTGGTGATCCCCAACCATAAAATTATTTCATTCCTACTTCATAACTGGAATGTTGCTACTGTTGTGAATTGCAATGTAAATATTTGATATATAATCCCTTTGAGGTCACAACCCACAGGTTGAGAACCACTGCCTTAGCTCATCCTGGAAAACTAGCTGAAGTGAATCCCAGGCAGCTGGTGGCATCATAGCTAAATGTTCTTGGAGAAAAAGCTTCTATACAAGGTCTCTATATTAAATAATAAATTCACATCGACCATATTGTCGTTCCCCAAAATGTCAACCATCCCATTGCTACAGCCTTTGGATTTCTAAGATGATCTTCCAGCTGACTCCTGCTGGTGGTTGGTTTATATATTCCTAGGTGGAGATGAAGGCTACCCAGTTGCTGTTGGTTAAGGGTTTAAGTTTCCATTGATCTTAGAGTCTCCCTCCCTCTCTCCCTCCCTCCCTTCCTCCGTCCCTCCCCCCCTCCCTCCCTCCCTCCCTCCCTCCCTCCCTCCCTCCCTCCCTCCCTCCCTCCCTCCCTCCCTCCCTCCCTCTCTCTCTCTCTCTCTCTCTCTCTCTCTCTCTCTCTCTCTCTCTCTCTCTCTCTCTCCCTTCCTCACTCTCTCCCACCAGATTTATTTGGCAAAGAAACTTAGTCATTCATCCAATGAATTTTCCACAGGCCTGGATTTTGCTGATTGCCTCCCTGTGGGGTCATTTAATACATTCCTCTGAGTACCATGTCTGCAGTAAATTGGAATGTAGAACTAGTGGCCAATTGGATTTAACTTTGTTAGATTACCCTTTTTTTGCAGGGTGGGGGGCCCCCAAATGGTGCTGTGTGTTGACATCAGAAGATGCAAAGTTTGCTTGTCTCTTTAATTGTGAACTTGGTGGCCACGGACAGCCCTTGTGGGGTTTATGATTTTAGTAGGAGTGTTATAAAATGAGGGTGAAGACAATACTGTTTTTTCCTCTTGATTAGCTGAGGTGCCTCCAGGAAGGAGGGAAGGAGGGGGAGAAAGGGAGGGAGGGAAATCAAGAGAAAGAAGGAAAGAAGATGACAGTTCCCTTAGTCAGTTTTCTATGTTAGGAAAATATTTAAAAACCCCATTTTTTCCCATGACTTCTCAATTCTCAGCATTATAAAGTAGTTCCCCAGCATCTTCTAAGACAACAATGAAGCTTGGGTTGAAGGGGGTATCTTTGGCTCCATTTTGCTTTTAGTGATGTCGTTATATACTTAAAAATATTTAAACACATCTGCTATGCTCCAATCCACTGTGGTTATTATCCCTACTGTTGCCAAATGATCACTGGCCGCTTCAAGTTGGCTTCTGAGTCTTTCAGCATGGTCCCAGGAGTCGCTGATGGCTGCCTGACTGGCTGGGATGACAAGCTGTGAGTTCGAGGCTGTCCTAGTCTGCTTTCTGTTGTTGTGCTAAAGACCATGACCAGAAAGCAAACTGGAGAGGAAAGGCTTTACTCAGCATACAAATCTTGATCAGTCCATCACTGAGGGAAGCCAGAGCCGAACTGGGAAGCAGTAACTGAAGCAGAGGCCGTGGAGGAATGCTGCTTACTAGTTGCTCTCCAAGGCTTGCTCAGCCTGCTTTCTTATACAGCTAGGACCTCCTGCCCAGGAGTGGCACTGCCCACAGTGAGCTACAGGCCAATCTGATGGAGGTGTTGTCCCAGTTGAGGTTCCTTTCCAGATGACTCAGCTCCTGTCAAGTGCTAAGGGGAGGGAAAAAAAAAAACCCTGCGATAAGGCAAAACTGACCAAGTCAGTGAGTCCCTGTCTCAAAATAAAAAGTGAAGAGAGAATTGGGACATAGCCTAGCATATGTGAGTCCTTAGGTTCAGTCCCCAGCCCAGGGGAAAATAAAAATGTCTTGACTGTACCTGGGGTCAGACATTTTCCCAAGGAACTCTAGATCCCTTGAGATAGAAATAATAGATACCGTGATGTGACTACTCAGAGCATTTCTTGCTCCAAAGATAATATTGTTTCTTGACTCTGTTAGTTGACAACAGGGAGATAATTTTAAATAAAGAGCATACCAATGGGGCTGGAGACGTGACTCAGTTGGCATGCAGGAAGCCCTGGGTTCCATCTCACAACACCACAGAATTCAGGCAGGATAGTACCTGTAACGCTAGCACTCAGACTGTGGAGGTGGTAGGAGGATCGGAGGTTCAAGGTCGCTCTAGGCCACATTGCAAGTTCAAGGACAACCTAGGCTGCATAAAATCCGGTCTCAAAAAAAGGGGGGCTATTGATAGTTTCCATTCAACATCAAGATTGCAAGTTTTCTTATAAGTCATTGGTCTTTTGTTTACAACTTTTCTGTCCACAGTAAAAAGTCCAGTTCTTGCACAGATTGCTTGGTACCAGCTCCCTCATCCCGCAGACCCAATAGCTTCGGAACAGTGATGGGGGTGTGAAACTACTGACCAACAGCTTCAAGTTCTTGGCATCTTTTATAGTCTTTGGATGTTACCCATGAGGACCACACTTCACACCACTCTGCTATGGTCTCTTTTGAAGAGTCTCCCTTGCTGTAGTTTTTTTTTTTTTCCACAGCTCAATACCCTACTAGGTCCATCGGTTTCATGTGCGTTTTGATTTTTAGGGATTGATTTTTTTTAATTTAATTTCATCCTATAATCATGTACAATATTTACATGGCTTCAAAGTCAAATCCACAAAACAGTTTTTAAGAAAATCAGCCTTGGGCCAGGGACTCGCTTTCCGTACAAACCCAACAACCTGAGTTTACGACAGAAGTGAGAAGCTGGACACAGTCACCACCCACATCTGTAATCTCAACATACCCCTGCTAGGAGAAGGGAGGCGGAGCAAAGGGGCCTCCAGCAGCTGGCAGACCAGCCAGCCTGGCACATACAGCAGCAAGCAACAGCAGAGACTGTCTCAAGCAAACGAGAAGGCAAGGGATGACCCCTGAGGCTGGCCTCTGAACTCTACATGTGGCGTGCTCAAGCCCACACTCACGTTTGCACATATACACATCATACACACTGAGAAAAGGAAGGAGGGAGGGAAGGCAGGCAAGCAGGCAGGCAGGCAGGTTGGTTGACTCGCTTGGCCCAGCTCTGTGAATTTGATGGAGGAGGTTCATCTGTATATCTGTTGTTTCATTGGTTAATTAATAAGAAAACTGCTTGGCCTGATAGGTCAAAACATAGGTAGGCAGAGTAGACAGAACAATATTGTGGGAGAAAGAAAGCAGAGTCAGGCAGACACTTCAGGCAGTCGCCATAGGCAGTCGCCATGCCTCTCCTCTCTGAGTAGGACGCAGGTTAAGACCTCTCCTGGTAAGCCACCACCTCGTGGTGCTACACAGATTACTAAATATGGGTTAGTCAAGATGTGAGAATTAGCCAATAAGAGGCTAAAATTAATGGGCCAAGCAGTGTTTAAATGAATACAGTTTCCGTGTAATTATTTCAGCTATAAAGCTAGCCGGGTGGTGGGAAGCGGCCCTCCGCCATTCCATCTACATGAATTCATCAGTGGATTTTTCCATTGATTATATAAGAGCATTTATTAGTAAATCACCTTCCAATAATTGGCCTCACTAGCCAGGAAACAAACCATCAACACATGAGCCTTTGGGCAGGAGAGTTGGGGTACTTTAGATCCAAATCATAACACCAAGAAATCTGGGGAACTTTGTGACCCTACAGTTCCATACCCCTGTAATATACGTATCTGACAAAGCTGTATTGGGATGTCTTGGCCCTGCTGCCATTTTGGGTCTCAGGTGTGGAACTAGGGGAAAGTTAATATGGTTGGTCACAGAACCACACTTCCTTTGCCTTGTACTCATCCCCATGAGTCATTTTTTGTGGACAAGACCCAGAGATACTATTTTAAGACATCTGTAAAGAAACTCTTTTTCCTTTATTTTGTTTAAAATGGTAGTGATTGTAGTGAGCTTAAGCCCAATAAAATAATATTTACCCAAATTTTACACTTGCTGGGGAACACACCACACAATTAATTCCAACAGCATAATTAATTCAAATTTACATTAATTAAATTAAATTAAAACATTAAACTCATTTCTTCATCTACTCCAAGGAAGTTGGGCAATTTAATTGCTATGAAACAAGATAACTAAAATAAAGAGGATATTTAACATACTTATTAAATGCCACTTAGTATTTCTGATTAGTATTTTTAGGGTCTAATTAGTGTCTAATTAACTTGCTATAGGCTATCTTTTCACAATACCAATTAAATTTCAAAACATCCTTTATAAACATCCGGCCCTGAAAAGGAGAAGATTAAGCATTGTTACGGGTGCGAGTTAATCAGGAGACATTGGCGTGGTATTGTTTTATATCTATAAATACCATGCTTATTAAAACTCCTCGAGTGTAGCTTTTCACCATTAATTGCTATTTAATCAACTTCAAATAAATGAGGAAATCTCTGGGACCAGCTGCCATTGTTGGAGACAGATGAAGGGCTCAGAAAACAAGAGCAGGCAGGAGGTAAGAGTGCAGGAGAGGAGGGCCGGGCGCGGGATGAGAGGGAGAAGAGGCAGGCTATCCAAGGATGGAAGAAAAATGTGCAAGGAGACGGGAGAGAAAGCAGTGGGGTCCAGATGGGCTCTCTTGCCATCGCCTCACCTCTGGGTGAAATGTGAGATTGACAGCCTGACCTGGAACAAGTGTAAGACAGTAGTGACTGACACAGCTGTGACATCTGACCTCGGAGAACCCCGTGGGAAACTAGCCAGTAGAAAAACGGGTGGGGGGCTGGAGAGATGGCTCAGTGGTTAAGAGCACTGACTGCTCTTCCAGAGGACCTGGGTTCCATTCTTAGCACCCACATGGCAGCTCACAACTACCTGACACTCCAGTTCCAGGGGATCTGACACCTTCACACTGATGCACATAAAATGAATCTAAATAAATTTTAAAAAGAGGAAAGAAAAGGAAAACAGGGGTGGCAACTGCAGATCCTCAGCTTCCCCTCCCCCCAGCTGTGTGATATAGGGCAAGTGAATTGGCCCTTCTGAGCCTCAAGTTCCTTGTTTTTGCACTAAAGGGGTGGTTTTGTGGATGTGCAACCTGCATGGTTGCTTAGGGGAGCTTCCCCTGGGGAAGTGGTCTGCTGTAGTCACTTGGGAGCAACTTTGGAACTAATGGGTCTCTGGCTTGGGTTCTGTGCCTAGTCTTCTGATCACGGGTCTGGTTCTGGTGAACTACCTCCCTTGTCTGATATCTTGGAGAATGGGTGACGGGTCCCTAAGGGAAACAGCCAGTACCATCCATGTCTTGCCTGGAGTCAGGGACCAAGACACCCAGAGCATCAGAATGCACACAGGGGTGACCTGTCTTACTTCCCTCTTCCAAGGAATGAGTGGCCACAGGAACAGTGTCCATTGGCCTAACCTATGGGAGGGGGCTTCACTTTTTCTAGAACATTCTTCTGGTTTCTCCTCAGCTGATTGCCTGGGAGCCAACCCAAGAAGAGGAGGTTACCATGGTGACTGCCAGGCCCAACTTTCAAGACAGCATCCACGTGGGCTTCGTGTCCGGTCTGAAAAAATTCACAGAGTACTTCACCTCGGTGCTGTGCTTCACCACGCCTGGAGATGGGCCCCGAAGCAGCCCCCAGCTGGTGCGCACCCATGAGGATGGTAGGTGTCATGGGCCTCGGCTCTACCCAGCCACCAACCCAGGCCCTTGGGAAGTCCCTGAGCATCCTGGAACACAGCAGCCATCTTACCAAAGGTGGCCATGTTCTGACTCTAATGGGCACTGGTGGGTGGGGGACACTTTTGGGGACAGTGCCTGGGCCGGTGGGACACCTGAGCTTCAATGACATCCTGGACACCTCGCTGAAGGTCAGCTGGCAGGAGCCCGGGGAGAAGAACGGCATACTGACAGGTAGGCATACTGATGCCCCTGAGCCCAAGGGTGGGGCAGTTGGGAGCTAGGGTTATCAGCTATCTGTCCCCTGCCTGCAGCCAGCTCCCATCCAGAACTCCCCACTGAGCCACACTCTCAACTCTTAGTTTTGAGCTTTTCAATCTGCAGCCTTCTCAGGGCCCCTTCCCCAACTCTGTAGGACCTCAGAGTTTGGAGGACCTTAAGGGTCTGTCACAATAACGTAACTCTCTCTGCCTGCAATCCCGGCCCCACGGGACATCCCACTGAGACTCCACCTGGGTCCTTAGGAATAACACCAGGAGCTCCTAGCTCTTCTGGTCCCTCTGCTCCTGGAGTGAACCAAACCGCCAAGCTAGAGAAGGAGCAAGAATTGGAACAAGGGTCAGGGTCAATGCACAGTCCCCACCCAGCTCACGCTACCTCTGTGGACTCTCGCCAGGGTACCGGATCTCCTGGGAAGAGTACAATAGAACCAATACCCGTGTGACCCACTACCTGCCCAACGTAACCCTAGAGTACAGAGTCACAGGCCTCACAGCACTCACCACCTACACAATCGAGGTGGCCGCTATGACCTCCAAGGGCCAGGGCCAGGTGTCAGCCTCCACCATCTCATCTGGTGTGCCTCCAGGTGAGTGCTCCCATCAGGATTCCTGTCTCTGCTCTGCTGAGCAGCACTCATTCTGGAGGGGGCTCTGTCTGTCTGTCTGGTTTGTTGGTTAGTTGGTTGGTTGAGGTTTGGTTGGTTGGTTGGTGGGTGGGTGGGTTGGTAGTTGGTTGGTTGCTGATTGGTTGGTTGGTTTGTTGGTGGTTGGTTGGTTGGTGGGTTGGATGGTGGATAGTTGGTTGATTGGTAGGTTGGTTGGTTGCTGATTGGTTGGTAGTTTTTTGGTGGTTGGTTAATTGGTTTGTTAGTAGTTGTTTTTTTTTGGTTGGTTGGTGGGTTGGTGGTTGGTTGATTTGTTAGTAGTCAGTTGGTTTGGTGGTGGGTGGTTGGTTGGTTTGTTAGTGGTTGGTTGGTTGGTTTGTTGGTGGTTGGTTGGTGATTGGTTGACTGGGGACTGGTTGGCAGGTAGCTGGGTTTTTTTTATAGAGGGTCTCATTCTGTAGTTCAGGCTGGCATTGAACTCACAGTAGTCCCATTCTGTAGCCTCCTGAGTAACTGGCATTACAAGCATCATACAGTGCACCAAGGTTCCGTCTATTTTAGGGACAAAGATCTCATCATGCAACCCATACTGACCTCAAAGTTTGTAGTACTCCTGTCTCAGACTTCCCAGTTCTAGGATTACTAGTGCGACCCATCATACCTACCCTTGAAGGGGCTCTGTCTTGGGGTAATGTTGATATTCCTTCCACAGGATTCTCTACTTTACTTGACTCTATGAGCCCAGGGTCCTCCCCTGAGCAGACTTGGATCCCATGACCTTGAGTCCTAGGCTAAGAACTGTCTGGCTCACTGTCCTCCTCCCCACAGCCCTGAGCACAATAGATGGACTAGGAGAACTACACCCTCTCTCACTCCCTGCACCCTCATCCCATTGCAGACTCCCTGCCAGGCAACAACGCTAAGAGATAATTCTTACTGCCCACACTGGACTGCAATTTGTGGACAGGTAGCAGGATGGTTGAACAAGATGGGAATAATCTCAGCCCCAGATACAAATACTAAACAAATCAGGCATCACCTCTAGACCTCAGTTTCCCCATTTGTACACATATAAAACTGCACCAGATCACCATGTGGTCCTATGCAGGTCAGAAAGGCTGTGCCTGCATGACCCACCCAGATGACCTGGACCCACCTACTGAGGTGGCCAAGGCACCTCAGGCTCCTTCAACCCCCAGTGACAACATGTGTCAGTAATACTAGTAGGTATCTGTGTGGGACTTCCCAGGCCTAAAGTTACTGTGGTCATCGATGTCACCATTATTCTGGGACACCTAAAGAGGGAGGTAGATTGCTGTGTCAGTAGCTCCCCTTGAAACTGTGACAGAACACCTAACAAACACAACTTAAAGGAGAAAGGGTTTATTTTGGCTCACAGCTCAAGGGTTCAGTTGTCATGCGGTGAAAGTCACTTCAGGAAGAGCTTATAGCAGGTGACATAGCATCTGAGAGCTGGGGGTCGGGGATGACATGACACATGACACTGGTACTCAGCTCCATCTCTCTGTTTTGGGTTTTGTTTGTTTGTTTGATGGTTTTGTTTTTACCTCAGCCCAGGACCTCAGCCTATGGAGCCATGCCACCTGCAGTTAGGGCGGGTCTTCCAGCCACCCACTTCACCCCCCACCCCACCCAACCTAGAAACTCACTCACGTGCATACAGACTTGTCTCCATGGTGATCCTAAACCCTGTCAATCAAAGATACACTCTGTAGTGGAAGAGGTGGAAGAGTTAGGTTCAAACTGACGTGTGTGGATGGTTTGTGTGTTTGTTCGTTTGTTTCATTTGTTGGTGGGTTGGGTTTTTGATACAGGGGCTCACTATATAGCCTCGATTGGCCTGGACTCACTATGTAGCCAAGGCTAGCTTCAAATGCACTGCAGAATCTGCATTCTTTCTGTCCATCCTGAACCCCAAGAACTCCTGGGCTCCTGGCTGGAAAAGAGAAGCTGCCTCCTGCCTGCCCCAGCCCCAGCTCTTCTCGCCTCCCCAAGCATCACAGGATATGGAGAGCTGCAGCATTGTGCGGACGGAGACAGTTCTGATCCAAATGCTTGTGCTGAGCCTAGCTTGATTTGTGCAGCTTTGTGGGCACTTGCTTATTGCCAAACCTTCCAAGGGAAGCCCCTGGCACACATAACTCCAGGCAGTCTGCGCCCTCAGATCTGTCCCAGCCTCTCAACAGGAATGCAGCACCTGTAAGACAGAATCAGTGTCACAGATAGGCCTTGGTTGGGCTTCTCCTGAAATGTCTCCAAGAGAAACGAACTGCTCCCATTCCTCCCTGTTGCAGAGTCCTGTTCCCAGGGGAGCTACCCTCTTACTTTTTCTACCCTATTCTTTCTTCCCAGAGCTCCCGGGGGCACCCACCAACCTGGGCATTTCCAACATTGGTCCACGATCCGTGACCTTGCAGTTCAGGCCTGGCTATGATGGGAAGACATCCATCTCCCGCTGGGTGGTGGAAGCTCAGGTAAAGCCTGCTAGAGGGGACCCAGACTCCTCCCCAGGTGGCCTTGGGTGGCCCTGCGAAGATCCTGTAAGGGGTAGGGGGGCCCACTGAAGCTACGGGTATCTGGCCTATCAGCTGGTCTTGGATTCAGGCCCAAAAATGTGTTTACCCAGCCTGCTGTGAGGCGCTAATGCAGGAAGACTCCAAGCCACCCTTCAGTCAGTTGTGGCTTTCAGACTAAGACCTTCCCTGGGTGGAAATGATGCCTGCTGGGAATTGGGGAGTCAGAGCATCCCACTCAAGCACGGCAAGTTGGACAGGCCTTAGGTTCCCTTCTCCAGGTGGGCGTGATCGGGGAGGGAGAGGAATGGTTGCTGATCTACCAACTCAGCAACGAGCCTGATGCACGCTCCATGGAGGTACCGGACCTTAACCCCTTCACCTACTACAGGTAAGGCACAGATGGGAAGGGATGGGGGAGGGGCGGCAACCTCCTCCATACCTTGCTCATTCCTTCCACCCCACCCCAGCTTCCGCATGCGCCAAGTGAATATTGTTGGCACCAGCCCACCCAGTCAACCTTCCAGGAAGATCCAGACCCTCCAGGCGCCCCCAGACATGGCCCCGGCCAATGTGACTCTACGCACAGCCAGTGAGACCAGCTTGTGGCTCCGATGGATGGTGAGGCTCCCTCGGGGACAGTGGGATGGGCTGTTCATAGGACTGTCCCCACAGGACTGTTGCAATGCGGTGACCTCAAAGAAGTCACTGATTGAATATCTATAATTCTTTCTCTTTACTTTGGGTTTCGGGGCTGCTGTTATGGTGTGGTTTGTACTTTTTGATATTTTTAAATTTCTTCCTTACTAACCTGGAAGGTGCCCAGTAGTTCACTGTAGCAAAAGGAGAGGAAAGAGCCAGAAGATTCTCTGTATGAGTTGGGGAGATAACCCAGTTATAAAGAGCTTGTTGTGCCGGGTGTTGGTGGCGCACGCCTTCAATCCCAGTACTTGGGAGGCAGAGGCAAGCAGATCTCTGTGAGTTCGAGGCCAGCCTGGTTTATAAGAGCTAGTTCCAGGCATGAGGATCTAAGTTCCAGCCCCCAGCATCAACCCTTAAAAGCCAAACATGTGGGCTGGAGAGATGGCTCAGAGGTTAAGAGCACTGACTGCTCTTCCAGAGGTCCTGAGTTCAATTCCCAACAACCACATGGTGGCTCGCAACCATCTGTACTGAGATCTTGTGCCCTCCTCTGGCGTGTGGGCAAACATCGAGGCAGAATGTTGTGTACATGATAAATAAATAAATCTTTTTTTAAAAAAAAGCCAGGCATGTTAGCACGTGCTACAGTCTCAGTGCTGGGGAGGCAGAAACAGGAGGATCCCTGGGGCTCGATGGCCAGCCAGCCTCTCCTATCAAGTCTCAGGCCAGTGAGAGACTGCCTCAAACAAATATATAAACAATGGAAGCTGGCCGTGGTGGCACAGATCTTTAATCCCAGGATTAAAGGTGTAGATGGATCTCTGTGAGTTTGAGGGAGTTCCAGGCCAGCCATGGATACCTAGTGAGAGACCCTGTCTCAAAAATAACCAAAAAATAAAAGCAAAGTGGGGTGACTTCTGAGAAATATCTCTCTCTCTCTCTCTCTCTCTCTCTCTCTCTCTCTCTCTCTCTCTCTCTCTCTCTCACACACGCACACACACACACACACACACACACATAATGTGTACCTACACACACTGGGGCTTGGGAGGGCAGATAAAATGCTGTTTATCAGAAGTATTGCCAGATGCCAAGCATCTCAAACTTCCTGTCCTATTGACCCCTCCCAGGAACATTGAGAAGGACATAGTCTCGTCCTAATTTACAGCTAAGAACACTAAGGCTCAGAGAGGTTAGGAGCTTGCCCATGGACACACAGCAGCCACAAGGTGGACCTAGGATTTAGAAATGGCCAGAAAGTGGGCACCTGCTGCTGGGGTAGAGACTGGGAAGGGGCCACTCCCACAGGTCAAGGCTGGATGTGGAGGGTCACAACAATGTGACCTGCAGGAAGCAGCTTTCTGGTGTGCTGTGGCTTCCTCCAGAACAGGAACTTTATTCAGACCCTATCTTTAGACGCTCTCATTAAACCACAACAGAAGCGTAAGGCTGATCTCCATTTTGCATAGAAGGAAACTGAAGCAGAAGGAGGTCACATAACCTCCCCAGGACCCCTCCCCATTCCCTGAGTTAACAGCAAGAGACTGAGCCCCCAAATCCACAACACGGGCCGCTGAGCAAGCACATTGTCCTCTCACAGCCAGGAACCAAACACTGCTGTGCCCCTCATGCCACCCTGGCACAGTGCACCTCAGCGGGCGTCCCAGGCAGCAGTCCTAGAAACCTGTGGAGTAAATGAGAATAATTCTGAGAGTCGTGAATGAAAGCAAGGGTGGCATCTGGCACCCTATCCTCCTTGGGACACCCAGAAGCCTTGCAAAGAAAGAGCCCGCGCAGTGGCTCTCCCGTGGCCCCTCTCAAGAGAGAGCACTCGTTGGCTGTGTAAACTGATACAAACCCCTGCACCAGGGAGCCACGCTGCCATTCACAGAGTGGACGGTATGGCAGAAGGAGCTGGTAACTGTGAGAAGACTTGGCACCATAAGTTCCCAATGGACAGGGGTTATTAATAATGGCTCCTCTTCAGGTGGCAGGCACTGAGCAACACTCTGGGGCCAGCCCAGTGGCCCAGGGCACTGTGAGTGTGTAAGTGGGACATATAGCCTCTTGTGACCTCAACTTCAGCTCTTCCCTGTGCCCCGCCAGCTGATCACACACACACACACACACACACACACACACACACACACACACCACTTACTCCTTAATTTGTCTCTGAAGGTTTCCAAACATAAAAGTTAGAGAGTGGGTTACTGGGGTTCCGGGGGGACAGGAAATCAGCGGCCGTGCCATGCAGCCTCCTGGCTCACAACAGTGTATGGCCCATTACCTCTCCTTAGCGGTAGGGGAGTCGCATGCCAGGCCCATCTCAGCCTCTTGGGCCCATCCATTTCTGTCTTAATGATCTCTAGCTCACGTCAGTAAATGTCTGGAGAGGCACATGGAGGCAAGAGAAGGGTGAGTGGGCGAGGGAGAGGCTAGAAGAAATTGGATAAAGTGGGTTAGGTACACTAAAGATTGTGGACATTTGGAGCCCAGAAAGGCAAACTGGAGAGAGAAGCCCACAGACACACCCACTTCAGAGGAGTGGATGCCAGATTCTCAGCTGACGTCTGCTTCAGGCTCAAGGCCCACCTCCACCACCAACTAACATCACCAGATTCGTTCCCACCTTGAACCCGCAAGCAGGGCCCCTCCCACTGAGCTCTATGACCCAGGGAAAGAACCTGCCTGTTCTCCTTGGTGAGACCCTAACCAGCAAGACAAAGATGAGATCCAGCAGGAGGGACCGAGGTTTGCTGGATTGCAGGACTTCCTGGCAGTGACACGCATCCTGTCCACATGAAGGTGCCTTCACCCCAGGCTTCCTCCTCTAAAGGGTAGCATGAGCAAAGACCAGGTGTTGTAGGCAATTAACAAAGTGTGTGTTGACAATCTCAGTAAGGGGGCTAAACAGGAAGACGGCCAGAGCCAAAGGGTCCGGTTTATCAGCACACAGGGCGGACAGGTTTTAGGCCTGCTGGAAAGGGTCAGCCTCCGGGCAAGGACATGAGTCAACCACGTCAACCACATGCACAATGAACAAAGGTGTTGCCTCTCGTGGGAGTCCAGTGGGGACAGATGGGGAAAGGGACATGGAAACAGTGTTACCAGCTCAAGCCCCACTTAGGGATAGCACCTCTTTGGGGCACCAGCTGCCCAACTGGTGGCTGGGGAAGAGGGAATACAGGGTGGTCTCCCTCCTAGCTCCTCATCTCTCTGTCCCGGCTTTTCCCCAGCCCCTCCCAGAAATGGAGTACAATGGCAACCCTGAGTCGGTGGGCTACAAGATCAAGTACAGCCGGTCCGACGGCCACGGCAAGACACTGAGCCACATGGTACAAGACCGTGTGGAGCGGGAATACACCATTGAGGACCTGGAGGAGTGGACCGAGTACCGCGTCCAAGTCCAGGCCTTCAACGCCATCGGGAGTGGGCCCTGGAGCCAGGCAGTGGTGGGAAGAACAAGGGAGTCAGGTACCACTGCCCTTCTTTTGAGACCGCCCAAGAGGAGGCCACACTGCACCCATTTCTACAGACAACTTAAACAGCTATCCATCCCGTGTTCCACCCATGGCAGAGAACCCTGCCCCACCCCTTAATCCCCAGTACTTCCCTTCCCTGTGATTGGCCCCACTCTGGGGGGGTCAGTGGGACAGTGAGGCAGTACTAGCTTCCAAACAACCCACCCCACCCCACTGCCCCGACACCCAGCTTTAACCCCAACACCCAACAGAAGGGTTTCACCTCAGAACATTCCAGAAATGAAACCTCCTAGGAGTCTAGGAAGGTGTTGTCATTCCTAGATTATGAACCCTGATCCACAGGCAACTCTTATTTATTCAATTTGTGGTTCGCTGCCCTGTGGGTTTGTGTGTGTGTGTGTGTGTGTGTGTGTGTGTGTGTGTGTGTGTGTGTGTTTCTGTCTGTGTATGTGTCTCTGTGTGTGTGTGTGTGTGTGTGTGTGTTTCTGTCTGTGTATGTGTCTCTGTGTGTGTGTGTGTGTGTGTGTGTGTGTTTTCCTTGACATTTTTTAACTGACAGGTGTGTCTTCTGGCCTCCCTGATCCCCCAGCTTTGCCCTCCTTCACTGACTGGAAATGCAAGGTCATCCAAAGTTATTCTGGAAGCAGGGTAGGCTGAATTCCTGAGTTCGAGGCCAGCCTAGCTACGTAGTGATAACTCATGTCAAAACCAGGTGACGGTAGATGACAAGATGACTCAGCCAGTAGAGTCCCTTGTCATACAAGCCTGGTGACTTGAGTTTGATCCAGGAATACATATGATGGCAAAAGGAGAATCAGCTAATGCTACAGTGGTGTCCTCCAAATACACTCTGGGGCATGCACGCACACCCTTCACACTCACCACAGGCATATACAATAATAATTAATAATTAATTTTAAAAAGTTAGTCTGAGCAGACAAAAGCGAGGGAGGCAGGGCTGAGGATGCAATTCAGCTGGCAGTGGGCTTGCTTGCTTACCAATTCCTAGACTGCATCCCCAGCGTAAACTAGACATGCCCATTGGAACCTATAATCCCAGCACTTGGGAGGTCGAGGCAGGAGGATCAGAAGAAGTTCAGGATCACTCCTGGCAGTATAGTGAATTCAAAGCCAGTACATGAGACCCTGTCTCACACCTCAGATCCCCAGAAAAGAAAAAGGAAGGGAAAAGCTGACCCCAGAAGCCACATCTGCAGCATCCCCAAACCATCATAGGGTCCTTTGCAGCTGTGGTCCGCATGTGCTGTCTTTTCCCTCATGAGCTGGTGACATGGAGCTGGCTCCCCGGGTGGCCCCACATCTTGCTCCACTTTGCACCACTGTAGGGCTATCCTTGGGTCCTTATTCCTCCTCTTCACCCCTCGCTCCCACAGTCCCATCCTCTGGCCCCACCAACGTGTCAGCGCTGGCCACCACCTCTAGCAGCATGCTGGTTCGCTGGAGCGAGATCCCGGAGGCAGATCGCAACGGTCTTGTGCTGGGCTACAAGGTAGATCTCGGGGTCAGTGGGGTTTATTGCACCATCTTCCCCAAGTCCCCCATCCAAGGTATCCTGTGCTCGTCTTCTTTCCTCTGGATCACTGCCTCACAGAGAAGGCATGGGGTATCTGCCTAGCTTCCCATCCAGCAGTCACCATAGCAACCAGGAAGTCCTCCTTTAGGGGTAGAGACATCCAGTGAGTGACAGGGTCCTTCAAACTGTTCCCTTCTTCCAGGAGGCTGAGCTGGGGGCCCCAAATCTTATCCTCAGCCGTAAGGAACCCAGTCCAGTTACTATGGTCTTCTAAAATTCCTTTCCAAATTGTTCTGGGCTATGTGGCCACGTGATCGTGTGGCCTAGTCCTGACCTGAAAGGGAAGAATCATGGGATAATATCACATCTCTGTCCCTACTCCCTTGTGGGCCTACAGGGACTTCTAGCTATACAACTGGGATCTCCCCTTGTGTCTTAAGCCTTCCAAAAACAATAGTAGTTTTGCAACTGACCCTTTGGGGCCAAGCCCCTCAAAGGAGCCCAGTATGCCTGCCCCATCCCCCGTCCACTCCTGGAAAAGACTCCAGACAGAGGCTGGCAGGACCAGACCAGTGCTAAGACCCTCATCTGTGTTGGCGATGGCAGGTGAGGTACAAGGAGAAGGACTCGGACTCCCAGCCCCGGTTCTGGCTGGTAGAAGGCAACTCGTCTCGCAGTGCCCAGCTCACAGGGCTGGGCAAGTATGTGCTCTACGAGGTTCAGGTTCTGGCCTTCACACGCATCGGTGACGGCAGCCCCAGCCACCCTCCCATCCTGGAACGGACACTAGATGACGGTAAATCTCCATCCCAGTGAATCCCAAGGGTCCACCCCTCCTCATACCCTGCACCACAGGGATCCCCAGTCTCAGGCTCCTCCTATGGAAAACAGGGTCATTTTCCATACCCAGTGCAAGAGGATGCTCTTCCTAGCCAGTAGGGAAAAATAGGGGAAAGACCATCTGATATCTCATGGTCCCTCTGTAGGGGGAGTAGCTTGAACAAAAATTCGGTGCTGGTTTTTATTTTGTTTTACCTGGGGCAGATCTACTTGCCTTGAGCAAAGCCTATGAGAAAAAAAGTCTTAATTCCAGGCATGAGCCTCCTTCCTGTTTGCCAAAGACTGACACCGGCAATGCTCCACATTCTGCAGAATTCCCCAGTCTCGGGCTGACAGAGGCCTCTATCCCTCCATTCTCCTGCACACAGTCAAACGGCCTGCCCACCACAAACATTTGCGAGGCCCAGACAAGTGCGGAAGGAAGCCCCAGCACCGTATGTCTGTATATTCTAACTATAAATCAAGCTAATGAGCTGTTAAATTAAATATGTTCTATCCTCCTGCCTTGACAAATAGACCCACATAATGACCTAGAAGGCCAAGTCTGAGTTTACACATCTCATCTCCTTGACATTCTGGGCTGGAATGGAGTGTCACAGGAAGAGGTCCCCCTCCTCCGTCACTAGGTCCCTTCTCGCTGTCCTTATTTCATCCTGCCCTCATCCTCACGCTCCAGCCACAACCCCCAAACAGTTGTCCCTTGACCCTCCCCAGGGCGCATAGGAGATAGATCTGGGGAACAAGCCCACTCAGAGTCTGGGAGTACCCTTGGGCACCCCTGAACTTTTAAATGCCAGGCTCCCAGAGCCGGGTATGGAGAGAGGACTCCCACAGGCTCAAGAGGATCACTTTCCTACCTGTCATAACTACCTCAGGAGGTGGAAGATGTCACCTTCGGGCCTTCCACAACACAGACCAGGCTGGGGTCTGCAGGGCCCTGGGTGAATGGGTGAAGCCCTGACTGAGGCCCCGTGATCATTCCAGCACAGACTTAAAAACAAATACAACTCAGAAAACCAAGAACGCCACACCCACTCCGAGAGCCCATGCATGGACACATAGAGTCCAAGGAAGTCGGAGTCTTGGGTCCCCCACCAAATAATTAAAGCCTGTTTAGTTATTTGAGGACACACACCTCATCTCACCTTCTAGGTCCTGTAAAATTAACCTGAGAATAGACACTGTTTTGTGATCCTTTGCTCAGAGGTATATGCTATACACGAACCCACTGAGCCAAGGGATTGCCCTCCCTCAGTGCCCAGCTGGTCCTGGACTGGGTTTGGGATGGAGCAGCAGCCTCACCTTCTCCCTTCTGCCTCCTCCAGTCCCAGGCCCACCCATGGGCATCCTGTTTCCGGAGGTGAGAACCACGTCCGTGCGGCTCATCTGGCAGCCCCCCGCGGCCCCCAATGGTATCATCCTGGGTAAGTCTACACCCCTTCCTGTGCCCTCCCTAGGAAGGAAAGAGGGAGTGGCATGGTTGGTAAAGGAAACCGAGACAGGATAGGCCTGAGAGGTGTCCTCAGCCCCTGAGGCATAGGATCTGACAGTCCAATCATGGTGGTCACATCTGTAACCCCAGCACTTGAGAGGCAGAGGCAGGAGGATGGGGAGTTCAAAGCTGTCCTTTGATGCCAGTAAGCTTGAGGCCAGCCTGGGCTACATGAGACCCTGTTATTAGTTACAGAACAGCATGACCCAAAGCCAAGTTATTTAGGTGTATGGTTCCAGAGGGAGAAAGAGTCCATCCTGGAGGAGAGGCAGGGCAGTGAGTGGCAGGCATAGTGACAGTCAAAAGCAGGAAGCGGAGAGATCACATCTTTAACAGAAATCACAAATCAGAGCGAGCGAGCTAGAAGTAGAGCGAGTCTATGTAACCTCGAAGTCTACCCCTAGGTGACGTACTTCCTCCAGCAAGGCCTCGCCTCCAAAACATCCCTAGTGTCACCACCTGAGGGTCGAGTGCCCAAATACCTGAGCTTATGGGAGACATTTCTCACTCAAACCAGCACACTGTCTCAAATAAAATAAAATATGAATGAAGTCTGAAGACCCAAGAGTGATGATGTTCATTATGTAATGTCATCTCGAAAGAGGGAAAGGCAGGGGGTGCACTGCAACTTTGAGATTGGTCAATATAGCAAGTTCTAGCCCAGCTAGGTATACAGCGCAGGACTCTCTCATGGTGGGGGCCAGGGTGGTGAGGGTGATGGTGATGATAATGACGGTGGTAGGGATCATGGTGATGATGGTGGATGGTTGGGTGGTAATGGTGATGATGCCAGTGGTGGTGATGATGATGATGGTGATGATGGTGGTGGTGGTGGTGATGATGGTGGTGGTGATGATGGTGATGATGATGGTGATGATGGTGATGATGATGATGGTGATGATGATGATGATGGTGGTGATGATGATGATGGTGGTGATGATGATGATGATGATGATGATGATGATGGTGGTGATGATGATGATGGTGGTGGTGGTGGTGATGGTGGTGATGATGATGATGGTGATGGTGATGGTGATGGTGATGGTGATGGTGATGATGATATCTTGGCTTTCATCCTCATTTCTTTTCCTGTTGTAATAAAATGCCCTAGCAAAGGCAACTGACGAGAGAGAGGACTTATCTGACACCCAGTTCCAGGTTAGAGCCCGACGTCACAGCAGCAGGCGTTCAAGGCGCTAGTGACATCCCATCTGCTGTCAAGAGCAGAGCAATGAAGCAGTGCATGCTCGGACACCGCTGGCCCTCCCCCACCCACAGGACGGTCGTGTCTACCATCAGGCTAGGTCTTCCCAAATCAGCTAATGTCATCAAGACAATCCCTCGCAGGCATTCCCAGCGGCCTGCCTCCTAGGGGAAGAGCTGTCTAGGAATGCTGGCCAGCAGTCTTGTTTCCCCTGCTGGAACTTTAAGCCCATCACAGTATCTGAAGGAGAGCAAGGAGGTCAAGGTTCAGGTCTCCTAAGAACTACGCATTGTCTTTATCCTTCCTAGTGCCTCCAGCCGGTCTTCTTCCATCTTTCCATCCAGTAAACTTTGGTCAAGCTAGATTCCCTCTACATGCACACACACATACACGAAGGCTTGAGGAGTTCTAGGCCAGCCTAGACAGCCTAGCAAGTAGATCTTGTCTAAATGATGATGATGATGATGATGATGATGATGATGATGATAATGTTTTTAAATAAAATAAACTGGGCCTGGAGAGAGGAGTCAGTGGTTAAAAGCACCGGCTGCTCTTGCAGAGGACCTGGGTTTGGTTCCCAGGACTCACAACCATCTCTACCTCTTATTTCAAGGGATATGATGCCTTCTTCTAACCTCCATGGGTACCAGGCACACACATGGTATACATATATGCAGATAGGCAAGAACATTCATACAAGTAAAATAAGTTCTTTTTTATTTTTCATTAAATTAAATAAACTCATGAATATACACCCCAAAGGTGAGTTGGTCTACTTGCACCTCTTTCTTGGGCTTGTGACACTAGTCTTGGAGGAATGGCACACCTGAGAGGGCAAAGCAATGAAGGATATCAAGTTCTTTATCTAGAAAACCTTGGGCTGTTGCTTCAAAGCCAGGTGACTTGGCCTCTCTCATCTCCATATGGATTAATATGGGGGTCTAAGCCGCTGTGCATTGAACTTCTTAAACCACCAAAGCACACATTCCTCCACCATAGCTGAAGGTGTAAGGGTGACAAGAAGAATGTCACACAGCCAAACCAAAGCCAAGGAGGCCTGACGGCATGTGCTGCTGTGCCCATGTAGGGCTAGGTTCTCTCATAGGGCACTGGGGCTGCTTACTCTGCTGTCCCTCATTGCCCTTTGCCTTTCTTCCCTACAGCCTACCAGATCACACACCGGCTCAATGCCACTACAGCCAACACTGCCACGGTGGAGGTCCTGGCACCCAGCGCCCGCCAGTACATGGCCACTGGCCTCAAGCCAGAGTCTGTCTACCTATTCCGCATCACAGCCCAGACCCGGAAAGGCTGGGGAGAGGCTGCTGAAGCTTTGGTGGTGACCACAGAGAAGAGAGGTGACTGCCCACAGGGCTGGGGAGACCTAGGGAGTTGAAGCAGGGCTCTGTAGCCCACCAAGAGGCTTAGCACCCCTCCTAGTGGGTGACTGGGATAAGCAGTGAGGACGCATGATGCTTTAGTCTACAATACAGAATGGGCTCTACAGAGAATGGAACAGGGGGATGATGGGAATTAATTCCCACAGGGAAGCATGGCTCACTCCCACTCAGTCAGGCACAAGGCAGGTCCCATCTCTGTCAGTAGCAGAAGCAAATGTGTCAACTCCTCCGTCAGAAGCTGTCACGAGAGGCACGACTTCCCAGGCACCCAGGGCTCTGGGAGCTGAGGGCAGGTCTCTCCTGAAGACTCGTGTGTTGACTGCTGGCAGAAACCGTACAAGGCTCACAAATGTGGAAGTGAGATAGAGAGGAAGTGTCTGTGTCCAGTTTCATGACACCTTCTCCCTGCCCTTGAGAAGGGACAGCCGCTCCACTACCACCCCTACTCAGGCTACCCCGTCTCACCTGTGTCCTGTCCTGTCTCCCAGACCGCCCGCAGCCCCCTAGCAAGCCCGTGGTGCAGCAGGAAGACGTGAAGGCTCGCAGTGTTCTGCTGTCCTGGGAGCCAGGCAGCGATGGGCTCTCCCCAGTCCGCTACTACACCATCCAGACACGTGAACTGCCCAGCGGCAGGTGGGCCCTGCACTCAGCGTCTGTGAGCCACAATGCCTCTGCCTTCACTGTGGACAGGTAAGGCGGGGTTCGCACCCACCTCTCTGTTCCCTTCTCTCCTGAAGACCTCGAGTGATCCTTACAGGAGGGAGAGGGTGGTTTCTGAGAGCACCTTCAGCTGGTCACCCAAGTCTTCCTCGGCTCACCCCACTAGGCACACTCACCCCTTCCAGCTCGCTCCCTCTCCTTGGGAAGCCCCTTAAAGCTACCTCTTAATTATCTGCGGAGCCTGCTGGGCTCCCTTAGCGAAGCACTCCATCCTTCATTAGTGATTCTCCTGGCTGCCCGCGTCCTCCTCCTATCTCTAATAGGGGTATGAAGCTCCTCTCTAAAATGCTGGCCTCAATCTAATCTAATCCCTGGTGGTTGTATTTTTTCATATTCCAGTCAACGTGACCTGGAACTTGAGCGAGGCTTTCCTCCCCCTCCCCCAGCCCTGTAAATCAAGAAGAAAGACATTTATCGGGAAGAAAATGAGACTCATAGAGACAATTCGTCTTGTCTCTGGGGAACTCCACTCCTCACCTCAAAAAAAAAAATTCTCATTTTAGGAAAGGCAGTGTAGCTTGTGGGGGACCATACATTCGATTGTGTGGAGAGAGAGGTGGGAATGGTTTGGGTTTTGGTTTTTTTCAAGACAGGGTTTCTCTGTGTAGCCCTGGCTGTCCTGGAACTCACTCTGTAAACCAGGCTGGCCTCAAACAGACATCTGCCTGCCTCTGCTTCCTGAGTGCTGGCATTAAAGACCACCACTGTCTGGCATGAATGTTTTCATGGCCACCAAAACATGGGCAAGCCTGGAGATGGTGTAGCTTATCATTACAGTGAAAGACAGCCTAAGCAGGTATGGGACCTGGCCTAGGCACTCAGCTTCTCTTTGAGCCTATCCCAATGTGACTCCTTCCCCAACCTTCATGTTTCCATCTGTGGGGCGGGTCAGCATTCACACCTTCCTTTCTCCCCTGGCTCTCCTCTTCCGGCAGGATAGATGAGACCCCATGGTGGTGTGTGGGACCAGGCCTTGAGGGACACTATGTCAGTCAGACTTGTCACTGCAACAATCTCCAGGAGGAAGCAGCTTAAAGGGGAAAGATTTTTTGGGAACACAGCCTTAGAGGTTTCAGCAGAAGCCAGCTAGTCTGTTACTTTGGAGTGTGTAACAGACCAGGAAAGAGAACTAGAGGGAGGACATAAGGTGCACCCTCTTATGCTCTGTCCCCAGTGATGCGCTTCCTCTACCAAGGCCCCATTTCTCAAAGCAGTCACACCAATTCCGAAACAAGTCTTTAACACGTGAGCCTGTGGGGGATCATTCATGCTCAAATCATGGTTGACACCTTGGTCCTTGGCCCCCGATTCCCTCTACAGACTCAAGCCCTTCACATCCTACAAGTTCCGAGTGAAAGCAACCAACGACATCGGGGACAGCGAGTTCAGTGAGGAGTCAGAGTCGCTGACCACCCTGCAGGCCGGTCAGCGCCACCTCCCTGCTTGGAGCTCTTGCTCTTGACCCTGGTCACTTCCTGGGCATGAAGTGTTCTCCCGTGGGAGGGGCCTCTGGGGGTGAGAGAGGGCTCACTAGACCTGCTAGGCCTGTCTGCCTCCAGGCCACAATGCCTAGAGGTCTGGGACCAAAGGGATTTTTCCCAGGGCGCAGGGTCCCAACCCCAGCCTGGAATTTGAGTGATGCCCCTCCAACTAGCAGGAAGTAGGGGCAGATGCCTACCCCAACCCTCCACTAACAGCAACCTAAGTACTATGGCTTTGAGGGACTTCAAGGCCCTGGCTTAGGCTAAAGTCAAGCCCCCAGTTCACCCCGGCTTTCTGCTCTGAAGAAATAGGGGTAGTGGGTGTCCAGGGTAACTTAAACAGGACCTACCTAGCCATCCAATGTTGACAGAATCTGGTCCCTGCGTTCCTGGGTGGCGCTGACACTCCTGGTCCCCAGCGTTTACTCCTCTGCCTCTCTCCACAGCCCCCGATGAGGCACCCACCATCCTGTCTGTGACACCGCACACCACTACCTCTGTGCTAATCCGGTGGCAGGTATGGCTAGGTGGACAGGGTGGGTTCATTTCCAAGGACTCGAATATGCTCTTGCTTGAGACTGAAAACTCCACCAGCCCCCATGGGAGCTGCTGTTGCCTCTGCTCTACACCCCCAGAGCCCAGAGGAAGGCATGAGAGGTGTAGGCATGTTCACATCACAGAGCACTAGATACATGTGTGTCCACACATGCACACACTCTGCCTCTGGATACACATGTTAGGCAGATGAGCACAGACTCGGGAGGGGCTTTCTGTGACCCGAAGTCACATGGCTCAAGTGACAGGGTTAGTTTCATGACCCCTGGTCTGTGGAATCTGTGTATAGAAAGGCACCTGAATGCAATGAGGAGCCCCAGGGCTCCATAAAGTCCAGGCACAGAAATCAGTGACAGGTTTCCCAACCGAGACCTGTGACCCTCATCATGAGTGGTATCCCCGTGTCTGGGTAGAGTCTCTCCCAGCTGTCTGCTCTTTGGTGGGCACTGTTGATTCTACCGGGGTCGGAGGCAACCTCATCAATCAACCTGCCCATGCGCTCTCTGAAGTCTAGTCTTGGGCTCAGCGGGTCACCCACAGAAGCCTCCCCTAAAGACTAGCTCCTGTCCCTAATTCTTGGGATCTGAGGAACTGGCCCCAGCAGCAATCCTTGTGCAACTGAAGCCTTGGAATCCCAAAGGGGACACCCACTAAGTGGAAATGACTTGGCAGCCATATGTGAGCCAGAGGAGGCTGGTGTAGATAGGAAACCCTGACAAAAGGGCCAGGCGATGCCTATGGCAGCCAGGGAAGCAATTAAGAAGCTAATAAAAAGGCTGAACCATTGCAACAGATTTCTTAGAAGATGTATCATAAAGAGCATAGTTTCCACTTGGCGAAACGCCTGTTCTCCAGCTCAGCCAAGGACAGGAACAGAAAGAGGAAAGAGGGTCCGTGGACATGGGCATGCGCATCCTCACGCATGCTGTAGTACAGGCAGATGGCTCAGCTCATGGGAAATACCAGGAAGTGCTGGCTGGGTAGTCATCAGAGAGCAACAGCCCCAGGGAGGCTAGAAGTGAGTCGTGGAGTTCCTGGACAAACAATGGGTAGTGACTACAGAGGTGTATTGTGGTCTTATTGCTGCTATGTGACCGTGGCTCAGTACCTAATGTCTCTGAGTATGTTTCCTGCTCTGCTAAAGGGAGGGGGGATTGCAGGGTGATTCCTGCCCTTCCCCATCTCCGTGGTACTGTGACAACTTCTTCAGAAATGTCCCAGGCCATCCCAGTTTCTTTTTTGAGTTGAGATAGAGTCTCTGCTGTGTGGCTGTGGGAGGTGGGGTGGGTAAAGAGGGAGAAGTGAGGTGAGCAGTAGGCAAGGGTCCTCCCCATGTTTGACCCTCGTCCCTGTAGCCTCCAGCTGAGGACAAGATCAATGGCATCCTCCTGGGCTTTCGAATCCGGTACCGGGAGCTGCTCTATGAAGGGCTGAGGGGCTTCACTCTTCGAGGCATCCACAACCCCGGGGCCAAATGGGCTGAGCTCACCTGTAAGTAGCCATCATAGGGTCTTGGGGAGGGTGGGGTTGTCATGCTCTTCTCCCTGCTCTGAAGCTCCCAGATTCCTTAAGTCTGCTAACCTGCAGCCCGCCCTCCCTCCCTCTCTTCCTCCCTCCCTCCCTCCCTCCCTCCCTTCCTCCTTCCCTTTCTCCCTCCCCTTCATGTTCCTTTCCCAACCCCAGTCACTCACTTATTGAGCATTGTTGAGCACCATCTGCATACTCCAAGACACTGAGCACATACCAGTGGTTACGCAGATAGGGTCTCTGGCCTCTTGGATCAGTCTGATGGAGGAAGAGTCACACATTCAGTCCATAAACCCCGAAACAGATGGCAAAGGCCATGGGTATCAAAGTGTAGGAGAAAGTTCCAGAAAAGTTCCAAAGAACCCTCGACATGGGAAGACGATTCCAGCTTAGGCAGGCAAGTGTGTAAGGGAGGAGCCACCAGCTTAGAGGGACCATCAGTCTCAACATCTAGAC
Organism: Arvicola amphibius; assembly: GCF_903992535.2. Lineage (NCBI taxonomy): Eukaryota > Metazoa > Chordata > Mammalia > Rodentia > Cricetidae > Arvicola > Arvicola amphibius. The sequence goes on from NC_052050.1 coordinate 8,003,586, forward strand.
CCCCACCAAGGACAACAGTCAAGACCCCCTCCTATTCCCCAGCCCTAGGGCCAAAGAAGCCAGCCTTCAAGTATAGAAGGTAGAGAGAAAAAGCAGGGGGAAGGGGGATGCTCTGGTGGAAATCCCAGGGAGTGAGGATGAGGGGAAAGTCGTGAGCAAGAGGAGGGTGTGAGTGGACGCTGCGTTTACAGGACGCACGGGTGGCATGGAGGTGATGGCCTGGCTGTGGAAGGTGTAGAGGAAACAGGCAAGGAAACTTTCATGTTAACACAGCGCATGAGGCCAAGTGAAGGAGCCAGGCTAGGTGCGCCATGGATGTAGATTCCACGGGGCTGCATGTCTGTTCAAGGAGAGGAGAGGGAGGCAAGCAGGAAAGAGGAGGGCATGTTGAGGAGGAGGAGGAGGAGCACCACTGGTCACCAAAAGAAAAGAAGGAAGGGGAGAGGAGACAGCCCGGGTCCCTGTGGTCTGTGGCGCTCTGTCCTGAGTCTCCTAAGCTGTGGAGTCTTAGCTTCCGGGGATGTTCACAGACAACAAAATGACAGAACACGGAGTGAGAGAATATTAAAAGAAACCCACGGAAATACCCAATCCAACAGCTCATGTTATTTCCTCATCTTTATTTATTTATTTTGGCTGATGTCTGCCTATGGCTGTGGTTTTATATGGCCTGCATCTAATTCACTCATATTTCCTGACAATAAAATTGTTTCTGGTTCATATGAGAAAATTGACAATGCCAATATTTCACCATGGTTTGCCAAGAGCTCCAGAGTGAAACCAGGGAGCCAATGGGATGAGAGGCTTCCCCCAGAACAGTCCCCAGTGTTGGTAGGTTCCGAGGGGCTCCCCCATAGTCAGTGTACACCAAGGGAGGGGCAGCATTGTTTCAGGACCTACCCTCTCCCCGATTCCCATCTGGGCCCCTGTCTCAGCACCAGGAACTGGAAGCAGTCCCCCTGTCTACTCCATCGCCAACTTTATCGTCATTCCCAGGCCTGGTTGGTTCCCGGTGGGTAGGATGCCTGTGTACACTAACCTCTGTCTGCTGTCTCCCTGGCTCTTACCTCCTGCCCCCTAGCCTTGTACTCCATGCGGAACCTGACCCGGCCTAGCCTCACGCAGTACGAGCTGGACAGTAAGTCCCCTTGCATGGTGGTTCTTCATGGCCCAGGCCTCCTGGGATGGGCTGGGGAGGGGTCCTCAAGAACAGCTGGAGCTGGGCCAAGCAGGTACCCACTGCCCTAGTTTACCTTCTGTTACTGTAATAAAGACTATGACAAGGGGCTGAAGAGATGGCTCAGTAGTTATGAGCACTGTCTGCTCTTCTAGAGGACTTGCGTTCAATTCCCAGCACCCACATGGTGGCTCACAACCATCTATAGTGGGATCTGATGCCCTCTTCTGGCATAAAGGTGTACATGCAGATAGAGCACTCATACACATAAAATAAATACATCTTTTTTAAAAAAAAAAAAGACTGACAAAAAGCACCTTGAGGAGGAAAGGGTTTGTTTGGCTTACACATCCCAATCATACTCCATTGCTGAGGGAAACCACGCAGGAGCTGAAACAGAAGCCATGAAGAAACATTGCTTCCTGGCTTGCTCCCCATGGCTTTCTCAGTCTGCTTTCTTATACCACCCAAGGGTGGCCCCACCCACAGTGAGCTGGTCCCTCCCACATCAATCATTAATCAGGAAGAAGCCCTCACAGACTTCCCTACGGGCCAATCTGATGCAGGCATTCTGGCAGATGAGGTTCCCTCTTCTCAGATGACTCTGTGTCAAGCTGACACTCACCCAGCTTGAATACTAGGACCGCCTGTGCTGCGTACATCTTACGAGCTTGGGAAGCAGGGCCCTATCAACACTGAGTAGCAAAGTATAGATGTGAGTGGCTGAGGGGCCGGCAGGTCAACATCAGAAGGTAAAGCCTACTACAGGACAGGTAGGCAGGCCTCTACTGCTATTACCTGACCTGACCCCTATAAGGAATGTTGGCCCTCGCTGTCTCCCTAGCCCTGTCTGAGGCTCCTAGAGTTATATGGCTGGCTCACTTCTGTGCCTTCTGTTTCCAAACCCTCAGCAGGTTCTTACACACACACACACACACATAGCCTTCTGATCAGAAAAAACCAACCTCAGAGTCTAGACAACCCTTCTCTCCTCAGCATGAGCCTACTCCATGACAGAACTGCCACCTGGGGAACAATGGTGGGATTGAGACAGGGACAGAGTATGGGGGGACCAACTGGCCACCAGGGAAAGGGATCACATCTCCCATCCAGGATAACAGAACCCATTTTCTTGTAGCCGCTTCCGTTCACCAGGCCTCCTCCCCCAAGCTTGACTAATACATGGGATTTCATGACCCAGAATTCATATTCCATAAGCTCTTCCCCTCTAGGACTGAGCCGGTGGGATGGGGTGGGGGTTTGGAGTACAGCTCACTAGTTGAGCTTGTGCTCAGCCTTCGAGAGATCCCGGATTCCATCCCTGGTCCCTGAAAGAGTAGGAAAACAAAAGAGCTGGTGAATGGGGACAGGTAGGACACAGCAGGAACATGGTTGAAACTGTTTGCGTCGACCGTAGTGGGAAAAAAGTTTGGCCCTCTGGTCCAGGGTGTCCAGGACTGTTAATATGGCCCCCTTCAGTCTCAGCACTATTTACTTGGAGATACAATGGTCTGTATGACCCTAGAGCAGGAGGGTGCTTTGTGTCAGGAGTTCTGTTGGCAGGGTACAGCCCAAACATCTAAGGCTTGCCTCTTACCGTTTCCTCCCCAATGCCACATAGGGCACTAGAATAGTAGATATTCCTCCTCCCTCCAGTCGGTAGCTCCAGCCTCCATGGAGGACTCCTCCCACGGGCTCTGTGACCCCTGTGTTCCTGATCCCCACTCTCGCCCATAGATCTGAGCAAGCACAAGCGTTATGAGATCCGGATGAGCGTGTACAATGCCGTGGGAGAGGGACCCTTGAGCCCACCACAAGAGGTCTTTGTCGGGGAGGCAGGTGAGTGTGGTCTCCTTCATGAGTCCCAGGTACTCATCCTGGGTCCCCACCCTGCCCTAGCCACCTCCTCTTCCATAGCTCACTCACCAACCTTCATGCCCTCCAGTGCCCACAGCAGCACCCCAGAACGTGGCGGTTCACAGTGCTACAGCCACACAGCTAGATGTGACCTGGGAGCCACCCCCACTGGACAGCCAGAATGGAGACATCCAAGGATACAAGGTACGGGTGATGTGGCAGAGGAACGGGGTGCCGAGGGACAAAGGGGTGGGGGAAGGGTTGGGTGAGTCCCAAGCCTTGGGATGATGTCCCAAGCCCTTTCTGATCGCAGTCCCGTGTGTGCCCTCAGGCTCCACTGCACACCCGGGGCCTTGACTATCTGCACAGCTGGCAGAAGTAAATACTGTGGTGTTGTAGAATGCACTTACATTCTGAGGCGGACGAGCTTGGTCTAAGGAACTCAGACCACACCTCGGCTTGTTCTGCTCTAAGGCACCCAGTGCACAGCTCCACCACCTCCAGCCCCTTAGCCACTTAAGAGTTCTGAGGAGTAGGGGCTGGGGATGTGGCTTGGTCGGTAAAGGGCTTGCTTCGCCTGCACAAAGTCCCAGGTTCAAACCACAGCACCGCATAAACCAGCTGTGGTCTATGTAACCCCAGCACTCAGGAGGTAGAGACAGAAGGGGACTGGAGTTCAAGGTCAACCTAACTTGATAGCAAGTTTGAGGCCAACCTAGGCTACACAAAACTCTGTCTCAAAAAGAATTTTTAAAAGTCTACGGATTCTTAGGCCCTGATATTGATTAGATGATCGGTGTACCAAGCACCATTGGCAGTATTTGGAAATCGGCTTGAAGGTCATCTCTGATTCAGGATGCTGTGTTATTACGGTGGGGTTCGTATCTACAGAAACTAAACTGCCGCAGGCTACGTTGCGGCCATTAAGGCCCATTTTCTATGGATGAGGACACTGTGGCCCCGCTAATGTGGTCGGGAGAGGTCACAGACTAACAGGTGTTAGAATCCAGTGCCCAACTCCACCTTGCCAAGAAGCAGAAAACACAGCGGGTCCCAGGAGGAGCGTGTGGAGCACACGGCCGGCTCGCAGGAGGAGGCAGAGTGTGGAGCACATGGCCAGGTCCCGGGAGGAGGCAGAGTATAGAAAAATAAAGAGCTAACCAACCTCATTCCTTAGAGCACACAGACCCTAGCTGTGACGGAAGCTTGCCTCCCTAGCCAGCGTCTGGGGGAGACTGGTTCCTGATATTTGGATGGTATTTCAGAAAATTCACCCCATGCAGTGGCCCTGGGAGCACTGGGTATGCAAACCCCAGGATCCAGTGGCTTTCCTGGCCCAGCCTGTCATTCCACAGATGACAATGAGAGTCCACCAGGGTGAAGCACCGTTCTCTGTCACACAACCTGTGGAGACACGCCACCCTGATGTAAGGTGAAACCCAGCATAGGAAGCTTTTCCATCCAGGCTGGAGGAGAAGAAAGAAGGGGGAGGGAGGCATCATGCCAAGGAAGTTCTGAAGATGGGTGATACCCCGTCAAGGCTTTGCCCAGGAGTGCCAGCTGGGAAGACAAAATATTGCATCCATAGCATATGCCTCTGGAGGGAAAAGAGGCGCCAGGTGGAGCCAACCAGTGTGACAGTCACTAGCCTATTGAGGTTTAGAAGTTGTGAATTTAACTACAGATCCAGGAAATGTGTGGGTGCCCAGGTATCATAGAGAACACAGCAAATGCCTTCAGTTTCCAGAAAATATAAGTAATACATGAGTCTGAAGTTAGGGATAGGACTGTCGTGTCCCGGATGCGAGCTAATCAGTGCTGTGGCATTCAGCACCCATCGACGGGGCCTGATGTGTTCACATCAGCATCCAGGCTGCAGGCTGAAGGGGGGAGGGGGGCGCTCAGCTGCCAGAGTGCTTACCTTGCATGTGTGACATCCTGGCTCTATCCCCAGCACCATATATCCAGCTGTGACGATGCACACCTATAACCCCTGTAACACCTGTGTGTGACACCTGTAACAGACGCCTGTAACCCCAGCACTCAGGAGGTGGAGGTGGAGGCAGAAGCATCAGAAGTTCAAGGTCATCCTTTGCTACATAGCAAGTTCAAAGCCAGCCTAGGTTACCTGAGTCCCTGGAAGAAGAAGAGGAAGTGGGTGGCACTGATAGATTCTGACAGATGACCCTGGCATGAGAGAAGAAGTGGGAACATGGGCAGCCCCACAGTCAGGGAGCATCAGGAAGGTGGGACCTCAGTCACAGGGAAGGAAAAGGAGGAGGGAGCTGGGGAGACCCGGAGTCTGGCTTCCATTTCAGAACGTCTTGCTAGCCGCCAAGGGAGACTATGACGCTTTAGCTACAAGCGGAGCTTAGGAGAATGGCTCCGCCCCAGAGATGTGCACTGTAGAGTGCTCAGCGCATAGACTGTGCACCGACACAGATGGAAAACAAAGACCCAAACCTGAGCCCTGAGGGGGAAGCCTGAGTGATGCTGACTCAGAGAGCAAAGGAGAAACTGCTTCTGAGGGGAGGGAAACGAGGACTGTCAGCTCCTAGTGCGAGACAGAACTCGTACAGCCCGGAGAGCAGTTTTGCGGGGTACTAAGAGAGGATTACAACCCAGATGTTTTGTGGATTTTTTTAAAGGTTTATTTATTTTTTATAATACAATGTTCTGTCTGCTTGCTTGCCTGCACGCCAGAAGAGGGCATCAGCCCTCATCATAGATGAGCTGCCATGTGGTTGCTGGGAATTGAACTAAGGAACTCTGGAAGAGCAGTCAGTGCTCTTAACCGCTGAGCCCCAGTTTGTGGATCTTGATTGTTTTATCTAAGATATCAGAGGGTCTGGGCTAAATTGATTGGACCCAAAGCCCGGGGTTCAGTCTGCGGATGGCATAAAGCAGGCATGACGGTGCACATCTGTAATGCTAGCACTATGAGGCAGAAACAGAAGGTTCTGAAGTTCTAGATCATCCTTTCTTCCTTGGCTGCCTAGCAAGCTTGAGGCCACTCTGGGCTATGTGAGATCCTATCCAGAAAAAAAAAGATGCTGGAATTAGGCCAGATAATTCAATTTAACAGGATTGGCCAACTAACTGTAGCCCATAAGCCAAATCTGGCCCACTGTCTTTGCATAAATAATGTTTTGTTGGGCTATAGCCATGCCTATGTGTTTACAAATTGCCATGGCTACTTTTGTACAAGAGGTGCTGAGCAGACCTGAATACTTGCAGCAGAGGCTGAGAGGTCTGCGAACCCCAAACTTTGATCAGCTAGTCCTCTGCAGAAAAAATAAACATAGTCAAGATGGCCTTAAAGAGAGCCAGCAGAGCCGTGGAGGCCCACACCTTTAGTCCCAGCACTCAGGAAGCAGAGACAGGCAGATCGCTGTGAGTTTGAGGTCAACCTACTCTATGTAGCAAGTTCCAGGCCATCCAGGGTCATGTGGTGAGTCTCAATTTTTAACTAGTTAATTAAAAAGTGAACCATTAGGCAATGCATGCCTGTAATTCATGTACAGATGGTAAGAGGGCCTGAGACAGGAGAATTTTAAGTTCAAGGCCAGCCAGTGTTACAGTCTTGAAAATTAATGGGAAAAAATGGATGAATGGGTGGATGGATGGATGGATGGATGGATGGATGGATGGATGGATGGATGGATGGATGGATGGATGGGTGGATGGGTGGATGGATGGATGGATGGATGGATGGAAAGAGAGCCACCGGGCCGGGCATGGCAGTACACACCTCTCATCAAGTACTGGAGTGGAAAGTGGAGTTGAGGCAGGAGAATTGTAAATTCAGGGCCAGCTAAGGCTACCTATCAAGACTCTTACTCCAAAATAACAGGAGTGAACTTGGAGAGATGGCTCATTAGTGAAGATCATTTGCTATTTTTCTCAACATCCACAGCTGGCTATAACTTCAGCTCCAGGAGCCCTGGCCCCTTCCCCTGATCCCTACAGGCACCTGCGTTCATGTGCACAGTCACACACACACAAACACATGCACAAATAATTCAAATTTCAATGTAAAATAGAAATAACAGCTATAAATGGCTGTGATATACATCCATAATCCCAGTATTCTGAAGGTGCAGGCAGAGAGATTCAAACTCCAGGCTGGAAAGATGGCTCAGAGATTAAGAGCACTGACTGCTCTTCCAGAGGTCTGGATTCAGTTCCCAGCATCCACCTGGTAGTTCACAACTGTCTGTAACTGCAAGATCTAACACCCTCACCCAGACATACAGGCAAAACACCAATGCACATAAAAATAAAATAAATTATTTTTTAAGAAAAAGTTCAAAGCCCTTCTCAACCATACAGCTAGTTTAGGCTGTACCAGGTTACATGGGACTATATCAAAGTAAACAAACAAAAGGGGGCTGAGAACATTAATGATAGAATTACTACTTACCATGCACAAGGCCCTGGGTTCCATCCACGGCACTGCCTCCCTCCTCTCCAGGAGAAACTAAATAAATAAAGATGGGAGAAACAACCGGCGTCAGGATGATAGGAGACAGCAGAGTCCCACCTGGTCCCTTCGGTTCCCCATCTCAGTGCCCTCCTGGGAGTGAAGTGAGAGGAAGGGCAGGGAGACAGGGAGTATAGGAAACGGCTGTAGCCAGCTGTCTATTCCCTCAGGCTCTCCTGTGACCGTGGAGTCAGCCTGCTGCCAAGGATCATAGACATTGGAGGGAAATGTTGGGCCTGACATGTTCCCTGTTCCCTGTTGGTATTCCCTTGCCAGTGTGCTGTGACGACGGCTTACGTAGCCTTGGCCTCGCGTTAGGTGTTCTTAGCAATCTAGAGATGGCGTGAAACTCACGAGAGGACGATGTAGTCCGTGTTGCTGTAAGTGGCAGGATTGCCCTCCTTTTAAAGGAAAATGATATTCCATCGTGTATACACACAAGCACCACGTTTGTCTCCTCACCCACTGACAAATATTTAGAAGGGAATTTTGGTTTGTGTTTGTTTTTGAGACAAGGTCTTATGTTAGCTCCGGCTGGTTTCAAACTAGCTATGTATTGGAGGATGACCTTGAACTCGCGACTCTCAGCCTCTACTTCCAAGTGCCGGGTGACAGGTATGCAATAGGGTGCCTGGATTTTCTACATCTTGGCTACTGTGGATCTTCCTGCGGTGAACACAGGAGTATAAATATCTTCTTCAAGATCCTGATTTTAATACTTCTGGATACATTCCCAGAAACGAGATTGCTGGATCATATGGCAATTCTATTTTTAATTTTCTTTGAAGAACTCCAGACTGTTTCCCACAGTGGCTGTGCCATTTTGCATTTTCAGCAATGGCACAGGAGGCTTCCAATTTCGCTCCGTGGGGGCTGGTTTTCTTTTGACATCTTGACAACAGCCACCACCGTAGGTGCTACAAGATAGGCCCTTGCAATTTGCTCTTTGTTTGTGACAGGGTCACGTGTAACCCAGGCTGGTCCTCAACTCACCATATGGCTAAGAATGACATTTAACTTCGATTGTCTTACCTCCACCACCAAGTGCTGGGATTACAGCCACATGTCATGGAGCACAGCGGGTCATTGTGGCGTGGACTTTCCAGGTTCCTCTTAGTCATTTATTTGTCTTCCTTTTTGGAAAGGACCATTTGTTTTCTTGCCACAAAGCTCTATGAACCCAGAAGACATTGTGTTTAGTGAAATAAGCCAAACACAGAAAGACTGGTCTGCGTGACCTCACTTATACATCAGAGTCCATGGACAGCAATAACAAAACAGAGTAGTCTAAGTCATGTGACCAGGAAGTAGAAGGTGGTCGCCAGAGGAGGGAAGGACTGGAGAGATGCTGGTCAAAGGGTGAACATTTCAAGTCAGGCATGGTGATGCATACCTTTAATCCCAGAGCTAAGAAGGCTGAGGCAGAGGATCACTCCAAGTCCCTCTTGGAGGATCCAAGAGAATCCAGGTTCCTCTTGGAGTGATCCCAGGCCAGCCTGAGCTACATGGTGAGTTCTCGGGTCTAACCTGCAGTACTCTAGCTGTGACTGATAAAGCTGTAGTGTGTACCTAAAATACACAGAGAAGCTCGCTCTTCAAGCTTCTCACTGCGCATGAAAAGAGCTAACTGTCTGAGCTGATGGATGCCAATTAGCTTGGTGTGACGATGTTCCACGGTTTCTGTGGATATCAAAACATCGGGAGGCTGTAGGTTTGGCTCGGCTGGTAGAGTGCTTGCCTAGCATGCATGATTCCTGGGGCTCAACCCTCAGCAGGCCTGAAACAGTCGTGGCAGTGTATGCTTTTAATCCCAGCATTTAGGAGGTAGAGGCAGGAGGATCAGAGGCTCCAGGTCACATAAAAAGTTCAAGAGCAACCAGGGTTTCAGAAGTGCCTGCCTCAAAAAAAAAAAAGTCATAATGATGCATGCTTGCCTAGCATGCACAAGGTCCTGGGTTCTGTTTCTAGCACTATAAACAACAGCAATAAGTAAATATATATCTTAATTATATTAAAACTTTGTCAACTATACCTCAGAAAAGTTTTTAAAAGGAAATGGGGCTGGGCAGTGGTGGCACACACCTTTAATTCCAGCACTTGGGAGGCAGAGACAGGCGGATCTCTGTGAGTTCAAGGCCAGCCTGATCTACAAAGTGAGTTCCAAGACAGGTCCCAAAGCTACAGAGAAACCCTGTCTCAGAAAAGAAAAAGCAAAAAGGAAATGGTCTGGTAATGAAAGCAAGTAGATGAGAATAGGGATCGGAGTCACTGACTGCCGCTCCAGCCCCTGTCTGTATCAGGCATTGCCCCACATGACATAGGTCTGTTGAGCATCAACCGTGTGTCAGGTGTGATTCTAGGTGCCTGAGACACAAAGGATCCAGATGGAGTGGGGTTCCTGCCCTCTGGAGCCCGCAGCCTGGTATATACCCACTCTACCCATCAACCAGGAAACCAAAAACCGGGATCCAGACTTAGCCCCCTTGTCCCTTTTACTGTGTATCCTCGTCTTACAAAGGTCTCCTGGCAGCAAACAGGCGCTCTGTCTCTGTATGTTCTACACCCTGACACTGCCCTGCCCAAGCGCATGGTTCCCAGCCGTTGACCTTGTCCCGCCAGAAGCACTGAGTATCTCCCTCTGGGGCCTGTCACCCACAGCAGGCCATAAAGGCTTTCTAAAATTTGTTTCCTCTTTTGTTCATTGTTTAGTATTTTTATACATAAAATGTGTGTTTGTCGGCATGAGTTTGTGTCTACCACATGCATTCAGGAACCCAAGGAAGCCAGAAGAGGGCATCAAATCTCAAACCAGAGTTATAGGAAGTTGTAAGCTACTAGATATGGGTGCTTGGAACCAACCTAGGTCCTTTGCAAGAGTGCTGCTAACCACTGAGCCATCTCTCCTGTCCCTTTTTTTTGAGGGGTGGGGGATTTCGAGGCAGGGTTTCTCTGTGTTACAACCTTGGCTATCATGGAACTCGCTCTGTAGACCAGGCTGGCCTTGAACTCACAGATATCTGCCCGCCTCTGCCTCTGCCTCTGCCTCTGGAGAGCTAGAATTAAAGGCATGCGTCACCACCGCCGGGCCCTTATTTTGTCTTTTAATGTCATTTCCTAACCTTATGTTTTTGTTCATGTCTCATTATTTCCTCACTTGGTCCATTTACTGGAGAATTCAAGGCCATCCTCTGTGGGATGGGGACGTAGCTCATCTTTAAAGTGCCTGACAACAGTTTGCTACGCTCCGGTGATACACAGGCATGATACAGTATACATAAAACCTAAGCTTCATCTTCAGCAGAGGGAGAGGGACCAGGAGGGAGGGGAGAGGAAGGGGCAGGGGAGGAAGGGGGAAAAAATCAAAGACAGTCTCCCGGGCTCACTGCCCCTCTCACTCTGCCCTCTATTCTCTTTCCCAAACCTCACTCCAAGTAGATCCTCATCCCCACCACTCCTCCAAACCTCATCCTGCTAAGGCTGCTGATAAACACACCATGATCCTCATCAACCCCATCCCAGGCTTCGCCCTGCCTGTCTCTGCAGTGGCGTACCTTGCACATCTGAGCCAGGGCATTCTCCCGCCCATTTCTCCTCACGCTGCCTATTGCCCCTCTTCAGTCTCCATGGCTGTTCCAGCTCCCCCTGCATGTAAGCACAGAGGTCCGGGAATCCATCTATTGCTCACCTCTGGCTAGAAGAATCCTCTGGGCGTGCTCAGCAAACTGCTGGTGCTCGGGGAGTGTGCAGATTTGACTCCAGCCGAAGCTGTGTGGCTGCTGTAGTGGCCTCATAGTCAATGGATGAGTGATTTTATGAATGAAGACCTCAACTCCCCCATATAATCAAGAAAAAGAGGCAAGGTTGTAGAAAAGCAAGGCTTTTGTAGTAACAGGATGTCCTAACTGCCGTTTGTGCATGCTGGGGGCGGACACTTTTATTAGCTCTTTCTCACTTTTATTGGTGTAGAGAAAATGAGGAGCCAATGACGTACAGAAACCTCTTTGGCCAGCAGGTGGCGCCAAATGATCTCTGATCTTGTGCAAGGTTTGGGACTCCGGGCTTTACAGAGGGTCCCAGCTCAACATTCTTAGTGTAGTTTGAGAATCTTCTATGTGTGTTTGAAAACCCTAACCCATGCTTGTTGCAGAATGCCTGGAGACTCCATAGGAAGCTCCTGCCGCGTCGAAGACCTAAAATCTTCCACAAACATGCCATATCTTTAAAAGCTGACCAGTTCCCCTGGGGAAGCCCTGCTCCCTCTTCTTCAATTCTTATGGCCTGCAGCTCTCACACCCTGGAAAGTGGGAGTTCTCGACCCCTCTGTAGCTGAGAGAAATCATGCCTGACAGAGTCACATGGCTAGGAAATGGTGCTATCAGAATTCAACCCTGAACCAAATGCCATCTTACTCCAGTCTCCCCCTGCAGCAGGCTTTGCAAACTGGCATAGCTACATGTATCAAAATTGGATTACACACAACCACCACATAACTGTAGCATGCATGCATGTGTACACACACACACACACACACACACACACACACAAAAGCATCATCAGTGGTCTTAGTAGCCTGCAGCTGTTGATGTGGCTGAGGCTCTCTGCTCCTCACCAATTCCCTGGCATTCCCAGGCACTTGTGCCCCACACATGAAACAGAGTCCATGTTTGCTCTCACCTCTACAGCTCAGACTCTTGAATGACAGATTCCTATCCTGAGGTTAACATGTCTGTGTCATATGCTACAGATAACAACCACAGTGACCCAAGATACACAGTTTCCAGTCTAGGCATTGTCTATTAAAAGGAAAGTTCTGGAACCTTTCTCAAAGAGCTCTTAGCTACTTCCTGGTTGAAGGCAGATGTGTCTTTGAACCCTGCGATGGGCAGAGGCCGAGGGGAAACCTAATGTCTTCACCCCGCTCATTCCCTCTATCATTGGGGTCCCCACAGATTTATTTCTGGGAAGTCCAGCGGAGGAACCTCACCGAGAGGGTGAAGACACTTTTCCTGGCTGAGAACAGTGTGAAACTCAAGAACCTGACAGGCTACACAGCCTACATGGTCAGCGTAGCAGCCTTCAATGCTGCGGGGGATGGGCCACGGAGCACCCCCACCCGAGGCCAGACTCAGCAAGCAGGTAGGGAGAAGTCTTGGGGAGGTGAGTTTGTGGGGGACTCGAAGACCACACCTGGTATCAGAGCTGTCTTGTGCAGCCAGGAAGCTGGGTTTGATAGCCAGGTCCCGCTTCCAGATGCCCTGCAGAGAGAGAACCCAGCCAGCCAAGAAGGTTCTAGATATGAGTCAAGACAAAAAAGAAACTCTCACCACGAACCTGGAGACAACCCCCAGATCTCACCCAGCCTGTTCTACCCACCTTGTCTCAGCTTTGGGGCTAGCCTCCACTCCCAGCCCCTACCTGGCTTCCTCCTCCTCTCTTTTGTCTCCTTGTCTTTGTTCATCCCACCGATGTTTATTATCTTCTGTGAGCCCACAGTTTTGTTTCATCCTGGTGATGCAACAATAAGAGAGAGAAAAAAAAAAACAATAAGTCTGCATCCTAGTGAGAGCCACGGATGATAGGCAAACACAGATGAGCTGGCTGAGACGGTGGTAAAGATGGAGAGTCTAAGAGGAGCAGGGTTTGGGGAGCTTTGGACAGGCCGGCCCACAACAGCCTGGCCAAGATAGCTATATCTGATCTGAGATTTGAATGAGAGAGGACCCGCTGTGGGAAGTTCTGGAGACAGAGCAGGAAGCCGGGTTCCTGTCAGAAGGACCAGCAGGTGCAGAGGCTTGGGGGCTGGAGGGAATTAGAGAACAGGACTGGGTGCTGATACGGAAGTGAGGTGAGTCTCCAAGAGTCTGGAGGATGGGAATTTGCATTAAGTGTAATAGGAAGACACGGGAGGTTTTAAGCTGTTGAGAAGTAGATCTTTGTATATTTGGGGAAACTGGCTCTGCCTTCTGGATTGGGAGACTGGAGGGAGAGGGGGAGAGAGGCAGGAGAGGCCAGGTGGGGACTAGACACAGGACAGGGCAGAGGAAGGAGAGGGGGTGCAGATCCTCTTGTGCTGAGGTGTCCCAAACCACTTTTGGTTAGTGTCACCCTTAAGTCCCAGGGTGAGCAGAGCAATGTCACTTCTTCTTCACAATGGGCAAGAGTCACCCCAGAAAACATGCTTTTTGCCCAGGGTCCCCTGGTAAGCCATAGGAGAAAGGGCAGATGCTGGAACCAAGGACATCCAAGGGAATTCAGGGGTTTTCTGTTTGTTTGTTTCCAATGTGGATTTGTTCCAGCATAAAAAGTCAACCCTCCAAATCCATGCGTTCCAAATCTTCAGACTCAACCAAGCAAGAAAGGAAAATATTCCCCAAAATTTCTTCTGCCTGGGTGTGGCATCACAGACCTGTAATCTAAGCATTTGGAGGGGAAGCCAGGAGGATCAAGAGCTCAAAGTCAGGACTGTCAAGATGACTCAGGGGTTAAGAGCACTTGACTGCCCTTCCAGAAGGCAGAGTTCAGTTCCCAATACCCACATCAGGTGTCTCACAACCACCTTACAGCCTCAATCCTCAATCCAGGGGATCCAACTCCTTTGTCTGACCTCTAAGGGCACCTGCGCTCGTGTAACATACACACAGACACATACACAAATAAATGAAAATAAAAATAAATCTTTAAAATAGGTAAAATCAAAGTCACTTCCAACTACACGGCAAGTTCAAGGTCACCCTGAGCTACACAAGAATGTCTCAAAAAAAAACAAAAGTATCTATACTGAATATGTATAGACAACACCACATAACAATTATTTGGCAAACATTGCATTGTATCCAGAATCATAAGTAACCTAGAGAGAGTGAGAGTATACGGACGGGGCTAGAGGAGATCTCAGTGGTACCTCTTGCCTAGCTGAAGAGATGCATGTCTTGGCTTTAATTGCCAGCACCACAAAAGAAGGATGTATGTACCTTATATGCCGAAGTGACACCATTTTATATATGACAAGCATCCTCAGATTTTTGTTAGATCCAATTGACTATAGATACAGAAGGGAAAGGACAGCCTTCTGCCCTAGCCAACAGAAACCAGCTTTTCTAGCTCGATGCACCCCTTACTGTGGTTCCCACGACCCTTAAGGAAAGCAAGCTTACTAGAGACAGTTCCTAACCAGGATCCTCTCTGGGACAAGCCCCCACTCCAAGGGAGCCTTTCCTCCACTGGCTCCGCCAGCTCAGCCAGAGGCTGAACTTGGGTGTGCTAGCCTCCATCTGTCTGTCTGCCTGCCCATCTCAACGATGCTCAATATGAACCCCGGGGACACTAGAAGCTTCCGGAGCTGTAGCAGTAGAACAGAATGTCCTGTCCCATATCCTACCCCTGAGTGTGTTGGGGGGGGGCAGGAAAGGACCCTGAGTTCACCTCCCCCCTTCAAAGACAGCAGGGGAGATGAAGCCGGAAGCTGTCAAGATTAGTTCTGACTTGGTGGGAGGCAGCACTGGACAATAATAGCCTGGCCATCCACCCAACCAGCTTGGGATGCTGGGAGGAAAGGAATGCTTCCCCCCACCCCCGCCACACACCAGAATATTCCATCTCCGCGTTTTCAGAGTTCACCCCAGGGGTCCCAGTACAAGAAAACATCTCTTCCAGAGGATCTGACTGTCCTTGGCCTGGCTCCTCCTGACAGCGTGGTGTCTCTTTGACAAGCCCTGCAGCCCAGGGATGAAAGGAAGGCCATGTCTCCGGAGTTCTGACGTCTTGTTTAGCGCCCACTCTGAGGCAGAGACACCCCCACCTTCTCCAGCAGGATTGCTGAAAGACACACCCCACGGTGCCAGGAAATGGTCTTGCCCCACAGTGGCCCTTGGGGATGAGGTGGCTGGTCCCATGCTGCTAGCCAGGGCTTAGAGCCACATAGGAAAGAGTCCAGACTCCCCATCTTTAAGGAGGGCTTTTTTTGTCCCAGGGCCAGGGCCTCTGATGCTAGACAACTGAGTGCTAATGATGTCAAGGGAGGAGGAGAGAGGGTTCAAGGGCCTCAAGTGACCCTTTCTGCCTTCTTTTTGTGCCTAGCTTCACTCTCTCTTCTTTCCGGGCATGGACCCAAACTCTCCTGCTAGTTGCTTGGAGCCCAACCTGAGGCTTTGAACTTGCACAGAAAGAGAAAAACACAAGCCCTTTGCTGTCTCTCCAACAGCCCCCAGCGCCCCAGGCTCAGTCAAGTTCAGCGAGCTGACCACGACCTCAGTGAATGTGTCCTGGGAAGCCCCCGAGTTCCCCAACGGTCCTCTGGAGGGCTATAGGCTGGTGTATGAGCCCTGCACCCCCGTGGATGGTGAGTAGGAACCTCCCACATGGCCTGAACTCTCCCCTATCTAGGGCTGACTTGCACCCAGAGACCATATCAAAATCACCATTCGGGAGTTAGAGGTGGGGAGAGTCTTTCCTTCTTGTAGATGGGAAGGCAGAGGCTCGACCCAGGGAAAGGGTGCTTCTGAGACAAAAGCCTCCGAGGACAAAGTCGAAGCAGCCACCTAAGGCCGCCATCTTCTGTGCTGGCAGGGGATGGACATTGGAGGGAGGGAGGGAGGGAGGGAGGGAGGGAGGGAGGGAGGGAGGGAGGGAAGGAAAGAGGGAATCCAGGCAAAATATAGTTGCCCCAAGATGGGACAGGACCCCAGAGAAAAGTCCTCTGATGTCCCTCTCATGCTATCCTGGCCCCCTTCCTAACCTCAGAGTTCTCATCAGTCTTCCCCCATTGGAGGGTCAGAAACCCCTTTAGAAATCGAGTCAAAGCCTGAGGAGCATCCTCAGGAGGATGTGTGAGAGTGGGCAGTCACTCGACCCCTGCTCTGCACGTGATTGTCCTAGTTCAGGCCTTCTTCAGACCAGTCCCTCAGTCTCTACCCTTCCCAGTTCCCCAACAAGATCCTGCTCCACTTCTGGGGCTCTCCGGAGGAGCTGGACTGACAGTCCCGACAGCCGACATCCGGTACCCGGCAACTTTCTCACATAGCATAGCCCAATGCCAGCCGGTAGGGATGAGGCAGGGGTAAGCAGAAGCGCCCAGAAGTCAGTTTTATTCCCTGCCGCTATCGTAAGAGAGCAAGGGACTTACAAGAAAGAAGGGAACTAGGCTCCTCAGTGTCTGGGTCTACAGCAAGGCATAGGGATGTGACTGCCTTAGAAGTGACACCCTGGTGGCAGGAAGTGACCACTTTTGTGGTCACCTCCCCCTCACTCTCTCCGCCCAGCACTGGAACCTGGCAAGAACAAGGGGTGGAGTCTGGGAACATTAGGCAGCTAGCAGTTCTGGGTCAGTGGTGGGAACAATGGCCTTCAGTCTTTCTTGCCGCCACCTGGGTGCCAGCTGCCTGTCCTGCAGAGCAAAGCTGTCAGAACCAAGGGGGAAGCAGGTCCTGGGGAGAGATGCAGTCAGGACCAGGGCTAGGTCAGAGGTCAAGAAGACAAAATGCAGGGAACCTAGACAGGCCCCTGTCCCAGTGGCTCTACCTGGCCTGAGGACCTCCCACTGAGAAACAGATCACTTGGCCTCTTGTGATCCTATTCCATCAGGGTTTAGACCACCTGGCTAAACTCCATCTCCCTATAGGTTTCTAACTTTTTTAATGGCTAGCTAGTAAGTAGGGGGCACTGTCTAGCATGTGCCACAGCTCTGGAGCAGGCCAGCAGCACCCCATTTTCTTATAGATCTAGACCAGTAAAGGGTTTGCTCAGTGGTGTCTAAAGCAGTCGTTCAATAAATAAATAAGGATCAGAGGTGTGGCTCCATTGGTAGAGGGCTTGCCTGGCATGCTTAAAGCCCTGGGTTCCATCCTCAGCACCACATAGACCAGCCACGGTGATCCATGCCTATAATTTCAGCACTCAGAAGGTGGAGGCGGCAAGATTGGGAGTTCAGGGTCATCCTTAACTATATAGCAAGTTTGAGATCAGTTTGAGCTACTAGAGACACTGCCTCAAAAGTAAGTAGGACCAGCCTGGAGGTAGTGGCACATGCCTTTAAGTCAGCACAGGGGAGGCGGAGGCAGGCGCATCTCGGTAAGTTCGAAGCCAGCCTGGTCAACAGAGTAAGTTCCAGGTCAGCCAGGACTACACAGAGAAACCTGTCTCTAAATAAATAAATAAATAATAGGGCCTAGAGATATGGCTTAGAAGTTCAGGGTACTGTCTGCTGTTCCAGAGGACCAATTCCCAAGCACCCAAGCGGCAGGTCATTGCCATCTGTAACTCCACTTTCAGGGAACTCAGTGCCCTCTTTTGGCCTCCTCAGGCACCCGGCATGCAAATGGTATGCAGACATGCATGTGGGCAAGTCATCCATACACGTAAGATAATTTTTTTTAATTAAACAAAGTGCCTACTATGTGTTTGGTGCTCTTTCCCTGTATGTGAGACCCCATATCCCTGTTGGGGATACTCCTGACACTCCAGCTGAGCTGTAAAATAAACTGAAGCCAGCTGGAGACATAGCTGAAGGCACCAGGCCAACTCCAGGACGCAAAGCCTGTCCCTCTGTGTGGTGACACCTTACACAGTGAACCCTGGTCCTGACTCTCAGGGAGACTTTAGGCTTGGGAAGTCCAGAGCACACAGTACCTCCCTGTGAAAGCCCCTCTCCTGCCTCTGGCTGCCGTGGCCTAAGGTTCTGAAGCATCTCTACTTTTGTCCTAAAAGTCAAATGGTATAGATGATGGGGCTCCTGAAACTAGGCTCTCATTGGCCAAGAGGAAAGAAGACCATAGGGTTAGTGCTGGGACTGGGGCTGGAATTGGGGTTGGAGGATTCACTAGGTGCCATCCAGCTCCAATTCTGGGGGTGGTCGTCACAGAACTTCCCAACAGAGGGTGCCTGGATTTCAAGTTCTATGGGGTGTTGGGGTGAGGGTGGGCTGATATGGGGCATAGAAGTGAGACAGGATGGGGACTTTGTGGCTCTTCAGGACTGGACAGACAGGACATAGCTTTCCTCCTGGTACCTTAACCAGAAAGCCATCTTTTCCTGAGCTCACTTACAGAGCCCGTGTTCCTGACACAGCGTTGGCAGCACGTGGACTTGAATGACAGCTCAACCTATTTCAAAGGTTGGGGCCACAACTGTTACCTCTTCCCAGTAGCTGCCGGTGGCCTTGGTGGCCCTGCTCTCAGCAGCGACTGCAGCCCCTGCTCACAGTTCTTCCCCACAGGGGTCAGCAAGATTGTAACAGTGGACGTGAAGGGGAACAGCCCACTGTGGCTGAAGGTGAAGGACCTGGCCGAGGGCATGACCTACCGTTTCCGCATCAAAGCCAAGACCTTCACCTATGGGCCTGAGATAGAAGCCAACATCACCACGGGGCCTGGAGAAGGTAGGAGAGATGCCACGCCTCCCTATGCGCCCTGTCTTCAGCCCTCCTAGTAGGAGGGGGCCCGGAGCTCCAGAGCCAGAGCTGAAGACTGTGGGAAGCCCAGAGCTTACTCTTCTAACCCCTGTCCTAAGGCCCTTCCCCCTCCCTCTTTCTTCCTTTCCCTGACTCCTCCTCCCTCCTTGCCCCTCCTCCTGTCAGCTCCACTCTCCTCCCCCATCCTGGGCTTACTTATTATCATCTAAGTCCTCAGGCTATTCCAGCCCCAGACCTCTCATCCCCAGCAGGCCTATACACCAGCCCAGGCTGTCCCAGGGTCGGCCTCACTATAGAGCCCAGGTTGGCCTGGTACTTATGATCCTCCTGCCTCTGTTGCCCAAGGGCTGGGTTTACAAGAGTGAGCCCCACGCCCACCCTGCTTTCATTGTCCTTCTTCTTCTCTAACCTTCAGCCTCTGTTACCTCTGTCACCTCTGTCCAGGAAGCAGGCTGCCTGGCAGGTGTCCAAGCCTCCAGGCAGGCCAGAAGCACCTCCCTATGCCTCCCCTCCCCCCCACCCAGCAGGAGCTCTCAGAGCAGGGTGCACAAGACTCACCCCTCAGCACTTGTCCAAATGTACACTCTCTGGGAGGATACAGAGGTTCTGATTGCCAAGAGATGCAGGCATCTCCTCAGACCACCATCCTGGAGGCGGTAATTAACACCTCCAGTAACACTCCTCTTCACAGTCAGGCCAGTGTCTCTAACACCCAAGACCCCCTTTCCCAGCTGCCTTTATACCCAGAAGGCCACTTCATATTTCCCTGTCAGCGCCCAACCCTCGGCTCCTCCCCTAATCGCCTCTTTCACTGCCCCTGACCTTTGTCACTCTCTTCCTTCCACCCAGAACGCTGGGGCAGTCAGAGTTTCGTCTCCTCAGACCCTATCATGGGTTCAGGTTTTCCCATTCTGAACATGAAAACCACCTCCTAAGCAACCCTGCAGTTCCACCCCTCTCTTGAGGAAGCATTGAGCTGGCCCACTTCCTTCAGAAGGCCACCAGAAGGCCACCTCCTTCTTCCCCCTCCCTGCCCTGCAGCCAGCAGCAGACAATGATCTTACTCCAGAGGCCATGTGAGTCTGGGCCCTGGAAAAACATGGCTGAAGAGCCCTTGTCCTCTTGACTTCTACCTGCTGGTGGCTTGTCACCCCTTGGTGGCCCTGCCACGTTCTGTTCCCCGTGTCTCACTCTGTAAGAAGGTGATTTGCAGGCCTATGAAAGGCTGCTGGCCCATTTACCCCAGCTCTGCTTCTCACCTGAGGCTTCCTGAGACATGAAGGCAGAGAGAGAGAGAGAGAGCTGGCAAATAGAGAAGTACCTGGAAGATGGGGCAGCCATCTGACACCAGTCAACTTTGGGTTTAAAGAGTGTGGAGTTAGTGGTACAGAATAGGGAAGATATTGGACAGGAAGTAGGAAGTGATAGAGGGTACCAAGAAAGAAAACTAACCTTACCCAGTTAGTGTGGGCAAGAAGGGATCTATGAGGGACAAGAGCCGGGCCAGCTGCCCTTGGCTTAGCAGAAAACCCGTGGCCACCCTTCCCTCAACCCTGAGCGATGTCCATACAGAGTGAACAGCAAGGACTCTGAAGGCCACCACAACCTGAACCCCACTTTCAGGTCGTGCCTCCCCTCCATGGGCTGCACCCATGCTCCTTAGAGAAGGAAGTGGGGAAGAAAATGAGACCCCCCCAAAACTGCGCCTTCAGGACCCAATATAGGGGCCTGGCAATGGGATATCCACTGTGTGAGGAGCCTCTGGTGTCCTGTCTGTGCTGACCAGCTCTCCTGGGCCCCAGAGGGCTTCAGTGAGATGCTGGACTCATGCCCTCATCCCTTCGGGCAGCCAGAGGCCACTAGCCTGCACTCACGCACAGTGTTGCCTCAACCCCTGGGACTATGAGCATACAGAAAGCACCTGTGTGCTATGCTCTAGGAATGGCAAACTCCATGTCTAGTGGGAAGCAGGCTTGGTGGGGACCACACGTGGCAGGAGTCACAAGGCAGGTACCAGGTTTATATTGGCACACTCCCAGTGAAGTAGTGGGGATACAGTATAGACAGATGCCTGGCCCAGTCCTGTGTCAATGCAACCTGCCTCCTGGGTCTTTTTCTGCCTCCCCCCTCCAGCATCTCAGTGTGCTAGACATATCTTTCACTAAGTTCTCCTCTTTAGGCTTCCTAGGGCCTGAGTCTACTCTCTTGCCACCTAACCTAACAGCACACACATGTGGGGCTAGGAGATTTCAAGTAAGAGACAGGGAAGGCATTATCGCATGCCAGGGAAGGAGATGGTGGAGGGACCTTCATCCCTGGGCATGCCCACCATCAGTTCATTCGCCTCTGCTGCCCACCATGATTCCTCCTTTCAGGGTTTTCTTCCACAAGGCCCTCATGGATGGGTTAACTGAGGCACCCCTGAAGGAGTCCATGAATGGCTCACATAATACGTTCTGGCTGGACTTCAATGCCTCGGCCCTCTGACTGACCATCACTTACCCCCTACCTTGACCTGAGATTCGGAATGTGGGGGTGTGGGGAAACAGGGGAGACGGTAGTCACACCCTGGCAGGCCTAGCCTGAGACACCCTCTTCAGACACAGTATTTGCGGGGGTCTTGGAGGCGCTGTGGCTAGAGCTGGTCTGGTTGTCCAGCCCCCTCCCACCAGCACAGGTTGTTGGAAAGAGTGACTATAATGGCTCCACGGATGCTCTTACCCACTGTGGGTGTTTGCAGGTGCCCCAGGACCACCAGGAGTGCCAATCATCGTTCGGTACAGCTCAGCCATTGCCATCCACTGGTCCAGCGGAGACCCTGGCAAAGGACCCATCACACGCTATGTAATAGAGGCCAGGCCGTCAGGTATGCCCGCCCAGGCTAGGCTGTTCTTTCTCCGTGGCCCGCTTCCTGCCTCCTTGGACTTGTGTCTGTCCTCCATCTGTCAAAGCACGTGCGTTATTGCAAGTGAAGCTGAGCACCTCGAACAGACCAATTAAGAAGCCAGAGGAGGGGGTGGGGAAATGGTTTACTCAATCAGGTGTGTGGGCAATAAGGATCTGCATTCAGATCCCCAACGCCCACGTTAAAAAGCCGTACATGGTGGTGCCCACCTATAATTCCAGCACTGGTCCGATGAAAATGAGAGGACCCCCCTAGAGTCTGCTTGTCAGAATGGGCAAGACTCTAGTTTCACTCTGTCTCAAAAAACTACAGTAGAGAGCAATTAACAAAGACACTCAACACCCACCTCCGACCGCTACACAGAAGTGCACACACACATGCACACAACACACAGGCACAAGAGAAACTAGGAAAGCAAGGGTTTGGCTCATGCTGGTTAAATACCCATGTCCTACTTGTTACTAGCTCTTGTTCTCCTACCAGCGTCTCCTGTCAAGCCTGAAATCCAATCACAAGAACTTCCAAAGGCATCAGGACAAGAGCGGCTGATAAGTCACTCCTGAGGGGGACTGCTCTCCCGCTCCTGTTTCACCCTAGCCTGTCCCTGCACCTGCTTCCCAGGCTCCAGCTCCCTCTGTTGCTAGGTTTCCAAGCTAATCAGGGTGGCCCAAGCCAGCCAAGAGCTGCAGGCTTGCTCTTTGTATTCAGAGGATCTGTGCCTAGGCGATAGAAGAAAGATAAGTCTTTGTTGCCCAAGTGAGAATTATAGTCAGAGGCAGAGGAACCTATCGGTAGTTGACTGTGTGTGTGTGTGTGTGTGTGTGTGTGTGTGTGTGTGTGTGTGTGTGTGTGTGTGCAGGTAGAGACTGAGGCGAGCCTCAGGTGTAATTCCTCAGGTGCTATCCACCTTGTTTTACAAGGCAGGGCCTCTTCACTGGCCTGGAACTCGCCCAGTTAAGCTAAGGCTGGCTGCTCAGCAAGCCCCAGAGATCCTCCTGTCTCTGTCTCTTCAGCCATGAGGTCGCAGATGCTTACCACTGTACCCCATGTCCCACTTTAAAAAAACAAAACCTGGGCTCTAGGGATCAAACTCCGATCTTTATTTACGCTTGCAGGGCAGGCAGTTTGCTGGCTGAGCTATCTCCCCATCATACTTACAGAGAATTGAACCATCCCCACCACAGGCTTTCTATTCCTCAGGGCGGCTGGGTGCTCATCACCCCAATAACGAAGAGTAAATTACTCTGGGAGGTCCTGGAAGCCACCCCCCACACACACACCATTGTCCTTATCTTACACTAACCAGAGTAGCTAAGCATCTAGAGACCTCAGATCCATCGTATCACCCACGCCACAGGTGGCGCTGGCTCTCCCCCAACTCCAGATGGTCCCTCCCTGGACCTCCAGCACCGGCTGTTGCGTTGGCCCAGAGGCCTCCACGTGCATCTCCTCACCAAGGCCTGTGCCTGCTTATTCTGCCCAAGCAGGCCCACCTGGTGCCAGGCTGTGGAATGTTGGCCCTGGAGCTCAGCTTATTGATTTTCTAGTATTCCCTGGGAGGCCCAGCATGAGCCACTGCCCTTCCAGGTTTGGGGGCTGTGACTTGGTGCACACCGGTGGAATGGAGGATAGACTGAGCCGGCACTCAGTGGCATGCCAAGAAGGGCCAAAGTCAGCAGCTCCAGGGAGGGCAGGATGATTGGAAAGTACGGAAGGGAGCCAAGAGGATGCTAGAACAACCCCTAAAACTGTTGGAAAGTGAGGTGCTTTTCAGAGATGGGTGTGTCCCCCCCTCTGGGCTGTCTGCCCCTTTTATCCCCCCCCCCATGCTAACAAGCTGAAATAGCCCTGGAGGCAGCAAAATACCCTGCATTGCTGTGGGGATTTTTGTTGTTGTTTTTGTTTGTTTTAAGACAGGGTTTCTCTGTGTAGCCTTTGCAGTCTTGGAACGCCTTCTGTAGTCTAGGCTGGCCTCAAACTCACAGAGATTCACCTGCCTCTGCCTCCCAAGTGCTGATATTAAAGGCATGCGCCACCATGCCCGGCTGCCATGCTTCTTTCTACACAGACTAAACTAAACATACTAATTACTTCAAGCCAGAGAGCTGCCAGGCAGAACAGAGCTAGGGGGGATTCACTCGGGGACTGACAGGCCAGTGTACTGCCCCCCCAGCACACACACATTTACTGACTAGAGGACTAGAGGCCACTGAGGGACATTCCAGCAGCTTCTCTCACTGCCCAGACCCCATCCTTTGTTTGTGTGTGTGTGTGGGGGGGGTAAATTAGGGGAGGTACAAACAGCAGGCAGGAGGCTCAGCTTTTAGAAGGCAGCAGCTATTAGCAAACACCAGTTACACCCAGCACTTTCCTGGCCACCAGGAGGAAAGTCAATGCCAGGCAGAGTCAGGTAACTCAGTAGAAAATGCCAGGCTGCTGGCTACCCACGGCGGTGTGACCTTGGGAAGGTGAGTTAAGCTCTCTGGGCCCTGGTTCTCTTATCTCTCAAATGGGAACAGCAGTTCCTATCTCCTGCCATTGCTGTGGGCTTGAAAATGTAAAATTCACACCACCACTACCAGTTGGGTTGCCTTACACAGGAGCATCAGCTTGGGGGTGTGGGACATCTTCATGGTTTACAGTAGTTACATGAGGAGCTGAACCCCAATACATCTCAGGGAATGAAACGTTGAACTGTGCACTAAGCTACTGATAATACTATGACAAACCCTGGGGAAAGTCTGCAGTCCTTGATTTAACACACACTGGGAAGGTGTCTGAGCTGAGTGCCAGTTTATAAAGAAATGAAGACAAGCCAGGCGTGGATTTCAAAGCCTGGGAGATTAAACAAAAAGACCCTCGGGTAACCAAATGTGCTAGCACAAGAAAGGAGACTAAGGCAGGGGGAATGTAAGTGCCAGGTCTGCTTGGGCTACAAAATGAGACCCATTAAAATTAAAATAGTATAGGTAATAACCAAGTAGATACTCAAAAATACCAATGATGGGGTGAGGAAGATGGCCCAGTAGGCCAAGTGCTTGCTGGCCATGAATCCCTGGCACCCGTGGAGAAACTGAGGATGAATCTGGGACCCTGGTACTGGGAGATGGAGGCAAGCAGGGATCCCCATGGTCATGACAAGCCAGTCTAGCCAATTGCTGAGTTCAAGATTTGATGACAGGCGCTGTCTCAAACGAAAGAGCTCAGACATGACTTCACATGTTCAGGCACACACACACACACACACACACACAATTTGGGTGGACCCACATCTAAATATAAATTTACTTTTGTGATATACCTTATACACTTAGCCTAAAATTAATCTTATACACTATTTTAATATTTTGTATGTGAAGTAAAGTTTTATCGTGTGTGGTCTTTCCACTTGATGTGTTACAGGTCTCAAAATGTTTCTGTCTGGGAACATTTGGGATTCTTTTTTTATTCTTTTAGGTCTCACTGTACAGCCCAGGCTGGCCTCAAACTTGGAGTCCTCTTTCCTTGACCTCCAGACTGCGAAGATCATAGGCATGTCACTTTTGGAGTTTAGCTTCACAGATTAGGGTGCTCAGGCTGTATTGCTTTGATTGTTGGAGAATTTATTGCACGATATTTTTTTTACATGCTTTCAAATGTTTTAGTTTTAAAGAAAAGATTAAGAAACACCCCCTCCCGACATCCACAAGACTTCCTAAGAGTCAGGCTCAGGCACAGTGATGAGCCACTGACCAGAGGGACCGGCCCTCAGGGAGGTGCAGCTAGAACCAGATGACGTGGGGGGATCTGAGGCTCCTCCACCTCAGGGCGCCTCCTCTCTGTGCTCCTGCAGATGAGGGGCTCTGGGACATCCTCATCAAGGACATCCCCAAGGAGGTAACTTCTTACACCTTCAGCATGGACATCCTGAAGCCAGGCGTGAGCTACGACTTCCGGGTCATCGCAGTCAATGACTATGGCTTTGGCACTCCCAGCAGCCCCTCTCAGTCTGTGCCAGGTACCAGCCTTTAGGGTGACCAATCAGAGTCCTTGGAAGAGGCTGATGACATACTTGGCCGTGGGGGGAGGGAGCGGACAGACTTTGGGCAGTGGAAGCATCAAGGTTGTCATCCAAATGGACTGTCTGTCTGTCCCTCAGTCCCTCGAACTGTGAACACTGGGTCCCAAGCCTGATGTAGCTCAGAGTTCCTAGGGAATGGAACGTGGAGGCCATGGAATAGTCAGGTCACAAACTTTGTTTCCATGGAAACCATTTCACCCCACTCCCAAAAGACAGCTCCCAGGCGGGCCATGGGCTAATCCTGGTTCCATCTGAGACCTCACTGAGTGGCACCCAGGTGGGCCATGCTTACTGTCTCCCTTCCCCTCCCCTTTTCTTTCATTCCTCTCATCTAGTTCAGCTCTGGGTCCATACAGGACACTAGGCCTACACCCTGGTCACTCACTGACCACTGAAATATAAAGGTAGAAATTCAACTCGTATTGTGCTTCCACTCTCTAGTGGGGCATTAGCAACCCAGCTCCTCTTTTTACCCACATACTTTCTCCTATGCTCAGATGACAGCACCAAATTATAGAAAACAAAGAGCCTGAGACAAGAATAGAAGAACCATCTCCTCATTGGAAGTGACATGGATTAGGAGTTTCTGGGTACAGGAAGCGAATTACTAGGGGGCTTTGGTAGAAAGGGAGCCCTACCTGGCAGAGGCATTTTAAAAAAAAAAAAAACCCACATGTGATCTCTCTCCCAACTTCCCTGGCTTTCTGTCATCAGTCAAAAAAGAAAGAAAGAAAGAAAGAAAGAAAGAAAGAAAGAAAGAAAGAAAGAAAGAAAGAAAGAAAGAAAGGGAAAGGAAAAGGAAGGAAGAAAGAAAAACTGCAATTTTGAGCGTAGCTTTCCCAGACTTTCTAAATGCCAGAGAAGCATCCTTTCCTACAAAAATTAGTCTGTCTATCAAAGTCTCTTTCCCTAAGGGAAGAGAGTGAAAAACAAAAGCAGCTAACATACTGCTATTCTTTCTTCCTGATCCCCTGACAGACATCACTAATCAATCCCAGCACTATTCCTTGATAAATCCAGGGGATTCTTAATCAATTAAACCATAAAACTCTGCTCGAAACAGTCCTCCAGGCAAAACTTTGCTTACAGATCAAAGCTGGAATTCTGAGTACACAGGCCCCATCTATCCATAACATCCATGAACAGTTGGTGGAACCCCAAATGGAACAAGAAAGTCTGTGGCAGGGGGATGTGGAGTACCCTGGTCCTGATGCTGCCCTACCCCCATTGCAGCCCAGAAAGCCAGCCCCTTCTATGAAGAATGGTGGTTCTTGGTAGTCATAGCTCTTGTGGGCCTCATCTTCATCCTGCTTCTGGTCTTCGTACTCATCATCCGAGGTCAGAGCAAGAAGTACTCCAAGAAGACAGACTCAGGTAAGCCAGCCTGCACCCCCTAACAGCAGGCTTGACTCTTGAGGGTCTTCTTCCCATTGGTGGAGGGGGGTAGGTCTCTTTCCTGGCGATGCATCTTCTCAGGTGAAACAGCGAGGAATTCCTCCATGCAACCTCCAGCTCTAATCTGGGTCTTGATGCTAACAAGCATGAAAAAAGGAGCATGCAGGCTAAGTGAGAGAATGGAGCTGAAAGGAATGGCTGCGTTGTCTGATGGGTACCAATCCCCACCACCACCCCATCCTTAGGAGGCAATACCAAGTCAGGAGCCCTCGGCCATGGGGAGATGCTGAGCTTGGATGAAAGCAGTTTTCCCGCTCTGGAGCTCAACAACCGGCGGCTGTCCGTAAAGAACTCTTTCTGCAGGAAGAATGGCTTGTACACCAGGTACTGTCCGTCTCTCTGCATGTGGGGGCAGAGGACAGAGGCTTGAGGGCCTCTTGTGCCAGCAGGGGAGGAGCATGGAACATGCAATGCCCGCTTGGCGTTCCACGTCCAGGGAAATAGCATCCAAGCTTCAGGGCTGCCAATGGTCAGCAGAAGGTCATGAAGGACCCCAGCAGCACCCCCAGGGGTCTGTGTTAGTGCCACCAAACCTAGCCACAGCTTAGAGAATGTTAGAAAATCCATGAGGAGGTGGGTGGGTACTAACAGTTCTGCTGATGGCTGCAGAATGCAGAAACATACAGCCTTGTGGAAGCCAGCTTACAAATGTTTGGAGTCAGTTGCACTAGTAACTGGTCTTATGTCTCTGGTC
The DNA here is from genome assembly GCF_903992535.2 of Arvicola amphibius. Lineage (NCBI taxonomy): Eukaryota > Metazoa > Chordata > Mammalia > Rodentia > Cricetidae > Arvicola > Arvicola amphibius. The sequence continues at coordinate 8,031,621 of NC_052050.1, forward strand.
ATATACCCCAGAGACAAGCTGGACCCAGCTGAAGCACCCAGTGGGAGGTACCAGGGACTGGACCTTTGTTGCTTATGCCTTCCTTGGCAAGGGAAGAGTAAAACCTTCTTCCCTGAGCTTGACTTACATCTGTTTGAGGGTGTCCTCCTGCCACCATCTTTCAGCCTCTGAAAACAGCATGAAAAGGCCTTGGGGTATAACTCATCTGGCAGAGAACTCGCCTGCCATGCATGATGCCCTGGCTTTGGTCCCTAACACTGTGGAAACTAGATGTGGTGGCCCATACCTGTGATCCTGGCAGGTACTTGGGAGGCAGAGCCACGAGGATCAGGACTTGAAGGGCATCCCTGGATTCCATAAAGTTTGAGGCCAGCCTGCATTGCATATGACCCTTTCTCAAAAGCCCCAAACAATGAAAAAAGTAGAGGCTCTGGGTGTGAGCCAATTCCCACTCCTGACTTCTTCATGTCTCCAGTCTCTCCTGGATTTGCTTCCCTGGAGCCATCAGGCTGCCCATTTACAAGGGCAGGGAATGCTCCTGGGGCCCGCCTGCTCCTCCTCTGATAGGATCCAGGCAGTTGTATGCTTCCAGAAGCTCAAAGGGGGTTGGGGCCACAGCCAGAGGGACTCCTGTTTCCAGCCTCAGCCATATTGACATTCACAGCTCACTGGAGGCAGGGGGGGGTGGGGGGGGCTGTTGGAGGCGGGGCAGCTTCTTGAGGGAATTTCACAAAGCATCTTTCTGTCTCCTCTTGAAGGGGTAAGCCAAGGGGGCGGAGGGGAAGGCTGAGGGCGAGCGGGCAGGCTCTCATCCCTCGCCAATCCAGCCTTCCAAAGAAAGAGGCATTTGAAGCTGTGGTTAACTCACCCAAGGCCACCATGGCTACCACAGCCCCACTGAACAAGCTCCTGAGCCTGCCACAGGGAACAAGGGGACATTTTACCCATGGCCACACCTCCCCTTGTCCCCTTGCCTCTCCTACTCATAGGACACACACATAGAGGTTCACATGTTCCTGTGCCCCCATGAGAATGAGAAAAATCTTGTTTTCACCAGACCAAACCCAAACTGAACCTGAACTGTTCTCACAGTGATGTTGTGTGTGCCTGGGCACACAGACACACATACCGTTTGCCCTGTATGGTCAAGAACATTAACGTGGCATCCTTTTTTCTCCCTCCTCTCCCTCCATGCCTCTCTCTATAGGGCCTGGGCTGACACAGTGTGGCTACAGGGAGGAGGAACCCTGGACGGAGGGGCTTGTAGCCTGTGCTCCTCCAGACCTGTCTGAGACTGCCTCTCTGCCTCACTCCCTTCTCTCCCTAGGTCCCCTCCCAGGCCCAGTCCAGGCAGTTTACACTATTCTGATGAAGATGTCACCAAGTATAATGACCTCATCCCAGCCGAGAGCAGCAGCCTGACAGAGAAACCCTCGGAAATCTCCGACTCCCAGGTGAGGGGCACAAGGGTTCAGTCGGTGCCTGGACAGGTAGTGTGGCTGCAATCAAATGGGGATGAAGGGATGAACAGTGTCTTATCACACAGCCAACCTTCCTCCATCCCTCCTTCCCTCCCTCTTCCTCCCCCTCCTTCCCTCTCTCCCCCTCCCTTTCTTCTTTGGCTAGTGTTATAAAGACCAAAGGGCCTGGAGAAGCTCTCCAGAAGTCATTCATAGGTCAGTCACCACCACTTCCTGCCCTGCTCAGAGTTTGCCCCAGCGTGGTCACCTGAGACTTCAGAGCCTGGTCTCTCACACTCACCAAACTACCTCCCCCGCCCCCTGTCCTGGGGGTTCTCAGTAACTCTGACTCATGAGGAACCTTGGTACCGAAGATAAAGAGTTAACTAAAGGAGCACAGTGTGGGGGAGGGCTAGGGCCAGGCAGTGGTGGTACAGGCCTTTAATCCCAGCACCAGAGGGATCTCAGTGAGTTCGAGGGCAGCCAGGACTGTTGCACAGAGAAACCCTGCCTCAAAGAACAAAACAAAACAAAAAGAAGGAGGAGGGGGAGGGGCTAGGCATGTTGTTCATTGGATAAGAGTACTTACCTAGCATGCTAAAAGTTTCCCAATCTGTCCAGTGAGACATCTAAAGGAACCAAACATTCATTTCTGCTCCCTCTAGGTCATGTTTACAAATAACTTGTAGAGTTTCTAAAAAAAAAAAAAAAAAAAAAAAAAAAGGAAGAGGAAATATAATCAAGCCCACCATTAAAGAATAAATGCAAAACGTGCTCTAGGCACTAACGCTATTCCCACACCCTCAACACTGCTACCCCCCTCACACCCTCCCACATCTCCACAGAGCTTTGCTTGCACATTTGGATGATAGTCCCATCTCCCCACAGGGCCGCAGTGGGGATATGTTCATTTGAAAGGCAGCACTGGGCTGTGATATGATACCTAAACCTGCAAGGAGTCCACTCTGTCTCTTAGCACCCTGTGACTGGGAGGGTCCTTAGTAACCCTTCACACGCACAAGGCGGGTAGCGTGGTACACTGAGCGGGCTGAAGTTGAGCCACAGGCTTGGGAGAAGGCACAAAGCGGGAATCAGGTCTTTCAGGTTTTCACAGTGTTCTTGAAAACCAAGCATTTGGCTTTAGTGCCACTGTAGAGAACCCAGGTTCCAGGAAGCTGTGCTAGAATCCTGGCATCTCAGAGACAGAAGTACCTGGGAAGACACCGAGACCATGGTGTAAGAGAACACCTACCCCATGTGTAGCCCTTGCATCCTTTAAGATAGAAACTATTTGCCTAGCTGTTGGTAAATAGCCAGATCCCCAAGCTCTTAAGTGTCATCAAAGGGACCCCAGGCAAGCAGCTTTGCCGCTCTGTCATTACCAGGAACACAGGGCCCTGATTCATCTAGATGGCTTTCTTCTATACTTCAAGGATTGGCAGCCATGGGAACTCTGTTTCTGCATTATCCCTGGGCTTAGGGCAGCTCCAGCAGATTCATAGAGGGTAGAGCTGTCTCTGATTTTTCTCAGATTTTCCTGCCTCTCTGGTCATGGGAATGGAACTTAGGGTCCCCCAGATGCTAGGTAAGAATTTTACCCCTGAACCACATCACTGGCCTCTGGCTCATTTCTTGAAACTACTCTCAGGGCACGGTTATGATGGAGACATGGCTGTGACCGCCAGGTGCTCCTTTGGACCTGCAGGGTTTAGACCTGCAGCAGGTGCAGCAGGTGACCTTATTCCTCTGACACCCTTATTACAGACATCTGGGAACCCTCCCTCCGAGAGCTCTCTGGGTTATCAGTCAGGATCAAGAGTGTAGCATATCCACCCCAATGATTGTCCTGGGTAGATGACAGATGCGGGCCCCTGAGGAACAGCAACCACACCCCCTCAGTGTCATTGGCTTTTAGAAAATCACTGCCTCTTTGGTCTGTCCCCTCCCTCAGGTCTCCTGTGCATGAGCCTGTATTGGCAACCTGGCTGATACTGTGAGTCAGGCCTCTCAAATCCCGTTCTCCAAAGCTGGTGCAAATGCATCCCGCCTCTCTCCTGTGAGATAGTTATAAACAAAGCATCTATTTGATTTAAAAATAAACATATATGGTGAGAGGCAGTGTGAGAGAGGCCGCCAAGTGTGATATGGGTGAAGGGCCAGAGGAAGAGACTGGCTCTTCCCAAGGACCCAGGGCTAGCGAAAGGAGCCCCGAGCACAGTTAAGGCACGCGCAAAGAGATTTGCCTGTGGCGTGTTTGATGGACAGTCTCAAAATGCAGCCTGGCTGCATTCCAACTCCATTTTCAAAATAACAGTAGGAAAAAAAGAGCGTATTTAGCACACAAACACATGGCAGTGGAAAAGAAATGCCGAGCCCACCGCGTGTGCCTTCTGATTTTGAGCTTCAGCTCCTAACATGGTTGGGCGGCTTCAAGCTCGTTTGAAAAGAATTAAATCTATGTGGAAAAGTATAAAGAAAATGTGTTGGACCAATCATATCCTATATGACATTTATTGAGTGTGTGGAACACTTACTAGGTGTCGGGATGGGCTCCAAGAATTGGGGGTGAATGATACTGCTTGGTCCTCATAGTCCCTAGACTGTACTGGTGGCATTATGATCACTTCTAGACTGATACAATAATTGAAAGAGTGAGTAGGGGTGGGGGTATCATACATAACCCCCCCTCAACAAATCCAGAACCCCCAACTCCCTTTTATACCATCCCTAGTACAACTTGACGTAGGTCAGGCACATTGAGGAACTCAGTGCAGACTCAGAGTCTTTGCGATGTCCCTGTTATGGTCTTGAAGGCTACCTGTGCATAAGGAACCACGTGTTTCAGTTCTCGCCCAACCATCACCGGACCAGAATGACTAACTGTAGGAAGAAAGGGATGTCCGAACTTCTCTCTGTTTCCTGTAAGGTTTGAGGAAGTTGAAGCAAGGAAAAGAGACCTGGGGGAAAGGTCACTGCCCAAAGGCATACAGTAGAGGGATGCAGGAGGTGGTGGCAGGGGTCCCAGAAGAAGCTGGCATTCAGTCTGGTGTATACAAGTCTGGGCCAGGCGCAGAAGGAGCCATGTGGGTCTGAGTCAGGTACATGGTCCCCTTCCTGCATGGCCTCTGCCTGCTGCAAATGTCTAGGATGCTTCTGTCCAGTTTTGTTTCTTGTCCATCAATTGGGCCATCCCTGGTCTAGGGTCAGCTAAGGTTTTGTCTGTATCTCATTCTCCTTAGCCCAAAAAGAAAGATCTCTAGGGCAGAAAAGCTTGCAGATGGCTTTTCCATGCTAAGCCCCCTGCCTTATGCATCTCATTTAGCGCCCAACAGCCCCACCGTGGTAGTGGGTTGATCTCCCACGTAGCACTTGGGAATGCCGAGACTTGGAAATAGAGATGTCAAGCATCTAGCTCTTGGTCAGAGAGCTCAGGAAAACAGGTCACTGAGACTCCATCTACATCCTGCTGACCCTGAGGACAACATCCACCCCAAACCTACCTCAGGAAGCTCCCTCAAGGCCACTGACCACAGACATCCCTGACAGCTAGGCAATGTAGGCCGTCACTTTACCTGCAAGGGCACAGGTTGGGAATTCACATTGACATTGTCTAAGCTGATGTTTTTCAAGCTGTTTTCCCTCGGGAAGCCCAGACCTCTGACAAACGATCCCTCAAGGGGACATCAGTGGAATCCTCTGACGATTCTTAGGAGCCCCTTTAGCATGGAGTCACCCTAGCCAGCTCAGATCCCCAAGGCTGCAGCCCCTGCAGAAGGCAGCAACTCTGCCTCTGAGGTCAGCACATCCAAGGGGCAGGGGCAGAGCACTGTGCCCAGAATGTGGTCAGGTAGGACAGAGCCCCTGGGACCCCAGATGAGGGGATGAGGGAGGGAGTCACTTCCAGTCTCTTAGTCTCTGAAGGACCTACTTGTGTCCTCAAAACACACACACACACACACACACACACACACACACACGTCTGCCTGGTCTCAGATATCAAACATGTCTCAAAGCCCTGGGTCAATCCTCATCCTACACCTTTGGAGATGAGCAGAGAAGCAAGGGGCTTTGTCTCCTCTTTTGGGTTTCAGCTTTTTCTCTGGGGTTAGCTTTCCATCTGGGTCCCTCCCCCACTCCTATCCCCCAGCCTGGCATCTGCCCTCCTGCTCATGAGACCCGGGAATTGCTGATTGAATGGCTCTGAAGAGCTGTTAAGAGGCCAGGGAACTGAAACAGTCGCTTGATGGCCTGACAGGCTGGGCCCTGAAAGCCCCCTTTGTGCTTGCCCGCTCCTGGGAAGCTGCATTCAGTTCCTGAGAGAGAGCTGAAAGCTGTCATTGGAGCCCCTGGTCCCCCTCGCACTCCTTCTTCCCACCCCCCACCCCTACCCTGAGAAGAAACAGATGTTCAGGGAGGTGGAGGCGGGAACTGCTCTGTTTGTCTGAGGCAAAGACCACCCCCCCTTCCTCCTTGGCCTTGGGGAGCTGGGGGAGGGGCTGGCCAACAGCTCCGACCCCACCTCCTGGGCACCCTCTCTTCTAGCCTTCCCATCTGTCAAGGCTGCTATCCCAGAGGGCCAAGCATCCAGTAGGTGCTCAACAGATAGCCACCGCTTGTCTGTAGTCTGAGGTGATGTAGACGAATGGGCTTTCAGATTTGACCCCAGAAGAGCCAGAGAGGACCCACCCCATCCCCAAACCAGGCCCACCTACTGTGGGTTAGCAGGGGCGGGGTGGCTGCCCGATTCTGGTGATAGCACTGAAGCAGCCTCCAATCCCTGGCTCCTCCTGATCTCTCCAAAGGGGGCTCTGAGTCCTCCCACTGAAGCGCTGGCCCTGCCCCTGTCTTTCTCCCCAATAATACCATTTACTTTACCCTTGCCTGCTTTGACTCCTTTTGACTGATTGGCAGCAAGCTACCATTTTACAGACCAGTCCCCCAAGCTGAAAACCTGAGTGGCAGCTATAGACATGCTTAACTAGCAAGGGCCAGGACACCACCTCTCACCCCAGAGGCTCAGGCATTATAGGAGTGGCACATACTGATCTGGGGCTTTTCCTCAATGACTGGGCTATGGCATCACCCATCCCACTCGAATCCCCAAGACTGCAGCCCCTGCAGAAGGCAGCAACTCTGCCTCTGAGGTCAGCACATCCAAGAGGCAGGGGCAGAGCACTGTGCCCAGAATATGGCCAGGTAGGATGGAGCCCATGGGACCCCAAATGAGGGAGGGGATCACTTCCATTCTTTTAGTCTCTGAAGGACCCACCTCTGTCCTCAAAATACACACACACACACACACACACACACACACACACACACACACGTGTGTGTGGATTGGGGCTAGCCAAAATTCTAGAAGCCTTAGAAATGGTGGCAAACTCTTTAAGACAGGAAGCTAGTGGAGAGACCTAACCTGGTACTCCATACCCCCAGACCCTTCTGGAGGAGAGATACTCTACCCACCCACCACTCCCACCCTACCCCCACCATCACCCCCAGCCTCCCTCCTCGGGGCATTATTAGCCTGGCCTCAGCATATGGAATCCTCCTGTCTATATGTCTTTTGTTCTGGGTAGGCAGCTGGGCAGACACACACACGCACTCACGGCTCACATTGTGCTGCCTTGAATCCATGGAGAATTGACTGAGGGTCTGTTCATTGTAGGCTCTACCCTCCTGGGGAAAATGGCTACTGAAGGGGGCTAAGGGGAGAAGCTGGGGCTGCAGGGGTGGGTAGGAGGGGAGGGATAGAAAGGAGGGGTGAGCCAGAGAAGTAAATTAGCAGATGTCTGGGGAACATTTGTCTCCCTGGAAGGCAGGGGGCTCTCATTCCCCTCTAGGAGTCCAGGTGGGAGTAAGGGCAAGTTAAGAGCAAGTGTGGGTTTCAGAAAATCAGGGTGATCTGAGCTGAGGTCCCTGCAAAACCCTCCCTCCCTCTCTCTCTGCACTTGGTCCACTTCAGCACTCAGCAACAGCCCTTACATCACGCATGCCCGTGCATCAGTACAACAGGGCTTCAGCACACAGTCAGTACATAGTACCAGAACCTCCACATCAGCAGTTCTCACTGGGCCTCAGGGTCCGCATTCCTTCACACAGCATCGGTACTCACACAGAACAGATGCGGACACGGCATCAGTACCCATGCAGCTTGAGTACTCACACAGCAGTCGCAGAATCAGTGCTCACTCACATGGCATGAACTATCACTCAGCACCAGTACCTGTGAAGCGTCAGTACTCACCAGGCACCAGTGCCCTGCAGCAGTGGCACTAATGCATCAGTACTCACCAGGCACCAGTGCCCTGCAGCAGTGGCACTAATGCATCAGTACTCACCAGGCACCAGTGCCCTGCAGCAGTGGCACTAATGCATCAGTACTCACCAGGCACCAGTGCCCTGCAGCAGTGGCACTAATGCATCAGTACTCACCAGGCACCAGTGCCCTGCAGCAGTGGCACTAATGCATCAGTACTCACCAGGCACCAGTGCCCTGCAGCAGTGGCACTAATGCATCAGTACTCACCAGGCACCAGTGCCCTGCAGCAGATGCATCTGTACTCACACAGCACCAGTGCCTACAGCAGATGCATCTGTACTCACCCAGCACCAGTGCCCTGCAGCAGTAGCACTAGTACCCACGTAAGACCAGTACTCACAACACCAGAACCCATAGAATCAGTACTTGCACAGCATGGACATTCACATGGTGACGGTTCCCATGCAGCGTTAGTGCTCACAAACACCAGTGCTACATGGTGTCTGTACTCTGGCAACATGCACACTGAGGCAGCCTTAGCATTCTCCTAGTGGAAGAACAGAGGTGTGAACACTCGTTACAGAGATGCCAGGTCAGCAGCTCCTGCCTCCCCAGGAGCACCTGTCTGAGAAGACACCATAGCTTTGCCTCTCTTGAGGGTCTAGATGTCACAGAAGACTTTGTCCCTAGAACACTTTGTGTGCTCCATCTCCTGTGTCTCAGGGAACAAAGCCACCTCCAGTTTCTCCACTGTCAAACAGAATGCAGTGGGTCACCCCAAACTCACTGGTGTTGCCCAAGTTGGGTTTTGTTGGCAGCACTCTCCCTGACATGTGTGTTTTACTTAGATTGGCTAAAGTAGTGAACTGGGCAGCTAGGGACACTGGTGGGCAGGAGTGAGGAAGGCAAAGCATTGGCTGGGGAGGAGCCAGGCAGCCTTGGTGGCATCCTCTGACTGCAGTCGCTAAGTGTGCCTTCCACGATCCGAGCTGGTCTCTTCCCCTGAGTCTCCATCTGTTGTCTTATTCCCTCTCAAAACATTGCTGGAAGCTGGGAATGGGGGAGGAGCGGGTGATAATTTTAGTTCCACAATTCGGAGTTTACAATTCAGATTGACTTGTCTCCTGCAGAAGACGCATGTGCACAGAACTGCAGAATGTCATAGCAGAGTTAAGAATAATTGAATAGCTTATGGGGGGCAGGGAGGACCTCCAAAGTCATCACAGAAGAATTTGGAGCTTTTCTTGACATTTAAAATGCTTTTTTATGTGATTCTGTGATATGTGCGTACATATGAATTTAGGAGCCCAGAGAAGTCAAAAGAGGGCATCGGGGTCCTTGGAGTTAGAATTATGGGCTGTTGTGAACTGCATAACATGGGTGCTGAGACCCAAACCCAGATCCTCTGGAAGAGCAGGAGATTCTCTGACTGCTAATCCATCTCTCCAGCCCCGTTGATACGATTTTCATGACGATTTCCTGACTTCAGCTTGCTTTTATCCTCAATCACGTACGGGTGGGCACCTGTATTTTCACTGCCCCGGGGTTTTCCAACTCTTAATCTAGCTCAAACTTAATCTCTTGTCACAGAGTACAGGGTGGCCCAGGTTAGAATGTTTCTTGGGGCTGGAGAGATGACACAGTGGTTAAGTGGTTCTCTTGCTGAGAACCCAGGTTCAATTCCCATCACCCACATGATGACTCTCAACTGTCCATAACTCCAATGCCCAGATTCATTGTCCTCTTCTGACCTGTAGACACCAGGCACACACATGGTATACAGCCATACATCCAAGTAAAGCACTCATACACATTAAATCAACCTTTAGAAAGAATTGATAGAAAGCATCTTGTCATGGATGGTCAGGGTTCAGAAATGGAAACTGTCCTTAAAATCATTGTGCTAAGTCAAGGACACCAGATGTAGCTGGGAATGGCATCTGTGATCCCAGCACTCAGGAGGTTGAGGCATGAGGATTGTCAGACCCTTGAGGCCAGCCTGGGATATATGGAAGGTTCTAGACCATCTTGGGCTAAACAGTGAGGCTGTTTCTCAAAAATTAATGAACTAAAAGAAGACACTAGACATAAAATTATATAGTGTAGACCCATCTGTATGGAGAATCCAGAACAGGTAGGTGTTCCTAAAGAGAAGTGTGGTTGTGTTGGGGAGGTGGGGGGATAGGGAAAGAGGGCTTAATAGATCCAGGGTTGTACTTTTGCGTGATCAAAATACCTGGAGCTGGATAGACCTAATGGCTCACTGTGTCACAGACTAAACAGTGGTGAATGGCTCAATTTAAAATGGTTGACTTTATGTTAAGTGAATTTTATTTCAAGTGGGAAGAATAAAGATTAGGGTTTGAGTGTGTTGGTCTGTCTGTCTCGGTGGTATAGATCTGAAATCCTAGCTATTATGAGGCTAAGCAGGAAGGATGCAAGTGAGTTAAAGGCCAGCCTAGGGAAACCCTGTCTCAAAATGAAAAACAAGAAAGGGGGATTGGGTGTGACTCAGTGGTAGAACACTCTCCTAGCATGAGTGAGGCCCTGGTTTTCAAGCCTTAGTACCACAAAAGGAAAAGATGGTCTTCTGGTCCTGGACAACACTTGATGGTAGACATCTCATACTGGCTCTCCCTGAAGGGAGAGGGAGGGGGACATGAAGGGACACTGTGGTAGCCATGGTAGCGAGGGGTTGAGATGTTCAAGATCCAAGGCTTGAAAGAGGAAGAACCGAGAATGGATCCAGAAGGCTGTGCCTTTGAGCCCTGACAAGGACGCTGACACCCCTGGTTCTCTGTCCTCCTAGGGTAGCGACAGCGAGTACGAAGTGGACACGAACCCCCAGAAAGCCCACTCCTTCGTCAACCATTACATCAGTGACCCCACCTATTACAACTCGTGGCGGCGCCAACAGAAAGGCATCTCTCGGGCCCAGGCCTACAGCTACACAGAGAGTGATTCTGGTGAACCTGACCATGTCACTGTCCCCAATAGCAACAGCACCCAGCAGGGCAGCCTTTTCCGGCCCAAGGCCAGCCGGACTCCAACGCCCCAAAATCCCCCAAACCCCCCAAGTCAGCAGAGCACCCTCTACCGTCCCCCCAGCAGCCTCGCCCCTGGTTCCCGGGCACCCATAGCCGGGTTCTCATCCTTCGTTTGACATCAGAAGAGGAAATAGGATGAAAGAAACGACGCCAAAATCCTCCTTTGCCACTTCTCAAAATGCCTGCCAGAAAACACACAAGAAACCCCCACCAAGACATCGGATCAACTTTTCACCTCTCGAGTTTATTTTTCCAGAGATTCCGGGGCCAGCAAAGCCGGTGTGGAGGAGGCGGGGGGAAGAAACCCATGGGACTTGGACATGTGTGACCTGCAGCAGCTTCACATCCTTGGGGTCCACTGTGCAGTGCGGAGGGCTGGAGACCAGTCACTTCTACCGAGGACAGAGGGGCTTGGGACTCTGGAGAGAGGGGGCTATAAGGCAGGTGGGGCTGAGGGATGGAGATGCAGCTGACTTTACCCTTCCCTGTGGGCTAGATCTTGCTGTCCTTGCTCCTCTGCAGAAAGGATGGGTGTCCCCAGAGGTGAAGCCTGCCTGTTGTCTCTGGCTCTCCCTGGCAGGTGTCCTGTGGCCTTGCCAGCCTCCTGCCCTGCCTCAACACCCTCCAAGGGCTCACCTCCCTTGTTCAACTTCTCCAAGGAGCATTTGGTTTATGGGAGGTGGGGGGAGAAAAAGCAAGGGGTGAGAATCCACTTAGCAACTTCCTCATTCCTGGGGGTGGAAAAAGCAATTTAAAAAAAAAAATTGTGAATTCAAGGAAAGAGGGCCTGAGGGCTAGGAGAGAATTCTTACACAGCTGCATAACTGAGCCCTGCCTCCTGTTGTTTGGATTCACTTCCCTGAAAGCAGATAAGGAGAGGTGACATCTGGGAATGTCCCCTAAGGTGCTGGCTCCACACTAGGGCAAGAGAGGTGTCCTGCAGGAAGTCAAAGGTGCAAGGATGAAGCCTCCACTGTTTTCTTCCCACCCACCAGCCCAACACAGAGAAAGGGAATGGGGTCAGGGTGTGGGTTAGGAGAGGAAGCTCAGCTCAGCCCCCCTAGCTGCACAGGAAGGTTGTATGCTCAGATATACCATCCCATGCCCTCTGAATGTACACCTTCCTGCTAACCACGCACCTGCCCCCATGAGCCTGTAAGGAAAAAGAGTCCAGGAATTCCTCCCAAGAGGATACCCTGGGACTTCTTCACCCAACATTTTCACTTCAAGATATGTGCGCCCCATGTCTCCTCCCACAACACACAGGTGCCCAAAGGGTGGCCCAGTCCCAGGTCCTGAGGCTTTACAAAGAATCAAAGATCACTTGAACCCCTTCTAACATCTTCCAGGCTAGGTTCAGAGAAGCCAGAGCTGGGATGAACCCACAAGGGGCCAGACAAGAAGCTCTGTTGGAACTGGACACGGCAGTTGAGACGCCTGGTCAACCAGGAGAGGCGGGTCAGATAGGATCAAGGGACAAGAATAGCTGAGGGGAGGGAACGCTGTTACTCCCTGGAATGTTCTGGAAAAAAGCCACGGGGCGGGGGGGGGGGGCTGAACTTCACATCAGCTTTAAGCGTCTAAGGCAAGGGTTTGGGGAGGAGGTTTTCTGATGTCCTGGGCTGGCTGAGGTCCTTGGGGACACTAACCAGCCCCCTGACTGAGGCTCAGCCTACTGCTGGGAACGCATGACTACCTCCTTCAGAGGCTCCAATGGGGCATGTCCAGTTCAATAAAGGACCAGCTTTGCTGGGAGTATACACTGAAGTTACTGCTGGCCCTATTGAGAGGCCCAAGTAGGGAGCCTATGGCTTTCCTCAGCAATCCCTAATTAGTCACTGCTAGTTCTCACTGGTCAGGGAGATGTGAGTCAGAGGCCTTAGTAAAGGACACAGACTACTGGGGGGAGGAGGGGAGGCTCCTCCCTACACACCTGCCCCCTAGGATAGGTGAACAAACGAGGAAATGTCAGAAGCCAGGCCAGCAGGCAGGTGACCCAACTGCTGTTTGTGAACAATGGCTTTTCGCAGTGACCTCTTCTAAGCAGGTCCTAAAGATCCTAAGCCAGGAAGTACAGCCTTGTTCCCCAAAGGACAACAAAGGGCCAGAGGCCTTGCCCACCTGGGGAGTCAGGTTCCCAGGCCTACCTTGGACTTTGTCAGTCAGCTGGACCCCAACCCCTTCAGCATCTGGTATCACCAGAGCCACACATATGCAGACGCTGCCTGAGCTCGCACTGCCACGCTTACTTTCTGTCCTTCATGACTGTTTCAAACTGCTTCATCATTTTTCCCCCTGTCTTTAGAGGCTTTAATCATTGAAGGATGTTCCCAGTTTACATTAGGGAATTATTAGCCTAGCCCAGCCCAGTGAGGGAGCGTTATAGAGGAAGCAGGAATTGTTGGGGTTTTTTTCTTGTTTCTTTAAAAAAAAAAAAAAAAGCATTTGTGTGTGTGTGTGTGTGCACGTGTGTGCGCCTGTGTGTGTGTGTGTGTGTGTGTGGTGTTGCACATGACAGCAATTTTCCTTTGCCTTTAATGAATCACCTGGTGCACTGAGATCCCCTCCCCCTTCTGTGTGCTCATTGGAACCCTTGCTAATGTCCATGTGCACATGCAAAAGTGTGCTCGTGTACAGCATGGAAAGATATGCACAGAACATACATGGATGTGTGGTAGCAAAGGGCCTCTTGCCACGCCTCTGATGTGCCTCATCTCCATGAGGCACGGGTAGCCTGGGTCACTGGCATTTGGAGTATCACTGGGACCTATTGCCCAAGCAGCTGGGCGCATCACGAACTGTAAGTCCTTGATGAGCCTAGGATAAAAGTCTCCATTCAATCACTACCTGCCCAGGGGAATTATTGCCTCACTGCCCCAGTCACATCTGGACACCTAGTAGGTTTCCAGCTGTGGAGCTCTCGGTTGTTTTATGACATCTCCGGGCCCATGTTTACATTTCTGCTGGGCAGTGGAAGGTCCCAAGGATTCCACCCAGACATTGTGGTGGGTGCCCACCCTGTGTAAGGCAGAGTTTTCAATTTCCTCCGCCATTAAGACCAGGGTTACTGTCTTGTGACTCTGTGAGAAACAGGTTCACAGAAGGACATGCCTAGCTTGTCCTTTTGGTGTTGCCTCTCTGTGCCCTGAGGAAATCTGCAATGTATTCAGAAGCCCACGCTTAGCATGCTGGGGCTGCTCTTTCCTCTCCTGGCAGTGCCTCCTGCATTCTTGCAGGCTCTGCACCCAGATTGCCAAGACTAACCAAATAGCCGCTCTGGGTTCCAGAAGCATCTTCCTCCAGAGAGCTGCAGGGAGTTTACAAACCCACGCTGCCTCTCCCAGGCCCTCTCCACCCCAAACCCGACACTGCCATGAGTCAGAGGGAACAAGAAAGCAGCCAGGCTGCCTCACCAGCCCGTGCGCCTTGAGGCCTTCTGTCTTTGTTGTCCATGCCTGTCCTGGACAACTTTTCTAAGGGTGCCAGAATCTCGCAGTAGGCAGGCCTAGGCAGGGGCTCCCCTTGCCTTCTCAGGCGGCACAGGGAAGGTGCCACGTTGTACAGCCAGCCAGGTGAGCCATCAGCAGGGGAAGAAGGGGACCCACAAACAGCCACCACCAGCTCCTGAGTGCCTCTGTGGTCCCATTCAGGGACACCAACCCTAACCAACACCTTGAGCACAGGTGCCCCACCCCCTTGGGATAGTTCCCCCCCCCCCCCCCCGCTCCTCTGTTTCCATAGAACCAAATCCAAAGCATTTAAATGTGTTACCTTTCTTCACCCATATAGACTCCCAAAACGAAACTCCATACAAATCTTTATTTTTTGATTTAAAAGCTATAATGAAAAATTATGGGGAGAGTATTCATTATGGCAGGTGTCTATCTGTAAGAAAAAAAAGTATATATCTATATGTCATATAGCTTGTTAGCAAGTTTATTTTTTAAAGGAAAGGTAAGAAAGATTGATTTGAAATATATACCATGAGAAGTCCCATGTCCTGTCAAACTGTCAGTATTTTATAAATAAACTTTTTCTTTTGGAGTTGTGAAGTGGCCGTCCTTCTCCTCACTAAAAATCGTGTTCCTCAAATGTTTGCTATTTCTAACCACGTGGGGATTGTACAAAGCGAGCCAAGGGCAGGAACCTCTGCCCTGTTAATTCATCAGCAGGTGGTGTCAGACCTTTAAACAAAAGATCCTGCTTTAGGCTGGGAATGTAACTCGGTGGTAGGACTCAGTCCAGCGTGCAGGTTGAACCCAGGTTCAATCTCGGGAAGAACGTGTTGTTTTAAGTTTGGGGGATAAGAGCCCCTCAGATATGTGATACAGCTGATAACTGTCAATAATGATGGTAGCAGGGGGTTGGGAGAGATGTCTTGGTGGTGGTTAGGAGCGCTTGTAGCTATTGCTGAGGTCCCAAGTTCAGTTCCCAGCACCCACATGTAGGTGGAGGCTGCTTGTTCGTTCCTGGCCACCCAGACCCGAAATAATCACACAGAAACTATATTAATTACAACACTGCTTGGCCTCTTAACTTAGGCTTCTTCTGAACTAACTCTTACATCTTAAATTAACCTATTTCTGTTATTCTATGTATTGCCACGAGGCTCGTGGTTTACCAGTAAGGTTCCAGCGTCTGTCTCCTTCAGTAGCTATGTGGCATCTCCCCGACTCTGCCTCCTTTTCTCCTCTATCTCTGCTTGGGATTCCTGCCTTGCTCTATTCTGCACTGCTATAGGCCCAAAGCAGTTTCTTTATGAACCAAGGGTGATAAAACATATCTATAGTATACACATACCCGGGGAAATCCCACATCACCCACATGATTGGGATGCCTACAACTGCCTGTAACTCCAGTTCTAGGAGATCCAACTCCCTTTCCTGACCTTCACAGCCACCTGTACGCACGCACACACACAAATGAAATTAATGATAAATATGTGAAATTATAATGACAGTAAGAGGTAACACATACATGCCACACTCCATGACCAGCCCGGGTCAAATGATCACTTGATATGCAGTACCTGATGACAGACACCCTTGTGACAGCCAAGGAGGGTGATAGAGCATTTAAGCTTGTTCTCTGGAAGAGGCAAAGCCAGGGTTTACCTGTACTGATGTATTCTGACCCTGGAGGCACGCACTCCTACAGATCTGGTGAGCAGCCCCGCCCCTCCACTTAAGGTCGCTTTGAATGTTTGTAGTAGGACTTTTTGTTTTGCATTTATTTATTTTTTACCTTTTTTTTTTTTTTTTGAGTCTTACTTCCCAGACTGGCCTGGAAGTCACAACAATCCTCCTGCTTCAACATTCCAATTGCTGGGATTATATAACTGTTGAACTGATTACAATTCAATTAACAGCACTTGGAAGGTAAAGGCAGGCAGGAAGGTGAGTTCAAGACGGTCTTGGTCTATATAGTGAATTCAAGGCCAGCCAGGGCCACATGGTGAGATCTTATCTCAAAAAGAAATATATATATATATATATATATGTAGATTAAATAGTTTTTATTTAAAATGAAGACATGTAAATTCATTCACCATTCTGCTGGTGTCGAGCCATGGCATTATTCTCTTTCTGCAACTTGGCAGTTCTCTGTGATCATCTTTTTTGCATAAACCACATCTAGTTTACATAAATCACACTTATCATGCAACACTAGTGCATTCCTCTTTCTGCTTCTTCCTTTTTCTTCTTTTCTTTCCTCCTCCTCTCACTTCTCTTCTTCGTGTTTCTTTTTAAAGTTGTTTTTGAAATTTTTTTTATGTGTAGAGGTGTTTCTCCTACAGGTGAGTGTGCACAGTGTACGTGTAATGCCCTTGGAGGCCAAAAGAGGGCGTTGGAGCCCCTGGAACCGGAGTTCCAGACAGTTGTGTGTTACCATGTGGGTGCAAAAAAATCCAAAATGAGTCCTCTGGAGGAGCAGCCAGCGCTTGTAACCATTGAGCCATCTCTCCACCCCTTCTGTTTCTTGAGTTTGTATTCCCAGATAGCCTTGAACGCAAAGCTCTCCTGCTTCGGTGTCTGAGTGATGAGGTTATAGACATGTACTGCGTCTGACTTTTGTTCGTTTGTTTGAAGAAAGCTCTCGCTCTGTAGCCCAGGTTGGTCCAGAATTCACTGTGTAGTCCAAACTAGCCTGAAGCTCATAGCAATTCTCCTATCTCAGCCTTCTGAGTGCCTGGATTACAGGCATAAACTACCATTCCAAGATTAAATTTCTATTTAACTGGACATGGTGGCACATGCATTTAATCCCAGCCGTTGGGAGGCAGAAGCAGATGGATCTCTATATGTTTGAGGCCAGCCTGGTCTACATAGCAAGTTCCAGGTTGGCCAAGGTTACCTAAGTGAGACAGGGTCTCAACACCATCCCACCCCCAAAAATAACGTGTGTGTGTGTGTGTGTGTGTGTGTGTGTGTGGTGTAGGTGGTGTGTGTATGTGTATGGTGTGTGTATGTGTGGTATGTGTGTGTGCGTGCACGTGCATATGCCATGGCTCACATGCAGAGGTCAAAGAATGGCTCCTCCCACAGTTTGGGTCCAGGGTCATTACTCAGGTCATCAGGCTTGGCGGCTAGCTTCTTTACCCACACAACCAGCTGGCCAACTCTGAGTTTCTGTTTCTTTCTTAGAGTCTGGGTCTTTTCTTTCTTTGTGTTCCTCTATGAAGCCACGAGTTCATAGAGAGCAGGCACCTTCCAGCGAGGTCTCACACAGCCTGCTTCTCCAGGAGGCACAGGCTGGCGCTGCAGGTGAACCCAGGTGCCATATTCTCTTTCTGGTTTCCTTTTTCCTTCAATCACTCCCTTGCCCGTGTCAGGAGATGATCTCAACTCTTGGAGAGTTTACTAGGCTTGTTTGCACATTAATCTCTCTCGGCAAGACTTTTGCCCTTCCCTTGCTTGTTTATGGCAATGCAGACAGCACGCTGAGTGACGCTCTGGCCTCTCCAGTTTTTTTTTTCCACAGCGACATTTACAGGGCGTTCCATTTTGAGCAGTGCTCATTCCTCTGATGTCTGCGACGTCACCCTTGAAGATACATGTTCCCAAAGGACCGAACCCCATTTTCTACAATGCCCAGAGAATACACAGTGGGTGCCTCGCTCTCCTCCTTTTGTGTCATTCTTGAGGAATTGATGGAAGTTGGTGGTTCTGGTCAAAAAGATAAGTTCCTGCTTTTTGGTTTTGGTTTTGGTTTTAGTTTTTGGAGACAAGGTTTCTCTGTGTAGCTTTGAGCCTATCTTGGAACTCGCTGTGTAGACCAGGCTGGCCTTGACCTCACAGAGACCCACCTGCCTTTGCCTCCAAGCGCTGGGATTAAAGGCGTGCACCATCACCACACAGCTGATTTCCTATTAATTTTTTCTCTTTTTTCCCTTTTTTTTCTCAGAGACCACGTGATGATTTCCTGTTTCTTTAAGGAAAAGCAGTTTACAGTTGCTGAGGGAACACACCTCTAGCTCTAACGATCTTTCCCTGAGATCCTCCACAGGTCTGACCCGTGACTATGTCCACAAGGCCTTTGTATTTGTTTTGTAGCTTCCCTTTACCAACAGGGACTTAATTTGCAGAGAAATAACCATTCTCTGTTTTCCACTCTTATTTTACATCTGACATCATAGTTTATGAAATTATGTAAAAGCTCCTAGAAGGTCTACCAGCATAAACAAGTCTGGGACAACTGGGGCTTTGTGGAAGCCTGATTCAGAGAGGGGAAACATGCCTGCACTCGGGGCTCTAGAGGGGTCGCCTTGCTCTGCAAGGGAATCTAAGGCATGCATTGAATCCAGGAGTCGGGTCAGAAGAGGTCAGATAAGAGATGTCTGTTTATATCACATTGCAAGCCCTGTGTGTTATACTTTACAGCCAATTGATAAGGGGTTCTCAGTGGTCATTTTGACTACACATAATTTCTATCTTGTATATAATTTGGAACCCCATTCCCACATTAAAAGTAACTTCCAGACCCAGAGTCTGAGGATGTTTGCTTAAAGTATAATAACAGGGGCTCTTTCAGGTCTTGGCTTCAAGACAAGCAAAAAGAAAAGAAACAGCCGAGTCACTGAAAAGAGCCGCAGCCATGTGTAGCAAATTTCCTGTAGAAACTGTGCCCGGTGCAGGCCCAAGGACAAGGCTGTTTAGATTTCATCGTAGTTGAGGCATCTGCCATCACGGACATTAATGAAACAGTGTTCTCAATGTGTATGCACTTCCTGAGCTCTGTGTCAAGCTGCTGCATTACAGGGTGAGCTGTGCCCTTCATAGCAAAGTGCTCAGGGGCGGATCCCATGAAACCTGGAAGGACCAAGCAACCCCACCTTAACATGGACACGACGCATGACCTCCACCAAAGCCCATGTAAATAACAGGTTTCATGAGAACAGAAGAAAAAGCCATCTGGGGAAAATAAAATGGAGATTATATATAAAAAAGAAAAGTATAATACCATGGAAATCAGGAAAATTCTAGAACAATCTCTTCGAAATGTTGGGACTCAGAGTGCTTCCTTGTCTTCTTTTCCTTTCTTTTTTAAAAATATTTATTTTATGTGCATTGATTTATGTATGGCTGTGTGAGGGTGTCAGATCCTCTGGAACTGGAGTTACAGACAGTTATGAGCTGCCATGTGGGTGTTGGGAATTGAACCAGGGTCCTCTGCAAGAGCAGCCAGGGCTCTTAACCACTGAGCCCTCTCTTCAGCCCCATTTTTTTCCTTTCTTTTGTTCTGTTAAGATAGAATTTCATTATGTAGATGTGTTATGGAGCCCAGGCTGGCCTAAAATTCATGATCCTTTTACATCCATTTCTCAAGGGCTGGGATTACAGACCTGTGCCTCCATGCTCAGCCCTCCTAGTTGACTAAGGAGAATCGATGAGCCCTGATCTACCATCAGTGAGATTTCTGGGGATGAGGGCAGGGAAGCCAGGTGTGGCGGCACATGCCTTTAATTCCAGCACTCAGGAGGCAGAGAGAGACAAATTTCTGTGAGTTTGAGGCCAAGACTGGGCTACAAAAAAGCCCTGTCTCCAAAAATGAAACAAAGGGGCTGGGGAAATGGCTCAGCGGGTAAGAACGCTTGCTCTGCAAGCGTGAGGATCGGAGTTCAAATCCCAGTGTAAGAAGATGGGCAGGACCGTATGCAACTGCAACCCCAACACTGGGGGATGGAAAGAGAGAGGCACCAACTCTTCTGACTTCCATAGTCCTATCACTGCGCTCCGTCTCCTTCAGGATGCTCCATAGCCGCAAGTTATGCCTGAATAAAACCTGAATCCTAGGAATTCAGGAACCCTTGGGAGGAGGTAAACAGGCCTATCAGAGTCCACAAGGCAAGCTTCAAGACAACCTTACACCCAGATGAGGCTCAGCTGGGGAAAGGTTGGAAAAAAAAAATCAATGCTGGTTAGGTTTATTTTATTTTATTTTGGAAACTTGACACAAACTACAGTCACCTGGGATAAAGAATTGCCTCCATCAGATGACCCTGCAGGCAGGCCTGTGGGGCCTTTTCTTGATTGTTGATTAATGTAGAAGGACCCAGCCCACTGTGAGTGGTACCGTCTCTGGGCCCGTGGTCCAGGGTTGTATAAGAAAGCAAGCTGTGCAGGCCACAGGGAGTAAGCCAGAAAACAGAGTTCTTCCACAGCCTCTGTGTGCATCGGTTCCTATATCGGCTTCCCCAGTGTTGGACTTGGCCTGTAAGCTGAAATTAGTGTGTTTTTTAGTTTGTTTGTTTGTTTGGTTGGTTGGTTGGTTGGTTGGCTTTTCAAGACAGGGGTTCTCAGTAGCTAAGGAGCTGAAATGAGTGTCTTTTCACAGCAACGTAAAACAGCTCAGGACAAAATTGCTCCCCTCAGTCGTGAGTAAGGGACAGGAAATTACAAGGGGTACCCTGAGACACAGGGGTCTGACAGCTGAATCCCATTCCCTCTGTTGCATAGCGTGGCCGATGGCAAGGGCTTTCTAGAACTTGCCGAAAAGGTTGGAGGGAGAGAGAAATACCCAGTGGAGGTGAGGGTGGTGCTTACCCTGGTCCCTCCCATGCCACCTGTCTGAGGCCCTTGTAATCCAAATCCAATTCCCAACAAGAAGTCGAGGGTGAGCCGGGCGGTGGGTGGCGCACGCCTTTAATCCCAGCACTCGGGAGGCAGAGGCAGGCGGATCTCTGTGAGTTCGAGGCCAGCCTGGTCTACAAGAGCTAGTTCCAGGACAGGCTCTAAAAAAAAGCTGCAGAGAAACCCTGTCTCGAAAAACCAAAAAAAGAAGAAAAAAGAATTTGAGGGTGCTAGAGTGCAGCCCATGGAGAAGGCTCCCTGAGGGGTACAGAATAAGGCAAGGCAGAGGAGTGAAGGCAGCACAAATAAGTGACAGCGGGTACATAAGGAAGTCTACTGGTGCTATTATCCCCATGGAAAGTACCACGCTTGAGTCTACCACGTGTGATATGTACTTCCTGTACAGTCTTTTCTCAGCGTCCCTGAAGGGTAAAACAGTTGGGTCTCATGAGACATCTTGGCTTCTCTATTGTTTGCTAGTTCGGCCACATGCGTGCCCTGAGACCCCACTGGTATGTCAGTCAGTCCTCACAGCACCCCAGGGTGTGGAAACATCCCACCCACATTCCCTAAAGAGATCGGATGTGGAAACACCAGAGCCAAGATTTGAACCCAAGCCTTACCAGGTGCTATAGTGTCCCTTATTTTAACCAGCAAGCAGCTTTGGCTCAAAGTTTAGACACAACTCAACTGAACAGAAGAAGGTTCAATACTTGGGGAGACTCCCAAACTCCGTGTGGGTGGCTGATTAGCAGGAGGCCTGGTCAAAGCTTCTACCATTCTACTGGCCATAGAGGATACATGAATGAATGAGCATGTCGGTGCTCTGGGCAGATTTCATGTATGGATACAGAAATTTGAGTCAGATATGATTTCATGTGTAGCTAAATAGCATTCTGGTTGGTTTGTGTGTTTCCCCGACACACCAACCATTTTTAGCTCATGAGTCACAAAGAAACAGAATGAACTAGTGGTTTCTTTGGTATCTAATGTGTCTTGGGGTCAAATATGCACTTGCTGGACCTCTGTAGGGTTTTGGCACGGCCCCTGGATAAGGTAGGTAAGTTAGAGTAATGTTTCCCCCAAATTTACAACCTCAGAAATTGGGTCTTTCCAAATGTAATTAGTTAAGAGGGGGCCCAAGGACACAGGGCACATCCAGGGGAGAAGGCTGCGTGAAGGCAGAGGCAGAAGGCAGGGCATGATGAGCTGCACTTTATAACCTTGGCCCAGGGGAGAAAAAGACAGACCAATCCTTGGGGCTTGACCCCAGCCAAGCCTAACCTAAAAGACAAGTTCCAGAGAAAAGCAAGAGACCCTGTTTTGGAAAAAGGTAGACAGTGCCTTAGGGACAACACTCAAGGTTGTCCGCTGGCCTCTGCATGCACATGAATAGGTAGGTGTGCCCGCCACACCTTCATACACACAAGCACACAAATACACAGGTGGAGACCAAGTGATGCTGATGCCACCACAAGCTAATGATGGAGGAGTTGCCAGGAACTATTAGAGGTTCCAAGAGGCCGGACCTAACTCTCGTCGGGCCCCTACCACCCCAAAAGTATCCTGTAGAGACCTTGATTTTTGAACTGCTGGTCTCCTCCTCTGCAAAGAATACTTTTCTGTTGGTGTAAGCCACATCATGGTCGGTGGCCATTTGTCACAGCCGACTAAGGCCCTACTTAAGAAACTGTCCTTGGAGTTGATGTATACATCCATTCTCTCCAGAAGTTTGAGTCAGTGAACTTACAAGAGATCCCAGAGCCAGGGACCTCAGGCCTCTGTTCCCCTTCCGAGTTAAATTGGCAATTATAGGGTGCTTCCTTCCTGCCTCTCCCTAGCCTCCCCCTTTTAAATTGCTTCCACCTGTCACTGAGAGCCAAGCCCATCCTTCGCCAAAACTCACCACTGACCATCAGCAAAACACTAATCCCAAACCCTGGGAACCAGAACTCGGGGCTTCTGCCCTCTGAGGGGAGCATGAGGTGACTGGGGAGCACAGAGGACAGGTTGTGATGGAGGACGGACCTATCGCTTTCTAGGTTGGCACCAGGCCTGACACGTGGGAGGCAGAAGCAGGCATCTGGCCTGACGGCTAGGACCTCATCTCCCTCACCCCTCTCTGGGATTGCCAGAGGGAAGATCAGGCTAAATTAGTGTTCTAGAAGTCAGCAGCCCAGCAGCAGAGAGGGGAAGGAAACCAGAAACCATCTACGCAGGGGAACACTGTGATAAGGATAACACTCTCCAGGACACGGCTGGGCTTCACAGAAACTCACTCATTTTGTGTCACAGTGACGAAGACAAGCCTGGCCATCATCTAAGAGGAGACAGAACTGGGGATGCCAGAGACATAGTCAATGCCTGGAGACCGTCTCAGACAAAGCATAGTTTAAAGAGGGCTCAGCTCCAGGGGCGATGGGATCTGCCTACCTTCTTACAGAGACCCAAAAACAGCAGGCCTTGCGTGACTCCTGGCCTGAGACGCTCAGCCCCGGTTTGCTGGGTGGAGATAGGTATGGTCCAGCTTAAGGCCCCTGGGGCCACAGAGAAACAGTGTTGACAATCTCAGCATAGTTTGCTTCCATGGCATTTGTCCCTTCAAGGATTTAGGGAAGCCTTGTGAAGAATATTCTAGATGGTTAGGAATGGCTAGAGGTTGGAGAAGCCACCCCAGAATTAGTCCGGATGTCCTCCTTAGACTGAGACCCATGGGGAGAGCCAGAAGCAGGTGACTGAGGGCTGTGATAACCACATCTGACTGCAGTTGTCCATCAGCCTCCCACCCCCACCCTGTCCTTCCCCTGTAATCAGCTCACTGCCTGTGCTTGCCTTGCCCCACCCTCCTGCCTAGACCAGTCCTGCAGACTCTGGGGCCGTGAATCAGAGGCCGGGCTCATTTCTGCAGCCTTCTGTGGTTCTCGGGGTGTTCAGGTCAGGATGCTTGGATTTCACCATAGTGGGAGTTCCCGGGGTTCTGACCCAGGGAGCTTCCTCCAGGGGGGCACACCCTCTGACACCCAAGGAACAGGCAGCAAGGAACCAACCGCGTGAGAGGACTCTAAGGGAGAGGACAGCTCAGTAAAGTGACTCAATGGCAAGTGACAGAGGGCCTCGGAAGAGGCAGGCACAGGAAGCAAATGGGTCATTTGGGGAACCCGCTGGCCTCTTAATAGGGGTTGCTCTTAATGGCTGCTGACACGGGGAAATGAGAGCCTGAGGCTTCCAGGTTCTTCTGAGTTTGAAAGGCTCAGAAGTCAAAGTTACGTAAATTCCCTCATGTTTAAATACTAGCAACTAAAAACACCACACATTTCAAAGGCATACTTGCAACAGATGAGTCCTCTAAAAATGACTCCAACTGCCTCCTGTCTTAGACACTCTTGATGTTGCTCCATCAAAAAGCTAGACACGGTGGGCCATGCCTGATGTCCTAACACGTGGGAAAGAAAGCCCAGGTCTGGGGCTGTAGTTTAATGGTAGAAGGGTCGCCTAGCACATGTGTGAAACTTTGGGTTTGATACCTAGCATGGCAAGACACAAATTAAGGAGGGGATGAAGTTCCTATTGCCTCCCTTTTCACAGTGGATGGAGGTGTGATGTATCCACTCTAAGGCTGGTCTGTCGGGTGTTTGTTTTCTTTTTGAACTTTTCTTTTTGTAACACAATTTCACCCCATAGTGCAGGCTGGACTGGAACTCACTATGTGACCCAGGCTAGTTCCCAACTTGAGGCAATTCTCCTGCCTCAGTTTCCTAAGTACTGGGTTTACAGATATGAACCACCATCTCAACATTTTGGGTCCTTTATTGGGAACTGATTGCCAGATCTCAGGAAAGTCCTATCTTGGTTTCTCTTGCCCTCAGGAGGCAGAGACAGGTAGATCTCTGCCAGGTCAAGATCAGCCTAGTCTACACAATGAGTTCTAAGCCATCCTCAGCTATGTTGGAAGATCATGTCTCAAAAAAGAAAATCAAACCAAACAAAAAGGAGCCCTAACAAAACCAATTTAAGGGCTTAAGGGAGAAAAGAGTTTACCCCGCCCACAATTCAAGGGAACAGTAGAGAAGTCAACCTGACAGGAGCGTGACACAACTGGTCATGACCTCTCCACATCAGGAAGCGGAGAGCAATAGATGCTGCTGCTTTAAAAAGTTTATTATTTTTTTATGTGTTTGGAGATTTTTGCCTGGATGAATGTGTGTACATCATGTGCATGCCTAGGGCCCAGGGTGTCTAGAAGAGGGCACTGGATCCCCTGGAACTGGAGTTACAGACAGTTGTATGCTGTCATGTGAGTTCTGGGAATGGAACCCAGCCAGTGCTCTTAACTGCTGAGCATCTCTTCAACCCACTTTCTGCTTATACAGTCTGGGATTCCAAGCCAGGGGAATGGTGCCCCCCACAGTGAGCGGGTCTTCCATCTCAATTACCCTAATAAGAGCCCTCATAGCATGCCCAGAGGATCACTTCCAGATGATTCTAATCACATCAAGCAGACAACTGAGATTGACTATCACATGTTGTAACCCCAAAACCTGCAAGCATGATTTTATTGGGAAACAGGTATCTATAGATAATCAAGTTAAGTTGATGTCGCTGGAACGAGCCTCAATCCAACATGACTGGTGTCCACATAAAAGAAGAAAAAAACTGAGCCAGGCACGGTACTGTATATCTGCACAGTAATGAGCAGGCTGAAGCAGGAGGATTACAAATTGGAAGCCAGCCTGGGTTACATAGTGAGGCCTTGTACCAAAAATCTAAAACATAGGTGCAGGTAAAACACCCATACATAAAAAAATAAAAACAAGTTGGGTGGTAGTGGTGCACACCTTTAATCCCAGCACTGGAGGCAGAGGCAGGCAGATCTCTGTGAGTTCGAGGCCAGCCTTCCAGACAAGAGCTAGTTCCAGGACAGGTTTCAAAGCTACAGAGAAACCCTGTCTCAAAAAAACAAAAACAAACAAAAATAAATAAATAATCATCTTTTAAATAAATAGTAAAAATTAAAAAGAGAGAAGTTCACATTTCCATGTCTTCAGGTTATCATAGATTCAAAGATTCACAGACTGCAAAGGCTCCAGATACCTTTACCCTAGCCTTCTATGACACTCTTTGGGGACCTTGGGCTAAGCTTCTCTTTGCCAGAGGACCATCTAATGACAAGGGACATGTCCTTGGCTATGCTGGTGCTCTGGGCTCAGGGCCTGGGGCTGGGTACTCCTCCACTCTCACTGTGGCTTACTTCACATGTCTCTCGCCTTCAACTTCAAGTGCTTTCTGAAAAGCAACTGACTCCTGGAGCTGACAGAGGGCTTGGGGAGGGGAGAAGGCAGCATCCTGCGGCATGAAGCTGTCAAGCCAGGAAGTTAAATCAGCCTTGACATGGATTCGGTTGAGTTATCGTTATGACTCCAAAGCTTCCTGGTACTAAAGGAAACACACACGCGTATACACACTCATGTATACACACTTATGTACACACACACATGTATACACACACATACACACCCCTCCAAGACCACATTTAGGAAACCAAAACCTCCAGAGTAGGGATAACAATCACGGGGACAATGGCACCACATCCTTCTCCTCACCCTTCCCTTGCGGATAATGGCTCCACACGTGACCTCATTGACAGTCAGTTCTAGGTTGATTTGTCTATATAGGAGAGCAAGAGTGATATTTCTCACAACACTTTTCTTCCAGACAGCCTCCTTCCACACTCAGAGGTTGGAACCGTGCAGGATAGAATGAGGCAGAACTACGAAAGCATCCGAAGCCCAGCCTGGGTCTGAGATGTTGAGGCTCAGCATGAAGGGAAGAAAGGGTAGCTAGAGGAGTTTCCTAACCAAAGACACAGACACCTGAACTCCCGCTTTGAGGAAACTTCCTTTAAGCCAGTGGTTCTCAACCTTCCTGATGATGCAACCCTTTAATACAGATCCTTGTTCCCCCAACCATAAAATTATTTTCATTGTTACTTCA
Organism: Arvicola amphibius; assembly: GCF_903992535.2. Lineage (NCBI taxonomy): Eukaryota > Metazoa > Chordata > Mammalia > Rodentia > Cricetidae > Arvicola > Arvicola amphibius. The sequence continues at coordinate 8,058,451 of NC_052050.1, forward strand.
TAACATACATAATAATTTTGCTACTGTTATGAGTCATAATGTAAATATCTTAGGTGACCCCTGTGAAAAGGTCATTTGACCCCAAGGGGTGGTGACGCACAGGTTGAGAACAGCTGCTTTAAGCATTGGGGACAGCTGAGCAGAATGTCACATCATGTTGGGCCTCAGAGGGTGCTGAGTGATGCCTTCAGCTCTAATCAGCCTCCTCTTTGCTCCTGGACTTTGCAGTGAGCTCTAGGGAACGATTTAATTGGTAGTGGCAAAGGCAGTAATTTTAGCCATTACCGTGGCCGTCTAGAAGTACCCAAAAGCAGGCCAAGTCTCCTTAAAATGCTATTGACGTTTTTCTAGACAGACATGCATCTGCTATTTTGGTCAAGATGGTGTCCAATCTCCCTGATAACCTTCTTTTGCCTACCATCTTCAGCCTAGTGATATGATCCTTTATACAGCTAGAATCTTCCTTCTGTCCTGCTTCTCATTGAAGAGCCCTGGTTACAGGGGCCTTCCTGATTCGGGATTGGGACTTTCCTGGAGTATTATGTTAGGCAAATTGCTCAGTCTTCCAGGTTTTTTAAAATCACTGGTGTATGTATGCATGATGCGTATTCATGAGTGTGTATGCCACCATGCGCACCTGGAGGTCAGAGGCAGTTTTATGGGGTTGGTTCATACTCCACCGTTATATGGGCTCTAAGGATTGAACTCAGGTCAGCAGGCTTGCATGGCAAGTACCTCTACCCACTGAGTCATCTAAGTGGAGCCCAGAGCTCTCTGGCTGGCTCTTTCTTGAGAAAAATTTATCCTGAGAAGTGGCAATAATGACACCTGCCCCATGAGTTTAACATGCAGAATCAGTAATTACTAGATCAATAAATGAAGTAAGTTTAAGGTTGGCTCCTACTTTCTTTCTTTTTTCTTCTTTTTCCTCTTTCTTCCTCCTCCTTCTTCTTTTTTCTTTTTCTTCTTCCTCTTCCTTTTTCTCCTCTTCTTCAACAGGGTTTCCTCTGTAGCTTTGGAACCTGTCCTGGAACTCACTCTGTAGACCAGGCTGGCCTCAAACTCACAGAGATCCGCCTGCCTCTGCCTCCCAAGTGCTGGGTTAAAAGGCATGTGCCACCACTGCCCGGCTTTCTTTGTTTGGAATTTCCACGTAGCCTTGGTTGGCCGTGAACTATGATGCTGAAGATCTTCTTGAACTTGTAATTAATTCCCTTACCTCTACTTCCAACTGCTGAGGTTACAGGATTCATGACTATTCCTGGTTTGCGCAGTGCTGGAGAGCAAACCCAGGATTTTGTGCAAGCTCTATACCAACTGAGCTACCTCCCCGACTCTGGCTCCTGGTGTTTCAGTGTTCCTACTGAAGGCATATTTGCCATGAGAGAAAAAAAGGCCTCCTTCCTCCCAGAATGCCTGCCATTTTCCCATCATTCTAGGGCCTGGGAGAGTTCCAGCTGACAGGGTCTGATCTCCTCCAATGGAACTACAACTCTGCCTGGCTCTGCCAACTGCTGAGAGACAGTGATAGGAGAGCCACACCCCGTGGGGAAGCCCACCAGTCTTCAGTAGACACTCAGGCCTTAGCGCCTAGGGTGTAGTTTGTAGTAGAGTCCCTTACTTAGAATGCACGAGGCTCCGAGTTCCATCCCCAGCAAAGGGGGTTGAGAAGCAGCGGCGGCCTGCCTCCTGCAGATAATGCTACTAATCGTTTTCTGTTAGCTCAATTCTGGGAAACACTGGAGGCAGTGAACCGGCTATGTGCAAAGATGGGTGCCAGAGACCAAGCCAGGTCCAGCTGGCACTTGACTTTGGGATTGCTTGGTGCCTCCTGTATGTCTCAGCTCTGATTAGCTGCAGCCTCTTTTTACTACCAATACCACAGGGCGTGTGCCCATGTGGTCCCTGTTGCATTGGCCTGGGAGAGGTCAGGTGACTCCCCTCAGGTCGTGCAATGACAACTGGGATTCCCGCCTAGGATCCTTGTCCCCAGAGCCTGTGTCCCTAGTCTAGGCTTGTAGACACTGGGACGCCAAGGGGAGGCCTGCTAAAGAGCAAGCCTGGGCTCTCCCCATCTCTTCTGGTCTTCAGGGGTCAGTCACCTAGTGCATTCCTACCAGGAGCAGTTCTCCCGAGACAGGCTGGCTCTGGTTGAAGTTTATGCCAGTTTTGCCAGGAGCCCAGAGCTCTGGCTGGCTTTCTTGCCCACTCTCTCAGCCACTCCCCGCTATCTTGGAAATGTCGCAGCTCAGGATCGAGGAGCCTGTTAGTAACAGTGGCACACAGCGGCACTGGATTTTGTTGGCAAACACCGGCAAACAGGCTCAGCTGCTCATCAGCCATCCATTCTCAATACGCCAGATAGGGAGACGGGATCGTGAAAAGCAGAGAAAGATTCATTCAGTGTGGCTACCCTGGGAAGAGCAAATAATGAGGTCCACTGACCGCACTAAGTCATTCTTTGGGGTACTGTCATGAGGTTTGGGTTGAAAAGAAGCCTAGGGGTAATGATAGTAGCTACCTGATAGTCCTGATCAAGGCATGATTCTGCCCATCACTGGTCCATCATTGTCTCAGCTCTAGCCTCTCCCAAAAGATGCTCCCATAAGTCATCAAAACTGTGTCAAGACTCTGCCTGTCACTAGGCTTTAGCCTCTCCCTTCCCCCAGCGTGAGATTCCTGGGCAGGTTTTAATCCTCTGGGGATCGTTGTTTCTATCGTTTGAAAGTGCAGGTGTCTGTCTTCCACAGATTCTGTTTCCTTCCAGAATGCTCCATCTTTTCTGTTATAGAGAGATGGAGGAAACCTAACAGCTGGTTTAGCAACGGTAATAGTAACTTGGGTCTATCCTTGACAGATCACCAAGCACGATCCAATGCTTGGTTCCCTAGCATCCGAGGAAGAATCCCTGTGAGCTAAAGTATGACTGTGTCTTCTTCACAGATGAGACCCAGTGAGACACGCGACCCCACGTTCTCACAGCTAGGAAAGCACAGCCAACCTGTTTCTGAACTCCTGAGGCCAGGCCTCATTTCTGGAAAACTCCATAGCCTGTCTGCTCTGTTACCTTCCCTTAATCTACTTCAGCCCTTCTTTGGTTCTACTTCAAACCCAGTGTCACTCCTGTCCCCAGCCAGGCATGCGACATCTCCCAGGCCAAGAGGGTCTTCTGATACAATGGCCTCTGTGGTACAGAGTCCATGTGTGCTATGTATGAGGTTTCTTCAGGGCTGACACATTGTCCCAGTGCCCAGCTCTGAAGACAGTCAACAGAGCACCCATTAGGGAGGACGTGTCCAAAGTTCAACCTAAAACAGGACTTCTTGCCTGGTGGTGGTGGCGCACGCCTTTAATCCCAGCACTCGAGAGGCAGAGGCAGGCAGATTTCTGTGAGTTCCAGGCCAGCCTGGTCTATAAGAGCTAGTTCTAGGACAGGCTCCAAAGCTACAGAAAAACCCTTGTGGTGCCTGAACAGGGAAGGTTCGCAAGTCAGGCAATGGGTTAGAGATTGAAACACACACACACACACACACACACACACACACACACGGGGGGGCGGGGGGTCATCCTTGAAACAAGAATGCCAATTTTATTGTGTTCCAGGGCAGCTTATATAAGGCTCTCCTTGACTAATGGCCACACCCTAGCTCTCAGGATTTTTCAGCTGCAAGCCCACCAAAAACCACTCCTCTACCATCAGGAACTCATGAGGGTCTTGTGCCTAGAGCAGCTACAAGCATAGGAAAACAAGTTGTTTACTCCGGCAGGCAAGGGAACATAGAAAATTCAGGGTTTGAGGGTCTGCAGCCCCCAAAAAAACCCTGTCTCAAAAAAACAAAACAAAACAAAACAAAACAAAAAAAGCTTCTTAAATTTTCCTTACTCTCAACTCCTTTCGGCCCAAGAAATTTTTATGTGACCCCCCAATGTAGATGGATGTGTAAAATAAATATACAAACCAAGCTTTTAGTAATAATAAATCACACATAAATTCATTGTAAAACAATTTTGGGGATGCATATAATTTTGCCATTTATTAAAGGAAGATGAAAGCAAATTTGTACTAATGAGATGGATGTGCTTGTTTATTTTTACATAAATAATTCAATGTTGGATGAATATTTGATACTGCAGGAAATAGTGCCTCTTTCAACATTTCCAGAGTTGACGGATATTTTGATTTTTCTAACAGTCAGTAATGACAACATCATTTTGCATGAATATGCAGCACAAAATGGCAGAAGTATGTTCAGGGCCATTTCAGAAATTGAAATTCTGTCCTAATCCCAAGCCAAAATTCACATAGGTTTTTTTTTTACTTAATGAATTTATTTATTTATACAATTCTTAAGTCAGCCACTCAGAGATCAATGTTTACAATCAAATATTCTAACAATCTAACAACATAATCCAGTAGACTGATTTGGGGGGCTGGAGAATGTCTCAGAGGTTATGAGTGTGCACGGCTTTTGCAGAAGACCTGAATTCATTCTCGGCACCCACTCTGGGTAGCTTACAACTGTACCTCCTGTAACTCCAGCTCCAAGACCTGACGCCCTCTTTTGGGCTCTAAGGATACTGAACACATACACATGATTAAAATTAAAAATATTTTAAAAGATATACTAATTTGATGCTTACGTGCTGAGGAATAATTATAGGAAAACCTTTTAAAAATTAATTTTTATGTGTATGGGCATTTTCCCTATATAGATGTCTGTGCGCCGAGTGAGTTCAGTGCACAGAGAGCCCAGAAGAGGGTGTTGCATCCTGTGGTACTAGAGCTACAGATGTGGGTGCTGGGAATTGAACCCAGGCCCTCTGGAAGAGCCCTTAATTGCTAAGTCACCTCTCCAACTCCATTTATAGGAAACCATTAAATGTCGTTTTTAGGTGGTGGTGGCCCAAGCCTTTAATCCCAGCACTTTAGAAGAAACCTTTGTCTTGAGAGAGAGAGAGGGGGAAAAAGTCATTTGTAGTTAATCCTTATTCACCTGTAAGAGCAGAAAGCTTTTTGTGTGTACAGTAAACATGTTGCAATCCTTAACATACAATTGTCTAGATCTGAGTGGAGGCAGCATTTGCCGGTGTTTTGTGGTGTGGCAGCACACCCCGTGCAAAGAACAGGTGTTCACCAAGGCTGCAGTGAAGTCATTCAATGCTACAGGGCGAGCAGGGCTGCGGGAAGCACCTTGAATTCATTCTGGGTATTTTGGTCATTATGCTTTCAGACGCCACATTTTCCGCGTGTCAGTTTTTTTCCCAGCCTCCATGGTTACAATCCTCCATAGTGGCCGGAGGCAGGGACTACAGAAGCACAGAGAAGCTGGTTCTGACCTTTGGAGACAGAGGCGCTAACTACCCTCTAGGAGATTCAATCTATGAGACAAACTCCCCACTGTCTCCAGGAAACTTGGGAAACACTTTGTCTGGCTTCCTTGGATCTCTGGTCACTTAGACCCCAGGTGTATCTGACCTGGGGCCTGGGTCAAAGAGCCCCCAAATGAGGTACTTTAACCCCACAGTGGGGCCTAGAGACAGGCCCCACCTTGAGTGCCAAGAACCATTTGATTAACCTGGGGATTTCCCAGGAGTTCCATTAGAGGTCAGCCCAAACCTTGGAGGTGCCCCAGGTGGTTCCCAAGGACTGGGAACTCCAGTGAAAATGTCTTTGTCCTGAGGCAAGAAAGTGAAGGAGCCCAAGTCACCGACAATAGTTCTTGACCTGGGTCGCTCCAGCTCCAACCTCAGACTCTCAGCACCAGGCTCTCCCGTCAGGATAGATAGGAGGGGTCAGGATAGAAAGAGATGTGAGGATAACAGTGTTCTCCTGGGAAGGGGCTCTGGAGACAGCTCATTCCGAAATGGAAGTGAAGGCTGGGGGGGCATGGCTTGATGGTAGAGGGCTTGTCTAACATGCACCAGACCCAGGTTCACATCCCAGCACTGCAAAGAAAGGAGCTGTGACCTGCCTGGTCCACACTGTATGGAAAACACCCAAGCGAACTGAGTGTGGAACTCCTCCATAAGGAAGTGGGATTAGCCAATCCTTTAAAGGCTGGGGCAATGTAAGGTGAACTAACATCCCAGGGTTAACACCAAGAGGTATGCCTGGGGCTAGAGGGAGTTTTGGAGGAACGTGCAGCTGCAGGAATCGCTCAACTCCAAAGGCAGGCTCCAGCAGCCTGGGACAGGTGGAGACATATGCCCAGGCCTAAAGGCTTATAGGCCAGGTAACACCTTCAAGGTTCAGTTAAGACCTTAAATCCCTCCCCAAACTCCGGGGTGTAGCACTTGTTAGGGCTTTCCAGCTGGGCATTCAAGCCTCCATTTGGTCTGGTTGATTTTGCCTGGTTGTCCACAGACAGCAGCAGCCTAAAACGTCGGGGTGACATTTACCTTCGGTGGAGTTTTTGGGGAAAGATGGACAGGACTGGAATTGTCAACAATGGTGGGGGGTGGAAATTAGCATTTTCTTTTGGTTATCTTCTTACCCTTGCAGAGTGCTTGTCTAGACCCCCCACGGAGAGAAGCGTGGGGGGCACAGGGGAGGGGGGTAGTTTCCCACCAGGCAATTTGAGGCCTGGGACCCGGGTGGCTTTTGTTCTCAAGGGGACCTCTTCTAAATACAAATGTTTGTGGAAGACACTTGCATTTTAAGAAAAGGAGAAGGAATTTCAAAGGTACTAAAAGAAGGAAGGGAAACCCAGGATTAAGGGGGAAATCTGCCACTTGAGAAGATGGAGCCTGTGAGCCTGGCTATCTGCTGGGGACCCAGCCTGCTCCAGGATGACCTAGGGATAGAATTCACTCCCGATATCACCCGCAGGAAAAGAACCTAATTTTCTGTAGGGAGGAGGGGGCAATGTACCCCTTCCCTTACGGGGACGGATAGCTTTCTCTGGAGGTGGATTGGCATTCCCAAATGACTTACTGAACATGAAATGAAAGAGATGAGGGTGAAGGGGAAGTCTCAGAGAAAAACAGAAAAGCGTTTATGGAACAAATAAGAAATAAGGTGAAAAAGTCCTGGGACTCGAGCAGTACAGGGAGGCGCCCAGCAGGGAAACACTGGGGTGCAGCATCTGTGGGAGGGCCATCAAGAGCCTGCGTCTGCCAGCTCTCTCATCAGGGGAGTGTTAACACTTGGGGTGCTGTACCCATTTTACAGATAGGAAGGCTTGCGGGCCAGGGTTGGACTGTTAAGCCAGGGGCGACCCCAATCCTTTCCAACTAGTTTGTCCTAGAACACCCGCTACGAACGCCTCTGACCCAGATCATGACAGCCCTGTGAATCCATGGGACACTGCTCGGCATTCTACACCAGGTTTCTCCTTGACTACCCCCAGGTGAGGTTAGGATGGGACCCACCCACACAGGGATCGTCAGACTAGGGGAGGAGCTATAAATTCCCCCGGGTCACCCAGTCAGGGTCAGAATCCCAGGGCTATTCCGTTTCCCTAACTGCTTTGGGCCAGGTTTTTTTGTTTGTTTTAGTGTCTAACTTTGGTCTCTTGGTCGGTAGTTGGTTCTGAGGCTTGGACGCAGTGTGAGCGAGCCTCCTTGACCAGGCACCCAATTTATGGATTTGATTTTCACACGAGAAAAGTTTTTTTTTTGGACAGACTGGAAAAGGAGGCGCGATCCTGAGAAGGCAGGGTTTCCAGAGGACGCGGAAGGAGCTAGAGGGACTAGGAGGCAACGCTGGGGGAGTGGAGGATGGGGCCTCCACCGCTTCCACGCCCACTTCCTTTAAATAGTTAGGGAACTTCGGCCTAAAGTCGAATTTATTTCTTTCAGTGATGATTCGTAGCTGGAACTTCCTCTACAAAGAAGAGAGTTCGATGGTGGCTGCTTCTCAAAGGATCGGGTCGGAGCACTCGGGAGTGGATTCCGAGAGGTTCCCTGGGAGGGTACTGACGATGCCCGTGGTCGCCGGGCAGAGCGATCAAAGCCAGTTCACCACGCTGAAAATTTACCACTGCCCAATCCGGGTATGGACTCGGGCTGGCCTAATCCTCCCGCGTTCCAGATTGAGACGGAATTCACAGAAATCACGGAGCCCACGCTCCTGCTCGTGTTCCCAGAGTCTCTGGTCCAGAAGTGGGTTGCTGGCCGTGGAAGGGGTTGGTGGGGGCGCGAGGGATGCCTCCTGGGCAGGGTGGGGAGTAGATTCCTTACCATTGTTCAAAACTGGAAAAGCTTAAAGAGGGCCTTCTCTTGGGCCCTGGGGAGGGGATGCGCTCCTGGTTCAGCGGAGTCCAAGTCTGGTTCCGCGCTAAAGTACGGGGGACATGGGGTGGGGGCGACTCCTCACAGCAGGACGAGCTCCGGCTACCCCACAAGGAGCTGGGGGGGAGTCTAAGGCTTTTAGGTTTGAACCTGGGAGGCCGAGCGGTCAGGCTGAGTTCCGGGACAGCTATTGGCTGCTGCGGCGGCGTGACATAAGCGCGGAGGGGTGAGGGAGGGAGGGCTGGGAGGAGCCAGGGAGGGGAGTGTCCCAGCGCCTAGCACACCCGGAGCCCGGGAGCCAGAGGAAACAAACGCCGGCGCTGCCATGGGTCGCCAGCCCTGCCGAGGCGCCAAGCACACAGAGGGGAGTGCACAGCCGTGCCCGGCCCGCGCTCGGGGAACTGGGGACCGAGGTAGGCGATGGGCACCCGTTCGTGGTCCTGCAACCGTGTGAGGCCTGGATAGGCTGGAGATCCTTGGTCGCGTGGAGAGGATAGAAAGACCCCGGGGATGGGGAGACGAAGAGCAGGGCGCGCGCGCGCACACACACACACACACACACCTCTGCACCCAACGTTGGTAGGCATGGCTGGCCAGGGGCATCTTGGGTGTCCCGGACCGAGAGCCACACGCCACACACCGTGTCCCAGAAAATCGTAATGTGCGAAGGAAGGGGTGACAACAGGGCTCAGCGTCGCCAAGACTCGCCAATCTGGCAACGGGAGCTGCTCCGGGTGGGGTGAGTGGGAAGGTTTTAAAGGTCCACCCCCTCGCGCAGGAATGGGGTGTGTGTTGCCGTGGGCCAGGCACACAATAATCGCGGTCACCCCGAGGGGGGCGTGTTCGCACAGACTTCTCCATGAATAACAGCCGAGTTCTACTACACAAGTGGCAGAAGGGTGTACTCGCGCTCTCCGGCTTGTACACACGCCGCAGTAGGCGCCACCCGGTGTCGCTCGGCCCGGGAGAAGGGCCGGAGCCGTCTGGAAGGCAATAGCCTAGCGAACAAATACTCCCCCCCCCCTCCCGGCCCGCACAAGCCCTTCCCTCCCCCGCCCCGCCTGCCTTCCTCGGAAGACTTGGAGGCCAAGGCCGCAAGAGGCGCAGGCTCCTGGCGGCGGGGTGGGGCTGCCCGAGCTGGCCGCCCCATTTGCAACCCCGGACGAGGCTTTACGCTGGGGCCCCGCGCGCGCGCCGGGTGCTCCCCCGAGCACCGTGCTCGAGGCTTGTTCAGGGGCGGGTAGGTAGCGGTCGGTTAATGATTTAACCGCTTGCTCGGGACGTTGGAACAGCGATCCTGGTCTCTGGCTCCTCCCCATTCCTGGAGCGCCCCCAGCCGGGGGAACAAATCTGCCCTCCAATGTCTATGGTGTCGCCTGCAGGAGCTGCCTCTGACTGTTAAGGGGTCCTCTGGCTGCCGTAGGTGAGTGCCCCAGACTGGAGGGGTGGATGGCGGTTGAGCTTCCTGGGAGAAGACGGTGGGACTTGGCGTGAGTGTGTGCCTGAGGGGGGGAGGGGCGCTCCCTCTCTGTTAACTCAAACCAGGTTCCTTGTGTTTGCCCAATGAAATACTGCGGCCTGGGCTTCGGAAGTTTTCTTTTTCTCCCAGGGAGAATGAAAAGGAAATACAATGCTTTCTCTTTTCTTCTTGGCTGGGAAGTTCTCCCCCCTCCAACACGCTCACCTCTTGCAATCTGACCGGCTCCCACGTCCCTCTCTGGCCCACAGCTTCCATTCCTTGCTCAGGTAGTCTAGCAGTGAAATGGGCAAAGAGCCGTTGGGGGCGTCTCTTTGAAGCCCCTTGTCTAATCTTTCAGGAGAGGATGGGGTACTTCCCTCCTTACCCCCAGCAGCCATCTGGACCAGAGACCTGGGAAGCATAAACAATGAGAGGCCCCTGGCAGGGGGCTCTGCCACGCAACTTCTTTGCCCCGTCTGTGTTTTCAGTAACGCCTGCTGTAGCTCCTCCCGCCCTTTTCTGAGGCCTGGCTGGAGGAGGGGACCACCAGTGGGGTGAAGTGAATTTTAAAGAACAAAGGACAGGGCCCACAGCAGGGGGAACTCTGCTGCAGGCTACAGGTTTCTCCCAGAACTTGGGAAGGAGGCCGGGTTGTGCTGGAGCCGAGCCAGGCTTCTGGGCAGCCCAAGGGCAGTTGGCAATAATGGGGCATCCACTAGAGGCCTGGGAGTTGCCGTCAGTGTTGGGTAGCTGGGGCTGTGCTGCGTGTGTTGCCATGTGCTACCAGCTCTGGGCAGCTGCCGGTATGTGACTACTGATTAATGGGGTTTATCTCCTCAGAACTGGGACTTTGCCCTTCAACGATTTCCCACTTTGGGGAACATTGGGAGACTTGGAGGGGAGCTTCTCAGGGGTCCTGGGGACCTGCCTTTGGAGGGATTTGGGGAGCTGGTGTGCTAAAGTGCGTCTGCTCCCAAGCAATGGTGATTTAGGGGTGTCTCTGCCTTGCTGGTAACTTCTCAGCGTTCACAGGGTCCCTTGTTCACTTGAGGTACAACTGCTCATTGCCCTATACACTCAAGCCATTCGTTTGAGCATTTCTTCTATTTTCTGGCACTTCTGTCTTTTTTTTTTTTTTAAAGCCCTCCTTTCCCCCTTGGTTTGTTTCTCACACAAGCTGGCTCTCTCTTCTTATTCCAAGCCTATGTGTGTGTTCAACGGTCTCTTGAAACTGACAATCCAAACTTCTGAGCAGGAAGTTGCAAGCAACCTCCAGTGGTCCCTGGGGGTGGGGGCTGAGCTATGATGTTGACCTGTAACAGGAATCCCAGACCCTCCTTTCAGATCTTTTCCTGAAGGCCCTTGGGTTGCCTCTGGTTCAGGACCACCCCTCTCCCCAACCGATTTCTATGACCAGGACAGGCTGTGCCAGCGGTGGCAGGCAATGTGTTTGATGTTGGTGTCTCTGTCTCCTTCTCTTCCTCCTCGTTTTCCTGCCTCCCCCTTTCCTTGAAGTTTGGATGGAACTGGCAGAGGAGGGAGGTCCACAGCCAGCATCCTAGATGGCCTGGAGTAGCTACTCCAGCTGTTCTGGTTAGGACATCCCACAGACACTTAGGCGCTTGCCCCTGTTGGGGGGGAGGGAGGAGTCTGTCCCTCAGAAGAACAGAGGAGCTGGATTGATGCCAGCGATAAGGCTGGGGAGTGGAGAGGGGTTGAGCAATCTCACCCTGGGAGTTGAGCATGGACCCGAGCTATGCTTAGGGCTTCTGACCTAATGTCTAGAGGCTTTTCCTCAGCCTTGGGAGAAAGGACCACGTCCCAGAGCCAGGGAACACGTTGAGCAGTAGTTTAGCAGAAGTCCCTTGACTGCTGACTCCAGCTTCTGAAGTATCTCAGGAAGGCTCAGCCCTTGTCAGCCAGAGTCTGGGCAGGGCCTGGGACAGTCATTTGGGGAGGAACAGGAGAATGGCTAAAAGTAGCCCTGCCGGCTTGCCTGGTGGAGAAAGTTCAGCCATTAGCTTCCCACATTCCTACTCCTGGTGAAGCCCTGGCTTTAAAGTGGGCCTTCTGGAGCCATGGGCTTCCTTCCAGTGGAGGAACACTAGAGCCCTTCCCTGCGCCCCAGGCATCGCTAGCTTGCTCCTCCTGCTCAGTGCCAGGAGGACAGTGCTGGCATGCTGGCAAGCAGAGCCTCGTCTACCTGAGACTGGTGAGTTAGGGTCTCCCTTTTCAGTCTGAGGTGTAAACAGTTTGGGGGTATCATGTGTACACACCTAGAGTTCTCCGCTTAATCGTAGGGCCAGGGCAAGAGAGACCATTGTATGTCTTGGTGCTCAGTCATGGCTGCTTGGGTCACCACCCTCGGCCTTGGTTATCAAGATGCCAGCTGAAGTCACCCCAGCTCCCCGCTGTCTCTGTGTTCTCCTTTCTTCTGTCTCTAGTAGCAGAACTCAGTCTAGAGACCTCAGTTTTAAATCTTTCAAGATGAGACAAGGAAAGCAGGTCTTATGTCCCAACTTCTCCCCGGCCCCATCACTTCCTCTCTGTGCTGCAAGCATCCCTCCAAGACTCCCATTTCCCATTCTCTTATAACCCTCTCCTTTCTTCAGAATATTTCCCAGACCCTGAAGCATCAGAGAGGGGACCCTCTGCTCTCCCCCTGCTCTGTCCCTGGAGATTAAGGCTTGGAGAAGAAGAGCTTAGAAGGAACAGAGGCCAGTGGTACCCTGTGTGGAGGACTCTGGAGAAACTGCTCTCTCCAGGGGTTTGGCACATCTTCTCTTTTGAAGTCTGTGTATTGTTGCTGGTAGCATCCAGGTCTCCCAGATTCTGGTGTGGTCTCTCCCTTACCCTTATCCTAGGGAAGAAAGAGAGGCCTCACCATCCTTACTGAACTGAAATCAGAGGGAGACAGAGTTCTGCCTGAGAAGAGCAGGCCCTCTCCATCTTGCATCAGCAAAGGTCAAAGGTGAAGAAGAGGGGAGGCTGAAGCCCCAGGCAGGGTTGCCTCACGACCCCGCCCCGGCTACTGGGTGGCAGTGAGGATGGACTCTGTACCCCCGGCTTTAGGGGTGAGCTTCATGCGGCACCCTGGGACCTATTGGGTTCAGCGTGTGCAAGTGTGCCCAGGGCTGACGGAGGATCCTGTGTCACTGAGCATGCTGGATGTCTCCCCAACACCTGTAGACGTGGAGTACCAGTTGACAAAGCACATCTCAGTGTCGTCTTCATGTCACCTCTTGCCCAGTGTTGTGCTGAATACTCCATGTGTTTAAGTCTGTTACATCTGCACCTTAATGTAGGTGGATGGCTTTGAAAGCTGTGAGGAAACTGAGGCACAGATAGCAAGCTCAGTGTGGTGAGCCAGATCATGATCTGGGGATTCTGGCCCTTGACCCGTTTAGCCCCACCTCCAAAATCAGGAGTGGAAGATGGGCCATCCCTCCTGGGGGGTTTCCCTGGAGATCCCACAGTGCCCTTGTGTTCTCCACTCGGCCGAGTACCGCTTCCTAGGAGATGTGAAGTCTCCACTCAGCTGAGTACCACTTCCCAGGAGATGAAGTGAAACGGAGCCAGGCCTGGGGCAGATCTGTTTTCAAGTGTGGTGGCCTCCTTGTGAGAGGAGACTGGGAACAGAAGCGCTGCACCAGCAGCAGGACCACTTCTAGGCCCGGGCAGCTTGTCCTGCATAGGGACAGCTCACTTCCCCACCAGACACCCTTTCCTGTTCCCTCGCTGGTGGTGGCTTGTGTTGGATGGCAGACTCCTGGAAGCCCACGTTTCCAGGAAGGGAAAAGTAAACAAGTGAAGCTGCCGGATGTCGTGGGGCACTGGTTGTGCGTCCTCTTGGCTCCTTGGTCAGTTGTCGTTTCCGGTCCCTCACAGGCTCTGGCTCCTTTTCTCTTCCCTTGTGGGTAATCCACATTCCCAGGCCATGGGTGAGAGAAGCCTTTTCCTTCACACACACACACACACACACACACACACACACACACACACACACCACTAGCTTCCTTCCCCTGGTTCAAGGCAGAGGGTTCTGGAATGAGGATAGAGGTGGATACAGGGCAGAGACTAGAGCCCAGCTCACAAGGCTCCCAGAAGGTGCACCCCGTCCTACCATCTGTTTCTCAGGATTAGTAACTTTCTCTGGAATAGTAGAAAATGAGGTACCCAGACTGGTGGTTTTTTTTTTTTTAAATAAAAACTTTATTTAATTTTATTTTATGCACATTGTTATAACGATGTCAGATTATCTGGAACTGGAGTTACAGACAGCTGCAAGCTGCCATGTGGGTGCTGGGAATTGAACCCAGGTCCTCTGGAAGAGCAGCCAGTGCTCTTAACCACTGAGCCATCTCACCAGCCCTAGTGATTTTTTTTTAAAGAATTTTTATTTATGTGTATGAGTGTTGGCCTGCATGTATGAATGTTCACCATGTGTGAATTGCCTGTAATAGGAGCCAGATTCCTCAGAGTTAGACTCGGGCACCTCCATTTGCTTGCTGGGAAGCAGGCTCTGGCCCTCCACAAGAGTACCAAATACTCTTACTGAGCCATCTCTGACTCCTGAGATACACACACACACACACACACACACACACACACACACGAGTGGGGCTAGTGATGCTGTGGAGGTCAGAGGGCACCGTCATGTGCTCAGTTCTCTCCTCCCACCATGTGGGCCCTGGCCATCGAGCTTGGTTGACAAGTGCCTTTATCTTGTTGATCTGGGGAGATTTCTAACAGGAAACTGTGGCGCTCTGGGCTTCCTCTGGGTGTTCAGCACCTGTAGTCCCCACCACTTCTTCAAGACTTGGGGCCCGACCATGAGAGTCCCCCCACCCCAGCCTCCAGTATGCTTTATACCAGAGTGGAAAACACCCAGAGTTGTATTGATCCTCCTCTCAACTCCATCTTTGAGAGCTATGTGACTTGGGTGACTTAATTGGACTCTCTAAGCTCGGCTTTCTTGTCTGTGGGATGGAGACTCGGTTGTTGAACTGTGGTATTTGGTATCGCAGATGCCCAGCACAAGGGGCTTAAGTACCCAAAACAGTTTAATGAGAACAGTGCATCTAGGACCAGGAGGGGCTGGTCTACCTCGTACTTCTTGTGACCTGTACGCTGGTGCAGGGTCTGGCTGTTTTCCCGAGTCCAGGGGACATCTCACATCTGAGATGTCCATCGATCGGACCAACATTGGGAGGCATCATTCCAGACAACTCCTGATTCCAAAGTAGACGGTGATCCCTCCTTTCTCACAAGTACAGGGCCGATAACCCTGCCAGGCTGTGTTTCTCAGACTTCTCAGCCTGGCTTGGGTCTCGGAGTTGTATATCCTTATACACTGTTAAGGATTGCAAATTTGAGTGGGACATGATAGCGGACATCTATAATGCCAGGACTCCCAGCGCTGGGGGGAGGCAGGAATATCCGTATGTTGGAGATGATGAAGAATCTCTGTCAATCCACTGGAGAAGATGACAATGGCAGTAACTGTAGGACAGTGCTGTTACTAGGAACATAATACTGGGAACCGAGGGTGACTCAGCGGTAGGACACATGCTTAGCATGTGTGAGGCCCTGGTTTCTGTGCCCACTTCTGAATGCCACTCCCACTTCCCCCAGTGAAGGAATAGAAGGCCAGGCATACACATAACTTTCTTTGTGTAGCTCTGGCTGTCCTGGAACTTGCGTTATATACCAGGCTGGCCTCAAACATACAGAGATCTAGGCAAATATGCCTCTACCTCCAGAATGCTGGGATTAAAGGCATGCACCACCACTGCCCAGCACACCCAAAATATTGCCATTTCCATTCATTTGTTGAAAATTTGAAGTGGTGGGGCTGGGGAAATGGCTCAACACACACACACACACACACACACACACACAAGTCAGTGGACATGGTGAAGTACACCTTTATCCCAGGACTTGGAAGACAGAGGCAGGCTGATCTCTGTGAGTTCAAAGTTTGTTCTACATAGTATGTTCTAGGCCAGACCCGGCTACATAGTAAGACCCATCTCAAATAAATACATAAACTTACAAGAATTACCTGTGGTATATTTTATGTTCTATAAGATACAAAAGCTTTGCCTGGACAGTGGTGGTGCACGCCTTTAATCCCAGTACTTCGGAGGCAGATCTGGTCTACAAAGTGAGTTCCAGGACAGCCAAGGCTATTACACAGAAAAACCCTATCTGGGGGGGAGGAGGATAGAAAAGCTTCAGGATCCATCCTGTCTCTTACACTGTGTACTGTAGTATGAATGTCAGACTTTATATTTGATCAGTGTTTGGATTTCATAAAATTTACAGTCACAGAGCCACACACTCCGGTTTTCCCAACACGCTGAAGTTTTCCTGTAAAAGAACCAAAAGTCTGATTTAACATTTAAAATAATATGAATTAGATGTTAAGTATTTGTTTCCCAAGTCGTACTAGCCACAGCTTAAGCACTTGGGGGCCCCTCCTGGCTGGCGTCTACCATATTGGGTAACTAGGTTTAGGATATCATGGGGATGCCAGGTACGAAGGAAACACTTTATGTCTTCTGTAGTGTTCTGTGCAGTGGTAACAGTTGTCATAGATGGGACAAGATTTTTTTTCTCCCCTCCCCTCTTGTGGCCCAAGCTGGCCTAGAACTTGGAATCCTCCTGTCCCGGCCTTCCCGGTGCTGGGATGACAGGTGGATGATGTCCATCCCTTTCTTATTCTGAGATACGGATGGAAGAATACGTAGGTTAGAAAAGCCAGGACGGCTTTAGGAGAAACAGTTGAACAAGGACCCTTACTCTGCTGGATGTTCAAAATCTGTTCTGCATGGTGAGACTCCAGATCTGCTTTAGAAACAAGCAGAACAAGGGACAGAACAGCTCTTGTGGAAGCTGGCCCAAGCTACACAGGATCAGGAAGAAATTAATATCTGATAAAGCCATATTCAGTTACTTTCTGCCATTTTTTATAACAAAACTGGTTTTATAAGAGTTTAGGAAAATTATTGTTCTTTGTTGCTGTTATTTTTTTCCTAGTTTTGTTATTTTATGTGTATTAATGCTTTGCCTACATGGACATCTGCACTGTGTGTGTGCATTGCCCAGGGTGGCCTGAAGAGGGCGTCAGATCCCCCTGGAATGGGAGTTGCAGATGGTTGTGGACTATAGTGTGGGAGCTGGGAACTGAAACCAGGTCCTCTGGATGAACAGCCAATGCTCTTAACCACCGAGACGTCTCTCCAGCCCCTTTTCTGTGTTGTTTTGTTTTATCTTGTTGGTTTGTTTGTGAAGTCCTGGCTGGCCTGGAACTCACCACGTAGACCAGGTTGTGACCAAGTCACAAAGATCTGCTGCCGCACCCAGATTTGTTTTTAAAGAACAAACAAACAAACCAGATAGCATCCTGCTCTGTGCCTCAGGCTAGGCTAGAACTCACGTTGACCCACACTACCTCAGTTCTCCTCACACCCCACCTCCCCAGTGCGGAGATTATAGGTGTGAACCACTAACCTTGCTAACTTGGTTGCTCCTGTTTGTTTTCACTGTTATTTATGTTATATTTATATTTTATATAATACTATTTATTACCTCTCTGTGTGTATACGTGTGTGTCTGTGTGTGTGTCTGTATGGGTTAATGGTCAAATCCAGGTGAGCATTCTACCACTTAGCTGTAACCCCGACTTAATGTTGAAAGAGGCTCTGGACTACATTGCCCAGGTTTACCCTGAGTTTATGGCGTAAATGATGCGCTATACTTGAACTTGTGTCCCTCCTGCCTTAGGCTGAGGAGCTGGGCTCCCACCCCGGTAGCTCCAAGCCTGGCACTTGCCTGTTGCTGGTCTTTGCGTCCCCTTTTTTTGTGACTTGGTAGAGGTCACAGACGTCTGCACTTTCCCGCGTTTCTTTGGTGGGGGTTGTTCTGTTTCCTGTGACTAGTTAGTTTGCACTGCCTTTACCCACACTCTAGTTTTGTTCTCCCTTGGGAGGAGAAGCCTTTGATTGGTGAGATGAAAGCCAGACGACACGGAGCAGCTTGGACCACATACAAATGAGGCACTTGGCAAAGCGTAAATCACCATAATGTAAACAGGCATATGATAAGTTTGCCAAAATATTTGCAGACTATGTCTAAGATTTAAAGAGCCAGGCAAGTCCACTGGAAAATGGGAAGCCCCTCCTGCCAATAGTGGAACGGGCAAAAAGCTTCAGTGAGCAATTTCCATTAGAGAAGGTACAAGCAACAATGCTACAGTTTTTTAAAATATTTATTTATTTTTATTATGTATACAATATTCTGTCTGAGTGTATGCCTGAAGGCCAGAAAAGGGCACCAGACCTCATTACAGATGGTTGTGAGCCACCATGTGGTTGCTGGGAATTGAACTCAGGACATTTGCAAGAGCAGGCAAGGCTCTTAACCGCTGAGCCATCTCTCCAGCCCCTACAGGTTTTTTGTTTGTTTGTTTGTTTGTTTAAAAAAACAGTCATTCTTAGTAACCAGAGAAATGCAGACCTCAGGTTTGGAAGGAGAGGTTGTGTTTGCATTTTAGTTTGAGTTCAATGAAAACCTGGTGTGATGCATGCTTGCCATTCATTACAGCAGTTGGGAAGCAGAGGCAGGAGGATAGCTGAAAGTCTGAGGTCAGCCCGTCTGCATATCAAGATCAGACAGTTGGGGCCACATAGCGAGACCCTGCCTCAAAGAGGAAACAGAAGCTCGGCAGTGGTGGCACACGCCTTTAATCCCAGCGCCAGGATTACAGAGTGAGTTCCAGAACAGCCAGGGCTACACCGAGAACCCATCTCATAAACATAAACATGAAGCAAAAAAGGAGCTAGAGGCTTAGAGACAAACAAAGGGAAGGCGCGGGTGCCGAAAGTTGGGCACTGTCACCCTGTGTTGCTGGAACTGTACCACGGCACAGCATCCTGAAAACAGAAGGACAGTAAGAAAAAGAACTGATTTTTCCCAGCAATCTTACAGAAATAAATTCAAGCTGGCATTTTCAGGGAAAAATGGAAGTTACAGAGCCTAACCAAAGAATAAAACATTTATGAGAGACTGGCTGGACGGACACTGGGGGCATCAGGACTGCGTTTGAAGTGGCGTGTAATTTACGAGTCCAGGAGCGCCTTCAATTCCAGAAGGAACAATGGCTGGCTTTATTCCCTGTCTGCAGGGCAAGGTCCTAGCTGGGTAATGAGGGGGAACTATCCAAAGCTGTGCTGCCCCATAGAAGTATGTGAGCTTTAAAGTCAAGTTTTTGTTATACTTTTAATGTATTTATTTTAACTGTATGTGCATGCATGTGTGCACATGTGGATGCAGGTGCCCACAGAGGCCGGAGACCTCCAATCCTCTGGAGCTGGAAGTACAGTCAGGGGTGAGCCCCTGGTGTAGTTGCCGCAAACAAAATCCAGGTCCTCTTCTAAGAGCAATTTTACATCCTCTTAGCCCCTAAATCATCTGTCTAGCCCTTCTTTTTTTCCAAGACAGGGTTTCTCTGTGTTCTGGCTTTGGCTGTCCAGGAATTTATTTTGTAGGTCAGGCTGACCTCAAACTTAGAGACCGGACTGTCTGTTTCTACCTCCTGAGAGGTGGGATTAAAGGTGCCACCACCACCTGGCTTAGCCCTTCTACTTTATCTTTTGAGATAGGGTCTGTCACCTGTTTGGCACAGGAACTTTCTTGTCTCCCTTGTGCTGGGATCACAGACGCGTGCCACTCTGCCAGAGTGTTTATGTCGATGCTCACAAATCCAAACTCAGGAGCGTGGTTTGCTGACTGAGCTGCCTCCCCAGCTTCCAGGATGGAGTATTTAACAGCCCGACAACCACACAAAGCCAGTGGCCACTCTACTGGATGTCAGGTGTGGAGTGTTTAATAACCTGAGGGTAAAGAGGTGGCGTGGGGCCAAGAACACTTTGTTCTCTTGCAAAGGATTCAGGTTTAGTTCACATCACCTCCATCACGAGCCGCACAACTGCCTATAACCCCAGGATCTGGGCTCTCTGGACACCTGCAAAAATTGCATGCAGATATGTACACATAAAAAAGTAAATATAAAATCTTTTTTTGTTTAGTTTTGGTTTTTTGAGACAGGGTTTCTCTGTGTTAGCCCTGGCTGTCCTGGAACTCACTCTGTAGATCAGGTTGGCCTTGTACTCAGAGGTTTGCCTGCCTCTGCCTCCAATACTCTGATTTAAAGCATGTTAAATTAAAGGATTAAAGGCATATGCCATGACCGCCCAACTAATATAAAATCACACACACACACACACACACCACATACATGCATACACACACCCATAGAGAAGTGGTGGAAAATGGGAACTGGGGAGATGTTCTGCTATGGAGGACTGCTTTTTTCCTTGCCTGATTCACTCTGTGGTCCTTGCCCTGGCTGACTTACGGCCGCCCATCTCCAGCATTCTGCTACCTCACCCCAGCAAGCAGAGATGGCCAGGCCATGTGCATCCCATTGCAGCTGTGGAGAGCATGGGGTGATGCTCGCCTCAAATCACTTTCCCCTCCCGGAAGGAGCCATCAAAGACAGGATGTTTCTCTCTAGGAAGCAGGATGTGCGCCCTGGCTCTGCTTGGGCAGTGTCAGCCTGGCTTGACTGGCCTCTGAGAAAGGTGGGGTAGATGCCTAGATCTGAGGATTAAAGGACGGCCTTGGGTCAGGATTCTGACCTTCCCCCTTGAGATCAGCGTTGGGTCGGGGCTTCCTTGGGAAAATTTGAAGCTAGACCTTGTGCTGCCCCCATTCCTAAGTTCCCAGGGGAAACCTGGCCTGGACTTCTGATGGGTCCTTTCTGCTGGCTTCTCTGTAGGACCTTGGGAGGCATGAAGTTGAGCTGTCCCTAGGGCAAACCTCTAGTCAGGGAGCTGGGAAAGCAGATTCTGATCCTAGTTGTGTTCTCTAAGCAAGCCCATGCTCCTGAGCCCCTCTAAGTGTATGTGTGCCAAGGACTGCCAGAAATGGTCTTCCATCGATTGGTTCAGAAGCTATGAGAGGAAGTGAGGACATTTGACCTGCCTGAGCTTCAAATCCCCTTCCTTTAAAATAGGGGTGAGTATGACATCCTCCTGCATGGTTGTACTGAGGTGCAGAAGCGTGCATGCCTGTTCTCCTGGCCCTGGTGCTAGACACATAGAAGCTACCCAGTAAAGGGGAATAGTTGACAGCCAGAATTTTCCTGTGCATGGTCAGTTGAAGGGAACACCTTGTACTCCTCGCCCTTGAGTGACCCCTGCCCTTTCCTGTTTCCCCTTGTCTCATGCTATTGCCTCATAGCTGGGGCTGTGGGAGGAGCAAAAGCCAGGCTTTGACCTGCCTGGAGTGTCTCTTGACAGGCTATCCTGTAGGTGGCTGAGTTCAGAACTCTTAGAGGTGCTGGCTGGAGTCCAGTCTCTGTTGGGTGGGTATGGTTACCAGTCACCTGCTTGGCCAAGATAAAGGGTTGAGCACCAGGAAGCAGCTGCTGGGGAATAAGTTCTCTTTCTGGGGGTGGGAAGTGTGGGAGGGGAACAGGTGATCAGTCTTTGCAGATCTAAGAGTAAGTCTATTTAATCTTTATATATATTTTTAATTTTATGTGTATGGCTGTTTTACTTGCAAGATGTAAGTGCACCTAGTGCCTGCAGAGCCCAGAAGAGAGCGTCAGACCCCCTGAGGCTGCATTTCAGATGTGAACGGCCATGTGGGTGCTGGGAATCGAACCTGGGTCCTCCAGAAGAGCTGGCAGTGCTCTTAACTTGTGCCATCTCTCCAGCACCCAGATCTTTATATTGTAGATTACCCACTCTTACCTCCTAGACATTTAGCAGAAAGCATGAATCTTGGGGGTGACCTGGGGGAGGAGGGAGGAACAGTTGTCAGTGGGAGAACGCCTGCTGAGGTGCAGAGCCACTGGTCCTTGATGCTGTCCCCCTTAGAGATGCTGAGCCCTGACAACGGAGAAGTTTTAAGCTGTTTTGAAATTAAAGTCTTTTCCTTAAGCCTTTGATGTTTTGGAATTTATTATTATTATTATTATTATTATTATTTATTATTATTATAAGCAATTTCACCACATTAAAGGGAACTTTTGGGGAGGAGAGGCTGGGGAAATAGCTCAGTCAGTAAAGTAGAACAAGAACCTGAGATTGATTCCTAGAAGCCATGGTTAAGGGTGTGTGTGGCTGGGGGCGTGGTTCAGAGGGTAAGGGCACCTGTCCACAAGTCTGATAACCTGTTGCATACCTGGGTCATACACGGTGGGAGGAGAGAACTGACTTGTGTAAGTCATCCTTTACTAGTGTGCCATAGTGCACATGTGCACACACAGACACATAAAATGCACACCCAGACACACATGCATGAACATACGCATGCACATGTGAGTGAGCACCAGGAAACTTTTTATTTTCTGAGACAGGGTCTCACTGTGTAGACCAGGCTGGTCTCAGACTCACGAGTGCCACTTTACCCCTGCGTCCCAGGTGCTGGGATGAAAAGCATGCACCACCATGCTGAACCTTAGTCTGTTCGCCTCTTGAGCCCAACCTATTCTGCATATCTGAGCAGAGTTGAATGGATAAATGCCCCCCTCCATGTGCCACTGCCTGCTGTTTGGGGAACTGTTCATGTGGCTGCATGGCCTCTGGACAAGCACCCCACCCCTGCCCCCACCCCTCATGGTTTCGTGACAGTCCACGAACCTTATGCTTCCTCATTTTCTCAGCCCGCCCGCCCCTTACTGCTGGTTCTTCCCTGCTTGTTCTCTTGTGAGTAAGGCTTTGATGGTGAATATTTGTGCATTTGGGGTTTCCTCCTTCTTTGACACAGTTCCATGGGGTCTGTTTCCAGATGTGGAGGTGGCTGAATTACTTCCGCTCCCCTCCTCAGCTCCTCAGCTCCCCGACAGTTGTGCCCCTTGGCCACCCAGTCCTGAGGTTGGTCCTGAGGTCGTTAGGATGTGAGCAGTTCTTGGGATGCGGTGCTATGACTGTCCCTGCCTTGTGGAAACGTGCCGCCATTTCCTCCCCCCCCCCCCCCCCCGACACACACATACATAAACCTTTTCCGGCTCTCTGTTGACAAGTTGGTAGACAGCATAGGAAGGTCAGACATCTCCCTGGGGGTGATTCATTTGCTGGTGTTACTTGGGGGAAAACTTTCAGGTTGTTAGAGATGTGAGTTCTCGTACCACCTGGGTCCCCGAACTCTGTGACCTTTGGCAAGTCACCTGTCCTTACCCCACCCCCTCTGTGGCCCCAGAAAGCTACATTTTAGCACCCACCCCACTCCTGGGCTACATGACAAAAATCCAGTCATGTGTGGGAAGAACTTAGCAGAGCGTCACAGCTGCTCTTCGGTGTCCACAGTGGATTGATTCCAGGTCCCCAGGGATACCAGAGTCCACAGATGCGCCAGTCCCTTCCATGAGACAGCCTGATATTTGTGCATATCTCATGGGGCGCCTAAGCTCTCGATTCCCACAGTACCAAACGTGATGTGGATGCTGTGAAAATAGCTGTATGACATCATTTACGTGTTCAGTAGTTATGTGTGTAGTGGAAGGGTATGCTCACCTGGGCATGCGTGTGGAGGCTGAGCTAGATGTCGGAATGCCTTCCTTGTTTCCCCACCTTTTAAAAAACTTAATTTTATTTATTATTAGTGTACTAGTCTGTACATGTGTCTGTATTTGATGGTTGCTTGGGAGGGGGAGGGGCACACACTTGTCACAGTGAGTGTCCCAGGTCAGAAGACTGCTTTGTGGAACTGGTTCTCTTCTCCTGCGTTTCCATGGATTGCAGGGCTTGGATTCGGGAGGTGGGGTTTGTGCCACGGGAGGTAGGGTTTGTGCGGTGGATGCTTTCCTGCTGAGCCATCTTTCCAGTTTGCCACATTTTTTTCCTTCCACATTTCTTTTACTTATAAAAACTTGTTTTTAGATTTATTTATTTTTATATGTTATAAGTGTTTTATGTCCAGATATGTATGTGTGCCGTATGCATGCCTGGTGCCTGTGGAGGCCAGAGGAGGAGATTGAATCCCTTAGGAGCTGCCACGTGGGTGATGGGAATCCAACCCAGTCATCCTTCCTTCCTTTTTTTCTTTTGCTTCTTTAAAGACAGGGTTTCTCTGTGTAACGGTCCTGGCTGTCCTGGAACTCACTCTGTAGACCAGGCTGGCCTCAAACTCACAAGCATCCACCTGCCTCTGCCTCCCAAGTGCTGGGATTAATGGCGTGTGCTACCACCACCCAGCTCAGGTAGGTGTTTCTTACATGGTACCTCCACACTTTTGATTTTGTGCCTCTGTTTTAGCAAATGGAATCTGGAGGATTTAAAACATGGCTTCAACCTGTAGTCTGGGCTGAGTCCCTTAACGTGATGTTTCCATCTCTCAAAGCCTGATTCCTTACCCAACCCAGGTATTTTAGAGAGATGTTTGTCATGGGGTGGGAAGTGGGGTCATGATATCATGATGGTGATTGTTCATGATTCATCCCCAGCTTTTATTGCTCGGAATCAGGGCTGTTCGGGACAGAGAGTATCTTAAATAAGTACAGCCCAAGCTCCTTGTACAAACAGTAGACTTTCAGATACCAGGATCTTCTGCAACCACAGTACCACACAAATCCTAAGAAGTCCTCCTCTTTAACAGTGTGTGGCAAAGCCCCCACAGCTCTACTGTCCCTCAGCTGCCCAGCCCTGGCCTCTCCCTGTCTTCACTTCATAAAAGCTATCGAGTGTTCCAGAGAATTCCAGATCTTTCTCTACTGACAAAAGCCAGAGCTGCTGGTCTCTCTTAGAGGTGCGGCCTGCGGCAGCCTGGTTTTCTTGCCCCTTAGATGTAAAGAAGCACTGGAAATTTGGACACTTCATCTTTGGACAGAGTTAAGTCCTGCCTAGGGGCAGGTACAGCATTGTCTCTGTGAGAGAAGGCATGACTCAGCTCTGGGAAAGGATCCCTGGAGTCCCCATGGAGGCTGCCCTTTGACCCGCTCTGGGACCATGATCAACTAACTGTTGGCCACAACTCTGAAACCCTCCCAGGATGTGTCCTCCCCAGCCACTCTCATGGCTTGCCTCCTCCATGCCCTAAACTCCAGAAAAAAATATTCCGACTGGATTTCGGTTCCCCCTCCTCCATGACCTCCAGGTCTAATGCCACCAAGAACTTCCCAAGGTCCTTAGTTTATATTTAACACCAAGGACCAAACTCACCTGGCCTGTCCTCTGAGCACGTGGGTTTTTATTCTACC
Source organism: Arvicola amphibius (assembly GCF_903992535.2). Taxonomy (NCBI): domain Eukaryota; kingdom Metazoa; phylum Chordata; class Mammalia; order Rodentia; family Cricetidae; genus Arvicola; species Arvicola amphibius. The sequence goes on from NC_052050.1 coordinate 8,083,410, forward strand.
CTTTAAATACTACAAGCATATTCCTACCCCAGGGCCTTTGCACATGCCATGTGGCTTCTGTCTGCCCCAGTTTGACAGGGCTGCCTCCTGGCTGCTCAGGGTTCAGTTCACAGTACTCCTTCCCTAGTGGCTCTTCCGCTTTGTCCCCAATTCCACACTTGCTGGCATCACCCAGTTCCCTCGTTGCACACACACCCCTCCCCAGTCTCCATCTGTGTGTGCCTTGGGAATGATAATGGGCCGTTGTCACTTATGTTTTCAGGGCCTGGAAGAATACAGTCATCCCTCAGTATTCATGGGTGATTGGTTCTGGGATCGCCTCAGCTACCCAGATCTCAGATATTTGAGTCCTTTGTCTAAAATTGCATGGTTTGCATATCACCTGTGTACGTCTTTCTGTGTCCTTCAAGTAGGCTCTGGGTTCCTGTGCATACACGGCTCGTAGGAACGGTTGATAGAGTTGTACAATCTTGTTTACAGTAAAAGATATGTGTGCATGTTTGGTGCCCTGTAGATTTTCCCCCTGCAAGCTGTTTTCAGACTGTGGTTGGCTAAGTCTTCGGGTACAGAAGGAACCCTTGCAAGTACAGAGGGGTGGCTAAATCAGTATTGTGGGGGTCTGCAATAACACAGTAAGGAGTGAGAGAGCAAATGAATGAATGGCAGATGCAGCCTCTTAGAACCAATTCATCAAGGGGCTAAAGTTACCAAGCTTAGTGTCCTTCTATCTGGCCACATTGCCTGGAGCTGGTGTCAGAGGGAAACCAGGAAAGGATGGACAGAGGGCGTGGCTGCCCTTGGCAGTGGCGGTGGGCGTTGAAGCAAGTGTAACTCTGTGTACTGACTGGGGTGAGCCTCCGGTCAGCTGCAGAGGGGGAGGCCTGCCTGCCTGCCTATGTCAGGAGCGTAGCTCTAGTTCCTGCCTAGGACTGGGATGCCAGGAACAGGTCGCTGCCTGGGCATTTAGAGTGGGCTGTACTGGTGCTTCCTGACGTGTTTGTCAGCTGCTGGCCAGTCTGGGAGAGTACTTTCACCGTTCATTCTTCCAGGGAGGGTGGCAACAGATCCAGGCAAAGGCTGTGCTGTGTCCTAGGGAAGGTGCTGGTTCCAGAAAGTTTTGCCCTCCGAGGCTCTAGAGGACTAGGGAGCATTGCAAGCTGCTGGCCAGTTTCCCTCGTCTACCCAGGAAAGTGGGTTGTGGCCTCCGGGTGGGATGGGGTATCCACCTGGTCTCATGGGACAGCCAGTTTTAGCCACTTCCCCAGAGCTGAGTCATGGTGTTTAGCAACACTCGTCCCAAAGCCACAGCCCTTGTGGTCTGATCCCTTTTAGAAGGGAGGTGGAGGCCTCCAGGGCCAGCCCCAGGCAGGCCCTCACTCTGCTTCCCCCAAAGTCCCTGACCACTGTCTGTTAGAAGCTTGGGTGACTCGCTGTTGTTTGCGCCCTTGAAGCTCACACTTCAGGGTTCAGTTTTCATTGACCCTAAAGCCTGCTGCTGGGCCACCTGTGCTCAAACTCTGAGACCTCAGAGGATGAGGCCTTATCTCACGACCAGGGTGGCAGGAGAATCTAAGCACTCTCCTGCTAGATTTGGAAAATGTTGTCTCATGCCACACAACCTGTACCTGGTCTTGGGAATGAGATCACAGGACGTAGATAGCACTGCGCAGACCTGTCATTGCTTTTCAGGAGGCAGAGAAGGGGCTCTAGGTCTGACCTAGGATGGCATGCGTGGACATGGAGTGCCACGCTGATTTTCATTAAGTGTCCCTACTCTCCCTTTCTCCATAGCCCCACTGGCAAAGCAGTGTTGGGGGAAGGAGACAGTCAATGGGATGATGAAGGCTTCCTCCTTCCCTCTAACTGTTAACGCTCTGAATACTTGGTCCCTCGGGGTGGTTGTGCAAGCGTCTCTGGAGAATCCTGGGCTGCCGAGCCTGTGGTTCCCCTACCTTTTCTTCCTATTGAGCTCTTCAGATGGGAAACCGCTGTATGGCCAAGCTTGTGGGGGGACGGGTTCCTAGACTTAACAGTGCAACCTTTCACAAACCGATACGATTTTAGGTGCCCCTCCTGCCTCTCCTTTGCTCTCGTGTTCCTGTTTCTTATTTTCATTTTTGCCTCCCGGGGAATTAGGGAATAGGCACCCTGACCATTTCGGATGTCATGACTGGGGGCTGGGATGGTGGTGGATGCTGCTAGTATCTTAGCAGAAGAGACCAGGGGTGCTGCGAATGACCCACCACTCAGCCAACACCACCACCAATTTTTTAAAAAAAAGATCGATTGTCCCCATGTATCCTCAGGCCATCGTAGAAAAATGCGTCTGTTTTTAGAGGCACCAGGCTCCTTTCTGGACCTCCTGGGCAAGTGGTAGGGGGCACTATATTAATGGTGGGCAGCGAACAGGGCTCTAGTACAGTACCCAGAATCAGAAGAAAGCCTTAGCAGGTGCTTGCCCTGGGCTGGCAGTGCTCACTGCCGTGTGAACCCAGCTGAGGCTGAGTCACCACCTCAGTGACCCTGCCTTCTCATCCGAAAGATGGAAGAGTCTGGTGTTCCTTCCAGCAGTGTGGGAGTCTAGCATGCTGGGTGAGGAACCTTCTGTTCACCTGGTAGCAGAGAAACCAGAGGGGTGGCCAGGATCACATTTTAATGACAGAGACCATGCCTCCCTTTGTTTTTCCTTTTTTTTTTTTTTTTTTGTTTCCTAATTGGGGTGTGGGGAACTAGAGAGATGGCTCAGCAGTTAAGAACACTGCTGCTCTTCCAGAGGACCCAAGCTTGGTTTCTAGTACCAGCTCTTACTCCAGTTGCAGGGGATACAACACCCTCTTATGGCCTCCGTGGACACTGCATGCATGTTGTACACATACATACATACATACATACATACATACATACATACACACATACACACACACACACACACACACACCCCACACACTTAGAAAAATGTATATGACATGCATATCACACCACAGTCCATGTGTGAACCTCCCGCCTAATCTCCCACCTTGTTTGAGACAGGGTCTCTTGGTAACCACTGTTAGGTCAGGTTAGCAAACCTCCATTGGTTGTCGGCCATCTCTCTGTAGGTGGAAGGATGCAGATACATCTGGCTTTACACAGATTCTGAGGCTCCAGACTCAGGTCCTCACACTCGAGTGGCAAGCATTTTACCCATTTCCTCAGCCCTTTTTTTTGTTAGGCTAAAGAGAGTTTTCCTCAAAATTTGCTCAGGGTTCTCCCTGACTCTAAGGTGGCCCAGGTTACCTGTATAGTAGATCTACCTGCCGTTGTGCCTGGTTCCCCTTGGTATTTGCTGAGACGACCAGCAGTGTAATTGCTTGGGTGTTGCTCTCAGTGGTGGGGGTGGCCATCAGACTGGCTGTTTGACGTGGAGTGACAGACCATAGGGGAAGATGCAGGGAGCAAAGAGAGGTCAAGCAAGGCGCTCAGGGGCTGTGCTGTGGGCTGAAAGGGGCTGACTTGAAGGCCGAAGGAGAGATGCTGAAGGACTGTGTGAGGTTGGGGTGGTGGTGGCCCCACTTTAAATGTTGAAATCCAGCTGTGTGACACATGGGTGCTAGATAGGAATTAGAACCTGTTAGAACCCTCTGGAAGCCTCAGCCTGACAGGAGGGTTAGAGTCCAGCTGGCAGGGACAGAGTGATGTCACAGGTGCCTGTCATGTGAAGCAGGTGGCCTGGAGGACTAACTCTGGATATGGAGGCCTCTGGAGCAGCACTGTCCCTCCTTAGAGTTGTTGTGGGCACCAGATGTTGGGGTGTTGGAAGAGGATACTTCGTATCAAACGCAAGCAGAGAGGGTGAGAGCAAGGGAAGGGTGGGTGGCTGGCAGTGACATCTGGAGGGCAGCAGAAACAGTCCTGGGGGGTTTGCAGGGAGGGGGTTGTCACTGTGGTTGGGTTTTTTTGGGGGGTGAGGGTGTCATATGTTTGTTTAGCTAAGAAAGCAAGAACAAAAGTGAGAGGCATGGGGCAGGCAGGAAGACCAGTTAAGCAACAGTCAGGGAGGGACAGGTGGCCTAGGTGGCCTGGCCTGGGGCAGCGGGAGCAGCCCAAGCCTGCCAGGCCTCACTGAGCCCTGCAGTGCAACAGGTGGGCCCCGGTAAGACCTGGCTGTCCAGCTGTCAGTGGGATAGGGAGGGAAGGGGCAGACATCCAGGGGCCCGACTCTGCTGGGGAGAAAGGACCTGGCTTGGGACCTTGACACTAAGCTTTCCTTGCCAGAGGCTGTGCCCTGAGATCCCCCTGTGCTGTCCCTGGACTTCTAGTTAGTTACCCAGGGCCCTGCATGTCCCAAGAGAAAGTCATCTAGAGTCCCATCTCCTTCCAGCCGCAACAATAAAGAAACCAGGAGGGAGTTTCCCCCAACTTCATCTCCCCAGGGGATGGGAGATAAAGTGAGTCTCTAGCAGAGTTTGGGGCCTCACCATGATGTCACAGGCAGGAATCATCATGTATGTGGCACCCCACAAGAGCTGGAAGGTCAGGGAGCTGGTTCTGTGGGTTCCTGTATCCCCACCCTAATTCTGATTCAGAAAGAGCGAGGCTGGCCAGTCGCCCACATGTGTGGAAGTGACAGGCTCCATTTGGGCCTGGCCTGGCCATTCTGTTCTCTCTGACTCAAGCTGAGGTGTCCACCGACTCCACAGGGATCCAGGTTAGACAGCAGGAAGTTCCTGTCCACCACTAACTGTCTGGAACCTGCTTGCTTTGGTACCTTTGGGATTGTAACTACCATTTAAGGTGGTTTGTTCAAACAACAGTCCAGCTCAGGCAGGGATGGGGGTGACCGTGTGGAATTTGAGGAGATTATTTCCATCTCAGATGTCAGAGAAAAAATATGTCTCTGCTACCAAACTCTCTCCCAGTTTATAAATATCCTTCCGTGTTAGGAGGCGTAGGTGAGGAAGTGGCAGAGTTAGGAAGGCCACTACTGGCAGTTTTCCAGCAGTTTTGGTGGGGAATCGGAGGTTAAATGGTGGTCCTTTGGTGGGTGGACATTGTGAGACTCATCTATGTTAACCCTTTGCTTTCTGTTCTCTGCTACAGCCCTCTGATTACCCTGCCTACCCTTTGCGCTTGCTGGACTTCGGATCTGACCCCACAGCTGCCTGTTACCTTGGGAGTGTCCACCTCCCCTCCTGGCCGGCACGATGCCCATCCTCAAGCAGCTGGTGTCCAGCTCTGTGCACTCCAAGCGCCGTTCCCGGGTGGACCTCACAGCTGAGATGATCAGTGCCCCTCTGGGTGACTTCCGCCACACCATGCACGTGGGCCGGGCTGGAGATGCCTTCGGGGATACCTCCTTCCTCACTAGCAAGGCAGGTGAGGCTGATGGGGAGTCCCTGGATGAGCAGGCCTCCACCTCCTCGTCTTCCAAACGCAGCCTCCTGTCCCGCAAGTTTCGGGGCAGTAAACGGTCACAGTCCGTGACCAGAGGGGACCGGGAGCAGAGAGACATGCTGGGCTCCCTGCGGGACTCAGCACTGTTTGTCAAGAATGCCATGTCCCTGCCGCAGCTCAATGAGAAGGAAGCCACTGAGAAGGGCTCCAGCAAGCTACCCAAGAGCCTGTCGTCCAGCCCTGTGAAGAAAGCAGACGCTGGAGGTGGTGGCCAGGAGACAGGCTCAGGGGAGGTGGGTCCTCACCGGAATGGGGCCACAGGTCCCCACTCTCCTGACCCACTGCTTGACGAGCAGGCCTTTGGAGACCTGACAGATCTACCCGTTGTGCCCAAGGCCAGCTATGGGCTGAAACACGCTGAGTCCATCATGTCCTTCCACATTGACCTGGGGCCCTCCATGCTGGGCGATGTCCTCAGCATCATGGACAAGGATGAGTGGGACCCGGAGGAGGAAGAAGGTGGCGGTTACCGTGACAAAGAAGGCCCCGGCAGCATGGTCCAGGCACCCCCTTTGCTGGAGGTAGCTCCTCCTATAGGAAGACAGGAAAGCAAGGTCAGCTCGGACCAGATCTCCATGCTGCCCCCACATGCTCTGGAGGATGACGGGTGGGCGGCAGCAGCCCCCAGCCCCAGCTCGGCACGCAGCGTGGGCAGCTGTACCACCCGGGACAGCAGCTCCCTGTCCAGCTGCACCTCGGGCGTCCTGGAGGAGCGCAGCCCGGCTTTCCGAGGCCCAGACAGGGTCCGGGCTGCTGCCCCAAGGCAGCCAGACAAGGAATTCTCCTTCATGGATGAAGAGGAGGAGGAAGATGAGATCCGCGTTTGAGCTGGACAGAAAGCTGACGGTAGCTTCCACAACTCTGGGCTACATCTTCTCCCTGCTGCTGCCTTCACGATGACCTTTGACCTTCCTATGTAGGTGCAGCTAAGAGCCTCATATTGGAGTAGACCCTGGACCTCGGGGACTGGGGTGCCAGGGAGGTAGCATGGGTACTGATGGCCTGACTCTGACCTGTCCTTCCTCCACTGCAGCAGCCTGGGACAGAGCTGTGTCCCAGCAGGAATCCATTCTCCTCTCTCTGGGCCCCTTGCTTCCAGCCTGGCCTTAGATGGATGCCAGATGTTAGTCTGTGTTCCCATAGCGATGCCAGGGCAGCCGGGTGTGGCCTTCTCGTCAAGGTCATGGACCCTGGGCTCCCTTTTTTTACCTGGTTTCTGGTGCCGACCAGGGAGGTAGGGTGGCCACATGTCCGGGATCTTCCTCCACCCCTGGCTCCTCACTGGAAGCCTGGTGCTCTTAGGGTTCAGCTGGAGCAGGGGACAGCCTCAAGCAATACACTAACTGCAGTCCTTCCAAGGGGCCAGGACAGGGTGGGGGACAGAAGGAACTCCCCTGGCCCCCAGCTTCTCGGTGACACTAGGAGCAGGAAGGGCTTGCTCTGCCCTACGGGTGCGTTTTTGGTTGTTCTTACGTTTAAAACAGAGTAGAGCAGTGTCAATCCCCTACCAGGGGACTGTAACCCTGTTAGCGAGATTGTCTCGGTGGCACAGTGACTGTTAGCTTACTCCAGTCTGGGTGTACAGACCCCGTCCAGGCTGAACCATGTGGGGCAGCCGCCACCAGTGTTTGTCCATGAACCCCACCTCCATAGCTGTTAACAGCTGAGTGAGGACTATGTAGGAAAGTTCTGGAATATGACCGTTAAATGATGCATTGTTCCCCGAAGTGTGAGCTGTGTTTTGACCAGGTGGTTCCCTCCCCCTGCCCTCCTCTGAAGGGGGCAGGGTCTCCTTCCCTTCTCAACCTCTTTCAACTTGGGGTGGGCAACAGGCCAGGTTTAGCAAGACCATATTCAATTTGAATTCCAAGTTAAGGAAAGTGGGTTTTTGTTTGTTTTTTGAGACACGGTCTCTGTAGCCCAAGATGGCCTCAAACTCAGAGCAAAGCCTCACCCTCGGAGCTGAGGTTACAGGTATGCACCGCGGCTCCTGACTGCTTGTCTGAAATCTGTTTGCTCGGTTCCTGTAACTTTACCCAGAACAGGAGCAGAATCAGGAGCCTGAGCCCCAGGGGTGTCTGTGCTGGGAACAGGCTGGCCCACCTCCTGGTCTAGTATAACCAGTAGGAATCTGGAGAGAGAGCAAGCTAAATTACAGCAGGATTCTGGCCAGATGAGGGTGGTGGCCTGCCATGGGCTGCTCTCCTTCCAAAGTCCTCCCAGATCCTGACCCTGGAACACTCACTGGGCTCCTGACTGGTGCTCCTACGTAGGTAGGCTTTGACAGAGCCTCAGACCTGTGCCTCTGGCCAACAGTACACGCCCCCTCCCAATCTACCTGGTCATTTCTAGACTCTAAACTTTGTATTTTTTTTCCATGACATTGATAAAGCAGTAAGAAAACATTAAAATTTCCTCCTAGCACCCCTGGTGTCTGCCTCTCCTTCCTGGGGTCTTATTTCGGGGTGTGGGGAACTGGTCAATGTCTCAGTTCTAGCAAAAGCAGGAGCTTGAAGCAACTGATCATGCCCAGTCCATAGGAGAAAGGGCAGTGAGTGCTGGGGCTAGACTCACTTTCTCTCCTTTTCATACAGCCTAGGAGGGCAACCCAGGGAATGGTGCCACCCATAGTGGGTGGATCTTCCTACCTCCAGTAACCCAGTCTCACACACACAGGCTCTGTCTTTTCCGCGGCTACCTACCAGTTGGGGGGAGGGGGCTCAGTTACTGAGCCTCTCTTTCCTTGGCCGTTTCTGTAAAATGGGAGTGCTGCTGCTCTTTCAGGCAGAGACTGTGGCGCAGGGTTTATTCGGGTGTTCCTGGGGTGGGACTCCTCTGTCCTCAGGCCCCACAAATCATGCAGGATACTGCAAGCCCCGGGACTTAGGGAGCAAAGATAAATGGCCTCCTTCCCGTTCCACCATTTGTCTTGGAGAGCAGACTTCCAGATGGCATCCTTTGCCAGGGCTCAGCCTCGATGCTTAGTAAGGACCTCCATATTCCAGAGCTGCTGGATAACAAGCCGCTCAGGCTCAGTGCAGCCTTGGAGCCACCAAGGCCAGGCCGTGCGTGCCAAAGCTGAGCCACAGTGTAGAGATGGAATCGGAAATCATTGACAACCTCTGCCCCTTTCACCACTTGCCCTGGGCGCATCTCTGGAAGCGAGGTCAGGGTGCGTCTACCCTGGGTGTGGGAACCAGGTGACCCCTCCACCTACAGCCCTGGCTCCCATCTCAGACCCCGCCTCTCCCACACCCACACTCTAACAGCCTGGGTGGCTCTGAGAAGCATGGCTTGGACAGGGCTCCTGCTTGGCTCTCTGGAAATTTAAGGAAATGAAAGGAATTCTTGAGCTGAGCTCTGGCTGAGTTCTTCAGAGTCAACAGAAATCTGGGCTTCCTGTTCATCCTCTCCCTGGGAAACAATTAAAGGCATAATTAGAGTGTCACCCGTATCTCACTGTCCCCAGACAGGCTCATTAAGACTACTGAGAGACATGTTTAATGAGGAGTTAAGAGCAGGGTGGGGCACGTGGGAACCCTCTGACAGTATTAGGGCTACTCTGGCCTGAAGCCTGTCTTCAGTGATTTGGGTAAGAAGGAACTATTGGGGTAATGGAGCAAGAAATACCCTTTCCTCCCAGTCCCTCTGCCCACCCCAGACTGACCTAGAAGTCAGCAGCCGCGGCACGGTAGGAGTCTTCCCACCAGGCCTTCCGGGGACTTGCACGGTGACGGGCTCCACAGACCCAGGAGATGCAGGTAGGAGAGCCTCGCTGACTGCCCCCCACCTTCTAACTCACGTGGCTGTTTTTGGTCTCTGAACTGTACCAGAGAAACCTAGGGGTTCCACACAGCAGACCTTACCCTACCCCTTTGTCAAGCTGACCTTGAATTCTGATAACTATCCTGTCTCAGCCTCTAGAATGCTAGGATTTCAGGTGTGAGTCACCAGGCCTGGTCCAGGTCTCAGATATTCTAGGAGACCTTGTACCTCGGATGACTTGAAACCGTCATTTTAATTCAGCTCTCAAAACCCCAAGGCTTGTGGCCCAATAACAAGCCAGCGTGGGGCCTACTGCCTGCTCTGCCCAGACCCAGCTCTCCTCCACGCATGCTCCCTCCATGCCACCCCCCTAGGCGCTCTGTTTCTGTCTTGGGCCCATACCATCCTGTCTTGTTGTGCTAATGTCATAAAGGGATGTGTGTGTTGGTGTGACTGCCACACATGAGAACCATTCTTAGTGTTTGGTCTCTCAAGTGTCATGCAGCCTTTATGAAGTGGAAGTACTCATAGTGCATCTACTTAAACTTTTTTTTTTTTTTTTTTTTTTTTTTTTTTTTTTTTTTTTTTTTGTTTGTTTTTCGAGACAAGGTTTCTCTGTGGCTTTGGAGCCTGTCCTGGAACTAGCTCTTGTAGACCAGGCTGGTCTCGAACTCACAGAGATCCGCCTGCCTCTGCCTCCCGAGTGCTGGGATTAAAGGCGTGCGCCACCACCGCCCGGCCTACTTAAACATTTTTAATGACATTTGTTGAGGGCTGAAATGGGAGGAGTGTTGTCCACAGTGTACCTGGGGAGGTCTGAAGACCACTTACAGGGACACAGTTCTCTCCTTCCACCACGTGGGTTGCAGGCGTTGAACTCAGGCCACTTAGAAGCAAACGCCCTTACCCACAGAGCCACCTCGATGGCCAGCACACGGCCCATGAAGCAGCTTAAGATAAAGGACCTAATGGACTCCATGCAGCTAGGGAATTGAGAAGTCGGGACACATCAGGAATGGCCTCTGGAGTCACTGCTCACAACAGCTAGGCCTTTCAGGAAAACGATCTACAGGCTGGGACCCAGAATGACCAGGTAAAAACTGCCCAGTGGGCAGCACCTGGCAGAGGCCTGGCTGGCAACCCCGCTAGGTTTGAACTCCTGACTTCTCAGTGACAACTGTCCTCCCGCTGAGAGGTGCTGGCTCTGCCCAGCAGGCGGTGCAAAGGCCATTCGTGTCTCAGGTCCACCTTGTCTGTCGCACCTCAGCCAGGCTGGACCTTTGCTCTGGAGCCCACAGCCTCGGATATAGTCTAAACTGGTCCTGTGTGCTCATCTTTGATCCCATCATGCCGCATACCCAACAACTCCTCTCCACCGAGCCTCAACACGTCGTCATGGGGAGGGAGATGGAAGATGGCAGGATCTCGACATCCTGGGGCTCTTAGTATCATTCAAGCCTCAAATCTGATTTCCCGGTTGCTCCCATATTACAGATTGGAAGACAGAGACTGGAGGATGGGACTGAGGAGAAACACATAGCAGAGAGAGAGAGAGAGAGAGAGAGAGAGAGAGAGAGAGAGAGAGAGAGAGAGAGAGAGAGAGAGAGAGAGAGAGAGAGAGACTTGCCAGGGTTTCTCTGGTTCATCCAGCTTGGGAGGAGAGGAACATTGAGGATTGGGCCCTGTGCATCTGAACTGGAAGGTCTTTAGGAACTCAGGGAGAGATGCAGGAGGATGGCCTTCACAGGTGTGCATGTGCATGTTCCCTCCCAGCCCTGGAAACAGCCTGTAACAGCTTTTCAGAGACCCCCACCCATCCTATCCACACCTGAACAGGTTGTCATTCCTCTGTACCCTGGACTATAGCCCTAACCTGTGCATATATCCATCCCTGGCCAAGGCCCTGATGGAGGACGCAGGAAGAAGTTAGGAATAAAAAGAACATTCGTCTGCTCACTCACCCTTCTCCCTTCACAAGCCCCACTAAGCCCCTGAGGCTCCCTGCCATCAGCCAGATGGGAGTCTACGAGGAGTGATCTGGGGGAGGAAGTCAAGCTCACTGACAGATGGACGTTGGCGGTTTGGCCTCTGCAGCCTGTTGCCCAGCCCCACTTAGCGGCTGTTCCCCTGGAGAGAGACTTTTGGGAGCTGGGGGGGGGGGTGGCAGGGTGGGGAGAGTCAAGGTTAGCTGTGACCCTCCACTCCAGGAACCCAATCCTAAGGTTACACTAGGCAATAAATAAACAAAAAGCAACCTGCCAAGCCCACGGGGCTCTACTGAATTGTGTTTTTATGTCCCACTCAGAAAGGTTTGGAAGCAGCTTATGAAGAAGTTACACAAAATACAATAGGGTAAAAATAGACCAGAGAGAAAACAATACTAGAACAAACAGTATTGCAAACTAAGTGCCCAGTGGGCCTGCCCCGGGCTCTGAACTCTCAGGGTAGGGAAATAGTCTTCTGTTTGTTCATTTACAGGGTTGAGATGGATGGATGAAGACCAGGTTAGTGTTTGTTTGTTTCTTGACACTAAAGTCTAAAAGGAATTTTTGTTTTGGTTTGATTTGGGGTTTGTTTGTTGGTTGGTTTAAGAGCCCTTTTCTTACAGAGGACCTGAGTCCAATTCCCAGCATTCACATGGGGGCTCACAGCCATCTGATCCCAGGGAGCCAATGCCCTGTTCTGGGTCACCTCTGTGGCACAAGGGATGCACAGAGTGCACATACATGCAGGCAAGACATTCATACATGTAAATAAATCTAAAAATTAAAAAAAAAATAGTCTGCGTATGGTGGCCCACAGCTTTAATCCTAGCACTTGGGAGGCAGAGACAGGCCGATCTCAGTGAGCTTGATGCCAGCCTGGTCTATATGGTAAGTACCAGTCTGGCCTGCATCGTGAGTTCCGGGCCAGACAGAGCTACAGAGTGAGACCTGTTGTAGTGATATTTTGTTTATGCTTTAACAAATAAAGCTTGCCTGAAGATCAGAGTGCAGAGCTAAGCCACTAGAGGTCAGGGAGTGGTAACACCCACTTTTAATCCTGGGACTTGGGAGAGAGAAGCAGAAGGATCTCTGTTAGTTCAAGGACATCCTGGGAGAAAGGACTGAATCTGTCTAAAGGAGAAACAGAGCTACATAAAGGTGATCCTGACATTTAGGATCCCATGCCTTTAATCCCAGCACTAGGGAGGTAGAGACAGGCGTGATATGGCTGGGTAGAGAGAGAGGAGTATAAGGCGGGAGGAGACGAGAGCCCGGTACAGTCTGAGGTTTGGTAGAGACAGTTGCTATCTAAGGAGACAGTCTGAGTATAGATCACCCCTTTGATAGAGGTCTCTTTAGTGGTTGGCTGCACGGCTTCGCTGACCCTTCAGGTTTTACCCCCTAATATCTGACTCTGGGTTTTATTTATTAAGACCAATTAGAATTTGTGCTACACCCTGTCTCAAAAATAAAGGAATAGACATAAACTGATAGGTATCCTGGCCCCTTAGGAAGAGCCATTCAGCTGAGCCCCAGAGAACAGAACTTGCCATGTGAAGACCAGGCGAGTTACTTAGCCAAGGGCACACAGTTGCCCCGAGCATGGATTCTGGCAACTGTGTAGGAGGAGAAGGCTGAACAGGCCAGTAGCTGGGGGAGTTTGTTGTCAGCTTTCTGTCACCATAACAAATGCCTAGGAGAATCACCTTAGAAAAGGTTTGTTTCATGCAGGTTTGGAGGTCCCCGTTCAGTCTGTTGGTTCTGTTCTCAGGACTGGGTGGAGGCAGAGCATCATCGTGGTACAGACAGACAGAGATAGACTTCTGGGAGGAGAGGCCTGGGTTGGGAGGAGGGGAGCATTGTGCTTTTCAAGTCACACCCCCAGTGACCTAAAGACCTCCCCATGGGCCCTGTCTTTTAAGGTTTCTACCACCTTCTATACTACTGTCCTAGGGACAAAGCCTTTATTTAACACATGGCTCTTTAAGAAATGAACACGTGCCGGGCAGTGGTGGCTCACACCTTTAATCCCAGTGCTTAGGAGGCAGTGGGAGATGGATCTCTGAGTTCAAAGCCAGCCTGGTCTACAAAGTGAGTTCCAGGATAACCAGGGCTACTCAGAGAAACCCTGTCTCAAAACATACAGACACACAGACACAAACCCATAATGGTGGTGCATGCCTTTAATTCCAGTACTCTGGAGACAGATGGACCTCTTGAGTTTGAGATAAGTCTCATCTACATAGTGAATTCCAGGATAGCCAGGACTATGTAGAGAAACTCTGTCTCAAACAAACAACACCCCCCTCAAAAAAAATCAATGAAATGGGGCTGGAAAGATGGCTCAGTGGCAATTAAGAGCACTGGCTGCTGCTCTTCCAGAGGTCCTGAGTTCAATTCCCAGCAACCACATAATAGCTCACAAACATATATAGTGGGATCTGATGATTGTTTCTGGCATAAAAGGTGAATATGCAGATAGAACACTCATGCATAAAATAAATGAATTTTTAAAAAACAAAGCCACAACAACAAAACACAGAGAGAAATAAATACACAAGCTACAGAAGAATATGCTCCCCTACAACCACACTAAGAGTTCTGTCAACAGGAATGGTCTTAAGAGGTGGGGCCTCTGGGAAATGACTAGGTTGAGATGGGATCATGAAAGTGGGGACCAGAAAGGGACCACAGCTCAATCTCCTCCTCCTCTGCAGGCTGTGATAACAGGACTTTGCCACCCAAGTAGAGTGCCCTCCCCAGATATCTGTCACATCTTGGATTTGCCATAATTGTAAGAAAAGTCTGCTGGGCCCTTGTGGTTTATGACTGTAACCCCAGAGGCTCTATGCAGAAGGTATCATAGGTTCTAGCTCAGTCTGTCTACATAGCTAGATTCTGTCAAAAAAAAAAAAAACAAAAAAAAAACCAAAACAAAACCAACCAACAACAACCACCAGAGGCTGGCCAGCATCAGGGCATGTACCTTTAACCCCAGCACTCTTGAGGATGAAGAAGGGTTATTGTAGCCAGTAGCTAGCTTGGGCTACATAGGGAATGAAGGCCCTATCTCAATAAAACTCAGTCCCCAGTGCTGCTGGGGTGCAGTTCAGTGGTTCAGGGCTTATCTAGGATGCACGCAGTCTTGGATTAAATCCTTAGCACTGCCCTTCATGAAGGAACTGTGAGCACCAGGGGTGACTTCCTCAGTCTCACCCTTCACCTTCTTCATTGTGTGTATGCACATGATACGTGACTATGGTACTCATGCCATGGCACATGTGTGGAAGTCAGAGGACAGTCCTGTGGATTCTTCTCTCTCCTTCCAGCTTTATGTGGGTCCCAGGGATTGAACTCAGGTCACCAGGCTTGCTGACTAAGCACTTTTACCCTCTGAGTCATCTTGTTGGCCCTACCTTATTATCATTATTATTATTATTATTAATTTGTAGCCGGGCAGTGGTGGCGCACGCCTTTAATCCCAGCCATCAGAAGGCAGATGCCAACGGATCTCTGTGAGTTCGAGGCCAGCACGGTCTACAAGAGCTAGTTCCAGGACAGTTATGACTGCCTTAACAAACAAACAAACAAACAAATGAAAAGATTTCTTTTGTGTGTATAGATGTTTTACTCCATGTATGTCTGTGCACCACCTGCATGCAGTGCTCATAGAGGGCAAACGAGGGTGTCAGATCCCCAGAAACTGGAGTCACAGATGGGGGATAGCTGCCATATGGATGCTGGGAACCAAATCTGGGTCCTCTGCAAGGACAACAAATGTCCTAAACTGCTGAGCCATTTCCAGCACTCTCCCTTTTTATTTTTTATTTTATTTTATTTTATTTTTGACAGACTCTCTTACTGAACCTGGTACTCTGGTTTTGCCAGGCTGGCCAGCCAGTGAGCTCCAGGAACCTGTTTGTTTCTACCTCCCCAGTGTTTTGTTTGTTTGTTTTTGTTTTTAGGTTTTTCAAGACAGGGTTTCTCTGTAGCTTTGGAGCCTGTCCTGGAACTAGATCTTGTAGACCAGGCTGACCTCGAACTCACCGAGATCCGCCTGCCTCTGCCTCCCGAGTGCTGGGATTAAAGGCGTGCGCCACCACCACCCGGCTCCCCAGTAGTTTTTTACACAGGTTCTAGGGCTCCAAACTCAGGTTCTCAAGCTTGCATGCCAAGCGCTGAGCCAGCCCTTGCCCTTGACTTTTGGAGACAGAGTCTTATTTCTGAGGCCCTGACCTTGCTATGTAGCTAGTCTTCTGCTCTCTTCCTCCACCTCCAGAGTGCTAAGATCACACGCATGCGCTGGTACACCACTGTGTCCAGTTAATGATGTGTGAGGGATGGAACCCTGGGCTTCCTGCCTGCCGGGGCAGCACTGCACCAGCTGAGCCACATCCCTTTCTCCAGGGTGTGCGCTTCTAAAAACAGTCGGTGTTGTTACAGCAGCCCAAGCTGACGGAGGTATCCACCAGCTGTCTACTCGTCTGGAGAAAATGCATGGGACCAGGAAATCAACCAAGAGATGGAATCCACCACCTCGTCTAGGAACCAGAGCCAGGGCAGCTGTGGGCTTGATGAACTCCAGAGGGAGGCAAAGTCCTAGGGGACCGGAGGTCATGGAGGATGCGCCTGTGCCCCTGTGTTGTTCTAAGTCTTCCTCTCATATCCCAGCCCCAGGTCAGGGCGGTTTATTCAGGCAGAGAGGAGGGTCCACCCTCTGTCACCTGCTACTGCCACCCACGCCTTCCGGGCTGTTGCACAAAATGGGCACAATGGCTTCCCTGTCAATAGTGGGGCCTGGAGGGTGTTTCCATCTGTGCTCTGTCTGTCTGCCTTGTGACCCAATAATTATTTAGAAATAACAGGCCAGAGGGCAGTTGGTGGGGATGAAAATGGAGTTTTTCTTATGGACACAGTAGACCTCAAAGATCGAATCTGTGACCTCGGTCGGACTCAGTGAAGGACACTGCATGCAGCCAGGCCTGGGAGAATCATTCCTTCTAGGTCAGTGGGTACCGATCTCCATGGATTCCTGTTGCATAACCATTCATAGTCCTGGGTGGTCATGCTGCACCCCCTGGGGGGCCCAGACCCCCAGGTTAGAAGTTTGCTAATAATTACAGTCTACTTTGGTGTTTTACAGGTTTGTTTTAGAAGAGACAGAGTGCCCCAGGCCTGGGGGAAGAACCCCTCCTTTCCAGGACTGCCTTTCTGATGCTGAGAGCTCCTAGCACAAGGACTGTGGATGCCACAGTTTTAGCCTTCTTTCCAGAGTGAGTTCAGGGCTTTGCAGGCAAAGGACTTTTTCTAAAATACACGTAAGTAGGATATCATAAGGTGGCTGTCTTTAGAGTGTGGGCAAAGGTCTCAGGTTGGAGGTCCTTCCCAAAGTCTGGTTAACAGAAATGGCTTCTGAAGTTAAGTACTGTATTATTGATCTACTTCCCCAGCCCTAAAATGATGTGTGACTCTGTGTAAGGAACCCAGGGCAGAGCATATGTTAAGGGCATATTCTACAACTGGACTTCCCATTCAAACCTTCTTCTGCTGACCCAAGACTGATCTCGAACCAAAGCATAGGAAGACTGTCTTTCTTTTCCAGGTTCAAATAGGGACTCTGGCCAGGCAGCGGTGGCGCACACCTTTAATCCCAACACTTGGGAGGCAGAAACAGGTAGATCTCCATGAGTCTAAGGCCAGCCTGGTCTACAAACTGAGTTCCAGGACAGCCACAGCTGTTAGGCAGAAAAACCTTGTCTCGAAAAAAGCAAAAACAAGAAAAAAAAATAGGGACTCTGTTTCGGACTTTTCAAGAACATAGGGCCTAACCAGGTATGCATAGCTTTAACCCAAGCCCTTGAGGCAGAAGCAGAGGCAGGCGGATCTCTGTGAGTTCAAAGGCAGCTTCGACTATACAGTGAGTTCCAGGACAGTCAGGGCTATGTAGAGTCCCTGTCTCAAAAACCCAAAATAATAAAGTAAAATAAAAGCACACTGAACCTGTGTTCCTTGGCTCATGACCCCTTCGTCCACCTTCAAAGTGAGCAGGTCAGCATCTTCAAGTCTGTTGTCCTCTGCTTCCAGATACTTTGTTGCTGGGCATAGTAGCATACATATGCAATCCCAGTACCTGAAGGCTGAGGCAGGAGGATGGACAGCGAGGGATATGTAGTGAGACTGTCTCAAAACAAAATACATGTTTTTTTTTTATTGCCTCTGAAGGTCTCTCTTGCTCTTTTAGCGGTGGATTCTTAGTTTCTGGAGACCAGGGCACGGGCCGTCATTCTGCTGTCCACACTAGAAAGCAAGTGGTTATGTCTTCTTCATGCTAAGTCTTCCGGGGGGAGAAAGTGACGGGTTCTTTTGGCCTGCCCTTGCCTCCTGAGTCGATTAAAACTGTGTGACTCTACTGGTGACAAGTACTTGTGAGTCTGAGTGAGTGAGTGAGAAGGTTCCCCCCAGGAACTACTGGACTATGTTTAGTGTTTACTCTTTTGGCTCTTTTGCCACCTAAAATAATCCCAAATAAATCACATGGAGGCTTATTCTTAGTTATACACGTCCGACCTTAGCTTGACTTGTTTCTTGCCAGCTTTCCTTAGCTTATAATATCCCATCTACCTCTTGCCTCTGGGCTTTTCCTTCTATTACTTCTATTACTTCTGTAACTCTTACTCTTACTCCGTGGGTTGCTGCATAGCTGGGTGGCTAACCCCTGACTTTTCTCCTCCCAGATTTTCCTTCTATATATTCCTTCTGCCTGTGGGCCCAGCCTATCTTTCCTCCTGCCTTGCTATTGGCTGTTCTGTTCTTTATTAGCCCATCAGGTGTTCTTTTTTTATGTATACAATGTTCTGTCTGTGTGTATGCCTGCAGGCCAGAAGAGGGCACCAGACCGCATTGTGAGCCACCATGTGGTTGCTGGGAATTGAACTCAGGACCTTTGGAAGAGCAGGCAATGCTCTTAACCGCTGAGCCATCCCTCCAGCCCCTGTTTTGTTTTTTGAGACAGGGTTTCTCTGTAGTTTTAGAGCCTGTCCTGGAACTAGCTCTTGTAGACCAGGATTGCCTTGAACTCACAGAGATCCACCTGCCTCTGCCTTCCGAGTGCTGGGATTAAAGGCGTGCTGCCTGGCACCATCAGGTGTTCTAGACAGGCAAAGGATTACAGCTTCACAGAGTTAAACAAATGCAACATAAACAAAAGTCACATACCTCAACAGACTAGGTGGGCCAGAGGCCAGAAAGGGCAGCCAAAGGACAATGGAGACGTGGGAAGAAAGCAGGTGCAGTCCCAGCAGGCCCCATCTGCCACTCTGCCAGCCCCCTTTTGGTTGACAGTGGGGTCTGCAGTCTTCCCCGAGCTGTAGCTCAGGAGGCTCCTTTTCTGTAAGGCCTGGGGACAATGTGTAGAGGTAGGGCCTGTGAAGGTTCCTCTCTGCACTCAAGACAGGCTCTAGGAAGCCACTGCTCAGCCTGGAGGGGCTCTGGGCCTAGAACCATAAACAAATGGTGAGTAACCTGAAGACCAAGCAAGCCAAGACTCCTAGAGGAAACAGTGTAGAAGGGAAACCAGGGGATGACCTTGCTTCCTGAGACTCCCAAAGATCCTAACTTACTGACTCTTCAGTCCCTAGGCCCACTCAGGTATAAGCAATGACCCAGTCACATTCTTGGGCCTCAGGGGCCTTGTCTTGTCCTGAGGAAACAGGGTCCTCTTCCTCACTGAGGCCTGGGAACCACAAAGGAGTGAGGTCTTGGGAGCAGGCCTGAACTCACGGTTTTTAGGAAGCGGGGTGCGGACCTGCCAGGCTCAAAGGCATGGAACTCTGCCTGTTGGGCCCCTTTGCCCTGCAGTGTAGGTGGCTGTTATGCAGTCAGCAGATATCCCCACTGAATGGCATCTTTGGGACACACAGAGATGGAGAGGGCAGGGCATACTAGGTCACTGTCTCTGGGACTGAGCAGCGACGGCCGCAGCTGTGGGTCACCTCCCCAAACCATGACTCTCAGACCGCCGGGCTCATCAAAGCTTTGAGTTTGGCCCACCCAGAGCACCTCTTCCCAGGCCCGCAGGAACAGACTAGAGAAATGTGACAAAAGAGCAGATGGCATTGTAGACTGGGGACAGGGAGGCTGGGTCCTTGTGCCTCAGGCCCCATGTATTCTCAGTGTCATACCAAGAAAGCAGATAGGCCCTGTCCTCTCACGGAAAGACAACTGCCATGAAACTGGTACTTGCAGGGCAGTGGGATGGCTCAATGGGTAGTGGGGCTTGCAGCCAAGCCTGATAATATGAGTTTGATCCCTGCAATCCATAGTGTGGTGAAAGGAGAGAAATGACCCCGTAAATTGTCCTCTGGTCTCCAGAAGACGCCTTGGCATACACCCTCCAACATACAAAATAAATAAGTATAATAAAAAAATAGAAACACGGTTTATGCCAGGTATGGTGGCGCACACCTTTAGTCTCAGCAGTCAGGAGGCAGAGGCAGGTGAATCTCTGTGATGTAGAGGGCAGCCTGATCTATAGAGCAAATTTCAGGCCAGCCAGGGATATGGAGTGAGGTCCTGTCTTGACAAACAAACCACAACACCTACCCCCTCACCCCCCGCCCGGGTATTTATCCAAAGTAGGTAACACTTATAGATCCATATTACTGATGGGGAATCTGGGATATGGAGAGATGACCAGAAATTTGGCTGTCTCGTGTCATGGGGGTCTATGAACTCAGGATGAGAATGTTGGGGTGAGACAGGTACACAGGATGAAAGGGAGATGGGCCCCAGGCAAGTCTGGCAAGTTGGGGGAAGGATGGGTTGCTGACCTCACCATTCTCTGCAGCCAGAGAATTCTAAAGCTCTGGGCACTCTGGGCAGATGCTTTTCAGAGTGGGGGCGTAGTGGTGATGATTCATGGAATTTGTAGCTGGGGTTGAATGAGAGCCTCGTAATGACAGTGATTAAAAAGTAATGGCAATGTGCAGCGATTCTTGTGTCCACTCTGCACCTGTGAATTAATTAACAAAGGACAACACGAGTGTTCGGGGCAAGGTACAGGGCACAGAAGCTGGATCTGGAGTGACTCAGGTGGGACATTCCTGAATGGGGCACCTGTCCCCATCCGCAGAGCATCCCTAGACAGGGGTTGCTTTCTATCTCTGTACAGTGGGATGCTGATCCACCCTGAGAGCCTTGATGTAGTCTAAACTAGGGGACAAGAAAGTTTCCCCTAGTCACAGGGACATTTGTCATCAGTAACAGAACACAACTGGAGGTTGCCAGTCTGAGTCCCCATGGCAGCCTCATGGTATGGGTCTCAGTCCAACCTAGCCTGGGACTCAGACTCTCTGTATAGTCAAGAATGACTTTGAACTTCTGATGTTACTACTTTTACCCCTCAAGGGCTAAGATTGCAAGCATGGGCCACCACACCCCAGTTCATGTGATGTTGAGGATTAAACCCAGGGCGTGGCACATACTAGGCAAACAGTTTACCAAATGACCTACACACCCAGCCTGTTTCTTTTTGAGACAGGGTCTCACACTGTAGCCAAAACTGGCCTGTAACTCACTATGTCACTTAGATATCTTAGTTACTTACTTTTCTATTGCCATGAATAGACACCATGACCAGGGCAACTTACAAAATACAGCATTTTGTTTGGGGACTCATAGTTTGGGGGCTACAGTTTGTGATCATCATGGCAGGGAGCTTGACAGCAGGGAGGCAGGCTGTCATGGGGGTGGAGCAGTAGCTGAGAGCTTGCACCTGATTCATGAGAGAGAGAGAGAGAGAGAGAGAGAGAGAGAGAGAGAGAGAGAGCGACTGTAGCGAAATATTACTCTGTGTGAAGATGTGTCACTGTGATTGGATTAATAAAGAGCTAAATGCCCATTAACTAGGTGGGAAGAGGTTAGGTGGCACTTCTGGGGACAGAGAGGACTCTGGGAAGAGAAAGATGGAGTTGCCAGCCAGACACAGAGGAAGTGGGATGAGTAGTATAGAGCAGAGGTAACCAAACCACGCAAAAGAACATAGACCTTAAAATATGGGTTAATTTAAGTTATAAGAACTAGTTAGGAACAAGCCTAAGGAAAGGACAAGCTTCCATCATAATTAATAAGTCTCTGTGTCATTATTTGTGATCTGGCGGTCCTGATGAAAAGATTTGTCTGCATGCGACATTCGATGTGGGGGCTCGAATATCCAAACATAGAGCCCGAGAAAGGTAAGAAAAGTTCTAGGCAAGGAGCTTGATGTGGCTTCTTAGTTCTGCGTCTCTCAGGTGGGCTGGTAGTTGGCAAACAGAGGCATGACTAACCACTGACTGGAGCCAGCTGCCAGAGCAAGCTGAGCTGCAGGTAGTTGATGTGGCAGTTTAAGATTTGTGTCACATGGTCAGAGAATGCTGCAGCAGATGCCCAGTAAAGACACTGCTAGACTGAAAAATCTCTAAACAGGTTACAGTATGTTTTAAAAATGTGCGCAGGTTTCAAAAAAGAAAATGGATATAGACAGTCATAGAAAAAATAGTTTATTAACAATAAGATAAAGTCTTTAAAGAGAGGAATAAATGGCTGGGCATTGGTGGCACACGCCTTTAATCCCAGTACTTAGGAGGCAGAGGCAGGCAGATCTCTGTGAGTTCGAAGCCAGCCTGGTCTACAAGGGCAAGTTCCAAAGCTACAGAGAAACCCTGTCTCAAAAAAACCAAGAAAAAAAAAAAGAGAGAGGGCCGGGCGGTGGTGGCGCACGCCTTTAATCCCAGCACTCGGGAGGCAGAGGCAGGCGGATCTCTGAGTTCGAGGCCAGCCTGGTCTACAAGAGCTAGCTCCAGGACAGGCTCTAGAAACTACAGGGAACCCCTGTCTCGAAAAACCAAAAAAAAAAAAAAGAGAGAGAGAGGAATAAATGATATAAAAAGATAAGAATATAAGCCACGTAAAGATGGAAAATGCACAGAGTCTGGATCCTACATCGTGTCTTGTTGACTTTGAATTTTTTGATTGCTGATGAACGAACGATGCTGTGGTCCAAGCATTATACAGTAAGAGTGCAGCTGACAATCTCTAGGCTAATAAAAGCTTGGGGGACCTGCCTTTGGAATAGTCGTTGTCATTTCTGTAGAACCTTTGTGAAGTCGTAGCATTCCCCCCTTTCCATAGTGAGATTCGTCCCAGGAAACCTCAGCAGTGTATTAACCATTTATTGAGCACAGCTTCTTCCTGTAACTGGTAACTTTTTCCACACCGTGGGGCTCTGGCGAGAAGTATTTACTCAATGAAACCTTTGTTCTCACAGTCAAATCTACATAAAACTAGTCCCCCACAAGTATCCTTTATACAGAACACCCGACAAGGAGAGGATCCTTACAAATAGACCACATAAGAACCTCAAAAGATGGGTACTGAGTAGGAGAAACAGCATGCCTGCCCTTACTGATACGCAAGACTGCAAGGCCCTGAATTCTCTGACAGCCGACCCAGGAGAGTGTAACCTGCTGGCTTTTGTTCTACCCTAACAGACTATTAATATTCTGTACTTACCTTCACCGTGGTTTCACTGGACACAAGATCTTAGTCTAGGGGGCTGGAGAGATGGCTCAGTGGTTAAGAGCATTGCCTGCTCTTCCAAAGGTCCTGAGTTCAATTCCCAGCAACCACATGGTGGCTCACAACCATCTGTAATGGGGTCTGGTGCCCTCTTCTGACCTGCAGTCATACACACAGACAGAATATTGTATACACAATAAATAAATAAATATTTAAAAAAAAAGATCTTAGTCTAGGAAATCATCCATTTGTGCCTTTACCCCTAGAGATACAGAAAAAAGCTTGGCTCGCTAAACTAGCCCCAGAGAAAGAAATTTCCTTCTTATCTAGGTGCCAGTGGGAATCCCGACGCTTAGCCAGGGACTGGAAGTGACAGTCTCTGGATTTTACACGTTCCAGCTATTCACTTTGATCTAGTGCTAAGAATTAGCACTTTAATTCACCTTTAATTCAGCTAGCAAAAACGCCAATGCACAATCGCCATCGCTTTCCTCCTGTGGCTCACTCTGGTTGCCATGATTACCACAATGCTGTGTTCCCAGGGAACCAAGCGAGAGTGCTCGGAGAGAGTGCAATGGCACTGGTGCGTGCATTTTCCTCCATCTTTTTCTACACTTATCAATGGCAAACTTCTATCTTAACTAACCACACAAATGTACTGAACACACAAGCTTTCTCCCTCCCTCCTAGAAATCATAGCCCTTTCCTTTATTTACCCTCTTCAAATGGACCCGGATGCTTCACAGTCCCCTCTGAGACAGAAGCAAGCTAACAGGTGCCTGCTTTGTCAGCCTCTTCTGATTTCTTGACCCTGTAAAATGCGTGCCTGGTATCATTGTTATTGCCAAAGAATTGTTAATTATGTCTGTGTGGATATGCAAACTGGAAACCTTGTGGGACGGAGGAGAACACATCGAGAGGGAACACCAAGAGAGAGAATATAGAGGGAGCATTGGGGAGAACATTGGAAGAATAAATGGCACATGATGAGAAGACTCATGTGAGCTGATTCACTCCTTCTACTCTCAGATCCCTTTTAGTCAGTTTTTGCTTGCTATAGCATTCCTTCTGGATCCTGAGAGGTTTAGGGGGCTGGTACCCCAACATAAATCTCACTAGGACAGCTGCTGAGAGGCATGGGACTGTAAGAGAGACTGCTGAATTAAACTAGCCTAGATACTTTAAGAATGCCTTAACTTGTTGGGTGATGGTGGCACATGCCTTTAATCCCAGCACTCAGAAGGCAGACAGGTAGATCTCTATGAGTTTGAGGCTAGCCTGGTCTACAGAGTGAGTTCCAGGATAAGCTCCAAAGCTATAGAGAAACCCTGTCTTGAAAGAAACAAAATAAAACAAAACAAACAAAAAGGAATACTTAACTTTAAAATGAAGTCAGAAAATATATTGCTTTGGGGAAGAGGTTATGGTTTTGTTTCCACAGAAAACAAAGCCTGTCCTTCAAGATTGATAGAAATCAGGTTTGATCAGGGAAGACCCCATGAAAACCCTAGCTACAGACATAAATAAATCTAAAAAATACTACAAGACAGGAGATGTATATTTTACCTGCTCAGACATAAAACAAAGATCTTTGACTGTCTTGTGTACAATGCATAATCCATACTTGTGTATATATATATATATATATATATATATATATATATATATATATATATATATTTTAAAAGTTCATGTGTTTTCAGAACAAGGGGACAGGACACCAATGAAAATGGCGATCCAACCTCTCAGTGCACCTCTGTTGCAGTTTCCTCTGAGTTCTGCATCCAGAATGATTTCAAAGCAGTTAGCTATGATGGTCCAGCCTCATAGACTCCTCCATCAGGACTTCAGATAAGCCTTGCACCCTCCCATCACACTGAGACTGAACAAAAGCTAGCTAACTCTCCCAGAACTTGATCTTTATCTCAATCTTTTCAAGGTTCCCTAACAATTCCCTGCAGACAACAGAAAGTAGTCTAGGGTACACAACCCCCACATTCCCAAGAGGTGGGGTGGGTGGTTTTTGGTTGTTTGATGAATGTTTGTCATCATTTAGGGGGCTTGATCACAAACTATTATTCGTTAGGTTCAGGGAGGAAACTAAGCAAAAGAATTTAGCTCAGGGATCTTGTTCTGATAAGAAAAATGGGGATACAGAAATTATAGAATAAAAGGTAGATTATTTTTTCTACTTTCAAGCTAAAAAAAGCAACCACTCTGCCAAGCGGTGGGTGGTCACACATGCCTTTAATCCCAGCACTCCAGGAGGTAGAGGCAGGCAGATCTCTGTGAGTTTGAGGCTAGCCTGGTCTACAGAGTGAGTTCCAGGACAGCCAAGGCTACACAGAGAAACCCTGCCTTGAAAAACCAAAAAAAAAAAAAAAAGCAACCACTAGTCTCATATAATTTACATAGGTAGGAATTTTTGTATAATTATACCAATTTAAGGTAATTTAGTTATACTGTATATATGTTTCTATTCTTATTTAAGGTATTGTATCTATGCAGCTCATTTAAAAAGGTAATCTAAAGTTTAAGCCTCGAAGGCTGTTTAGGATACTAAAGAAATATAGGTTAATAGTCACCTATAACAATCAAACTTATAGTCATGTTAGGTATATTTTCAAGGTCAAACAGAGATATAGTTTAAATAGATAGATGGTCTTCAAATACTTCAAAGACCTAGAGAATATAGCATTTTGATATTTTGGTAAAATAAAGCTTTTCATAACAGTGAGACAATCTGTTCCTGGCAGTACCACTTTAAAAAAAATGATAGGCATCGAAGAACCTCCATATGAGGTTTGCTTTCTTTGTGACAAAAGCTAGTTATTTGGGTGAGAAACTGCCCTTGCCTAAACTGTTGACAGTGTGTTGTCCAAACTGGACAAATAGGTCACACACACACACACACACACAACTGCTGAACTTTGCAAGACATGGTAGGACAATCATTCAAATATTCCTGCTTCACAGAAAAGTCTGTTGGATATTCTAGGCCTGTAGGACAAAGATGGATGTCTCAACGATGCAGAGGAAACTTGGGTGACTGTCCAGGCAGCTGTTTCTATAATTTCTATAGCTTTGTAAATTGCTTGCTCTGCGTTTCTTGTTTACTTAGGTAATATTGTATCCTTCTAGGGTCTCTGATGGAGTTGAAGATGAGATAAGAATAGTTTTCTTAGCCGGGCGGTGGTGGCACACGCCTTTAATCCCAGCACTCGGGAGGCAGAGGCAGGCGGATCTCTGAGTTCGAGGCCAGCCTGGTCTACAAGAACTAGTTCCAGGACAGGCTCTAGAAACTACAGGGAAACCCTGTGTCGAAAAACCAAAAAAAAAAAAAAACAAAAAAAAAGAATAGTTTTCTTTGTTACCAAATTCAAAAAATAAACTTACAAAAGAGATATAAAATTTATAAGGTTGAGAGACATAAAAACTTAAATTGTTTATCTAAGAAAATGTTTTGAGGTCTCCAAAGATAGTTTAGGATGGTAATACAAGTTATGACAGAAATGGTTTGAGTATAAAACTTTAAATTCACCAAGATAAGACAGATAATAGAGTATTTTCTCTGAATTTGCCAAATACAAATGGACTGGACATTGTGAATGTAACTCTTACCTGATAATTGCTCTTATTATTTATAGTTTTATTATATTAGAGTTAAAACCTTTCCTTTTTATTTAGACAAAAGGGGGAAATTGTACAGGAATATTTCTTTACACTCTGTGAAGATGTGTCACTGGTTAGTTTAATAAAGGGCAGAAGGAAGTTAGGTGTGGGGGGCAGCCATAATAATCTAAGTTTGGGCAGGTCATCCAAAGGAAGTTCTTTACTTCCAACCATTATCACCTGGGACTCTGGCCATCAATAAATTTAAATAAGAGGCCTGCATTTTAGTAATTTACCCTGAAGCAATACCTGGGTAGCAGGATCGGGAGCTGAGATTACCCAACCCCCATCCAAGAGCAGACCATTTAAAGGAAATGCCTGACATTCTAACTGCTGTAGATAGGATCACCTGCCAGCATTCCTCACCTGGACACCCCTAGACAAATGTCAGCCAATCAGAGGTCCTGAACCTCAGAGGCCCCTCACCCCCACCTTTACTACTATAAAAACCCAATTCTAATTGAGCTTGGGGCTCTCCTATTATTCCAATACGTTGGACATGCAGAGAGACCGAGTTTGCAAACTTGATTAAAATAAAGGCTCTTTGCTTTTACATATGGGACTCAGTCTCCTTTGTTGGCTTTTGTGGGGACCCCGGCGGATTTGGGCATAACATTAGGCAGGACTTCTGGGGACAGAGAGGACTCAGAAAGGAAGAAAAGTTTAGCTGCCAACCAGACGTGGTGGAAGCAGGAAGTACAGAGTAAAGGTAACTGAACCACGCAAAAGAACATATACCTTAAAATACGGGCTAATTTAAGTTATTGGAACTAGTTAGGAACAAGCCTAAGCTAAGGCCAAGCTTTCATAATTAATAATAAGTCTCAGTGTCATTATTTATGAGCTGGTAGTCTTGATGAGAAAGTTCATCTACAAGAGACAGAGACAGAGAGTGGAAGCAAACTCGCTAACTGGGAATGGCACACCTCCTCCAACAAGGTCATACTTCCTAATCCTTCCCAGATAGTTTCACCAACTGGGAGAGACCAAGATTCCAAATATATGAGCCTATGGGGACCATCCTCATGCTAACCACCATCATAGATTAGCCACGCAATCACGACAATTCTCCTTCCATAGCTTCCTAATTTCTGGGCTTCCAGTTCTTTCCTGTTTTTGTGTCCTGCTTCAGTTTCATTTGTCCAGCTTCTTTCTGAGTTTTGCAGGGGATTGAATGCAGGGTGCCATGCACAGTGGGTAAGTTTTCCATCCCTGAGCCACACCCTCAGCCCTTTCTTCCGCCTGCTGTTAGTTCACCAGTGAAAGGGGTGAGGTGGGGTGTGGCGTGACATTTGTGGCAGCTGTCGCAGAAGGTGACAAGAAGGGGACTGAAAACTACTGATGAGTGTGCTCTCTAATGCTCTTGAGGTCAAAGGTGCAAAGTCCGGATCGATACCAGGTCCCTCTGAAGCCTCGGGAGACAGCGTAAGACTCTCGTAGCTTCCAAGTGACGACTGCCTGCAGTTCTTAACTTCCTGGAGTAGCAGTAAGGCTCCCGTCTCCACTTCTTTCTTCATGTCGCCTTTTCCCCACGTCTCCTCAGGATCTGGATGTCTCCAGTCGTTCTTTCCTTTCTCTGCATTCTAAAATACACTCTGTGTCGCCTGAGATGGTCTGTAACTCTTCTTGCTCCTGCTTTGGCATTTCAGTACCAGGATTACATGGGGGGTGCCATGTCTGATTCCTCTCCTTGCACAAGGGTATCCACTAATAGGGTTGAGGACAGACCCAAATTCTAGGGTGATCCTATCTCGAGACCCGCAACTTACCGATGCCTGCAGTCTCTATTTCCAAATAAGGCCAAGCCCACGATAGAAGGCAGTAGGCCAGGTAGGGGTCAGTTCAGCCCACTACAGAAGGACTCTTTCTTGTACCGCACTAACCATGAGAAGGCCAGGGTGTTATGGTATTGGTCCCGGTCCCTTTAAGAGACAAGCCACGCCCACTCCCTCCCCCATCCGCTGAGACAGGCTGATCTTCAGCTTCCGGCCTGAGCTTGCTCTCTTTTCCATCTTCCTCTCGGAGAGGCAGCTTTGCTTCTGCCTCTCTCCCCACTTCTCTGCTCCCCCCATCTCTCTCTCCTTCTCTCCCTCTCTCCTTTAATAAAGCTTTATGTCTATTTTTGGGTCTGTGCCGTTAACCCGCAGCTGCACCGCCTGTTCACCCGCCGCCCTGGTCACACGTTTTCTGCGAGTCTCCGCGCAACTACTCGCAGCTGCCCAGATACTATCTTTTTAAGAACAAAACAGGGGAGGGAGCCCATGTTTTGACATTCAGGAGTGTGATCTGCAGACCAGATACTAGAATGGCCCCTTAACCTAAGACAGGAGAAGCGTGGCTCCACTCAGGGAAAGCGTTTCAAATGAGGGTCTGAGGTTTCACTTTGGGGCACCAGAGTTCCAGAAAGTACCTCTGGCCACATCCCAGGTCTTCTACTACTACTTTCACATCCCCCTTCCTGCCTTTTCTCTCAGCCCATCCTCCAGGGCATCCGTCCTCTCCAGGGAGTCATTGGGAGGTTCGGCTACCTTTGTGATAAAAACCTAGGACTCTAGTAGCTCTTGCCTTTCAACCCAGCAGAGGCAAGCCTAGAGGGTCTTTGTAACCTGTTCTACCTCCTGGGTTCCAGGTTGGTCAGGGCTATGAAGAGAGAGAGACCTTGTCTCACGAAACAAAAACAAAAGCAAGCCACCAAAGTGGCAAAAGACTCCACTACATTCATCCTTTCCATCCTGCCACCCACAGTACCCTTCACTGAATGCTTGTTTCTTGCCTCAGGTCTTAGCTCTGGCCCCTCTTCTGGAACATTACCCCACCACCCACCCCCATCATCCTCATGTCTAGACTCTTCTCCTAGCATGCTCTCTGCCCCCTTCTCCCTACCCTCACCACTCCAGGCACCACTTATTGTCTAGAGTGTTGAGGGCAGTGATCCACCATCTTTAGGACATTGCTCTGCATTGTGCTCTTGGCCTCGTGGCACCTGATTTCCTGTTCTGTTCTGCCTTCTCTACCAGACCCGTGGGACTCTCAAATGAGCCCAAGGTGACAGTCCTGGGACCTAATCAATACCTAGGGGTAGGGTCAAGAGATGCAAGGGCTTCTTCCCCAGGGTCCCCTAGACCTAGACAGCACCATAGTCATTCTGCCTTCAGTGCCCAGTGTGGACAAGGACAGGGTGGGTGATCCCAGGCAGCTCTTACTCTAGCCTCACCCAGCTCCCGCGCCTTTCCCACTGTGGGTTTATCCCTCCAGATGTTTTCTTTTCAGATCTGGAGTTCAAAAGAACAACAAACCTAGGTGTGGCAGCCGCAGGAAACAAAACTGGCAGGCTGGATCCTGTCCGCTCAGCCACAGGCCTCGGGGCACTTCTTACCTCTCCCTACTGGGTCCCGGGAGGAGAACAGAACACTCTGGTTCTGGTTCTGTGGTCCCCAAAGGCCAGTGCATCCTATAAACAGTGGTTCCAGGAGAGGCCAGGCCAGTTCAGGACCCAGCAAGGGGAGGGGACAGCCTAGTTTAATTAGAGTTTTAAAAATGTTTCTAAGAAAGCCAATTCAGACATCCTCAGTCCTGCAGGGCAGGCTCGCATCATAATAATAAAACAACATCTGCATGGAGATTTCATTTTCAAAGCACTTTGGGGATGGCTGGGAAGAGGAGGCTCTGGGGTGGCCCAGCAGATTCCTAGCTGGGAGGTCACCCCCCCCCCCAACCAGCCTTGGGTTGGTTCTACCCGCCAGCCAGAGTTTACAGTTGTGATTGCCTGCGGGGTAAACAAAGGGCCCATCGTGCAACTATTTCCGATTCTTCTGGCCTTCATTCCTTTAGTGCTCTTCCAGGGAGAGAGCACACTTGGGGCTTGTCTTCAGTCTGGAAAAGTCTCTGAGGGCCTTGTGAGAGGGAAAGTGGATGGGACCTAATGGAGAAAGCGTTCCTCTGTCCCACGCCACACCCCACCCGAGGCTCAGGCAGACGATGGCACTTCTGTAGTAGATTAGAGCCAGCATCTCCCTTGCTCACCTGTGGCTGTGTCCCCACAGGCACAATGGGAGCCTTAGTTTGGCTATGTTTGGCGATACACAGAGATAAACAGGTGTGAGTCTGCCAATCCCTCCCCACCTGAGGATGGGGATTGTGGGAACAGTGTGGGGGCGTCGGGCCCTGGGGTGCTTGCACCTGCTTGGGTAGGAGGGCTGAGACAGCTGTCAACCCAGTTAGAGAGTCATATGCAGACACCTAGCCACTGGCACCCTGAATGAAGAGGTGACCTGGGGGAGAGGCTAGGGGCAAGCATCAGCTAGGGCCTGGCTCCTTAAGTGTTGGTGGATTATATAGGAGCCACCTGTAGGGGCTCTAGCAACTTGGAGCCATCCTGTGAGAGACTCAAGATGGAGGAGGTCATCGCGGGGCTGGAAGGGCTCACGTTCACCTTCGAGCGGGATGTGGAGTTGCAGAAGGGGACTGGGCTCCTGCCTTTCCAAGGCATGGACAGTGAGTGGCAATGGCCTGGTTCCCCTGCCCGGGTCCTTGAAGATGTCCTCCCTGACTTCCTACCGTCTGTCCGATAGGGCTTCTGGGAGGTTCACGGTCCAGGACAGACAGATTTCCAAACTTCTCCCTGGCCTTCAGGGCTCCCTGGCTGCCCCCAAAGACTTGCACCTCCTGTCTCAGAGATATCCTGAGTTTAAGTGGAATTTAGAGGCTGGCTCCGGAAGGCCAGGGTGGGGTGGGGGGAGAGGACTTAGGAAGAGGGTACCTTTGACTCACAGTTGCCACAACAGGGGACAAATGACAGCTGCTTCGGATGGCAGAAACCATAGCCAGCATGAGGCTGAGACAGGAGGATTGCTATGAGTTCCAGGCCAACCTGGACTCCAGAATCAGACCTTGTGTCATAAACAAAAAAACAAGGGAACAACACCGGAAAGGAAAAACCCAAAGATGGTAGCCAGGAAGACTACTCGGGGCCTCACACAGATCCAAGCCCATAGGAGGCTTAGGTGGGACTTGCTGAAGAGGAACTTGAGGTACCCTGGCAGGGAGCTCAGCTCTGGGGAAGCCACCTTCTCCTCTGTTCTCTTCTCCAGAGTCCAACTCAGCTGTATGCAACTTCTTCGCTAAAGGGCTCTGTGAGAAAGGTGAGTGAGGCCAGCCTAGGCTGGGCAGGAACAGGAACGGGAATGGCTGCATGGGCCTTGCTGGGTTCAGCTGGGGAGTAGGAGAAAGTGTGAGATTTGCACCTGGGGTAGGACAGGATTCAGCCTCACGAGGACAGCAGTGGCCTGATGGTGGCCTACCCCCTGGCATTTGTACCAGGGTAATGGGCTACACCATCCCCTCTTTAAAAAATTTTCTTTCATTATGAGTACCTGTGTGTGGTTATACAAACATAAACACATGTGTCCTTGGAAACCAGAGGTATTGGATCTGTCTGGAACAATAATTACAGGTGTTTGTGAGCTGCCTACCATGGGTGCTGGAAACCAAACTCAGAGCCTTTGGAAGAGCTGCCAGTGTTCTTAACCACTCTCTATCGGCGATCTCTCCAGCCCCAAACCCTCTTCTTGATGGAGGTAGTGGTGTGTCAGGCTTTTTGGCTGTGTTCTCAGGTTTCTGTCTGCCTTAATCTAACCCATCCTCTTCCCAACCAGGCCTCCCCACCTTGAATCAACATGGAAACTAGTAAGAACATCCAGACTATTTCTTTTGCCCTTAGGTAGCCCCTGGAGTGATGGCTACTGCTGTTCAAGGATCTCTCTCTCAAATCCCTCCCCCAGAAGTAGCCTGACTTACTCCCAGGTCTCTGGCCTTCTCTTCTGAATTGTGTGTCATTTTGAGGTTTCTCCAATAGAGACATACAGTTGCCAAAGTACCTTACCCCTAACAGCTGGGTTTCCCATTCCTCCCCAAAGCCTACCTATAGATCCAGGTGAAGAGGTTCTTTAGGGGCATGCCTGGGGGACCCTTATTCTTCTGTTCCTAAAATCCAGGAGGTGGGAGGTCAGACAAGGAGGACCCCGAGCCTGTTTGTCCACTTTCAGATGGTTGATGGGAAGAGAAAGGAGTTCACTGGTCATTCAGGGCTCTGGGCAACTGGAACCTTCCAGGTCCATTACAGACCGAGTCTCCTAGGAGTCACCGGACTCAAAGAGATGGCTTCTTTCTTGCAAAGAAAGCAAGTTGCTATTGAGGAAGGTCATAGCACTAGGGATGTGCATGGGGAAGGGGAAAGGGGCACTAGAGGGCATTCCAGTCAAGCATGACACAGGTCCTGTTTAGCCACAACCCTCCCTTCTGCTGGCAGTATCTCCTGAATAAAGACACCAAGGTGGTCAGACCTAACTTTTCTAGTGCCTGGCCATTGTAACAGTCACCTATTTCATAGTTATGTTATTCTTTAGTTTTTTTTTTTTTTTTTTTTTTTGAGACATAGTTTCTCTAGCTTTGGAGCCTGTTCTAGAACTCATTCTTTGGAGCTGGCCTCGAACTCACAGAGATCCGCCTGTCTTTGCCTCCCAAGTGCTGGGATTAAAGGCACGTGCCACCACCACCCAGCCGGCTGCATTGTTTGGGTTTTGTTGTTGTTGTTTTGTTTTTGTTTTTTTTTTGTTTTTTGTTTTCCGAGACAGGATTTCTCTGTAGCTTTGGAGCCTGTCCTGGAACTAGCTCTTGTAGACCAGGCTGGCCTTGAATTCACAGAGATCCGCCTGCCTCTGCCTCCTGAGTGCTGGGATTAAAGGCGTGCGCCACCACTGCCCAGCCGGCTGCATTGTTCTTAACTTTTGAAGTCATGAATGCATGCTTAGCAGGTGCTCCGTGGGTAGCCTAACATACATTAGGCCTGTGGTCCCTAGCATGCATGCATAAACTGAGCATGCCTGTAATCTCAGCACTCAAGAACTGGGGGGCAGAAGGATCAGAAATCCAAGGTCATTCTTGGCAACACAGTAATTTGAGCCCAGCCTGGGCTACATGAGACCCTATTTCAAAACATAAGAGAGATGATTCCGCAGGTAAAGGCTTTTGCTTCTCTCATAGAGGACCCTGCTGTAGTTCCCAGCAACCACTTGGCAGCTGACAACAGTCTGTATTGCGGTTCTAGGGGATCAGATGCCTCTTCTGACCTCTGAGGGCTCCTGTACACACAATGTGCACACACACACACACACACACACACACACACACACTCACTCAGGCACACACACAAACACATACAAATAAAGACAAGAAATAAACCCAAAACATTTCCCCTCGCTGCAAAAATCATGAACTCAACAAGCCTTATTACCATAACTGAACTGGGCTGTCTATGGTTGTGGGGTGAGGCGAGGTCTGATCCTGGGAGAGAAGCCTGGTGTGGTACTCTGGCCCCTGTCCCAGCACTTCCGAGGTTGTGTCCAGGTGATAGGACACAGATGACAGAGGTGGCCAGTGGAGGTGTCATAGGCCCTGGCTCCCCAGGTTCCTCCAGCAGGTCAGGTGAGGCCTCCAGCAGGTGCCGTGTTCTGCAGGGATGCTGTGCCCGCTTCGGCACGAGAAGGGCAAGAAGATGGTGGTGTGCAAACACTGGCTTCGAGGGCTCTGCCGAAAAGCTGATAGCTGTAAATTCCTACACCAGTATGACATCACCAGGATGCCGGTGTGCTACTTCCACTCAAAGTTCGGTAATGCCCTGCCTGGTTTGTGGGGGTGATGGGTAGGGGTCAAAGAGGCCCAAAAGGCCAGCTTTGTCTGTCTGAGCTCAAGCTGCCTGCTTCTCTGAACCCTAAGAAAATCCAACCAAGGCTGGGCCCAGTGCGACTGACCTCTAGTCTCGGCGCTAGAGAGGCTGAGGCAGGAGAATCAGGAATTCATGGCCAGTCTCAGATACAAGTTCAAGGGTAGCCTGGACTGCACGATACTTTGTCTAAAAGCAACAACAACCAAACAACACGAAATAGGGTCAGTTGTGGTGGGGTATACCTTTCATCCCAGGAGCAGAGGCAGGCAGATCTCTGGGTTTAAAGTCATCGTAAGCTTCAGGCCAGCCAGGGCTACACAATGAAACTGTCTCAAAAATAAACCAATAGGGGCTGGGGAGGTGGTTCAGTGATTAAAAGCACTTACTGCATTTCCAGAGGACCTGGATTGGGTTCCCAGAACCCACACGGTAGCTCACAGTCACCTAGAACTAAAGTTCCAGGGCATCTGATGCCCTCTTCTGGTGCTCTCAGGTTCCAGGCACACACATGCTTCATATACACACATGCATGCAGGCAAAAACACCCAGACACATAAAAGAAAAAGAAACAAACCTTTAAGAAACAAATAAAAAATAAAAATAAATAAAGGCTACAAAGCCAAATCTGCCATTGGTTAGTCTCAGTGTGGCAGTCACCTCCAAGGGAAAAGAATGTTTTCCACTTCAGGCATGGCTAACCCACACCCAGAGACGGTCAGGAACAGCCCTGAATGACCCACCTCTCAGTTCCTACAAGAGCAGTCAGACCTTCCCACATGAGATGCATTTGGTAGCTGCACATAGAATGGTCATCAGGAGAGCCCCCACCCCGACTTCTTCCTGTTCTCCTGCTATTTCTAACTTTATTTTAGATGAAAATGTCATCTTACCTCCCAAAGCGGAAAGCCTGCATCACTTGATGAAAAGAAGGTCACTGTGTATATAAAGCCACGAAGTTCAGAAGTCTGGTCCCTAAAATTATCTTGTGTGGTCAGGTCTGCTCCAGACTCCCTTGGGGCCTCAAGTCCTTCTTGGTCATCCCAGGAGCTATTTAGGGCAGCCACAGCCACCTCTCCAAACTCACCAAAAGATGGAGCCCATGAATGTTTGCCTTCCCAGTGTCAAGTCTACATCTTGGTGTTTGATTAGTTCCAGTGTGGCTGGGATTATCTAGTCCACTGGTTTCTAAACTTGGAGGAGGGAAAAGGAGAAGAGAGGAAGGGAGGGGGCATGCTGGATCTGCGGACCCACCCCTCATTCAGGAGACCGCAGGGCCACACTCCTTGCAGGTAGCCAGTTCCATTGGTGCTGATGGGAAGGGTTCTGGGTACCTTGAAGCTGGCACAGTCTCTCTGGGGGGCAGGGAGAGTTCATCCCATTCTTCCAGTCCAGCATTGCAGACTGCCTGCTCCAGAGAGCCGAGTCCTGTGGCAGTTCATGAGGACTGCCAGAATATCTTTCTAAAATAGAAGGACAAAGTTTATCTGGAGACTGGTCCCTGAAGCCACTGCCTGAAGCATTTCACTTAGAAATGTCCTTTGACTCTCTCAGCCCAGGTTTCTTGGCTTGGTGATCAGATGTGGTACTGGACCATGTTTGCTGACAAGTAATTTAGGGCACATCATGATTATATGTAACCCAAGGTTTTGCTTTTTTTTTTTTTAAAGCTTTATTATGTATAGTGTTCTGCCTGCATGTATCCCTATATGCCAGAAGAGGGCACCAGATCTCATTACAGATGGTTGTGAGCCACCATGTGGTGGCTGGGAATTGAACTCAGGACCTCTGGAAGAGCAGTCAGTGTTCTTAACCACTGAGCCATCTCTCCAGTCCAAGATTTTGCTCTTAACAGTGAGTGACTATCTCTAGTATTATACAAACAATTATACAATTATATGCTAGATGTGGTGGTACATGCTTTTAATTCCAGAACTCAAGAGGCAGACAGAAACAGGCCAATCTCTGTGAGTTTGAGGCCAGCCTGGCCTATTATGTAGAATTTCAGGCC
Source organism: Arvicola amphibius (assembly GCF_903992535.2). Taxonomy (NCBI): domain Eukaryota; kingdom Metazoa; phylum Chordata; class Mammalia; order Rodentia; family Cricetidae; genus Arvicola; species Arvicola amphibius. The sequence continues at coordinate 8,119,552 of NC_052050.1, forward strand.
AGCCAGAATTACATAGAAAGACTGATATATATATATATATATATATATATATATATATATATATATATCATGCTTTTATGCTTTTTACCCTAGGAGGTTGAGTAAGGAGGATTAAAATTCAAAGACTGCCTGAGCTACATAGGTTCTTTTAAAAATCATATATGTATGCACGTGTGTGTATCATTCTTCATTCTTCCTTGTCATGCCACCTCCACTTTGATACAGGGTCTCATTATGTAGCCCTGGCTGACCTGAAACTCACTATGTCGACTAGGCTGGCCTGAATCTCACTTTGTAGACTAGGCTGGCCTAAAAAACTCTAAAAGATTTGTCTGCTCTGCTTCCTAAGCACTGGGCTTAGAGAAATGTGCTACCATGGGCTTCATCAGTGTCTCTATTTAAAAAACAAAAACAAACAAACAAAAAACAACACCTGGCATTCCTTTAAATAGTGGCACATTCCTCTAAACCCATCGCTTAGGAGGCAGAGGCAGGTGGATTTCTGTGAGTTCAAAGCCACCCTGGTCTACAAGAGTGGATTCCAGGACAACCAGGGCTACACAGAGAAACCCTGTCTAAAAAAACAAAAAAACAAAAAAACAAACCCAAACAAATCAAAAAACCAAAAAACCAAAACCCCTGCTGGATCAGCAAGTGCTTCAGAGAGAACATGAGAAGTAGACTGTGACCGGAAGGGGCTGTGATGCAACACTGTGAAGCCATCCTCACGGTGGCCTGAGACTTTGCTGGGATGGCACTGTTTTGGGGTCAGTAACTAAGCCTAAGAAACTTATACGCGTACACACACACACACACACGCACTCACATGGTCACTCACTTACTCACTTGTGTTGAAGCTTGGGAGCCAGAAATTACATTTAGAGACAGGATGGCCAATGCTGCAAAGGAGTATGTGCAGCAGGTACAAAAGAGAGTGGAGGCTGGAGTGTTGCTGCCACCTGCTGGCTAGGAGCAGATATAGCGACGTGCAGTGGCCCAAGTGTTCACTAACTCCATGCAAGAGGCTCAAACCCAGGGGACAGCACTCTACCAAGTTGGCTAAGGATGTGTCACTAAATGTTTTTAGTGTGAGGAAGCTGGGTGAACAGATGAGTTACTTGCTTCTCCCTGAAGGCTGGCATTTGCGTTTGTGAAATGGAAGGGCTGGGAAGGAATGAGAAACGCTTAGGAATCAAGAGACCTCTTTCCTCAGGTGAAGCATTGTCTTGGAGAAGAGCCCTGCGTTTAAGCTAACTCTCTGGCAGACCGTATGAAGTTCCTGTTCGCTCCAAAGCGCACAGGAGGGTTTTAGAGAGGGTGAGAGCAGAAACGTTCACAGGTTCTCCAGCACCTTCTGGGCTCGCATCTAAGGTGGTCCCTCTGAAAGGGGCCCAACCAGAAGCTCTGCTCTGTCCATGGTATTTCCTCCAAAACACCCCCGCCCCTCCATGGGCTCTGGGAATAGTGGAGGGGAACTTCCTCTTCCAAGTGGCTGAGGTCTTCCAAAGATGATAGACAAACAGAAGACGGGCCAGTGGATCCCATGGGAGGGAGGACCGAGATAAACCAGGTGGGGATGCAGGAGTGGTCAAAAGCATGAACCTGCTTATATACAAAGGACAATGGGTTTTTCAGGTAACTGCAGCAACAAAGACTGCTTCTTCCTCCACGTGCAGCCAACTCCCAAGCCCCAGGACTGCCCTTGGTACAACCAAGGGTTCTGCAAGGATGGTGAGAGCTCAGCGGACGGGGACGGGATGCACTGAGGGATGAGGGTGACCCAGATGGGGATGCTCAGCAGGCAAGGAGTAATACTCCCCACGAGGGCTTGTGCCATCTACAGGCCCCAGTGGGAAACCTTTCTGAATTTGTCCGAGGCTTGCACGTCAGTGGAGAAATCTCCCGAGACACTGGGGAATGCAGCCTGGTGAAGGGCACAGGGGCTTCCCAGGAGGCCTGGGGGATTCACAGCCTACCCTTCTCACTGGGTGGATGTGGGACCTTGGCTGAGAAGCCTAGCAGGCTAGTCACATGCTGAAGGCCACTTAAATTCTACTCTTTGCCCTGCTTCCAGCCAATTATAGAAGGTAGGGTCCCTGTGGGTCCCTGGGACTTACGATCATGTGTCTTCCAGTGTGATGGGGAAAGATGGTTCGAGCATGCTCTCGCCATTTTTGGGCTGGGGGAAGGTAAAGAAAGGGATGGAACCCCAGGTAGCATAATCTAGTCCTGCCTTACCACTGAACCACATGCCCAGCCCTTCCCAGAGCCAAGGTTTCTACCCCTGTCTGTCTCCTGGCTTCAGGGACATCTGTGGCAGGAAGGCTTATGCACCCTCTTCCCAATGGAAAGCCTACCGCAGCCCATGCTCTTCCTCATGAACTATTTCATGTTACTCCCTCCTCGGGAAGGGAGGTTCTCTTGGCCATTTGCTCTTTGTCTACTAGGTCCCCTGTGTAAATACCGCCATGTTCATCAAGTCATGTGTCTCAACTACTTCACCGGCTTCTGCCCCAAGGGACCTAAGTGCCAATTTGGGCAGTAAGTATGATTCTTCCGTTCCCCAATCCACTGGAGTGCTGGGACCTACCATCTGGATCTAGACCATTCTGGACTTTGCTTTGCCCTTAGAGGGAGATTGTGTAGATAGTATATCCCTAGTGATTTCCATCTCTTTTATTTTATTTTATTTTATTTTTATTTTTATTTTTATTTTTATGAACATTAGTGATTTGCCTACATTTGTCTCTGTGTGAGGGTGTCAGGTCCCCTGGAACTGGAGTTACTGGAGTTAGAGACAGTTGTGAGCTGCCATGTGGGTGCTGGGAATTGAACCCAGGTCCTCTGGAAGAGCAGCCAGTGCTCTTAACCACTGAGCCGTCTCAACCCCATCTACCTAGATTTTCATGATTTTCATGGCACTGTTGCCCTCACCCTGGAGGTCTGGGTGCTGTTGGCTGGGTAGACTCCAGCCAGCCCCATACTCACAATGGGGCAGGCATGTACCTCTCTCACAGGCTTTTCTAGAAATGAGTGGAAACATTCCCAGTCACTTCCTGAGTCCTCTGAAGCGCTGTGCAGGGCTATAGGCGAGGACTCCTTCCCTGGGGGCTCTGGAATGGGAAGTCTGCAGCAGGCTAATGAGCAAGGCTAGAAGGCTAGAGCTGACTCTAACACACACGTTCTCTTTCCCTTGCCATCCTGTTCCTCCCTCCCTCAGTCCCAAGATAAGTCCAGTCCTGCACCCCAGTAATGTGAAGGTAAGTGTAGCCCACATAGTGTTTCCCTCTTTTGGCCCCAACATCTGTCTGGGTTTCCTGGCACTGTGCTGTTCTCAGGAGACCCCACTCTTTTGAGTCCCAGTCCTGTAAAAGGCACATGGGGTCCTGTGTATGGGGTACCTTATTGAAATAACCAGGCTAGCTAAGGTTCTTTTTATTATAAGGGAAAAACTCACGAAACAGGAAACGAGAAATCCAAGCACAGCAATGTCCCGTGGGAAAAGGCACAGAGAGCATGCACACGGGAGGTGCACATGGCTTACCCTGGGTCCCAGCACCTGCACACAGTCCTCTGTCATTTCTGCACCCCTCCATAGGGCCCCTCCATAATCACCCCGAGGCCTTCCTTTTCTCTAGCGGGTAACACGGAGATGGTTTCTTTCCTTTGCCTGCTGTTATTTTTTTTTTATTATTTATTACTGTGTGTGTGGATGTGGGTGTGTGCATGCCACCGTGGGTGTGTGGAAGTCAGAGGACAACAACCGGGGGCCATTGGTCTTCTCCTGCCACCCGAGTCCCGAGGGCAGAGCTCAGGCCCTCAGGCCCTCAGACTTGGCAGCAGGCACTTTTACCCACTGAGTCATCTTGCCACTGACAAAAACCCAGGACTTCCAGTCCAAAGTCAACTTTCTGAATGAAGACTAGGACAATTCATAAATTTCCCTGGTTCCTAGGTTCCCCATTGTTACCAGGCATCAGTGAGAACTCATGGGGCAAGGGTCAGCACACTGCTGTCTTCAGGCAATGTCCAGCTTATCATACCTCCCCACCCCTACCTCAATGCTGGAAACTGGATCCAGAGTCCTAGGTGGCTAGGCCAGTGTTCTATTACTGAGCAACAGCTAACATCCCCAGCCTCCCAATGCGTGACTCCCCCCTCCTTCCCTCCCACTTTCTTTCTTTTGAGGTTTTTGTTGTTGTTGTTTTTTTTTAAAGATTTATTTATTTATTATGTATACAACATTCCTTCCATGTATGCTTGCATGCCAGAAGAGGGCACTAGATCTCATTACAGATGGCTGTGAGCCACCATGTGGTTCCTGGGAATTGAACTCAGGACCTCTGAGCCATCTCTCTAGCCCCTGTTGTTGTTGTTGTTGTTTTTAAGACAGGGTCTCACTATTTAGCTCTGACTGAGGTCTGGCTGGCCTGGGACTTTTTGTGTAAACCAGGCTGGTCTCACATTCAGAGATCCACCTGCCTCTGCCTCCCCAGTGCTGGGACTGGAGGCAGGTGTCATCACTCCTGGACAATGGCATTTTCTGTGAGAGATGAGAAGCAGCTGTGGGGAGGGCCGGAGAGATAGTTCAGTGGTTCAGAGTAGGTACTGCTCTGATAGAGGACCCCAGTTTAGTTGCCAGCACCCAGGGGAACTGATTCCTCCAGCCTCTCTGGGCACCAGCACCCACTTGTGCAAACCCACACATATGTACATCCTTAATCAAAACTCAAAAGGTTGAAGGGAAATGAGAAGACTATTTTATGTGGTGGAATAATCTTTCCAGGGCTCGTAGCCACCTTACTGGACTGGCATCGCCTCTTCCGTCACCTGCACATTGCCTCTATGGTTTGAATGTGCTAGGATCACTCCGCTCCAGGCTGGGTGTCCTCAGGGCAGGAGTGCCAGGCTGGTGCCTAGGGGGAGGTCTCAAGCATCCTCATGGGACTAGATCCTGATGAGAGTGGTTGTTATGAACCAAGTTGAGCTTTCCCGACTTACTTGCTCACCAGACTTCTGCATGCACCTGCTCCCTCTTCACTTGGTACAGCACAAGGCCCCGCCCAGGAGCCGAGCAGACACCTCTTACAGGTCTTAGCCCTCAACCTCCAGAATGTGAGATCAGCAAACCTCTTGTCTTTTTTTTTTTTTTAAAAAAGAGGGGAATGTTGTGTTGTGTAATATTTGTTTGCACTGACACTCCAAGTTTTATATATGTTTTTTACATATGTTTTTTACTTAACTTTTATTTTATGTGCACTGGTGTAAAGGTGTCAGATCCCCCAGAACTGAAGTTACAGACAGTTGTGGTCCGCCATGTGGGTGCTGGGAATTGAACCCAGGTCCTCTGGAAGAGCAATCAGTGTTCTTAACCACTGAGTCGTCTCTCTAGCCCCATATCTCTTCTCTTTTGAAATTAATGAGAAGCAGGGAATTTCTTCCAAAGGCAGTGTTAGATAAAAGTGTCAATAACACTGAGGAGGTGGAGGCAGAAGGTTCAGGTTCAAGGCCACCCTTGGCTACACCTAGAATTTGAGGCTAGCCAGAGTCACCATGGGACACTGTCTCAAAAATAAAGTGTGTGTGTGTGTGTGTGTGTGTGTGTAACATGCTCAAGTCATGTCATATAAAATTCTTGAAGAACTAATTAAAAAATACATTGGGAATAGCAAAACAAATAAATGCCAGCGCCCCCATCCCAAAGCAATCTCTCATGTCAAAATACAAAAACCAGACCCCCAAACCTCAGAACCTGGGTATTTGGGTGACCGTGTCTACACCAGGAGTCTCTGCAGCACGGGTACCTCCTGGATCTCTGTCTGCAGCTTGTCAACCAGCCCGGGGATGGAACAGCTCCAGCTTCCTCTGGCAACACTCTAGCAGTCCCTTCCCTGGCAAGGTTCACGGTCTACCATCAGAAGAGGCGGACCCTGCCTCCTGCCTGCAGCTCAAGCGTCCCACCCGCCCCATAGGTAAGTGAAGGAGCCCGCAGGGCAGGGAGAGCGCTTCGGTCTCCTGAGGGCTTCAGGGGAGATGCTGAACATTTAGTTGGAGACCGTGATTCCACATCTGCAGCAGATGAGGATGCCACGCTGGGCTTCAGGGATGTGAATGGAGAGAATCGAGAGTCTGGTGGGAAGGCGCATAACTGTAATCCCAGCATGCACCGGGCAGTCTGGAGGACTGCACCAAGTCCGAAGCTCATTTAATCTACCTAGTGAGCTCCAGGCCAGACAGGCTGTGTGCCAAGTGAGTCCCTGTCTGAAAAGAAAACTGATCTGCTGGGTGTTGTGGTGTATACCTTTGGTCCCAGCACTCTGAAAGCAGAGGCAGGGGATCTCTGTGAGTTGGAGGTCAGCCTAGTCTACAGAGTGAGTTCCAGGTAAACTAGGGCTCCATAGTAATATCTTGTCTCAAGATAAATAAGCAAAATACAAAAAAATAAACAATGCCTTTATGAGGTAGATTATCGTCAGCCCTGCACTGTGTTTTTTCTCTTTAACCAAACAAATGATCAGGTGGCACACACCTTTAATCCCAGCACTCAGGAGGCAGAGGCAGGTGGATCTCTGTGAGTTCGAGGCCAGCCTGGTCTACAGAGGGAACTGAATTCCAGGACTGCCAGGGCTACACAGAGAAACCCTGTCTTGGAAAACAAAAAACAAACAAAAAAGTGGAGGCAGGAGGATCAGAAGTTTAAGGTCATCTTTAGCTACCTGGGCTACAGAAGACCTAGCTTCAAAAAGAAAACAAGTACAGTTACACCCGGGTGCTGGGGAAGAGGGTGGAACTCTTTATTTTCTTGGATGTTTGACTTTGAAAAGCACAAACCATCTTGTCTGCAGGATGGGAGCTGAACGGGAACCTGAAGTCTCTCTTTTGGGTCCAGGCTGGTCTCAAACTATTGCACTTACTAGGTCTTCACACCTCAGCCCTTCTGAACCAGACCCCTGCGAGGCTGGAGAAGCCAATAAATTCTTTTGTTTGTTTGTTTGTTTTTTGTTTTTGTTTTTATTTTGAGACAGGGTTTCTCTGTATAGCCCTGGTTGTCCTGGAACTCACTCTGTAGACCAGGATGGTCTCGAACTAACAAAGATCCCCCTGTCTCTGCCTCCCGGGGAACTGAGATTAAATGTGTGAGTCACCACTGCCCAGAGCTGATGAATTCTTTAGAAAACTAGCCCATGGTTCTCCAGACAAGTGGTGACTTTTCTTTGCAGAATTCATCAGAAGGCATGACCTTAACTTTCTCTCTGTTCTTCCAAACCCAGGCCACCAGTGCCAGTGACAAAGGCTGTACCAGTCAGAGTCATCAAGACCCAGCCTGTAGCACAGGAACTGGAAATCCTCCTAGTAAAGGGGCTCCCTGGCCTCCCCATGGAATTCTGCACCCAGTGGTCCAGTGAGCCCCATCACCCCAGTGAGATACAGGATGCAGAAACAGCCTACAGCATCTGGCCTATTTCCAACTACTCCGCGCATGAACAAGCTGCCAAAAAAATACAACCGGACCAGAGGTCGGCTGACTGTGGGAGGGAGGAGTTATCTGTGAACCTGTAGAGCCAAGTGCACTGAACTCAACCAGGTCAGTCAGTGTCCCATATTCAGCTCCCATGCTCTGCTCTTGCCGACCACTCTGGGCCAATGGTCTCAAGAGCTCCCGAAAATGGGCAATCCAATCAAACAGTGGCTTTCAACTTGGCAACTGCTTCCCCGTATGGCTTGTTTAAATCTGAGAATATATTCTGTGTCTTACATGAAGTTGTATTAATTCCTTCTTTTTTTTTCTTTTCTTTTCTTTTTTTTTATGCTGTGGCAAAGCAGCTATCTTGGGGTTTATTTCGAGAGAACATACTCAATCATGGCAGGGAAACCACGGTGGGAGTGTGAACTGGCTGGTCGTGTTGAATCCATTCAAGGAAGCCTAGAAAAAGAAATATTCAGCTTCCTTCTTTTTCAAATTCGGTCTGGAAATCCCAGGACATGGAGAGGGTGCAACCCATGTACTGTAGCATGCTACATGGATTGTGTGGATTCATAGGTTCATGGCCTGCCGTCTCTACTCAGTGAACCCTAACACCTTCCCAGACACATCTGGAGGTGTATCTCCTAGGTATGCAGCCCAGCTGACATAGATTAACCCTCACCGGGGGATTAGGCCTTGGTATATAGAAAAGGCTTATCCTGCTGAGCTAGGGCAGTGACCAGGACAGTCTCCACCGTGACGAAGCAGACACAACAATGCCATTTATCCACTGGAAAGAAGGGGGCAGCTAAGTGGACTTTTTCAGTACAGAAGGCGGCAGTCTGCAGAAGGACTAGGTGGAGTATGGCTACTTGGCCTCCTTCAGCATGAGGGCTTTGCGGAGGCAATGCATAACACAGGCCCAGGGGCTGGTTTGCGTGTTCCGATACCATTTCAAACCACCCTAGGATGCTATGTGATAGCTTTTGGCCATGTAGGAAAACTGCCTAACCACCTCTAGCCTGCTTCCTCAGTCTAGAACTCAAGCAGCCACGACAGAGGTCTGTCGTACAGGTGAAATGACCCAGTCCATGTGACAGAACTCTGGCAGGACACGTGGTGGCATGGAGCACATGGTGACAAGCATGTCATGACAAAGTTCTAGCATGTCAACGGTGCAGACCACACGTGTCCAGCACCTTTTGCTTTCATTTTTAATGACTTGCAATATTAATGCCTTTCCCTTTGGAAAATTTTGTGTGGGCTTTGGTAAAGGATAAAATTGTATACAATGGTTGTTAGCATCCAGGCAAACATCCAGGCAAACACAAACCTGGCCCCACCCCTTGGGGACCTGGCAGAGGCAGAGTAGGCACCCCTGCGTGCACGGCGGGCAATACCCTGACTCTAGGCAGGTGTAAAGGTCCTTTTAAGAGACAAGTCCCGCCTACTCCTGCTCTCTTCCTGCTGTTCTGAAGAGCCAAGCAGGTCTCTGCCCCTTCTTCCCTCTCTCTCTCTCCCTCCCCCTCCCTCTCCCTCCCTTCCTTTCTCTTCCCTTCCCTTTACCCTTCTCTCAATAAACTCACGCTCTGTCTGCATGGCCTATTTGTCTTTCATCTGCCATGGGACCCACTAAAGGCCCCTCCCTCTTCACCGTGTATTCATAACAATGGCATCCCCTCTAAACAAAATAATTCTTTGGGGAAAAAGAAATCCCTGCTACCATGGAACCAGAAATTCCATTGTGCCCTGCTAATTATACCAAGAACAGGAACGTTATTTACTAGACGCACCTGATCGCAAGGATAAAATGCCTACAGTTCAGATCCAGAGCCTGAGGCCATTAAAGGCAAGAGTTCAGTTAATAAATACAGAGGAATCCGAATGGTGCGGCATAATGAGAAAAGAGTAAGACATCAGGACCTTCCCTTTTAGGAGAGTTATGAGGGGAACAGGCCCATCTAGTAAGACTGAGAAACTGTAACATAGTGTCTCTTCATTCCCTTGGGGGTTTGAGGAAAGTTCCTACTTGATAGAACTGTCCTTCTTCTTATCTCTGGCAAGAGAAACTTGTAGACCTTTCATTAACACATAACTGGTGCCTACTGTCAAGTTCAAGGCTAGGTTCAACTCCAGGTCTCAAGCTACACCCCAGCTCACAGGCTCCCTGTCTCCAGTTTAATCCTATATGCAACTATGCTGTATACAAGGGGTAACCTTTTCTCAATTAAAGGCTTCAGACGGCCATCCTGACTCACCCTCAGATTGTGTTTATCTCTCCGTGCCCCCTCTCCCACCTCCACACCTCCTCTTTGGAACCTGACCCCCCTGCTTCGCTTGAGTCCTCTTCCCAGGTTGAGAGATTTTAACCGATGTGTGCGTCCCTGTGGTGGTTTGAATGGGAATGGTCCCCATAGGCTCGTATATTTGAATGCTTGCTCCCCCTAGTTTGTAGAAATGCTTGGGAAGGATTAGGAGGTCTGGCCTTGTTGAAGGAGGTATGTCATTGGGTTGGGTTTTGAGGTTACAAAAGCTCATATCATTTCCAGTTAGCCCTCTCTATCCCTCTCTCTGCCTCATGGTTATCTCCAGATGTGAGCTCAACTCCTGCTTCAGCACCAGGGCTGCCTGCTTGCTGCCATGTTCTATGACATTGTTGTGCCCATGTCATAGGACCCCCAAATAAGACCACCACAGAGTCAGTATCGGATGCAAACATACCGGAGTTTATTCAAGCTAGCTTGGACCATAATCCAACACGCTGATGCAGCAGGAAGAGGGAAATGACTCTGAGGCTTCAGGGCAAGGGGTTTTTAAAGGGAAAAACCACGAGCAGGGTGGCACAAGCCTTGGTGTTTCAGGATTGGATACAAGTATACAACTTTTGATTTTGTTGGTGGGGGTATAGTGGAATCTCAAAACAATGATTGTCAGCAGACAGGAATTTTATTTATTCATTTATTTATTTATTTTAAAGATTTATTTATTATGTATACAACATTCTGCCTTGATGTATGCCCGCATGCCAGAGGAGGGCGCCAGATCTCAGTACAGATGGTGGTGAGCCACCATGTGGTTGCTGGGAATTGAACTCAGGACCTCTGGAAGAGCAGCCAGTGCTCTTAACCTCTGAGCCATCTCTCCAGCCCCCCAGACAGGAATTTTAAAACACCAGCTAATCAGATACCTACAAGGACCTTCGAAGCAAGCAGATGTTTGGATACCCTGGTGGGTCGCTTTTGACCAGGGCAGGCAGTTTATGATTGCTTATGATTTTGCTGGGTTGCATTCACTCCTCCCCCCCCCCCCCCGGTTAGGTCCTGTATAAAAAAGTTCTTAAAATAGTTTGTTCTGTTCCTTCACCATGACGGTCATGGACTTACCCTATAAGCCTCTGTAAGTTGCCTTGGTCATGGTGTCTTAGCAGAGCAGTAGAGTAGGAAGGTAAGTCCCCATCAGCCGTCCCTTTTTGGATTAGTTTACACATCTCTTCAGGGAGAGTCAAATCTATCCCAATTTAAGCGTTCAGAAAGGAGGCTCAGGGAACCTATACCACCTGTCCCGTGGTGCTGCCAACCACTTCTCTGAGTACGGAAGAGGTGAATAATCCCCTCAGAGGTATTTATTTTTTAAAAATATTTTCATTATGAAGAGTGTTGACTGGTTTTTTCATTAAGATAGCCTGTGAATAATATGATAAATTGTATTTTCCTTTCTTGATACAGGGTCTCATGCTGTAGCCCAGGCTGTCCTCAATCTCACTATAGAGCTGAGGCCGACCTTGTCTCTAACTCCCGAGTGATAACTACATATGCAGTTCTGCTGTATTTCTTTGTGTGGTGCTAGGGAATGGAACCCAAGACCTCTAGTGACATGCGCTCTTCCACTGAGCTACCTTAACCCTTAAAATAGCTTTTAAGACAAGTTCTCATTATGTAGTTCAGACTGACCTTGAACCTGTGATTTTTTTCTTCCCTGATTTTTTTGAGACAGGGTTTCCCAGGAGCTGTGGAGCCAGTTCTAGAACTCACTCTGTAGATCAGGCTGTCTCTGCCTCCTGAGTGTGTGTGCCACCACCACCCAGCGAATTTGTGATCTTCTTGCCTCAACCTCCCAAGGTGTACTTCACCATGCCTGGTTTAAGATCCAGCATTGCTTTGGTTGTTGATGCTGAAGATCATACCCAGGGCCTCATTCAAGCCAGGGAAAATCTACCTCTGGGCTACACCCCCAGTCCATGGGGGAGGATATTCACACCACATTCTAGTGGAGGTCAGAGGTGTGGGAGTTGCTTGTCTCCCTCTACCACATGGGTCCTGGGGAGTCAAACTCTAAATTTGTGTGTATTTTGCTTGCATGTATATGACCATAAGCATGCCTAGTGCCCTTGGAGTTCAGAAAAGTGTAATTTCTCCTGGAACTGGAGTCACAGTTATGAGCTGCCATAAATACCTTCATAAAACCCAGCTGTGGACTTAATTAGTGATTCACGTGAGAGGGCCCGGCCTATGGTGGTGGTGCTATATGAAAGCAGACTGAGCAAGCCAATAAGCAGTTCCCCCTTCCATAGCCTCTGCATCAGGTCCTGCCTCACTGGAGTTCCTGCCCACTTCTTTCAAAGATGAAGTGTTGCGGAAGGTAACTTACCCCCGCCTGGTGGCCCACACCTCTGATCCCAGCAGTCTGCAGGTGGATCTCTGTGGGCCAGCCAGGACGACAGTGTGACCCTATGTTCAAAACAAAACAAAACACGTGCAATGACTCTACTTTTTTCTACAGCGGAGCAGCTGCTGAGGTTAATAGCTCGTCTGCCCCATTTCTTCTCTTAAACGCTAATAGGATTGTTTTTTAACAAAAGAAACAAAGAGGTGGTTTCGGCAGTTTTATTATTCACACCCTCCCTGCCCGCAGCACTTCGAGTGTTTCCTCCGCTCTGCAGCTGTCTCTGTCACATCCTCCGTGGCTCTCGGATGTGCCCGACATTACTTGCGCCAGCGCTGCAGCTCTTGGGACAAACAGAGACAAAGATGAGAACCTGGGAAGACGTCTTACTAACCAGTTTTTATCTTTGCTATTTAAATACTTTTGTTTCATACATTTAGGATTCTTCTTGGGCCTAATAACATCCTGCTTCTGTCTTTAGAGATGAAAAAAAAATGTCCAGGTCGGGTGCATGGCACCAGTAACACGGGGGCAGAGGTAGGACAAGGTCAACCTGGGCTAGACATGAAAATGCCATGTGACTAATACCTTTGGATCGGCTCCCCTGGGAGCAAGCACTTTCTTTAGGGAGATGGGATTCTGCTTTTGGGCTTCTCATTTGTATTGGGATCCCATGTTTCACGAATGGCCTGCTGCCTGCTACAAGGAGAACTTGTGTCTATGGCAGGATGCTCAGCATGCAGGTGTGCTGCAGGCCCCTTCTGCTCAGTCACCTCTCACCCTGACTCTCCAGACAGGGACTGAGTCAGTACACTGAGTTTTCATCTGAAATAGCCTAGGCTCCTGCCACCTCTTAAATTATGAAAAAATACTAAACTTTTTTTTGGGTAGTTTCCTATGAACCATGAGTTTTTTCTTTCTAAACCCTGAGTCTTTTTTTTTAGACCAGGCTGGCCTTGAACTCAGAATTTTGCCTGCCTTTGCCTCCCAGTGCTGGGGAGTTTTTTTTTTTTTTTTTCCAGTACATGTGTGCCTGGTGCCTGCAGAAGTCTGAAGAGGGTGTTGGACTCCTTGGAACTGAAGTTAGGAATGTCTCTGAGCTGCCATGTGGATGCTGGGAACTGAACCAGGATCCTCTTTAAGAATGACAAGTGTTCTAACCACTGAACCAACTCTCCAGCCTCCAGATCTGTTTAAATGGACAAAAGTTATCTTGGATTAAGAGAAAAGAAATTTGGCCATTTTCCTCCTGGTCAGGACTTCATATGAGCACAACTATAACTAAACAGGTGATACAGTTTGATTTTCAGAGACAGGGTATCATGTGTGCGTAGTCTAAACCAGCTTTGAACTCATTACCTTCCACCCTAGCCTCTTGTATGATGGTATCACAGGCATGAACCACCGTGTCTGGTTCAGGGAGTTTGGTTTTGAACATTGAAGGTAGCCAGACTCAGTGGCTGGAGAGATGGCTCAGAAGTTAAAAACACTTGTTGGATTTTCCTTAGGTTCTGGGTTAGATTCCCAGCACCTAGAAGGCAGCTCAAAACCATCTGTAACTCTAGTTTCAGAGGATCAGATGCCTTCTCTGGTCTCCACGGACACCAGTTATGTACTTTGTATACAGACATACTTGTAGGCAAAATATTCATACACATAAAAAATTTTAAAAAAATGAAATTAAAATACAAAAAAGCTGGGCAGTGGTGGTGGCAGTGCATGCCTTTAATTTCAGCACTAGGGAGGCAGAGGCGGGCCTGGTTTACAAAGTGAGTTCCAGGACAGCCAGAGCTGTTACACAGAGAAACCCTGTCTTGAAACAAAACAAGAAAAACAACAACAAAAAGATATGCAGACTCTAGCCAGGTGTGGTGGCACGTACCTGCAACCCTAGCACTCACAGGTTGAGGAAGGGGAGTGAGAGCTCAGGGCAGGGGGCAGGGCAGAGGTCTGAGTCTAGGTCTAGCCTGACCTGTGCAGAGAGACCCAGTGAACAAAAGGCTGAAGCTGCTGTGTCTTAAGCACATGGTCTGCCCTGTTCCCCCTGCTCTAGGTGGCAGAAAGCCCTCTAGTCCACTGAGGAAAAGGGGTTCTCAGGCACGAAGGAGGGCGCCTTCCCCTAGCGGGGAACAGTTTAAAGCAGGAAAAGCAAACCAACCAACCAACCAACCAACCAACCAACCAACCAACCAACCGATGGCCTCCGGCCCACGGCAAGTATCACTAATGGGCAGCTAGAGCAGCCATGTAAATATAACTCAAATCTTGCGGACCTTTCATGGTGCCCCAGAAACCCAGCGACATCAGGGCTCCTGGATACTACCGCCAGAGCCCAAAGGGAGGTGACGAGTCACTTGGGCTACCTATGCCGATGGCTTACTCAGATGCTTGAAGCTCCAGTTACAACACAGGATGAAGTAGCCAGCGAAGAGCATGGTGAGGCTCCCGACGCTGCTCTTCTTTATGGTGGCGTTGCACCTCACCCAGCCTGTGCAGAGAAAGGGGCAGATCACGTGGTTAGTGGCTGGGGCATGGCCCAGTATGTACACACTATTCAAGTCAGTCCTGCTAGATTGTGCAATGAAGTCTAACTCAGAGAACTTATGGGCCTATATAAGTGTGGGCTATACAAAGTATATATATTTCCATAGCCGGCAGCAAGGTTCAGCTGTGGAGGACTTGAGTAAATTCAAATCACGGGTTCCCACATTGGGAGCTGGGTTAAACTCTGGAGTAATGCAAGGTATACACGACTGGTTAGCCGAGCTTCAGCACTGCCTCGGCTGATCACTGTGAGGAGGGGGTGCTTGGGAACAGGTGGCAGGGCTGTCTTTTAGGAAGAGTTGCTGCTCTGTTAGCTTTGGGGTTCCAAATGACACCCGACTCTGAAATGGAAACACGGAGAAGGACAACCACTCCTTTCTCTTCTTGGCTTAACGACCTACAGTGGAGAAACTTTTCCACAAGCCTGGGGCCAGCGAGAGAACCCACCAGTCAGTGACAGCAACCTCACCTTTGTGCATGGCTCCCAGGAGCCTCATAAGAGGGAAGCTGGAAGTTGTGTGCGCCGGGGCTTCGGAACTCCAGCTATCAGCCGAACTTCGTCCCAACCAGGGAACTACGGTTCCAAACAGAAGTCGCTGTGACAGTCCATCTAGAATCGCCCCTTCCCACCGTGCAGCTGCAGGGCCCCATGGCTAGGCCTCAGGAAAAGCACACCCCGACAGGAGGGCCAATGAGCACCTCACTGGGATGCAGTTATACCACACACTGAAGTAAGATCTGCCTCAGGACAAGCTCTTATCCACAGAGATGTACTGTGATAGACCCATCAGCTGCCCCATCTGTGTGCACATGCCTGGTCAAACCACGGCTTATCATCTGCTGAGATTTTAGCAAGAAGTAGGTATTTACTACAGGTTGAGTATCCTGAAATACGTGCACCAAAGTAGTTTTCGTCCTGAAAACAATCTTGAACCATGTACATGTGTACAATGAACTATCTTAGGCCCCAAACTATGGAATCTCTCTGTTCTCTGCTCCCCTGCCCCACTGGCAAGCCCAGGACGCTACACATGGTAAAAATGCTCAAATGATCATATTACATAATATGCTCGGGGCTGGGACAGAGGGCTCAGCAGTAAAGAGCACTTGCTACTCTTGCAGAGGACTCAGTTTTGGTTCCCAGCATCCCTGTAGTGACTTAAACCATTTTGAAATGATTCCTGGGGATCAGACACCCTCTTCTGGCTTCCATGGGTAACTGCATGCATGTGGCACATGGCACATGAGGTACCACACATATACATTACTACACAAAAACATAAAAAAAAAACCTTTAAAAACAAAAGCATGTTGGTGTCCAAGGAATCACACAGTACGTATTTGTACAAGGTCAAAGTCTCTTAAAAACAAACAAGAAAAAGAAAAATCATGGGGCTGGAGAGATGGCTGCAGTGCTGAAGAGAGGACCTGGGTTCAGTTCCCAGCACCCACATCTAGTAGCTCCCAACCACCTGTAACTCCAGTTCCAGGGTCTCCAATGCCCTCTTCTGGCCTCTACAGGCACTGCACTCGTGTGCACATTTTACCTCAATATTTTCCCATACTTGAAAACAAAATGAACAAAAAAAGACCGATCATAAAGCCTGGGGATGTAGCTCAACTCAAAACACTGCCACTGTTGGGCCGTGGTCTCAGCGGTGTTCGTGACCATGGACTTTGTTTTTCTCTAGTTGTCCAAGCTGGGTTCACTTCCAGGTACAGGTTCGGAGAAACATACACAAAAAAAGTCTGAGCTGTGATCATGGATGGAGCGCACAGGCCATGGTCACTGCACCCACAGGCCTTTCTTTCCTACTTGCCACTCCGGACACTGGGCTCGTATCCCTTACAGCCTTTCCCATCCAATTTCTGTTAGGCCTCTTCCCAGTATAGAAACGCAACTGCTGTCAGGATCAGCAGCCTGGCCCAGTCTAACCCTCAGCTCTCGATAGAGAAGGGAGAAGAAACATTCCAGTTGACTCTGCACTGAGAGGTCTTTTCTGTCAGTTAAGTCAAGCGTGGGGTAGACTGTGTAGGTGTGGCTAAGTTAACTGAATGAAAACAAGGACTGTCATCCCTATTTCAAAGGTGCAGAGCATTCTGGAGGGGCGGGTTGGTCCTCACAAATGAGCCTGCTTACCTTTCGAGACACTCGCACCCTGGGAAGTGGCAGGGGGAGGCATCTGAGCCACTGAGTTCCAATGCTGAGGCCCCCTTGGCAACACTCCTAGACCGATGTAACCTGGATAGAGTTCTGGAAACCACTCGAGTCCCACAGACCGGGAAAGAGCCTCTGAGTCCGCAGTAGCAACATGACTGACGAGGGAGCATTTAGACACCAGGTACCCTGTCTGGAGTGCATGGGGTTGGCGGAAAGACACGGGTTCCAAAACGTCCTTCTTGCTTCCCACTAATGGTGTTATGGCAGGGACTTCTGGAGGAGACTTCACAACTGGAGAGGCAAGGCACTGATGCCCTGACTCTGGTACAGAGAGAAGCTTCCTTGGAGTCCCCTCTGGTGGAGTAAGTACGTTCAAAAGTGCCAGGGTCGCCTGTGTTTTTGCCTTTGCGGGTAAAATGGGGTTCTTATTATCACGGCCCGAGCAAGCCTGTCCCTGTACTTCTGTGGCAGACATGCTGCTCTCTGGATTTCCCTTGCGCTGGCACAACTCTGTTCCGAGATCGAGCTCTTTGACTAGTGTTTCACCCAGTGGAGCGGGGTGAAGGTCCAAGAGTGATTCTGACTTCTTTTGGGTCTCAGCATTGCCAGGGTAGGGAGAGACTTCCGAGACGTGGTCTCCATCTCGGGAACTGCTTTCCTTGTTCAATATCAAGGGTCGGCCTCTATGAACCCCATGGTTGCTATTCTTTGGTGAATGACAATCACTAACAGGCGCGTCTAATAATTTTGCCAGAAGTTTCTGTCTTTGGGGATCAACTGTGTCCAATTTCAGACTTGCAGAAGTGGCCGGTTTAGCATGATGCTGAGTTGAGGAATATTTTCTACCTTGATCAGATAAAACTGGTTCCACTGAGCCAACCAGCAATCCTTCTGTTTCTGAGGGATGACATGGACCTCCCTTGGATCCAGTCACATCTTCGGCAAGTTCTCTCTTGGGAGAGGTGGCATCTGACGCATGAGACTGAGGGTTTTTGACTCTCTGCAGAGTCACCTTTATCTTGGCGTGACTGAGAACTTGGAAGGAGGGCTGGTTTTGATCATTGGTTTTTCCTCCTGTCTCTGTTGTACCCGCTCTTTCCAAGACACCTGCTGTCAATGGAAAGGTGGCAGCCGTCCATTCTGGGCTGCCCTTTTCTGACGGGGCATTTCTTTGTGCACCCTCCGTCTCTGTCTCTTGCTCTCTCCTTTTAGCTTGGGTTAGACCTTTGGTAGGCCTCGCCTCTTTTTTAGTGTGTGAAAGTGAAGCTGGCTTGGACTGATAAACTTTTTGATCAGCAGATTCGGGTGGTCCTATCATCTTACAGTGTGGCAAGTGGGATTTTAATCGCTTAAATGGCTTCTTACAATAAGGACACACCTCCATCCTGGGGCCAGCACCAGCCATCCTCTTTCTGGAGAAACAATGAAGAACACAGGTAATCATTTTATGCATGAATTTTAACTCCTTATTTTGTTTGCTTTTCTTGGCTCAATGGTTAAGAGCACTGCCTGCTCTTCCAGAGAACCTGGGTTCAATTCCCAGCACCCACATGGTGGCTCACAACCATCTATAATGAGATCTGGCGCCCTCTTCTGGCATGTAGGAGGAACACTACATAATAAATACATCTGAAAGAAAAGAGATCGTGCCATACAGTGGTGGTGCAAGCCTTTAATCCCAACTCTTGGAAGGCAGAAGCAGGTGAATCTCTGTGAGTCTGAAGCCAGCCTGGTCTACAGAGCGAGTTCCAGGACAGGCTCCAAAGCTATACAGAGAAACCCTGTTTCGCAAAACAAAACAAAACAAAAGATAGGCTCTTGTGTAAAGCCCAGGCTGGCCTCAGATTCACTCTGGTTTACAGAGTTCCAGGAAAGCCAGAGTTACATAATAAGACCATCTCAAAAATAAAATAAAATAAAATAAAAACAAAAAACCCCACCACCAACAAAACAAAACCAACAACAATCCCACTCCAAACAATAACCACAACAAAACCAAACCGAAAGATAAAGTCTAATAAACTAATGCTTAGTCAATGAAAAAGACATTAAAAATGTCAGCCAGAATTCAATTTTGTTATTTATGCCAAGTAGAGGTTACATGAATCTAATGAAATTGTTTAAAAACTCTTAAACATTAGAAGAGGAACTCCTTAGGGCTTTTAAGAGCAGTTAAGTATTGCGGGATCTTTGATCTCAGTGTGTAGCCTTGTCTGCCCTGGAACTCGCTAAGCAGACCAAGCTGGTCTTACACTCACAGACTGGCTTGCCTCTGTTTCCTGAGTACTGGGGTTAAAGACTTGTGTTAGTATGCCTGACCTCTACAAGACCCCCATGCTTGTGAATCACTGTTCACGTGTTTGGCAGAAACTTTGAACGTCAACGTCTATAACGATTAGAACTGGAGAGCTGAAGTAAAAGGTGACCAAGTACTGATTCCTATACAAATTAATGGATTATGCCCCTGGCAGGTAACTGGGGATGCTTTTGAAAACCAAAGTCAAAACTTCCCCAAGTATCCCGGGCCCAGAGTACACTTATTCGAAAAAATAAAACATTCAAAATCCGAGACAAGGTTTCAAGTAGCCCAGGTTAGTTTCCAACTCGTTTCACAGCCGAGGATGATTTTGACCTGCGCGTCCTCCAACCTCCACCTCCCAAGGGTTGGGATGACAGGTGCGCGCCCCGCACGCCCCGCTGGGACTTCGAGATTTCCCCTGGTCACGCTCATCTCGCCACGAGCAAGGCGTTCCCACGCCTGCCGGCCTCCCCCACACCTTTCTGCCCGGCCTCTTCCAGCAGGTGGGCGGGACCGCTCCCCGTCGGGGCTGGGACTCCGTTAGTCCGTTCTCCTGATCTGCACTCCCGACCTACAGCAAAGGTCGTGGGAAACAGCCCAGCCCTCAGACCCTCCACTAAACCAGTCCGCACCGCTCGAGACGCAAAGTTCCACGCGGCGCTCCCTTCGAACTCGGGACTCACCACCGCCTTCCAACCATCGAACCCAGAGCCTGTGGCCGTCCGCGTCAGTGCCTGATGGAGCTCGCCCAGCTATTTTTCTTTTCATTTTTCACCGCACAGAGATTTAACACAGATACACGTATCGATTAGTGTTCCAATAATTTAATGTATTTAAATCCGGCTTGACTTCTACAGCTTGTCCCTGTTTGTTTTTGAACAGGCCGATGCCTCGGACACCTACACGGGGTCCTGGAAGTTCCTGGTCTGTTTTTCCCTCTCCGGACACGCCTCTTCCTGGGGGCGGGGTCGTGGGTGAGCGCGGCCAGCGGCGTCCCCGCCACTGCGCAGCCGCAGGAGGACGGTACCACGGCGCCTGCGACATGGGGGGGCGCGGAGGAGACGCCGGAAGTCGCGGTGGTACGGGTCGGCCTGAGGGGTACTCAGTACCCGCAGTCTCTACCCGCGCGGCGGCCAGAGCCCAGGCCCGTGGGGGTGGGCGTGGCGGTCGCCGGAACACAACCCCGTCCGTTCGCAGTCGGCGCGGGGCGGCGCCGCGTCGCTCGCCTTCACCAGCGGCCATGAGCGAGCGCCTCCGCCCCAGGTGAGCGAAGGGACCTACTCACTCTTCCCGCGGCCCCTCGGCCGAGGATCCCTGCGCGATGGAGCCGAGGGGCGCACGATGCCGGGGTGATGCGAGGCCCCGTCTGCGTCGCTCTGCGGTCGGAGGAGGCGGGGAGAAGGTTGCGCCGCCTCTGACACCTGGACCCTGCGGGGAGCCAGAGAGGTGACTCTCTGGAATCCAGGTCTACTTCTTCTCCGTCTTTTTCTGGTTTACTTCGACTTCTGCCCTTTCCACTTTGGAATGAGGTTTGTTCGGTCCTACAAGACAGACGGTGGACCTAAAGCTTTCCTGTCCTAAATTTAGGCGGGCGGCGGCGGGGAGCGGGCGGGGGGGGGATGGGAGGACTAGCCGAGCTTGAAGAGGCCAGCCCCCCAAGAAGGCGCCTCCGAGGGACGGGAGGTGCTGGCGCCCCAAGGTCAGGGGAAAGGCGGGGGTTGGGCTTAGCCCTGCAGATGGGAGGGCTTAGGGCCGATCGCAGCTCTGCCTCCTGATCTGTTGTTAACCCAGAAGGGCAGATGGACCCGGGAGGGTTGTGACCCACTCTCGGTTCTGACATTAACGGGCAGCATTCTAAACTGTCTGGTTGAGGAGCCGTTTGGCTTTGAGGCGGGAGGTGGAAAACATTGCGAGTTAATGCTCGTTAGCCTCCCTCCCTGAGCCTGGCCTCAGGCCCCAGGCAGCCTCTGAGAGCTTTAGGCCCCAGGCAGATGATGTTTCTTTTTCCCTTCTCATTTTAGTCTTCAAGAAGGTGGGAAGAAGTAAGTTGGGATGCCCTGTCTCCGAATGAAGAGAGCCGGCATTATTTCTTATTAGAAAGTCTCCTAACTATGGAGCTTGACGACCTGTACAAGTTTTACTTTCTCGTTCTTCTCATGAAGAACAGATGCAGAGAGCGTCGTTTAATTATTTAAGTTTATCCAGATTCACGTCTCTTTATTCCATAGTAGTTTCAGGTGGATCATAGCATTGCTTTTTTATTTTCTCTTTTAAAAGATTTTATTTATTTTTAGGTATATGGGTGTTTTGCTTGCGTGTATATACATAGACCACGCGTATCCATAGAAACCAGAGGAGGGCATCGCATCTCCTAGACCTAGAGCTGCAGTTGGATGTGAGCCAACGGGTGGCTAGGAACCAGACCTCAGTCCCCTGCAACAGCAACAACTATTTTTCAGTCTTGAGCCGTCTCCCCCAAGCCCCGTATCTTATTCCATGCATTCATTGGTTGTGAATGTAATCACTGTTTTCCAAGGCTTCTCCTTGAAATAGTTATTTCTTGGGATTGAACTCACCAACATTCTGAGCATATTCGGTCCAGTGTTGAAAATTTAGAGGTCCCTAGACTGAATCGAATTGTTGATTTTGTTTATGTAGTAATTGTGGCAGAAAGTCTGTACTTGTGTGGACAAGATGTTCAAGCTAAACTGGAAATTATAAGGTGCCTATCAAAATTATCATCTGGTCTGTGGCATTGATGCAGTACCTAAAGGTTTAATATTACTGATTGTGCAGATAGCATGAAGTCATAATCTTGCCAATTATTGAAGATGATTTATGGTCCAGCTACAGTCACCTCTTTAGGATTAGTGAGCCTGAGCTGACTGCCATTATTTGGATTCTCTTGGAAAGTCTGCCTCACCTGACAAACCTCAGCATTTTCTACCAGGAATAGATTTTTTTGTTGTTGTTGTTTTGGTTTGGTTTTTCAAGACAGGGTTTCTCTGGCTTTGGAGCCTGTCTTGGAACTAGCTCTAGTAGACCAGGCTGGCCTTGAACTCAGAGATCCGCCTGCCTCTGCCTCAAGTGCTGGGATTAAAGGCGTGAGCCACCACCGCCTGGCTAGATTCTTTTATATAGTTTTGTAAACTAGTAATCTCTTCACCCATGAGCTAGCTTGGCCGGCTACAGTGTCTTTATCTGGTCCTCAGTTAAAAGATGATGAGCTGAGCTCAGACTGTTCTTCAGACTTCGACAGTAGACTGTGAGGAGGGTGGGCATGTGGGTGGTAAGAAAGCCTGACTTACCACACATCCCTAATTTTTACGTATGAATCGTGGGGAGAGATGCCCTACAGCAAGAAGTAAGCTCTTTTAAAGAAACGTATGACATGAGGTGTGGTTACACTTCCTTTGATTCCAGCCAGCACTCACAAGATAGAGAATCTGCATTTGAGGCAAACTTGATGTCCAGGCCAGCCAGGCAACATAGTGAGACCTTGTTTCAAAACAATCAAATAAACAGACAAAACCATTTGAGGGGCAGTTTCTGTACTCTATGATTCCATCTGCCTAGGTTCTCCAGAGGACCAGCGAGATAGGACAGAAGTGAAATAAGGAAAGTGATGGAGTCCGCCGTCCTTGGGGTAATAGATGTCCAGCATTTTTCTTTACCTAGGTGGAAAGGAGAGAATCTGATCGATTACAGGTGCCTTAGTAATAAGGCAATTGAAAGCTGCTTCTAGGTATCTAATAACAGCCAAGAACAATGAAAATGGAGGATTTGTAGAGCTCATTCTTAACTCATTACTACCCAAAGGAGAGGACAACTCAAAGGCCCAAGAGATGGCACTTGTACTGTGAGAAAACTGACAGCTCTCTCACATGGCTTTCTCAGAGGTAGATGGGAATTAGAGAGCAGCCCTTTTGCTATTCTCGTTACTGGAGGAAGCATGCCCTGTTACCGATGAGGACATAATAGTTTTTGGTCAGGCTCATAAAGTTTGGTGGGAGTGACTCAGCAGCCCCAAGCATAACCAGCTGTTGGCGTACTGATAATAGACGTTTGGGGCCAGTTTACTGCCTCTATGAGTTTTTCTTTGACTGTCATGACTCCCAGCAGACATTGCTTTACTTTACATCCCCAAGTAAGTTGCCTGTAATGGGATAAAAACAGGAACTTCTTGGCTCAAACTTAAATACTAAGTTATTTGTTTTTTGAGACAGGACCTCACTGTGTAGCCCTAGCTGTCTTGTAGCTCTTTGTCATAGATAGGCTAGACTCGGATTCACAAAGATCTAAGATCTGTTTGCCTCTGCCTCCTGAATGCTGGGGTCAAAGGTGTGCTCTGGTTTAGATTTATAATAGTGTACCCACTTAATGGTTTTTAAAACTTGGTTATACCTAGGGTGTTGCTCAGAGAGCCCTTAAGACCTGGCATATACAAGGCCCTGGGTTCAACCCAAGAACCACAAAGAAAAAAAGACTCTCCCCCTAAAAAAATACTATGCCAAAATAAAATCCTGGTATTTGTCTTGTTTTTAATCTTCAAGTAATTCAGGAATGTTGTAAAAGTGTTAGTCTTCTGGGAGAAGGGTAAGAAGTAGAAAGAGAATCTTACATTATTGCTATGTAGATAAATCACACAGTCTTCAGGTTGGTCAGAATTCCTAGGCCTATCTAACTCCAGTTCCAGGGGATCTGATACTCATATAGACATACACGTAGGCAAAACACCAGTGCACATAAACAATAAGGGTTTGTTTTCCTCCTTAGCTCATTGGCTAGTCTTGTGCCTGATTCATAAACTACTAACACTGGAATTGCACACACATCCCCCTCCCTTCCTCCCTCCCTCAAAACATTTTCCCCTGGGGCTAGAGAGATGGCTCAGTGGTTAAGAACACTTGCTGCTTTTGCAGAGGACCTGGATTTGGTTTTTAGCACTCAAGGTAGTAGCTCACACCCGTCTCTAACGCCAGTTCCAGGTGTGATGCCTTTTTTTTTGGTATGCTTGTGATACGTAGACATACATGCAGGGAAAACACTCATTCTCAGAAAGAAAAAACAAAAAGATGAGGCCCAGTGGCTCACACATATAGTCCCATCACCTAGAGGCTTGAGGGTCAGGACTGAATTTGAGGGCAGCCTGCACTGCTGAGGAAGAGCCTACTTGGAAAGAAAGGCAGTAGGGCCATGGAGATGGCTCAGGGAGGTAAAGGTGCTTGCTGGGCAACCTGTCCATTTCAGTTCTTAGAACCTGCATAAAACAATAGAGACCCAAATACAGTTGGCGAAGTTGTTTTTTTACCCTCCTGCCTTGTATAAACAATAAATAGTCATAATAATAACAACAAAAAGCCCAAACAAAAACCAAACCTAATCCAGGGTGTATGTAAACTCACTCTTAAGAGTTGGATAGCTTAAAAAAAAAAAAAAAAGAGTTGGATAGCTGAGCCAGGTGGTGGTGACGGCGGCGGTGCACGCCTTTAATCCCAGCACTTGGGAGGCAGAGGCAGGCGAATCTCCATGAGTTCGATGCCAGCCTGGTCTACAGAGCTAGTTCCAGGACAGACTCCAAAGAGAAGCCCTGTCTTGAAAAACCAACAACAACAAAAAAGAGTTGGATGGCTGGTCAATGGTGGCACATGCCTTTAATCCCAGCACTCAGGAGGCCGGGGCAATTAGTTAGATCTCTTGAGTTTAAGGTCACCTTGGTCTACAGAGTTAGTTCTGGGACAGCCAGGGATCAAAAGAAATCCTGTTTCAAAAAAAAGGAGTTCCTGTCTGTGGTCTTTGATACATTTTGCTCTTGTTTTGTTTTGTTTTTTTGCTTTGTATTTGTTTGTTTATTGGGGGGGTTCACTGTGTAGCCCTGGTTGTCCTGGAAATCGATCTGTGTGGTTAACTGTGGTTGTGCATGAAGATGTTAGGGATTGTGTGCTCCCACAGTATATTTATGCTGGGCACAGCTACAGCAGCAGTAGCTGCAGGGCTGCAGCCAGCCTCTCGTGAATGCGCTAGTAGCACATTGGGCTGATGTGACTCAGCCTGTGAGGAAGTTAGCTTCAGTACTGAAGGCTGGTGTAAGAGCAGCAGGGCTGACATTAGACCCATCTTGGGATGAGTGAGTTCTGGCAGCCTGAGTGGTCCAGTGAGTGCTTGATCACAGCTGAGCAGTGAGACTGGGAAGGTAGTAGGTCGCGTGTCCGAGTCTGGGGTAGCTGTGTGAAGTAACCTGAAGGAGGTGCTGGCTGATGACAGGGTTGGGCACAGCCTGGTTTTTGTTTGTTTGTTTGTTTGTTTGTTTGTTTTGTTGGCCATTCTCTGTATACTGGCGATGAGATGTGCCTGGCACTCTGTGCTGAGTCAAAGCTCCATATGGTGATCCATTAGAGCTTCTGTAGCGAAGAGACTGCTGCTCAGTGTAAGGAGATAAGGCCTCACGCTATGGCCAGGCTGGCCTCAAATGTGCAGTGATTGTCCTGCCTCAGTTCCCTGCTTGCTGACATTATAGGCATAGCCACTATGCCTGGCAGTAACTAGATTTTTTTTATTTTTAAATTAATTAATTTTGCTTTTTTTGAGACAGACTTATATTGCTGACCTGGAGCTCACTGTACAAAACAGGCCTTGAACTTGCAGTGATTCCCTTGCCTTTGCTTCCTGAATTCCGGGATTAGACTTGTAAGCCATCACACCCAGCAGGATGTGGATTTAAAATTTTGGTTTATTTAAGTTTAAATGGCCACATTATTAGTGGCTGCCATATTGGGCAGGTTATTCCAGGCAGTTGGTTCTGGGGCTCCTCCTCCTTTGATTTATTCTTGTTTTCTAGTTTGTGATTAAAATCCTTCTGATAGCCCTAATTCTTGTGGATAGTTTAAATAAACATATATTCTCTTATACTGACTGAAAGCACTTGCTGGAGAAAGATGTGATTTATTTCCCCCTTTTACTTGGCAGTTTTAACCAGAAAATTCTGTCACTGAGTGACAGCCCCGTGCAGTGATGTAACGGTGATAGTGGTGTAGCCAAGCGTTTTCAGTGATGGCTCAGAAAAGTAATTGCGCCCCCTCCCCTCCCCCAGCAGGGCCCTAGGACCTCTCACCTCTGCATTCTGTGTGGTAGCATGTTGTGTGTATTTTAGGGCAAACGGCAGTCAGCATCCTCACGTCAGTGCTCCGTGGGGCAGGAAGTGGAGTGGGGTTAGAGTTATAATTTTAGGTTTGTGGCAAAGGAAGCTGAGTTGGTACCCTCCTCCTGTTACTCTGTTCCCAGTAGGTGTTTGGAAACTAGTCTTTCTCCGTAAGGCTCGGCCTCGCTAGCTGTCTCCGCTTAGTGTCCAGCATTGGAATATTAGAATTCTCCACTGGGGTGTCGTGGTTGTAATGTAGAACTCTTAAAATAACCCTAAAGCCATTTCTGACAACTCTGAGTCCTCTCAGCAGTAGTGTGCCGCCCCCCACCACCCCAAACCAGGAATCTAACAATTAGTCTTTGTGAATGTTCTCCAGAAATTGGGACAAGATAACCTTTAAGGTGTTGACTCAGTTCCTGATGTATGTGCCAGGTGGGAGGCCTCCAGGAGACTTGATTTGATTCAGCCCCTGGGAGGAAAGGGGTCAGAGTGACCCTCAGATGTTTCCTCTTACCTGGCAACCGCTCTCCAGCCAATTATTGGTAATAGCCCTTTTGAATAAGCCAATCATAATAGTCAAAGAACAACCCCAGATAACCCCCTTACTTCTCTGTCTTTTTCCTTTAAAAGTAGCCTGTACCAGTTATTGGGGGGTCTTTCTGGCTTCTAATGCTGAAAGACCCTGTCATGACAGAATAAAATCCTCATGCTTTTACATCAGGTGTGGTAAGAGGTGGTCTCTTGGGGCCACTCCTCCTCGGTGTTTGGACTCTTGGGTCCAACAGTGGTAGATTATTTTTTTAGCCTAGAGGGTGCATTTTGTGTGTGTGTGTGTGTGTTGTTGTGGTTTATAATTGAAGTATCTGCAAGCTCCATAAGTGCTTATTTTTCCTCTTTGTGTTTAAATTTCAGGAAAAGGAGACGAAATGGCAATGATGATGACAGCTACCTCCCACCCCAGACCAAAAGAAGCAGTAGGAATACCATCTTCCAGGACTCCTGGGACACAGAGGTAGGCAGAATGGCCACAGGCTCAGCTGCACGGCCTGGTCTCCATTGCATAATTGGAAGGAGTTCATTTTTCCAAGAACATCTCACCTGCCTTTACTGTGGGAGTTTCCACCTCTTCTTGCTTCTTTGCATCATTCTGTTAAGGCAGAGTTTTGATGAGTAGCCCTGGCTAGCCTGGAACCCAAACCTGGTTGGCCTCAAGTTTGTGGCTGTCCTTTCCCTTAGTGCCAGGGTTGCAGTTATGTGCTGGCACACTAGGCAACCTGTATTTCTACTTTTGAATCAAAGCCTCTTTGAGGAAGGTAGGGACTGACTGTCTGTCCTGCCAGGTGAGCAGTGTGCACATGTTCATTTCACCCACCCTCACCCCATTTATAATCGTTTCATGGGCTTTGGAAGCCATCTTTGAATCCTCTAATTTCACATTTCCTGGTGGTTTATGGGAGGCATATTTGTTACTTGCATTCAGTAGCAGCTCTAGACAGCAGCGTGTGTACGTGGATCCCCTTTTTGTCCTGGGATTAAAGGTATGCACCGCCACCGCCCAGCCACAGGTCCCTTGTTACAGGGTTTTTATTTTATATTATTTTTGAAAGAAAGGCCAAAAGAGGGCACCAGATCTCATCTGTGGGCCACTATGTGGTTGCTGGGAATTGAACTCAGAACCTCTGGAAGAACAGCCAGTGCTCTTAACCGCTGTGCCATCTCTGTGTGCTAGAAACTGTTCTTCCACAAGGCTGTGAGGGGAGAAGAGTAAGGTAAAGGTGGGACGCACGCTCAAAAGTTTTTTTGCATTTTGTGTTTTCCAGAAAAAGTACTCTGCTATTGGGGATATTTTTTGTGTAGTTGGGAATTGATAACAGGACTCAAGGTTGAAGTGCTGTTGGTGGATCAGCCTGGACGCTCTGGCTCCTAACAGTTGTCATGCTACGGTGACAGACATCTGGGTTCTTAGACACTGAACAGATCCTGCTGTATTTGGTTCCACTAACAGGGTTTGCCTCATATCTAGACTCCGAGTTAATAATCCAAAGTCACCAGTGGGGGCACTGACCTTCATGTTTCAGGACCAGCTAGTAAACAAATCTAGAGTATGTTCCTGTCATGATTAGGCTTGAGTTCTGATAACATTTTTTAAAATCTTAGTTTACTTTTTTCTTCTTTAAAAAAGTGTTTAGCCTGCCTGGGGAGGGGTGGGGTAGGTGGGTGGCATGCCCTTAATCCCAGCACTCTTGAGGCAGAGGTAGGCGGATCTTGTGAATTTGAGAACAGCCTGGTCTACAGAGTGAGTTTGAGGACAGCCAGAGCTACACGAAGAAACCCTGTCTCGAAAACAAAACAAAAAAAGTCTTTAGGTGAAGAGAAGTTGAGGTTTGGTTGAATGGAATGATTGAGGAAATACTGGGGGTGACGGAAACCAGAGGTCAGAGTATGCTGCGAACATCTTGGGTTAAAAAGTAGCGGCCATGGCTCGCCACCATCCTGTCTATGGTTTTGATGCTTTAGAACAGACTTAAAAATATTATCTTTTTTAACCTAAAAATTTCATTTCCTTTTTAAAAATTAAAAAATTATATTTATCTTCATTTGCGTGTGTTTGATTCCTGGAGGTGGGCACTGGAGGGCAGAGGATAATAATGCACAGAGGCACTGGTTCTCATCCTTCCTCTGTGTGGGGCTTACGAATCAAGTTGATTGTCAGACTTGGGCAATGTCTCTGCCTGCTGAACTGCCTCACTGGACCTGGTTTTGTTGTCTTCTCTCCCCCCCCTTCTCTCTCTCTCTCCCCCTCCCTCCCTCCCTCCCTCCCTCCCTCCCTCCCTCCCTCCCTCCCTCCCTCCCTCCCTCTCTCTCTCTCTCTCTCTCTCTCTCTCTCTCTCTCTCTCTCTTTCTTTCTTTTTTGGTTTTTTGAGACAGGGTTTCTCTGTAGTTTTGGAACCTGTCCTGGAACTAGCTCTTGTACACCAGGCTGGCCTCAAACTCACAGAGATTCCCTGCCTCTGCCTCCTGAGTGCTGGGATTAAAGGCATGCGCCACCACCACCTGGCTTTTCTTTCTTTCTTTCTTTTTTTAAATTTAATAATTTTTTGTTTGTTTTGTTTTCTTGGGGAGAGTGGTTCAAGACAAGGTTTCTCTGTGTAGCCCTGGCTGTCCTGGAACTCAGTCTGTAGATCAGACTGGCCTCAAACTCTCAGAGATTTCCCCCTCCCCACCTTTTGGTTGTTGTTGTTGTGCTTGGGGTGGGGGGGGATAGGATCTCTCCCTATAGCTCTTGTTAGCAGGAACTTGCTGTGTAGACAAGGCTGGCCTTAAACTTGAAGAGATTCACCTGTCTTTGCCTCCCGAGGGCTGGGGTTAAAGGTGTGTGCCACCATGCTAGACTATATTGTTTTAGTTGTAGTTTGTAGAAAATACCCTTGACTTAGTTTCTACTGTCTATGCATTGGTGTCTCAGAAGAAAATAGTGGCTTGTGACTTAACCTTTGGGTCCACATATCTTTCTTTCTTTTCCAGAGAAGTTTCACTGTTGAACTAGTCTGGAATCAATAGTCTGAAGTGTGGGCTAGCTGGTCCTCATTAAAGTTTAAGGCCACTGTAACAACCTTTGTCTGCACCCATTGGCAAGCTCCCTCAACTTGGTATCTTAACTATTACTTTCAGTGTTGCTTGCTGGACACAGGCTGCTGTGCTGTGCGGAGCTTACTCTGTCCTGGGGATGAGTGAACAACAGGTGATCCGGAGAGTCAGGCTGGGGGCTTCTAAAGTGGGAAGTGAAGCCCGAGTGACTGACTTCCCCACAGTATTCTTTTAAAACACTGCTTGGCCCATTAGCTCTAGCCTCTTATTGGCTAACCCTTACATCTTGCATTAACCCATATTTAGTAATCTGTGTAGCACCACGAGGTGGCTTCTTACCAGGAGAGATCTTAACCTGTGTCTGTCTCGGGGAGGAGAGGCATGGCGTCTGCCTGAGGCGTTTGCCTGACTCTGCTTTCTTTCTCCCACAATTCTGTTGTCTACTCCGCCTGCCTAATTTTCTGTCCTATTAAAGGGCCAAGGTAGTTTCTTTATTAACCAATGAAAGTAACACATAGACAGATGACCCTCCTCCATCACCTGATAGTTAACACATAAGCCAGGCATGGCTCTGCTCAGTGAGCAAGACAGGAAGTGATTTATTAACTTGTATCTTCCTTTTGAGTCCTGTATAAAGGCAGCAGAATTCTCTCTTTACTCTTTCTTTTCCTTCCCTCCCTTCCTCTTTCTTTTTTAAAGTTTAGTTATTGTATGAGTGTTTTACCTGCATGTATGTACATCACATGTGGCCCTATTGCCCTCGGAGATCAGAAGGCATTGAGTTCCTTAGAACTGGAGTTTGAGTGGTTGTGAGTTGCCGTGGAGATGCTGGGAACTGACCCCTTTGTCCCCTGTAAGAGTAACTCCAGCAATATTGAGCACTTACTGAGGCTGGTAAAAAAGGACTAGATTAGGCTATGTCTGTAATCCCACTACTTGAGAGGCTGGGGTAGGAGGCTCCCCATTAATTCGAGACCAACCACAGGGTCTTGAATTACCATAGTAAGTTCTAGGCCAGCTTAGGTATAATGTAAAATCCTGTCTCAAAAGCAAACAAACAAACAAACAAGCAAAACCCTAAAGAAGCCCGTTGGACTCACAGGAGCTACTCTTGCTGGTGAGTTGTAGTTGTACACATGTAGGAGTTCTCAGAGGCAGGATGAGCACTGCTGTAACTGAGGAGAAGTAGCTGTTAGCTGACAGTGGGAATGTGTATTGTATATATTTATTCACTCTCTTATTTATTACTTACATGGAGGATTGGACCTAGAGCCTTGTGTATTCCAGTCTAAGTGCTATGCTGCTAAGCTACATTCCCAACCCAGTTCAGCATCATTTTTTTTTTTTTGCTTATTTTATTTTAGCTCCCTCCACAGGGTTTAGCTCTGGCTGTCCTGGAACTAGCTCTGTAGACTAGGCTGACCTTGAACTCACAGAGATCTTCCTGCCTCTGCCTCTTGAGTGCTAGGATTACACTGCCGGACTAGTATAATATTTTAAAAAGATGTTTTCAATTTTCAATTTATGTGTAAGAGTGTTTTATTTGCATGTTTATCTGCACTATGTGTCTGTGGAGGTCAGAAGATGATGTAGGTTTTTCAGGAACCAGAGTTACATAAGGTTGTGAGCAACCATGTGGGTACTGAGAACTAAACCCAGGTCCCCTCTGCAAGAGCAGCCAGTGCTCTTCACCGCTGAGGCATTCCTTCAGCCCCAAGTTGGGCATAATTTTAGAAATGTTTAATATTAAAGTGATTATTTTAAATTTTGCTTTAAAATTAAATATACTGTCTAATTTACTATTACATTTACTAATACTACATTTACTTAGTGATGTGGGAGAATCTTCTGTTTGTGTTGATTTCATTTGTTAATAAAGAAACTGCTTTGGCCCATTTAATAGGCCAGCCCTTAGGTGGGTGGAGTAGATAGAACAGGATGAAGGAAGTGAGGTAGATGGCTCAGACAATTGCCCCGCCTCTTCTCTCTGGGTCAGTCGCCAAATGTCTGAACCTTCGTTTCCTCTCATACTGAGCAGGATTACCATGGCAACAACACATCAGTAGGGTAAAACTAATCTGTCTCATGAAAGTCTAAGCTTCCCCTTCAACTTAGTGTGTGTGTTTCTAGGTCAGAGGACAACTGTGGGAGTTGGTTCTCTTCACCAGTAGGAACCTTCTCAAGGACATGTTTTGTTTATCTGTATAGCTCAACCTAGCCTTGAACTTATTTTTTTGTGACCCTGCCTCCACCTCCCAGTGCTGCAATTGCAGACCCAGCTAAAGCTCTTAATTTTTTTCCACCTTAAATCTTTTGGGGGTAGTATTTGCCAAACCCAGAGTTGTTTTAGCTGACTCTTGTGAGGAATTAGGGTAGTTTGTTTATAACCCTGTGACAAACGAGCTTTGTCTTTGTATGGCCAAGGCTGGTCTTAGACTCTGATCTTCCTGCCTCACTGTCTTCTGTGGGATTATGGGAGTATGCCATTACATTGCATATGAGAGTTTTTTTCTTTGTAGGTTCATGTAAATTGAAAGCATTGGTGAATGTGGACATGAAGGTAAAGAGAAACTATGGCCTGAAAGACTGAAGTATTTTTCTAGATGAACATAGCATGGCATAAGTGTGACATACTTTTACCACAACATTCAGGAGGCAGACGCAGGCAAATTTCTGGGAAGCCAGCTTGGCCCTAAATAGTGTGTTCCAGGACAGCCTGAGCTACATAGACCATGTCTCAAAAACAAATAAACAAAAAGTCAGCAAAAAAACCCCCAAAAACTATAAAATGATCTTCCTCCAAAGAAGTCAAACTCACTATTTGTTGATGATAAGATAGTTTACTAAGTGACCCAAAAAATTTTACCATGGAACTTCTACAGTACATAAACACTTCAGTAATGTAGTAGGATACAAGATTAACTCAAATCAGTAGCCTTCCTTTACACAGATGATAAATGGACTGAGAAAGAAATTAGAGAAACATCACCCTTTACAATAGCCACAAATAACATAAAAAAACTTGGAGTAATTCTAATCAAACAACTGGAAGACCTGTATGACAAAAACTGTAAATCTTTGAATAAAGAAATTGAAGAAGACACCAGAAAATGGAAAGATCTCCCATGCTCTTGGGTAGGTAGAACTAACATAGTAAAAATGGCAGTCTTACCAAAAACAATCTACAGATTCAATGCAATGCCCAAAAAAATCCTAGCAAAATTTTTCACAGAACTCAAAAGAACAATACTCAACTTCATATGGAAAAGCAAAAAACCTAGAATAGTCAAAACAATCCTGTACAGTAAAGGAACTTGTGGAGGCATCACAATCCCTGATTTCAAACTCTACTACAGAGCTACAGTACTGAAAATAGCCTGGTATTGGCATAAAAACAGACAGGAGGACCAATGGAACCGAATTGAAGACCCAGATAATAATCCACACACCTATGACCACCGGATTTTTGACAAAGAAGCAACAAATATAAAATGGAAAAAAAAAGCATATTCAACAAATGCTGCTGGCATAGCTGGATATCAACATGTAAAAGAATGAAAATAGATCCATAACTATAGCCGTGCACAAAGCTCAAGTCAAATGGATCAAAGACCTCAACATAAAGCCAGCCACACTGAACCTCATAGAAGAGAAAGTGGGAAGTACACTTGAACACATTGGTACAGGAGAGACCACTTTCTAAATATAAGCCCCAGTAGCAAAGACACCAAAAGAAACAGTTAATAAATGGGACCTCTGGAAACTGAGAAGCTTCTGTAAAGCAAAGGATATGGTCAACAAGACAAATTGGCAACCAACAGAATGGGTAAAGATCTTCAACAGAGAGGGCTGATCTTAAAAATATGCAAAGAACTCAAGAAATTGGTCATCAAAAGAACAAATAACCCAATAAAAAATGGGGTACAATCCTAAACAGAGAACTCTCAACAGAGGAATCTAAAATGGCTGAAAGACACTTAAGTTTCAATGCTCAACATCCTTAGTCATCAGAGAACTGCAAATAAAAACAACTCTGAGATTCCATCTTACGCCTGTAAGAATGGCCAAGATCAAAAAACACTGATGACAGTTTATGTTGGAGAGGATGTGGGGTAAAGGGAACACTTCTGCATTGCTGGTGGGGAGTGCAAGCTGGTACAGCCCCTTTGGATATCAGTTTATCGATTTCTCGGAAAATTAGGAAACAACCTTTCTCAAGACCCAGCAATACCACTTTTGGGTATATACCCAAAGGATGCTCAATTGTGCCACAAGAACATGTGCTCAACTATGTTCATAGCAGCATTGTTTGTCATAGCCAAAGCCTGGAAACAACCTAATTGCTCCTATTTGAAGAATGGATAAGGAAAATGTACATTTACACAATGGAGTGCTACAGAGTGCAAAACAAAACAAAACAAACAAACAAAAAAAAGACATCTTGAAATTTGGGGGCAAATGGATGGATCTAGAAAACATCACATTGAGTGAGGTAATCCAGACCCAGAAAGACAAATATAATATATACTCAGACATAAAACAAAGAAAAACCAGCCTACAAATCACAATCCCAGAGAACCTAGACAACAAAGAGGACCCTGAGAGAGACATATATGGATCTAATATACATGGGAAGTAGAAAAAGACAAGATCTCCTGAGTAAATTGTGAGCATGGGGATAATGGGAGAGGGTTGAAGGGGAGGGGAGAGGGAGGGAGGAGAGTGTTGCAAGGAGAGCCAGGCTGCTTGTTCGTCCTGGCCGCCTGGCTAGTTTAGCCCCGAAATAACCACACAGATACCGTATTAATTAAAACACTTCTTGGCCCATTCGCTAAAGCTTCTTACTGGCTAACTCTTAATTTAACCCATTTTTATTAATCTATATATTGCCAAGTGTCAGTGGCTTACCAGGTAAAATTCCCAGCATCTGTTTCCGGCGGATCTATGGCGTCTCTCTGATTCTTTCCTTCTCCCAGCATTCAGTTCTGTCTTCCCTGCCTACCTAAGTTCTGCCCTGCCTATAGGCCAAGGATGTTTCTTTATTCATTAACCAAGAAAAGCAACACCCAGAGGGGACTCCCACATCAGGGGAGCAGAGAAAAATATTTAGCTTAATAAAAACAATTTAAAGAAAATGATTTTCCTTCTTCCCTTCCTCCCTCCTTCCTTCCATGGTAAAGGGAGGATAAAGAGAAGCCTGTGAATCTAGGTGATAAATACACACAAGCTTTCTGTTTGTGTTTCTGATTATTTTATTTGGCATATGTTAATTATACACAATAATAGGCTTCATTATGGCTACTGTATGCATACATGTAAGGTATTTTATCATATTTACTCCCTCTTCCCCCTTTCTTCCTTCCCTCCTAGAACCTCTTCTGCTTTCTGTCTTCATTTATTTTTTTGATTTACTATTTTTGATGATCCACTGAGTTTCCTTAGGGTTGTTCTTAAGATCGTGGGTAAAGTTATTCTAGGAGCATAGGCTTCTTGCAATGGATGCACCACAGAGCATGTTGAAACCTTGCCCTGCAACCATTAGCTTTCTATAGATACTTGGGGAGGAGTGAAGGTTTGTGAATCCCTTCCCCCTCTGCTACCATGGTGTGCATATAGGTCATAGGGATACTGTTCTGCCTGCATGTCAAAAGAGGGCGCCATATCTCATGGTTATGAGGCACCATGGGGTTACTGGGAGTTGACTTTGAAGAGTAGCCAGTGCTCTTAACCACTGAGCCCAATCTTTAACTTTTAAAAATTGCATTTATTTATTTAGTGTTATATTCACCCAGAACAGTGGAAAACTTGTGGAAATTGGTTTTCTTTTTACATTATGTGTGGGTCCCGGCTGCTGAATTCAGGTTGTTAGGCATGGCATAGAGTACATTTATTTACCCTGAGCCATCTCACTAGCCTAGACAGGTCTGATCTTGCAGAGGTCTTGGCCAGTAAACACTGCTCCTCTGAGACAAGACTTCACAGGCGTTCTGTATCCTCTAGTCGTCCCTCTGACACCTCCATTCTTTCCTTCCCAACCTTTGATGTTGAGGTGTTAGTAAGTCCCACCTGTGGCTGAGCATCCCTTACCACTTGCTCACACTAATCTGTAGGTAGAAACACCATGATTGAGATGGCAGTTTGATGGTTGCATCAGGTGCATTTAGCTTCTCTGCCGAGGCCTAGGTCCTTTCCACTCTCCAGCATGTGGACAGG
This sequence comes from Arvicola amphibius, assembly GCF_903992535.2. Lineage (NCBI taxonomy): Eukaryota > Metazoa > Chordata > Mammalia > Rodentia > Cricetidae > Arvicola > Arvicola amphibius. The sequence continues at coordinate 8,155,625 of NC_052050.1, forward strand.
TTTATGGTACCGGTCTAATCCTTCCCTTGGAGTAGGTCTCAAATACAACACGGGAGGTTGGTTTACCTTATGGATTCAGTGCCATAGGCAACAGTGTATACTTCTTGCCTGGCCTGTCAGTAGTGTAACACAGCTGAGAAAGACTCAGTGAGAGTGCTCCCTCAGCAGCCTGCATAGCGTCCTGTCCTTTAGCAGTGTGACAAGTAGCCGCCAGGGAGGAGGCTTTCATCCTTGATGGCTTATTTCTCTCTGTCCTGTACTCAGTTTTGTTTGCATTTTGAGAGTCTTACAGCCCAGATGGCCCAGGCTGGCCCAGGCTGGCCCAAACTGCTCTTCCCACCTTCATCTCCAGAGTGCTGGAACTGCAGGCATACTGCCATGCCTGGCTAAGTTATGACTTTATGAAGTAGAGAGACTCCACAGTTAATATGCTTGCTTGGGCAGCTCTGAAAGTTTAGGAGTAGAAAGCCGTATTTAGAGGTGTTTAATTTCTGCTATGGTATAAAGGGGTTATTGTTTAAACTAGTGTCCCAGCCTGGTAAGGATAGAATTATAGGCAAGCCTACCCAGAGGAGCAGCATCTCCGGTGAGTAGTTTGAGAAACTAAAGATGACCATCCTTAGCATATTCATTCTGCACTGCAGTCCTGCGTCTTCCCGTCTGTCACACAGCTTGCCAGTGTCCTGGGGTGACTGCTGGTTTTTCTCATTTCTTTGTACCTCTCAGCTTGAACATGGATCTTCTCTGGTCTGCTACTTTGCCCCTCTTGCTTCCTAACTCACCCATCTGTAGCTTCCTAGGTGCCTCTTCCTTCCCTTCCTTTTTCTACTTGTACCTGTCTTTGCTTGTTTGCAGCCGTCTGGTGTTTTCTCAGGGACCTTCCCTCCCTCTTCTCCTTGCTGAGCTTCATTGTTGACTAAACTTTGTAGGAGTGTGAGCAGTGGTGTTGGTGCTTAGCAGTGATTCCCGGTATCTCCTGCCCTTATGTGCATGTCCTATGTCCTCAGCCGGGCGTCTTCATCTCCCACCAGGGCCCTCCCATCCCCCTGTTGGGTATGACACACACCTGCAACACTTAGGCCCTGTGCCTGCTTCCTGCTTGGCCTATGAGGAAACATTAGTGGGCCTCTTTTCCATCTCTCCAGACCTCATCATACACAGATCTTTGGGATCCTAATTCCCTGGGGCGGATCTGAGTATGATTTGAGTGTTTGGAACCTCTGCTTGTGCCTCAGTGGCTCTTGTAATCTTGTAATCTGGCCATGATTACATGATCTCTCTTTGTGTTCTGTTTTACCAGCTCCAGACACCATCCAGGTGTGTCACACTGAGCCTGTCCATTTGTGCTTTGAGTTTATGCTGCTTGCCTTGGTTTGTCATCCCCTGCCTGTTCCAAGTTTTCCTCATGGACCAGTGGAGCTTACCCAGCATGCACCACTGCATTTCTTTTCCAGCAGTAGCTGTGGACTGCTTATCTGTGGATGCATTACCACCATTTTCCTCAGTTGAGCTCAGTAAATGTTTACCAACTGCCTAAGCAGCCCTGGTGACATGCTCATAGCAGCCAGTGGGCATGAGAACAGCTGGTGTTCTGGCAAGTGACTCCAGAATGTCTGGTCAGGACAGCGCCCTTCCGGCTGCACCGCACTGCGGCAGTCATGAGGATATAATGACCTCCTGTACACTTGACTCTCCACAGGTTTTAGTAACAGGACTCTTTAGAGTTGTCAGTGTTTCCATGAGATTATTAGCAAACATCAGGGAACCAATTTGGGCAAACGAATTTGGTGCCTTCAGATGCAGGTGTAACAGGGATAGGATAGTTCCTCTGGACAGAATGGCAGTTTGAACTCAGAACTGTGTTCCATCACATAGGAGCATCTCCTTCCAGCCATCTGATACTGAAAGGTAGCCACTGACTGAGAGCAGCTTGATCAGTCTTTGCCCATTTCACCTTTTCACCTGTGGCTGGGAGAGCACGGGGCGGACAGCACAGGGCGACTGTGCTCAGAGTTGGGTGAGCAGCTCATCCCAGGGGCCTTCCTGCCTGCCTGCCTGCCTGCCTGCCTGCCTGCCTGCCTGCCCTGCCCTGCCCATAGGCAGCTCCTGGACGCCCTGCACCACTTGTCCCGTTCCTCCTCTTTTCTGGGGGGTGAGAGGCTCCCCTGGAGGACTCATTCCAGCCACAAGCTGTCAGTCCTTGTGGTTAGTAATGGAAGCAGAGTCTTCCTAGAGTCTGACTGGTAGATCAGTAGCTTTTTCAGAATCTGTCTCAAAGTTGTAAGTAACTAAAGACCTTACTCTGTTTTGTAGTAACATTTTTTCCTCATGGTTCTCGTTCTCTCTCTCTCTCTCTCTCTCTCTCTCACACACACACACACACACTCACACACACACATACACTCCACACTCATGGGGGCTTTAAAAAAGGAAAGTAAATAGTTAAGTAAGTAAATAAGTAGTTAAATAAAGTAGAAGATCCAAATTCTAAATGCCTTTTTTTTTGATGTACACTATACACACACATATGTATATATATGGCAAAGAAAAGTTTAAAAAACCCCAAATATTCTGTTAATATTTCCAGAATTTTATAGTGTGGTTTGATCATATTAACCCTCTTCCCCTGCTCCTTACTTCACTACCTGCCCGACTTTGCATTTTCTTTCTCTTTCTTTTAAAACACTCATTGAGTCCAATTTGTGCTGCCCTAATACTCTTGGGTAAGGGAGGAAAGATTTTTTTTTTTTTCCCTCTCCAAGACAGGGTTTCTCTATATAACCTTGGCTGTCTTGGAACTCGATCTGTAGACCAGGCTGGCCTCGAACTCACAGAGATCTGCCTTCCAAGTGCTGTGACTAAAGGTGTGCGCACTCCAGTGCTTGGCAAGAAAAATATTTTTAAACGTCTGTTACATTTGTTGGTTAAATATGTGTATGGGCACATACGAGCCACAGCTTGTGTGTACGGAGGTAAAAACAACTTTTGGGGGAATTGGGTTTCTTTTTTCCAACATAAGCACCCAAAGATCAAATTCAGGTTGTCAGTCTTGGCAGCAAGTAATACCTTTATCTACCAAACCATCTAGCTAGCCCAAGAAAAAGAAACAACCCAGATGATACATTATATGTAGGGTTTAGTCTAAAGAAAAAGTGACTTCTTACATGTGTAAATTTCTGGCATCTCTGGTAGTGCTGAGAATAATTTTTGTGGTGCATATATATGTAATGAATGTATTACAATTTAACTAGATTGGCCAGTTCGGTTTGTTTGGGAGACATTTTACCCATGTTACCATGAATTGGTTTGCAAGATTTAAAAATGAACTAGGAAACAAACAAAAAATGAACTGGAGCATTGGACATGGCGACATCTTAGCATGTGGGAGGCTGAGGAAGGCATGATACACATGCCAGGCCAGCCTGGACTACACCTGGAGCCTGCAGCTCAAGAAACCCCACCAAGACCAGCTGGTTGGAAGCATACTTTTTAAAAAAGAGCTCCTTGACCTGTTAATGAGCTTTCATCTTTTCTGAGCAGTGTAATTTTGGCTGATACAGTTTGAAATACATGTAACTTGACATGCAAATTTGACTCACTAAAGACTTAACTCTAGTTCTGCCTTGATTTTCAGAAAGTGCCTGTAATGAAAGACAGAAAAGAAAGCAGACTAAGAAACAGAACTTTTTACCCCTACTTAAATATCCATGACCTCAGTGTCAGTAGCCATTCTAGCTAATTAGAATTATGTGCACCCATATGGTAATTGGCAACCATTTAACTCCAGATTCAGGGGAGCCAACACCTTCTGAATTCTTGGGGCATATGGTGCACATACATATATGCAAGCAAAACATTCATACACATAAAATAAGTCTTAAATCCTATTTTTAATGGAAATATATAACTACAGAAAAATTGATAGAGGGGAAAAGTATCTATAATCCTCCCATTCTTTTAAGTTTGTTTTTATGTAAATGAGCGTTCTATTTGCATGTATGCCTGCATGACAGAAGAGGGCATCAGACAAAAGAAGCCATCAGATCCCATTATAGATGGTTGTGAGCCATCATGTGGTTGCTGGGAATTGAACTCAAGTCCTGAGGAAGAGCAGTCAGTACTCCTAACCATTGAGCCATTTCTCCAGCCCCATAATTCTCCTATTCTAATAGAGTGACTACTTTGGTCTGTTTTCTTTCTAGTGTAGATTTTACGTAGCTGTAAACATATTTCAAAGCAAATACCTTTGTCAAGGGAACATACGAGATATATATATATATATATATATGTATATGTATGTATATGTATATATATATATATATATATAAAACCAGATTCTAAACCAGCTCAATTTGTACCCCTTCCTTAGGTTTTGATTCCTTCCCAGATAAAAGAGGGTAGTTTTAATTCTGGTGTTAAAAGGCAGACATTTTTCAAGTGACTTGCTCTGATAAAGCCTCTGATTAGCTTCTTTAAGATGAGTAAATGTGGGCTGGAGAGATGGCTTAGGGATTAAGAGTGCTTCCTGCCCTTCCAGAGGTTCTGAGTTCAACTCCAGCAACCACATGGTGGCTCACAACCATCTATAATGAGATCTGATGCGCTTTTCTGGCATGCAGAACATTGTGTATGTGGTAAATTAATCTTTTTTTAAAGATAAATGTTAGGTCATGCTGTCAGAGGGCACAGGGGCACATACTCAGGCACACATTGTGTGTTGGCAGCCAGATGGACAGGCTAATTTTTAAGTGTATTTTGTATCCTACTTAAGTAGTTACAGGACATTATTTTGTGTGCAGGTTGTCAGTTACCTGTGTCAGTGGTTCATTTTGTGGACAGGGCATGCCTTTTCTGTCCCTGTACCAGTAGCTGATACTTTCCTTGAAGCTGAGAACTAACCACCTTTGTTTATTGGAAGTGGAAGATTGAATGAGAGGTTAAAACAGCGAAGTGGAGAAATAAGACGTAGGTGAAGGGCGTGCAGTCAAGGTCCATTAGACCCAGCACTTCCTACCTGACAGGGTAGTTGTCTGTGAGAAGCCCAGTGTTGTGAGTACATGAAAGAGCAGTTTCATTGTGGTGGTTCAGTATATACTTTTGGGGGGATTGTTCCTCCTCCCGTGTCACCCGAGGAGTCCCCTTCCCACTTTCATGTCTCATATGTTGTATTACACTGTCCATCCCACATCCTTAAAACCTTTTTTTCTTCTCATGACCCCTCTCTAGTTGCACATCAAGTCTGGGAGAGCTTAATATCATGCTTTCATTTTTCTTGCCGTACGACCCAGAGGACCACTCCTGGGCATCCCACCACACAGCACTTGCATATTTGTGTGAATTGCTCTTTTCATAGCAGCAAGGAGATGGAGTCATCTTAGGTGTCCATCAAAAGATGAGTGACTGAAAGCACTGAACACATACACAATGGATCTTTTGTTTTGTTTTTGGAGACGGTTTCTCTGTGTATCTCTAGATGTCCTAAAACTCACTCTGGAGACCACGCTGGCCTTGAACTCAAAGAGATCCATCTGCCTCTGCCTCCTGAGTTCTGGGATTAAAGGCATTTGCCTTTAATTTAAAGAAAAATCACAGTGGAATTCTTGAACATTTACAAAGAAGACTCTTAATAGAGTGTCTTATTTTAAGCCCGAGTAAAGTCTTTTTTTCAGGAAGACCGGCTGATATGACCCTGGCCTTTTCTTTTTCTTTCAGTCTTCGAGCAGCGACAGCGGTGGGAGCAGCAGCAACAGCAGCATCAACAGCCCGGACAGGGCCAGTGGGCCAGAGAGCAGCTTGAGCCATATCATCCCTGGATCCTGCCCCAGCACCCCCCAGCCGGTGCTGCCCGAGCAGTCTGCACTGTGCCAAGGCCCTTACTTCCATATCAATCAGACCCTGAAGGAGGCCCATTTTCACAGCCTACAGCACCGAGGCCGGCCTCTGACATGATGCTCCGGCAGTTTCTTGCCTTCTGTGAAGGGACAGCACTGTGCAGATTGGATATTTCAACTTAATGATTTGTTTTTAAAAGTTGCACACAGAAAAAAAAATGCCTGTTGGCTTTCAGTCTATATTTGAGTATTGGGTCAGCAGGCAGCTGTTTACTTGGGGTTTTGCTGCATTATTGCAATTTCAGAGGGGCTTGGGAGCAATTATTTATAGGGTTCTTTTGAGAGAGGGCATCAAGTCCATGTCATGGCACTGTTTGCGGAAGTCTCTGACTGATTTCCACATCTGTCAGTTAGATATTTACTGTATGTAAGAGCCTCTTAAAAATGTGGGATCTTTAGTTTTTTTTTTTTTTAACTCAATAAACTAGTAAAGAATATCTAGTTTCCATGGGAAAAAAAAAAAAAACCCGTAAGTTTTCTCCCCAAATATAGGAAGTTTGACTCAGTCTTGCACTGACGTTAACTGGCATACTACCTCTTAGTGTGTAGGTGTCCACGGAAAGTCCTTCCTGGAAGGGAACAGTCGCCTACCCTGAAGGCCGTGAAGCCAAGCACTTTGCCTGCCTGGTTGTGGTCTGTCACACATTTGTATTCCCAGAGAGGATGTCACTTCCATATCTGTTTTCTTCTAGTCTTCACTGCAGATGCTACAGAGAACCCCACAGTCTAAGAAATACCTAGTAACTGTCTACAGATCTGCATATTAACAGCTTAACTGCTAACCGTGCAGTGCCCATAGCCAAGGCAGTGTCAGTGCTGATGAAGCACAAGCTGCCTGCTAGCTAAGGAGTGAGGCTTTAACTCATGCTTGACAGCACCCCTGCCTGCTAGGGGGCCACATTCCATCATCAGAACCGGGAAGATTGGGGCAGTGTAGAAACACAAGCAGAGGCACCTCTGGGAAAGCGATGCAGTAGTATTTAATTAGAGAGCCTGGGCGTTGTTTCCATGCTACTTTGTCATACTAGAGAGCCAGGCAAGCTTGAATAAGGAAGATGCAGGTGAGTCGTCTTCCTCGCTGGCGAGCTGTCTGAACAAGGAGCCAGGATGTGTTGGGTCACCTGCTCTGGAGAGTGCTGGGGGGCCAACCTGCCATTAGAGGAAGAGGAAGTGCCTTAAGCCTCCTGCCAGCTCCCCCTCCACTGCACCCCACTCAGGCCACACAACACAGGCAGCAGCACTGAGGAGCAGGGATGGCTCTAGTAAGAAGGGTCCTCGGGAGCTGCTGGACCAGAGCAGGCTAGACTGTGATACAGCTACAGTCTGAAGATGGCCCACGCCAGGAAGAGTGGACATGCGGCTGCTGCTCGGAGGGTCACAGCATGGAAGCCAGCTGTGTGACATGGGAGCTAGTGTCATGAAGCCCGGAGGTCAGAAAGGCCTTTCTTTTAGGATTGTCTTCCAGATTTTAAAACCCTGTGTTTGTTGAGGACGCAAATCTTACTGGGTTTGCTGACAGGGAATGTGGGAAAGGAGACTTCTGGAATTCTATCTAACAGTCAGGCAAACAGTGCTCTAAGAAAAGCTGTCAAGCACACATGTACACAACACAATCCAGAAATACCCAGGAGGGCTCCTGCAGGCTTAATGGATGGTGTCCTACCAAAACAAAACATGTATTAATAAAACAATGCTCAAGAAAGCACACTTCTTCCTGTTTCCCACCCAGCTAAAGGCACAGATGAGACCATCTGCAAGACAAGGGTCTGTTCCCCATGCTCTGGCAATGCTGGAGCCAGTCACCAGTCACTCTCTTTACCCTGCAACATGCAAGAAACCACCTCTGTCCTGTGCTGTGTGTTCTTGACGGGCTGGGGCTGGGGCTGGGTACCTACTCGAGCCAGTGGGCATCTTTCTATGAGCTCAAGCTAGTGAAACCTTGTATTCTTGTGCCGCCATTAAAAAGCAGCCTTAGTGCATTGCCATATGGTGCCTAATTGGTTATTTCTAAAATAGCTGGATGGGGTTTGGCTCCTGAGTGGAGGAGGGGGTTGGAAGAACCAGGAGAGCCTCTTCTTGGCACTAACCTGGGTTTGTGTTTCGATGCCTCTGCTGGTTGCTTTTGCCTTTCTCGTGCTTGTCATGCTCAGGGGAAGCAGCCCAAACCTCAAGACAAGAAAGATGATTATTTCATGGCGGTGAACAGCCAGCCGCGGCCCCGCAGAGCCTCGTGAGCTACTCACCTGATCTGACTGGAGGCCAGTGGCAGGATATTATGGGGTTCCTGGGAGTTGAATGTGCTGCTCCGGGAGGCAAACTGTTTCTCTGTACCAGTAACCAATCCAAATAGAACCTGCAGGTCAGAAAGGGAGGGGGCCCAGTGACTCACCCCAAGAGACGGTGGCTTCACTGTCTAGCCATCGTTTGGGAGAGTACTTTTAAGTGCTACTTTTTTAGAATTATTCCTTAATATGCCAAGGGTGGGACTCTCAAAGCCATGGAGTTCTCTTCTAAAACATTTATTGTGTATGTACACAGCCGTCCATGTCCACAAGCACACCTGGAGGTCAGAAGACAACTTTCTGGAATCAGTTTTCTTCTCACATATGGGTCCCAGGGACTGAACCTGGTGTTGGCACACACCTTACACACTGAGCCTGGCACCCATGCATTTCTTTTTGTGAGGCTGTATAAATAAACTAATCTTTACCTCCAACGTTGCTATTGAAGATCTCACCCCTGTGCACCAAGGACTGGGGCAGACTTGCTTTGTGATTTGAACCAAATGCACCCAGTCTGCTCACTAGTGGCACTAGCATGGCTGTGACCCAACTTACAGAAGTCCGCTGTACCAGTCGATTAAGGTTGCTGTTGAGATGTGGTGTGAAAACATCCAGGTCAAAAGGGTCGATGAGGGCCTCTAGCCTGTCGGTCACTTTCTCAAGTCTGCAAGAGTCAGAAACTTTATTCTCCACACACTTCAGGACAGAAAACTGACCTGGCAGTTCTTTTTTTTGTTTTGTTTTGTTTTTTTTTTTTTTGTTTTTCGAGACAGGGTTTCCCTGTAGTTTCTAGAGCCTGTCCTGGAACTAGCTCTTGTAGACTAGGCTGGCCTCGAACTCAGAGATCCTCCTGCCTCTGCCTCCCGAGTGCTGGGATTAAAGGCGTGCGCCACCACCGCCCGGCCCTGGCAGTTCTTACTACGATAGAAGCCCCTGAGGTGGGCATTGTCTAGCAGAGTTGCATAGTGTCCTTAGGACAATCAGCCAGACATGATGCTTAAGTGCCTTCTGCTTACCAAACAGGTTCTGCCTGCTTCCCTTGGCTGTGGAATTTATTCAGCAAGCGTTACTTAACTCACCTGTTACACAGTGATGCACTGTAAGAGAAACGAAACAATGTGCAGGATATGGCAGGCTTTCTTCGGGAGTACCTCAGGAAAGGGGCCTCAGCTTAGGCTGTTGAACACCAGCATACAGACTATTATTTTAAGATTGTGCCTGGCCACAGCTAAGTAGTACAGGACACACAGTGTGAGATGTTTCCCTGTGGTGTGGCCTCAGGGCTGCCCAACTGCTCAGCTCATGGACTCTACCACCAAGACAGGGCTTCTCTGTGTAGCCCTGGGTGTCCTGGAACTTGCTCTGTATACCAGGCTGGCCTCAGACTCTGAGAACTGCCTGTCTCCGCCTTCAAGTGCTGGAATTAAAGATGTGTGCCACCACTGCCTGGCAGCTTTTAGATATTATACACAGTGCAAGACATAGTTTATTGCTGGCCCAGACAAAGATCTAAATCCTGGACCTTAAGTATGGTTTCAACTGAATGCTGCACTCTCCTGCCACTGTAAATTGGGAAAACCCCAAGAGAAAGCCTTCTAAGTATACTGTTCATTAATTGCATCAGGAAGAGGCTGCCTTGGAGGCGTCCAGTAGGAATAGTCACCTGGAGTCTGGCTTGCTCCGGCCACTCTTCACTTCCTCCCCTTTGCTGGTCAGAACGATGTTGAGGTAGCGCAGGTCATAGAGGAGCTGCAGGGCTCGATTCTGGGTCACTGGAAATGTCCCTTTCTGCAAGTGAAGGCTGGCTGGTGAGTGGTTGCTTACGTGATTGCTGCGGGTTCTGCTTGTATTACAGCTTGGTACAGTTTCAGAAGGTGCCGCTCGCTGACACCACAGGTTCAGTCTAGAACCCTGGTCTTAAAATCTCAGAGACCCAGCCCTTAAAGTCAGGCTCTGGGCTGAAGGTGGCTATCACAAAGGGGCAAGGCTTCTTGCCTGGAGATGTGAGCTTTGAGGCCCAGAAGTGAAGACTTCCAAGTCAGGATGGCCCTGCATTTAAACGTTCCTAGTGAAATAGGACAAGTCAAGGGTCAAAGACATGGGTGTAGTGGCGGCCGAGAGGCTAGGGCCTCCTCCCATCCTAAAAAGAACCTCTGGTGCCACAGCTTCCTCCATCCTGCATCTCACTCAGCAACCAGCATGGAAGGGATGGGTGTATCTCCTGTGCGTGGAAGCCACTCCCAGCTGGGCGGCCCATCTGCTGCTATTTGATCCTGTGTACATCAAGGGTTTAAAGGCTTGCTCAGAGTCTGCATGAGCAAATGGTGGCACTGGTGCCAGAGCTTAGCTGTTTTCACTGTGAAAACTTTTGCCCTGTCCATCAGTCCTGACCTTCAGGGTGACAGAGTCAACCTGCGGAGCTGAATGCCTCTCCTAACACAATGGAGCATATTTATGGGACCGGAGTCAGGGCTGGGCAATGATGCCATTCTGTGCCCTTCATACAAACTGCCCAAATGCAAGAAAAAGGTCTGCTCATTTGGGAAAACATCTGGATATCTACCTTTACCTGCTGTTCCTCTGTGAGTTGCTCATAGGCAGCTATGACTTGGGCCACACAGGTCTTCAGCATCTCCTGCAGGGTCACCTTGGGCAAGGCATGGCCTCCAACCCGATTAACTTCCTGGCACAAGCTAAACAGGAAGGACTGTACATACCAGGACGGCTGAAAGATAACAACACGTTGGTTAAGTTCACTCAGCAAGCCCCACGCGGCCCTCACTTAGGATACCTCTCCAATCAAGCATCTGCCCACTGAGTGAGCACTCAGCTGGTCCTTGGAAGGCACACATGGATTTCCAAACCATCCTGTTCCCCCAGAGCAGTTTGTCCCCTTCTGCGGCCCACGCACCCGTGACAGTGGGACGGACTCACTTGTGTAGGGAGGCGTATCTTAGATGTGACACTGCTGCCAGACTCGGTCTCCTCTTGAATTTCTAGTTCATCCCAGTTGGTGGCAGTGGCCAGGATTGAGCCAGCGTCACTTAAAAGCAATGACTGAGTGAAGCCACAGATCAGGAACTGGGGATAAAAAAAGAACAGACACATCAGTTCCTCGGGGCCCTCGCAGCGTCGGTTTAAAGTGGCCAGTGTGTGGGTGGTAAACAGCCAGCCCCATTCCCCTAGCAAGTCAACACCCAGCAGGAGGATGCAGTTGCTTGCCACCTTAGTAATGCCAGGTGTCACCTGGATGGAGACCACAAGGGGCTGTGGTATTGACACGCAAGCAGGAAGCAGGGTTCCCTGTCCAGGTTGGTAAAAGGGAAACATGCCATAAAATCTAGGGCGAGGAACAGAAGTTTACACAGGAGCTGCCTGGTACAGGTTATGGCAGATATGCATAAGCATTAGCTATGAATATGTCAGCAGGACTGAGGATGGCCAGACTGGAGTAAGGCCCCAAGAAGTCCCGTCACTCCCTGTCACTCACTTTCACAAGCGCTGAGCTCCAGACCCGGTAGGCCACGATGCTCTGTTGGAGCAGGACTTCCTTCACTTCCTGCCACTGAGCCTGCACAGGGAGCACCTCCTGAGCTTTCTCCTTCCCCTGCTGTTTCAGAGCCCTAGCCTCTCTTGCAGGTTTTTCCGAGCCCCCACACTTTCCCACAATACACTGCTTCAGGTGAGGGCACAGTTCTCCCAGGGACTGGCAGAGTCTGGCCATGAAGAGGACTGCATGCAGTTTGCTGCCATGAAGGATATCCTTCTGATCGCGTGTGACTTCTTCAATGGTCTGCAGCTCTGCCTGGATGCAACCCACAATGTACTTGATGCAGGTCACGGACTGAGTCCGCAGCATGTCCTGCACAGTCCCGGCATCTGCATGTCTGTCAAAGGCAGAGTTCTTAGCCTGGCGCACGGGAGAGGGGTCCTTGGGCAATGGCGTGTCACTGGAGGGAAGGTAGGCCAGGAGGTCGTCCAGTTTGACCTTCAGCTTAGAATCCAGGGCAGAACAGAAGCTCTGGACCCCAGGGCTGACCGCTTGGGCTTTCATGGAGAGGCCACTGTTGGCAAACTGAGGCCGGTTTGCCACGCTGACCCAGGCAGCATCAGAAGGCAGGTCGCTGGGACTCTCGGACCAGAGGAAGAGAGACATGTTCTGCTCAAAGTGGACGTGCTTACTCGGTGTGGAGTTGTTGTTCTCCAGTTCCTGCAAAGCTGATACCAGAAGCTCTTTGGAGCTGTTGGAGATGGATTCAAAACCTTCTCTGGTCAGGGTCTAAAGAGGAGAGCAGAGTTTCAGTCATTACTTTCCAAACGAGCTAAAATGGCAATTTATGCCAGCATCTGGAACGTTCTTTACCACACTCAGAGTGAGTGTTGGTGCCCAACTGTGAAATGCCACACAGGCTCAGGGGTTAATGGCTTGCTCTACCGTGGTGGCACTCTGGGAGGTTGTGGCATTTTTAGGAGTGGGTTTAATGAAAGCAAGGCTACCGGTGCTCCTCAGGATCTGTGCTGTTGTCTCTCCCACCCCATCTGCTTCCTGTTTGCCATGAGGTAAAAAGGTTCTGCTGCATGCTCTGGTCATGTGTTCTGCCTCACTACAGAGGCTCTAACATGCTCTGGTCATGTGTTCTGCCTCACTACAGAGGCTCTAACATGCTCTGGTCACATGTTCTGCCTCACTACAGAGGCTCTAACATGCTCTGGTCATGTGTTCTGCCTCACTACAGAGGCTCTAACATGCTCTGGTCACATGTTCTGCCTCACTACGGGCACAAACCAGCCAGTGACCATGTACTGAACTCTCAAAACTCTGAGCTAAAATACATGGTTCCCCAAGGTATCTCACAGCGATGAGTAAAAGGGCTAACGCTGCCAGCCCTGTGTGGCAGAGGAGAAAGCATCATGGAGGGACATCTGACAGGGACCTGCTAATTCTCTTAGCTTTTAGAAAATTTAGATGTGGTAAGAAACAGGGAAAGAAAGCATCCAGTACATTTTCAACGTGGACAAAAGGGCATGCTAGGCTTGGGCATCAGGTGGTCCAAGTGATGCTCACCGCACCTGTAACCGATCTAAGAAGAGCTGCTGCATCAGGTCCTCCCAGAACAGGAGCGGCTTCTCCAGAAGCCGCCGACACACCACTTCCCAGCTGTGGCTGGCAGACTCGTTGGTGAGCAAGTCCCATACGGCGTCTCTGATCCCTGCGAGACCTTTCATGCTCTTCACGTACATAAGCAGGTTGGTGATCCCATTCTTAATGTCTTCACTGCACCTGTAACAAGACCACTTCCTTGGGCTCCACTAGATACTGACTTCCGTATTTTGTTGTTGTTGTTTGTTTTTAAAAGAGAGGGCTCACTATGAACTCCTGGCTGGCTTGGAACTTGCTATGTAGACAGGCCTCTGTTTCCAGTGCACTGGGATTGAAGGTGTGCACTAGCATACCTGGCCTTGATTTGTGGTTTTTACATCACTAAGAAAAATTCTTAAAACTTCATTTGAAGCCTCTGGCCTGAGTACATCAGCACATTTCTAACTGGACTGAAGCTGGGATCCTGCAGCCCTCTTATTAAACAGGCCACCTTTTATCTAGAGCCCCATGGCATGGCTTCAGAACCAGCACATTAAGCAAAAGTCCAGAGTATACATAACTCAAACATAAGGAGAAAAGCCTTTACTTACTTTTTCAGAAAGATAAATTATTTTAAAGATATTATTATTATTATTATTATTATTATTATTATTATTATTATTGACAGGATTTCTCTGTGTAGGCATGGTTGTTCTGAAACTCATTGTGTAGTCCAGACTGGCCTCAAACTCAGGGATCTGCTTGCCTCTGCCTCACAAGTGCTGGGATTAAAAGCGTGCACCATCACTGTCTGGCAGAGATTTTATTTTTAATTATGTGTACTTGTGTGCTTGTGAGTGCAGGTGCCCCCAGAGGTCAGAGGCAGCAGATCCCCTTGGAGCTGGAGTTACAGAGATGGATGTGGGCTGCTTGATGTGGGTTCTGGGAACTGGGTCCACGTCTTCTGGAAGAATAGCAAGTGCTCTAGACTGCTAAGCCATCTCTCTAACCCACGAAAAAATAGCTTTATGATTCTTCCACACAGATACTAAGAGGGTACAAGGGGAGCAGTGCACCCCGAGTGGGTCACCCAGGTGACTGAGAGTCTCAGTGCATGTCTCCCAAGTGTGGCCACATCAGAGGCTGCATGCAGGTCAAGCCTCAGGGACGCTCTCTGATTGCTTACATGTCGATCCACTTCTGCAGCGTGTCCTTCAGGTACTCCTGGCTGATGGGATGAGCGAGCGTCCGTAGCTCTGGCTGGAACTCCATAATGGAGGCTGGCAGGTGTCTGAACCAGCTGCACAGCTGCATCTCCCCTTGCAGGACACCGATGCCCTTTCCTGGAGAAAAGCCAAGGGAGAAGAATCCAAGTTGTGCTTTGAACAGCATATTAAGAACTAAAAACCATCAGGGAAATCCTAGCCCACCACCCTTGTGGGGCAGTCTGGATAAAAGGTTAGAAAAAGGAGGTACAGGGAATGTTGGGCCTTCATTGTGTGTTCCCCACACTCTGCCATTCTGCTGGTTGAGAAGAATAGCACAACCAGGAGAGAAAGGAGGGCAAAAAATGGAAGGAAGGGAAGAGTGATGTACAGTCGTGTGTCTGCGTGCACACGCACGCGCGTGAGGTGGGATCTTGCCATGTCACTCAGACTGGTCTCCAACCCTGAGTCCTAGTGGTCTTTCTGCCTCAGATTTCTGAGTAGCTAGGGATACAGGCGCACGGCACTGTACCCACCAGCCATGGACGTTCTAACTATAGAGCTTAAGTTGTCAGAAAAAGTGCAGGCTATTTGTTTCCCTCTCCTCAGCGTCCTAGGTCCTTGAGATCCAAGGGAACAACCACTGGCAACCTGTCCTACTCGGGGAGTCTCCTGGTCATCCCACAGGTCTGCACTGTGCTCCTTAGGCAGCGCCACTCAGCAGCCTGGCCTACAAAGTCGGTCCCAGGACAGCCAGGGCTACGCAGAGAAAACCACTCTGAGTTTGACACACAAGGCCCTTGCAAGGTAACCGTGTATGTCTTTCCCTATGCCAGGGTAAGTCAGTTAGTACTCACCTTCCGTGAGAGGGATAAATTATTACATGCCAGCTGGGGGGGGGGTAGGGTCGGAGGGTGGTGTGTGTGTGTGTGTATGTGCATGAGCGCACACGCGTGTGTGCCTGTGTGTGTGTGCGTGCATGAGTGCGCACGCATGAAAACGTAAGAAAGGTGATGTCACTCAGAGATGAGCCTGATGTTCACTTTCTCCTGGAAATGAGTTCCTGGTTGTAACTATCCTGTACTCATTTCTTTTCCCCTTTGCTGCTTCCATAGTCACTCTGCCGACAGTCCCACCTGACCTTGCACTCCTATGATGCCAGGGATCTGTCTCTGCCAGCCATCCTGTGGCTGCTAATGCTGTTACCTGCAGGTACACTGCAGGCGCGTGTCTGCTCCCATCTCTGGGTCTCAGTGTCTCCTCTGCAAATGCAAATCCACCACCAGCCGCAAACGACTTCCTCTTCTAGTTAACGTAGCTCCCTCCCTTCCCACGTGCTTCCCAATCCTTCACCCCCAGTCCTCTCAAGAGACTGACTGTCCATTTAGCCCCATCGCATGGCTAAACCTTTCTAAACCCTGTCCCCATCCTATGTCTGACTCTGGCCCATGGTGACAGCCTCCTGTTAGCTCTCAGTATCACTCTACCCTGCAGGGCTCCACTGCCACATGAGAACTTTTAATGACAGCTGGGGAAATGCTACCCCAAAGAAGTGTGGGATGCATGGGGACATATGGCAGAGGACACATCCCAAGCCTGCAAGGTCATGGAAGGATACCTTCATCCCTGGATAAAGTCCAACCTCCTATGTCTGGCCCGCGTGGCTGCCCGCATGGCTGCATACTACCTGGGCCCTGACCATGCTTCAAGGCTCTTCTCTAGATCCTCCGCTCCCTCTAGAAGCATCTGCTGGCACTTTCAGCTCCTCGGACGTGCTACCATCCTCATCTCAGAACTCTGAACCTCCTTTTTCTTTACCCGGGATTCTTCCCTTCTTACTCACTAACTCTTCTCAACCTCCACCTTTCAGTTTTGTTTTCTGTTTTTTAGTTTTTCAAGGCAGGGTTTCTCTGTGTAGCTCAGGCTGTCCTGGAACTCACTCTGTAGACCAGGCTGGCCTCGAACTCAGGGAGATCCTCCTGCCTCTGTCTCCCAAGTGATGCCAAGGAATAGGCCTGCCACTGCCCGGTTTCAGCTTTCAGTTTAACCAGGGAAGTCCTCTTTGGCCTTGAGAGGATCCCTCCAGTGTTGCTAGGCAACCGGTACTTTGCATTTACAGCAATGACTATGCTTGGCATCAAACAGCACCCAGCACCTCTGAAGATTCAGCATCTGCTTTTACAACTCAACTATGATGTTTGCGGAGCAGGAGACGGGATCTTCCCAGCTCACTGATTCAACCCCCAGAACCTGGCGCAGCAGCTGGGATGGGGGGCAGATCAGCTGACGGAATGCGGAGAAAGGGCCTGAGCTCACCTGTGGGATGCTGGCTTGTGATTGTCTCCAGGGTGGAGAAGAGCAAGCCACAGGGCAGGGATGGGTCAGGCAGCACGCCTTCCGGTAGACTGTAGAAAAGGGCATGGGCTTGGTTCAGAGTGGTAGCCAGCAGCTCCACCAAAGAACAAATCTGGGCCTTGATGCTAGCACCTGGAAGAAGAAGACACCCTCTTTTAAACTTTCCCTTTACCAAGGCTGGACACAGGACACTGATGCCTCGGATTGTCTCGACACACACCGCTCCATCCCGTTAGAGAATTACATTTTAGAGGAAAGCACACCCACCGTGGTGAGGCTGGTTCAGGAGATTCTGAATAGCCGCCTTTCTGGCCATCAGGAAGTCTGTGAGGGCTTGGCGGGGAGAACTCTCCTCCAGGAGCATTATAGAGCAGAGGGCCTCCGCCACAGCCTGGTCCGACACATTCTGGCATTTGAGCAGCATCTTGCTTTCATGCAAAATAGTTGACCTAGAAAGACTCACAAAGATCAACAAGGAATGGCTAACATTTGGGGTGAAGTATATTACCCCAAATTAGGTGAGAAAGAAGAAGGGCTCTGGGACACAGTCGGGATTAAGTGAGGTCCAGACATCCTTAGAGAGCCTGGGCGCGCTCACTTACCGGAAGTGGCTGGCTGCTGCCACCTGCCGGATGAGAATGGGGAATCTCGAGAGGATGGGGTTGTATCTGGAGCTAGAGGAGTCAAGCTGGAGCAGGCTGTGCAGGTGGCAGCAGAGCAGGTAGAGCTGTGTGGCCTGGAGATGCTGGGAGGCTTCCATGGAGCTCCAGATCTTCTCGGGGATCTCGAACAGAAGCTTGATCTGGGCAGCCACGCTGTAGAATTTCTCGGATGGCGGCTGCGGCTGGCGGGCAGAAGGAGAGCGAAGGAAAACATGGCTCCGTTTATAGAGGATTGGGGAGAAGTTGGGGGATACTTTAAGGTTTGACGCTTTTGCCAGATGTGGTGGCGCACACCTTTAATCTCAACACTCAGGAGGCAGAGGCGGGTGGATCTCTGTGAGTTCAAAGCCAGCCTGGTCAACACAGCGTGTTCTAGGACAGCCAGAGTTAAACAGAGAAAACCTGTCTTTTTTTTTTTTTTTTTTTAAATCAAGTTTCATCAAGCTAGACTTAGTCACTCAGCCATGGGGCAATGGGGTCTGACGCAGGCCAACATCTCCCCATCTAGTTATTGGTGGCAGGAGCCCTTTATACAAGTTCCTCCTTTGTCTGATGTTCAGCCTTCCTACTTCCTCTCCTCCCTCTTTGAGGGCACCAAAGATTTCTGTGCTCCCTGTTCATCTGGCCTAAGCTTCAGGCCTCTCAGTCTGCCCTCTAACCTCACGATTCTGTCTTCGCTAGTGGTGTGTGTGTGTGTGTTGGGGGCGGGGCGGGTGGATTAACTGTGGCTCTTGTGTGCTCCTCCCTATCTGCCATGAGAGGCAAGCAGGTCTTCAGACATCAAATGCTAACAGTTTGATCTTGGACTTCCCAGGACCCAATACCGTGGGAAAATTAATTTCTATTCTTTATGAATTACGCAGTGTTGAATATTTTGTTAACAGCCTAGCTGGCCGGAGACAATCTCCCAAACCTTAGTCGTCCTCACTGAGGAGGACCCACACCTAAAGCACTTCCTCCAGAACTATTATGTTAGAAAGACACAAGTTTGGTGATTAATCACTTTCATGCTAAAATATTTTCTACTGCTATTCTAAATTATTTCCATTAAATAAATTGAACTTCTCATGGATTTATTTCCTTGGTTAGAGTATAAGCTGCAGGAAAAGGATTTGGGAGGCTTCTTTTTGTGATCTGAATGGGGAAGGAATTTGTGGGGCTGCCCTAGAAATGCAACAGCCATAACTATGAGAATCAATACATTTTAAAAACTAGGTTTATATAGTTGAAGTTTGGGGGTTTTTCATTTTTTTGTTTTTCAAGACAGGGTTTCTCTGTGTAGCTTTGGAGCCTGTCCTGGGACTAGCTCTTGCAGACCAGGCTGGCCTCGAACTCACAGAGATCCGCCTGCCTCTGCCTCCCAAGTGCTGGGATTAAAGGCGAGCGGAAGTTAGCCAACTAAGTCTGGTCCTCTGAAGGGGGCTGTACTTAACGCATAGATTAGGGAGTGATAGGGGCCAATGTATTTGCAACCTTCTGTGCCTATTTTCATTATAGTCGCCCAGTTTTTTGGTTTGGATTTTTCTGAAGCCCAAGTAGCACGAGAAAGCTAGCTCCGAATGAGAGTTGGATTGCGTTTTTGCTGTTTCTTCATCTGAAGCTCTCCCAGCTTAAAAATATTTACCCTATATGCTCTCTGTTCACGCCCAGGCCAATGGCCACGCTTAGGATGCGCTTCCCACCCCACCATTCTGCATCAGTTCTTTAATGTTTCAGGGAACGGAAGACAGGATGCCCTGAATTTTCTAGACCAGCTTCGTTGCCTAAAATGAAATTGTTCGCCTATTACAAGGGGGAGGGCCTGACGGCTGAGGCTGCCCTCCCTCAATCCTCCAGGCTCGGGTACCGGCGGGATGAGGAATGAATGACTTTATGGGAAGGTGTGAGCAAACGGGAGGAATCTGCTCTTTGACTGTCGAGAGACCCCTGGCGTTTTCAGTTAAAAGGGAAGGAGAGCGCCGGGAACCCGAGGGAGGCGAGGGAATCGTCCGGAAGTCCGGGAAGGCTCCTGGAGCAAAAGGCCGGTCGCCTTTTCGGGAGCGGACCAGCGTCCTGAGGAAGGCCAGCAGACGCCTCCCCTGAGCTCGGACCGGCGCGAGGGGCGGGCTCCTCCAGCGGAAGGTGAGGGGTGGGGTCCGCCGGACGCCGAGGGCGGCGGGACGTGGCGGGTTCGGGTCCCGGACTGACCTGCGGGGCCCGCGGGAGCCGGGGCGCCGCGGAGCCGGCCTGGCGGAGGCGAGCGCAGTATTGATCGGTGGCCCGCACGGCGTCCACCAGCCCCTCGGCGCAGCGGCGCATCTGGCCGATGGTGTCGGCCGCCTCGATCAGGTCGCGGTAGCGCTCGCCCACCATCTGCCGCAGCTCCTCCTTCTTGTGCTCGATCTCGGCTCGAACCTGGCGCTCCAGCCCGCGGATTTCCTCCGCTCCATGCGTCTCGAAGAGCGCGTTGGGATCGCGCAGATCCAGCCGCTTCAGAGCTGGTGAGGCGGTCGCGGCCGCCATGGTGCTGAGCCAGTGGCCACCCGGCCGCTTCCGCCTGCCGACACCGCCCCGCCCCGCCCCCCCGCCATCTTGGATGAGGGCGGAAGTTCTTCTGCCAGGCCGGGAGCCGGTCCGGTGTCAGGGCATGAGCCACGGTGGCAATGGGTGGCAATGTTGGCCTTGAGCGCTTGTTTTTTTTTTTTTTTTTTTTTTTTTTTCCTAATATCATAACCTCTCCTCTCTCCCTCCCATCTTCCTTTCCCTCCCCTTCTCCCTGTTACTCCACGTAGGGCATGTGTGGAGGTCACAGAACAACTTGCGGGAGGGTCACTCCTTCTGCCTTGTGGGTCTCAGGATAGAACCTTAGACAGAGGCTATCCGACTTGGAAGCAATAGCTTTTACCCGCTGTGCCCTCTCGCCTGCCCTGAGCACTGCTTTCCTTGGAGAAGCGAGGTTGTTAAGGTCGCTGAGTTAAGCACTGAACTGGTACTAGCTGGTCAAAGCCTTATAGTGACCTGGAACCCCTTATGTCGCACCCTAGCCCTTTCCCGTGAGAGAAGAGCTTCGCAGAGCGGGTTAATTATGTCAAAGACGCACCCTTGGCCGTGTTGCCATCACTCTTAAGCGCACACCTGTGCCCTGGCTAGACCATCACGCCATCCAGGACAGGACCTTAGGACTCTTTCCTAATCCTCTGGCCTCGCCAGCTGGAGATCAGCATGACAGCTGTGGTCGACTCAGTGAGCAACCTCAAGGTATAGCTTCCTGGGTGGCCTGGAGCCGGGTGCAGTAGTCCCAGCTCCTTCGATTTTTAGGGACGTTGGTCAAATGCAACTTTATAGGAAGACTAGTTTGAGCCTGTGTTTGTTGATTGGAAAGAGCACCACGTACAAAAGTTACCCCTTAAAGCGTTTGTTTTATTGCTGGTTAGTTCCTTGGGTCTTCCATTTTATTTTAATTACTGTTTAGTAGCCACAAACCAGGTTTCCCCTGTTCCAGTCCTCCTGTGATGGAGACCGGTGGGGATCCATGATGCCTGAGGATAGGACACCCTACCGTTGACCCAGTGAGAAATCCTGGACATTCTGGCCTGCTCCCCTTTGTTTTGGAAAAGTTTGCTGTTGAAGAATCCCTACCTACGTTAACGCAGAGAAAACAGTATTATGTATTCAGCAGTCCTGTGTCGCAGCCTCTGGGTTTTCGCTCCCATTCCCCACCGTCACTATTTTGAGGCAAATGTCACAGCAATAGATTGATATCTAAATAAGCGCTTTATTATGACAGTGTTTCTGCTCGAAGCACAGAGAATTTTATTTACCTTGGGGAGAGGTGTTATCTCAGGAAGAATTTTATTTACTTTGGGGAGGGGTGTTATCTCAGTAATCATAAGCCTCTTGGCTCTAGATTTCCTTCTCCGTCAGTGTTCCCAGTACAGCGCGCCCCCTGGTGGCATAGCCGCGAAGTGCAGTCCTTCCTATGCTCTCACTCTGCAGGCTGCAGGCGGTTTGCTTCTGAGCCTGAGAATCTGTTTCCTGTGTTCGGCAAGTGCGGCTCTGTCTGGCAAGACCTTTCCCCAGGACTCCTTGTACCTACGCGCCTGCCTGGGAACTGGGACTGGTTCAAAAGACAAAATTAACTGGGGCTTTGGAGGCTTCGTGCTGCCAGAGTGCGGGGGTTTCATCTTAGTGGAGGCATAGGAGGCAGCATCTTATGAGGGGCGGCAGGGACAGGACTGCAGACATAGCTCACAAGGGCTGGTGCTGGTGGCGGGTATCCTCAGGCTGTGCCCCGCCCGCATCACCCTGTGGCCTGCTTTGCCTCCTCAACTTAGTTGCCCATCCTTCCCAGCAGTAATGCAAGCTGCTTGATGTCTTATTGATGCATCCAGTTTCTCTGAAAATCAGAACCGTGGGCTGTGGCTTGCCCTGGAACCTAATGCTCGTTCCTCAAGCTTCCAGCTCCACAAGAGTTGCTAAAGCCTTCTCCGCAATGAGGGAGGACATGGCTGGTTACAGATCAGTTAGTGTGGGACTTGGGGCTCTTTGTGTGAGAAGTCCCACTGCCAAGCGTGTTTTGAGATCGGGGTTTGCTTTCCCCGGCCTTGGTGTCGCTGTTTCCTTGGCTGAGTTCGCCAGACTGGCCTGAAGATGCCACTGTTCTCCCTCTTCCTGCTCAGGGCTCTTCCCAGATATCTTCTCAGCCTAGCCACTGGAAAAGCTCCCCGGACCCAGGGAACATGTGCCCTTGGCCCTGCTCTCCAAGCCTCCAATCTTTACCCCTGCATTCGGGGAGCAGCCCCCCCTCCTTTCCTGATGTTTTCCGCCTATCAGCTAGAACTATGAAAACCAGCAACTGGGCGAAGAATGCAGCCCAAGCTGCTAGAGCAGGCACTGTGCTGGGGATGTTGGGGACAGAGGTCGCTTAAGCTGGTAGGAAGCTCAAGGGTACTGATAGAGTTTAGTTCCAGTTTATGATTGGATACAGGGATGTGTTAAATGTGGCTTTGATTTTAATTTAATCTTTGAAAAATCTATGAGTGTGTGTAAGTGTATGTTTGTACAGAGTCTGCAGAGGCCAAAAGAGGGTGTCATATCCCCTGGAGCTGGAGTCACAGGTGCCTGTGAGCTGGGAACCAAATTCAGTTCTTCTGCAAGAGCAGTAAGCACTCTTAACCACTGGTCCATCTCTTCAGATCCTCGAGTGTGACTTCCGGTATCAGTCTTTCTTTTAGCTCAAACTTTAAGCTGTAGCAGTTCAAGCAGCCAATGTTTGACCAGTTCTGTTCCGTTCCACCCAAGTTCCTGGAATCAAACAGGCATTCTTCCGCAGTCCTCGCTGTCATTCAGTGTAGAATGAGCGGCAGGGCTGCGTCCCGCCACCGGGCTAGCTTTACACCCGAAATAATTACACGGAAACTGTATTCTTTTAAACACTGCCTGGCCCATTAGTTTCAGCCTCTTATTGGCTAATTAACCCATATTTAGTAATCCGTGTAGCACCACGAGGTGGTCGCTTACCAGGAGAGATCTTAACTTGCGTCCATCTCAGAGAGGAGAGGCATGGCGACTATCTGAGCCATCTACCTCACTTCCTTCTTCCTGTTCTGTCTACTCCACCCACCTAAGGGCTGGCCTATTAAATGGGCCAAGGCAGTTTCTTTATTAACAAATGAAATCAACACAAACAGAAGACTCTCCCACATCAATTCAGAGCACCATATACTGTCCACATATGTCATCTCTGCTTCTCACAAGGATCCTATACAGAGGTGGCATCACAGAAAACTAAGGTTCTGGAGGACTAAGTAACCCACCTGAGGTCAGAGGTCACCAAGCTGGTCGATGGCCAAGCCTGTTGTCATAGTGTTAATTGTTCACCTGGACACAAACCTGAGAAGAGGGAACCTCAGTTGAAGAATTGCCTTGATCAGATTGGCTTGTGGGTGTGTCTGTGAGACATTTTAAAATGTTGCTAATTGATGTAGGAGGGCCCAGCTACTGTGAGTAAGGCCATCCCTGGGCAGGTGAGTTTGGACTTTATAAGGTAAGCAAGCCAGTAAGCAGCATTCCTACATGGTCTCTGCCTCCAGGTTTCTGCCTTGAACTCCTGACCTATCATTCCTTCCATCAGTGATGAACTGTGACCTTGAAGATGTCAGATGAAATAATTCCCCAAGTTTTATCTCAACAACAGAAAAGCAAACAGGTACACTTGTTTTTGGAGTCCCGGATCTTTTACTGAGTCTCTGGCTTAGCTTTAAGGAGATTTCAGAATATCAAGATGGCCCAGACAGCACTGACCAACATTCACTGCAGAGGAATCTCTGCACTTAAATTGACGGGTCAGGGAGCATGGTGTAGCCATGCCTGCCAGCCAAGTATTGGGACATTAGCAGGAGAGCTGCCTTTCCAAGTTGGGGACATAATGTGCACTTTTTCTCAAGGCCTGTCAGTGTGTACCCTTGTCTCATTGAGAACACTGAGGGGAAAGATTTGTCCTTGGCCTGTTTTGCTTGTTTGAGACAGGCTCTTGCTCTTCCTCTCAGGCTAGCCTGGACCTCAGCATGAAGCCCGAGCTGGTCCTGAATCCATGGCAATACTCCTGTGTTAGCCTGCTGAGGGCTAGCCTGGACTTCAGCATGGAGCCCGAGGTGGTCCTAAATCCATGGCAGTACTCCTGCGTTAGCCTGCTGAGGGCTAGGGTTACCAGTCTGAGTTATCATGCTTGTGGTTTTGCTCTTGTATTTTGGGTGTGTGTGGGAGGAAGACAGGGTTTCTCTATGTAGCTGTAGGCTGACTTTGAATTTGAGGTACTCTTATACCCTTGCCTCAGCCTTGTGAGTGCTTGGGTTTGTAGGCATGTGCTACCACAATGCTTGGCCCTTACTTACTTTGAACAAACAAAAACACAGAAACCTCCCCCCCCCCCCCCCCCACAGGGATTGTCTGTGTAGCCTTGGCGGTCCTGGAACTTGATCTGTAGAGCAGGCTGGCTTTGAACTCAGAGATCCACCTGCCTCTGCTTCCCAAGTGCTGAGATTAAAGGCATGCACCACCATGCCCAACTGAAATCAACTTATTTTTATTCTATGCTTATGGGTGTTTTGTCTGTATTTATGTGTACCAGGTGCATGCAATGCCCATGGAGGCCAGAAGAGGGCGTCAGAACCCCAGGGAGTGGCATTATGGAGCGTTGTAAGCCACCATATAGGTTCTGGGAGTAGAATTCAGGAGTTCTGGAAGAGCAGCCAGGGCTCTTAATTGCTGTGCCATCTCTCCAGCTCCTCACCCTTCTTACTTTTTAATAGAAATATAGAAAACTAGTTTGAATAATGCTTAAAATAGAAGAATCTTGCTGTACCTTGGATATTGAGCATTCGCCACAGGTCCACAGGCTAGAGGTTTGGTCCCTCGGGTGGTGCTTTGGGGATGTGGGGAATCTTTAAGAGGTAGGGTCTCATGTGAGGTCAGGTTATTGAGAGTATGCCTTTGAAGGGGATTGTGTGGCCTTTGCCCTCTCCTTGCTTGCTCTTTGCTTTCTGGCCATGAGGTGAGCATCTTCATTTTCTGCTGCATGCTCCCCCTGTGATGTGCTGACTCACTGCAAGCCCGAAGCAAGGGGATAAACCAATCACCCAAACTGGGAAAAAGCAGCCCCTTTCTCTATTTAAGTTGATGGCTTAGGCATTTTGCTACATGAACACAAGTTCCTAACAGATTTTCAGATACCGTGTGTTTTCTTTGGGACAGTCTGGTGCCTGGGAAAGGGTCCCATACTTTTAGTCTTATGCAAAATGACCCAGATGATACTTAGAAAATATGCCATGCTTTTAGATTGTATAACGACAAGGTGCCTACACAAAGGATGCATAGGAAAAGGCATGAAGGACTTTTAACCATCCGTTGCTGAATGGTTTCTAGACAGCTATACAAGACTGGTCTCACCTAGATCCTGCTCCGACCCTGTCTCAAACCTCCCCTTAGATGTGAGATGGCCATATTCCTGCATATATACACAGACCTGAAAGGCGAGCCTGTGAGCTTGGTGTGCGCCCTTGCCCTGGAGGGAGTGGTATTCACATCTTGGATACGCTCACACAGAGGATAGTCAGACAGAGTGACAGACTTACTTGAAGTGGAAATCAGAAATTTAGCTCTGGCTAAGGGAGAGAGCAAGAAGAAGGGGAAAAAGGAAAGCAGGGGAGTGGCATTTGAGGAACCGGAGACTAGACCGTGTCAATAAAAGCCATGTAGGGGTTTCATAGAAGGCTGAATCCTACACGCTTGCCCAGTGGGATTCAGATAATTGATGTTTGCTCTTGGCCTGAGATGCCGATAGAATTAATGCTGGCTGTCTTGACATCTTATCTTTATGGCAGCATTTATCAGCCTGTGTCTGCTGGAGGTGACATTTGTGGTCGAAGGGGTGGGTGTTTGACTTGGCCATTTGCAGATACCCGAGGGATTACCTTCCACTAAGAGTTAGGCAAGCATCTCCTCTGGTGAAGGAGACTGCACGTCTGGGCTCCCTAGGTCCTCAGCGCTCTGACTGTAAAGAGCCATTCTGAGGATCACAGGCCATGCTTCCTGTTGGCCGTGCACGGCTCCTGCCATGGGGCCTTATTGTATGCTGGGTGCTCCAGGGAGCACTGAGATCCTGCTTTGGCTTGTCCTCTTCTCCCTTCCACCCAGCTCTATTCCCCAGCACTAAAAGAGCAGAAGAGAACCAACAGGAATGGCCTCAGAGGCCTACCACTAAGTCTCATGTAGCCCAGGCTGGCCACAAACTTATTTTGTAGCCAAGGATGACCCTGGACTTCTGATTCTCTTGCCTTTGCTTTTAGTGCAATAGACTTATAGGCATGCACCACCACACCTATTTTATGTGGTGCTGGGGATCGGTGCAAGGGTTTGCAGGTCCCATGTCTCTGTGGCACAGCCACAACCACATAAAAACCAACAGTAGACAGTAGATGCTTGCCTGGCAGTGGCCATGTTCCAGTAGGTAGGGCTGTATACCAAACCAAGCAGAGAGCCAGTGACTACTCACCATCCCTGTGGCTCAATGACCCCTGTATGACCCCTGTCCTTTTTCGGCTCCACTTTCTCCACTGTGAGTCAAGCCACCTGCTTCTCAGTGAAACTCGAATTACCTGGCAGTTCCTCTGGTTTCTACTCTGTGCTCCCCTTAAGTTCCTGCTTCTCAATGCAAAAGCCAGCCAGATCCTTTCTGTTCGCTTATTTGAATAGTTAAAGCCTTGAATATCTCCTGCATGGAAGCTAGCCATCCTTTCTTTTCGGTCAGGGGCTGGCTGGTGAAGACCTTCAAAGCCCCTGCGCAGCCTCACTTCTCCTCCTTCCCTCTCACGCGCAGCCTCCCTGGTCTTTGGTTCTTAGGAAGAAAGGCTTTCATGCTGTTTCTCTCCCCAGGTCATCCTAGGCTGGGGAGCCAACCTGGACCAGTGCAGGTGAGATAACAAAGGCTCACGTTGACCAAACGTCACGGTGCGAGCAACCTTACTCCGTTCGCTCATATCCGACGATGCTCAGAGCAGGATCCTGGTTCTTATCTTTATGGAGGAGGAAATTGGGGCAGGGAGGCTTCCGATTTGCTCCCAATCATTGAGGAAGTAGCAGGGCTGATGTGAAAGTCAGCTGGCTGCCCTCTGGAACTGGTGCTGCAGCCCCCACGCTTTATTGCCTGTGTATTTTCATCGTAGCATTTGCTACTGTACTGAAATCGCAAGGTCATTTATTTGTGTATTTTACACACACACACACACACACACACACACACACACACGGGAGGCAGTGCAGGTGGAAGTCACAGGACAACTTTCAGGAGTCAGGGAGTCGGTTCTCTCCTTCCACCTTGTGGGGTCCAGGGATCAAACTCAGGCTCTCAGGCTTGGGAACAAGCACTCCACCCACTGAGCTATCTCATGGGTCGATTTGTATATTTTGGATCAAGTATCTCCTACTACAAGGAACAGAGAACTGCACTGTCTTTTGTCTCCCTGAATTCCAGCTTCTTGAACAGCCTCGGGCATATAACTGACACAGAGTGTTTGTAGAATCCATGAGTAATTTAACTTCGTCAGTAAGTAATTTCTTGGCATGCTAAAAATATATCTATGAGATATAATCACGTTGCATCTCACTCTGATTTCTAAAGGAGCAAGACAATTCATATTGAGTTCATTTATATTGTTTTTATGAACATTTATTTTAAATTTTTTTTAATCATCCCATAATGATATACATGGATGGGCTTTATCATGCCATTTTCATACATGTAGATAATTCCCTTTGATCATATTCGTCTTCCATTACTGTCACCCCCTTCTCCATTGATCCCTTTCCTTTCCCAGTTAGTTTCCCCAACCATCTACTCTCAGGTTTTTTGTTTTGGTGACCCAGTGAGTTTAATTATGGTTGCTATCTCAGGAGCATGGACAACTTACCAGTGGCTACACCACCGAGGAAAACGTCTCTTCTTTCCCCAGCAATTGCCAACTGCTTAGGTCCTTAGGGACCCCTTCCTCCTTCAGCATCCTCACAGAATGATGATGGAACCAATCTTGTGCCCAGCTTCTTATGTGGGGATAATCATGGCCGCCGTGAGTTCAGGGGCATCAGCCATACCATGCTTGGAAGATGCTGTTTCCTGGCTCTCCACCTCTTCATCGGGCTCTTACGTTCTTCCTTCTGGTCTTCCATGACATTCTTTGAGCCTTGAAAGTGGTGGTATAGAGACACGTTTATGGGTGTGCATGCAGTAGTTAATCAGCAGTGAGGCCAGTTGTGAGCCTCTGCAGCAGCTGCCACTCACTGAAGAAGGAAGCCTCTCGGACCAAAGCTGATGGCAGCACTAACGACAGGCTTAAACATAATTATTTAGAAGGCAAGCTGACAGGCACATCATGCCCACTTAGCAGAAAATAGCTGTAGCTGACTACTAGGGCCTCTGTCCTCCTGATTCTGATTAGGTTTTCATTAACATGAGTTCATTTATATTCAAATCCAACACTGGTGTTCCCATGCCAAAGTGTGAGACATCTTTGCACTTTTGAATGTTGTATGTGGAAGTATGCAGACGTTGCTACATGGGAGCCTTCTGATATCTCATCTGGAAGTTTCTGGGCTGAGTCTGTTTACAGATGCATGCTCCACAACTGAGTATGGTGATTTAAGTGATAAAAGCCAGCTGTGGTCTCAGGCATTTGATCACTTGGTCCCCAATAGGTGGCACTGTTTGGGGAGGCTTATAAGGTGTGGCCTTGCTGGAGTGTATGTTACTGGGGGTGGATTTTGAGGTTTCAAAGCCTCATGCCCTTTCCCATGTGTCTCTCTGCTTTGTGTTTGGGGTTCAAGATGTGAGCCCTCAGCCTTCTGTTCCTGCAGCCATGTGTTCCATCTGCCCTCGTGGCCGTGTGAACGCTGAGGACCACACTCGGGTCCACTGCAAGAGGGTCTTCTATAACCTGAGCATTGAGGAAAACGCAACCATTTGACTGAATCGTGGAAGAGCCTGGGCATTTAAACAAAGTTATTGATTGGGGCTCGAGAGATGGCTCAGTGGTTAAAAGCACAGAGCTTGGTTCTCAGCACCCACATAGCAGCTCACAACTGCCTATAATTACAGTTCCAGGGGAGCTGATGCCCCTTCTGACCTCAGGCACCAGGCATGCACATGGTGTAATGTATATATTCAGATAAACACTTATATACATGAAATAAAAAATCAATTATATTGTATATATGCAAACTGACATGGTGTGCAATTGGAGGTCAGAGGATGACCTTGTGTAGGTGGACGTTTCTGTCCTGCTGGGTCCCACAGCTGTTCAATTCCAAATAAAGACACAGAGGCTTATATTAATTATAAACTGTTTGGCCTATTGCTCAGGCTTACTACTAACTAGCTTTTATAACTTAAATCAACCCGTAATTTTTATCTATGTTTGGCTGCATGACTTGGTACCTTTTCTCAGTAAGGCGTTCTCATCTTGCATCCTCTTTGTCTGGCTTGTGACTGTGTCTCTGCCTTTCCTCTTCCCAGAATTCTTCTAGTCTGATCGCCGCACCTATACTTCCTGCCCTGGCTACTGGCCAATCATCGTTTTATTAGACCAATACAAGTAACAAATCTTTACAGTGTAGAAGAGCATTATCCCACAGCAACCTTGTGGAGTTGCTTCTCTCCTTCCATTTTAGCATGGGCCCCAGGGATTACATTCAGGTCATTACCTTGCACAGAAAGTGCTTTGCCCACTGAACAATCCCATCACCCCCTTGCCTTCCCTTTCGACTGTGCTTTTGGTACAGATGCAGGCAGCAGTCTCCTGCATTTGAGCACTCATGTACCAAGGCTCCATTTTCCCAAGAGAGATAGATGCAAGCAAGATTAGAGTTGAGTCCTTGGGTGCTACCCACTCCAAATGCCATTCTAGAAGCTAGAAGTCCCATTCTTCATCTCTGTTGCAGCCCACAGGTCCTGGGGTTATTTTTGGAAAACTCTTTAGGATCTGGAGCACTGTCATGTTAGAAAGCCTACTGGTGCTTGTCTCTTGCTCTCAGTGTTTATTTTATTATCATTATTTGTGTGGGGCAATGGTGCATACGCGTGTGTACAATTATGTGTGAGCACTCTCATAGGGTCATGTAGGGAAGCCAGAGGTCAATGTCAAGTGTCTTCCTCAGTTGTTCTCCATCCTATTTTTTGAGATAGGGTCTCTCTTGCTGAACCCAAAGCTCACCAATTCACCTGACCTGGCTAGGTGGTGAGCCCGTGGGATCTCTGCCTGTCTCTATTCCCAGCACTGGGCTTACAGACATGCCCCATGGTGCCCTGCTTCTATATGGGCTTTAGGAATCCAAACACAGGTCCCCAAGCTTGCATAGCAAGCAAGCAGTTTACCTACTGAACCATATCCCTAGCTCCCAAAGTATTCACTTTGTAATTGATCTTGTCACTTCAGTTATCTTATCGTTTGCTGTGCTGGGGACCAAGCCTAGGGCTTCATGCATGCTGGGGAAATGCTCTCTGTCACTGAGCTATAGCCCCAACCTCTTTTGGTGGAGATTGTGCATCCACCATCTGAACAGAGCATTGGGAGACAAATGCGAGGATGTTCTATGCCTTCTATGTGTGCCTCTCCCCTTCTTCACCGTCTCAGTTGCCCACTGAGCCAGTCGAGTCCAGCCAGCAAAGGGAGATCAAAGGAATCTACTGTGATTTCAGTGGCCCTTAGACTGTAACACTTCCTCAGGGCCTCTCATGACATCGTTCCTCCTTTGCTCCTCTGCTTCAGGGTTGGCTGACCTTGTCTCCAGGCCCATCCCTTGCCAACTTCCTTACTGCCACCCATTCCTCTGCACGTGGTTCCTTTATGGCATGCACTTCTGTTTCTACTGGGCCATCTGTTTCTATTGGACCCATGACTGATGCAGGAAACAACAAACCCAAGACAAAGGTGCTTCTCTTTCGACTTAGCACAAGACCTATGCTGGGCATGATTCCACAATGGAGGAGATGAAGAGTGTGGGGTGATGGTTTGGTGCTTAAAAGCCCTTGTGGTTCTTCCTGGGGACCCAGGCTCAGCTCCCAGGACCCTCACATCCACCTACAACTCTTCTTCCAGGGGATCTGATACCCTCTTCTGGCCTCTTCGGGCACCAGGCACACACACTGGTATAATACATACATGCAAGCAAAACACTGACACATCAGCACTCGGGAGGCAGAGGCAGGCGGATCTCTGAGTTCGAGGCCAGCCTGGTCTACAAGAGCTAGTTCCAGGACAGGCTCTAGAAACTACAGGGAAACCCTGTCTCGAAAAACCAAAAAAAAAAAAAAAAAAAAAAAAAAAAAAAAAAAAAAAACCACTGACACACAAAAAAATAGAAGTAAAGACCAAGGCAAAAGGGCTATATTTTGTTTAATTAAAGATGTGATGATGCCCATTTGCACCTATCTAAAGCCTGTCTCTAGTGCAGGCTCTCAGGGGTGCAAGGTTGCTTACACTCGGGAAGATGCTCACCCATTTCCTTGAGCGGGTAAGATCTCTTCCAGAGGCAAGTGGGGACAGAGGAGCGTGCCCATAGCAGCCCTAGTGGGCAGACTTCAGTCTGAGTTCCTCTGGTGGAGAACGCCATTTCCTCTGAAAGTGCCATATAAACAGCACGTTGGGAAATGTTTAAAAAGAAAGTCACTGAAAAGAAAAGTTTGCCCTTCGTTTTCTATTATTAGTGGTTGTGCAGCTACTTTAACAGCAAACATAGAGGCCAGTGCATCTCCAAGTGAAGCCGACAATGATAGGAAGGAAAGAAAGATGGTTCTAGGTTCTCCATTGAAACCTGACAGATGAGCAAGAAAGCCAGCGTTGAAAATCACAAGGACATATTGTAGGAACAGAAAGAAGTCTAGTGAAGGGCTGGGGGAGAGTTTATTGACACGTGCACGGAAGCCACCAATTATGTACTTGAAGCTGTGGCTGCATTCTGGGCTGCCGAAGACTTTCCTGGGTGCCCTGGGTTGTCTTGCATCCACGGGGCATGGGAGGAGAAGGGAGACCCCATTCAGCCCAAAGGCAGCATGACCCTCACTGCCTCAGAAAAAGGACACAAAACAATGTTTGCACCTCTCAAGACCCAGAAAAGGGTATGCAGCATCCATGTGTGCTATAAGAATGTTCAGTCTCGGTATTGGCATAAAAACAGACAGGAGGACCAATGGAACCAAATTGAAGACCTGGATATTAATCCACACCCCTACGACCACCTGATTTTTGACAAAGAAGCAAAAAAAAAATCGAATGGAAAAAAGAAAGTATATTTAACAAATGGTGCTGGCATAACCGGATATCAACATGTAGAAAAATAAAAATAGATCCATATCTATCACTATGCACAAAGCTCAAGTCCAAATGGATCAAATGGCTCAACATAAAGCCAGCCACACTGAACCTCATAGAAGAGAAAGTGGGAAATACGTTTGAATGCATTGGCTCAGGAGAATACTTCCTAAGTATAACCCCAATTGCATAGACACTAAGAGAAACAATTAATAAATGGGACCTCCTGAAACTGAAAAGCTTCTGTAAAGCAAAGGACACAGTGAACAAGACAAAATGACAGCATACAGAATAGGAAAAGATCTTCACTAATCCCAGATCAGACAGAGGCCTGATCTCCAAAATATACAAAGAACTCAAGAAATTGGTCATCAAAAATCAAATAATCCAATAAAAAAATGGAGTAGAGACCTAAACAGAGAACTCTCAACAGAGGAATCTAAAATGGCTGAAAGACACTTAAGGAAATGCTCAACATCCTTAGTCATCAGAGAAATACAAATCAAAACAACTCTGAGATTCCATCTTACACCTGTAAGAATGGCCAAGATCGGGCTGGAGAGATGGCTCAGAGGTTAAGAGCATTGCCTGCTCTTCCAAAGGTCCTGAGTTCAATTCCCAGCAACCACATGGTGGCTCACAACCATCTGTAACGAGGTCTGGTGCCCTCTTCTGGCCTTCAGGCATACATGCAGAGAGAATATTGTATACATAATAAATAAATAAATATTAAAAAAAAAAAAAAGAATGGCCAAGATCAAAAACACTGATGACAACTTATGCTGGAGACGATGTGGGGTAAAGGGAACACTTCTGCATTGCTGGTGGGAATGCAAGCTGGTACAGCTCCTTTGGATATCAGTGTGGTGATTTCTCAGAAAATTAGGAAACAACCTACCTCAAGACCCAGTAATATCACTTTTGGGTATATATCTGAAGGCTGCTCTATCATGCCACAAAGACATGTGCTCAACTATGTTCATAGCAACATTGTTTGTCATAGCCAGAACCTGGAAACAACCTAAATGCCCCTCGACCAAAGAGTGGATAAGGAAGATGTGGTACATTTATACAATGGAGTACTACACAGCAGAAAAAAATAACAACATCTTGAAATTTGCAGGCAAATGGATGGATCTAACAAACATCATTTTGAGTGAGGTAACCCAGACCCAGAAAGATAATTATCATATGTACTCACTCATAAGTGGTTTTTAAACATAAAGCAAAGAAAGCCAGCCTACAAATCATAATCCTAGAGAACCTAGACAACAATGAGGACCCTAAGAGAGACATACATGGATCTCATTTACATGGGAAGTAGAAAAAGATAAAAATCTCCTGAGTAAATTGAGAGCATGGGGTGTAGGAGCTGCGGGTAGGCCTGCTTTTCGTCCCGCCTGGCTCCCGCATGGCTAGCTTTACACCCGAAATAACAACACACAAATTGTATTCATTTAAACACTGCTTGGCCCATTAGCTCTAGCCTCTTACTGGCTAACTCTCACATCTTGCTTAACCAATTTCTGATAATCTGTGTAGCACCACAAGGTGGTGGCTTACCAGGAAAGATTCAGCATGTCTGACCTGGTGGCTGGCTTCATGGCGACTGACCCACTGCCTTCTTCCTCCCAGGATTCTGTTCTGTCTTCCCCACCTACCTGTGTTCTGACCTATCAGGTCAAGCAGTTTTCTTTATTAGTTAACCAATGAAACAACAGATAGACAGATGACCCTCCTCCATCAATGGGGACCTTGGGGTAGGGTTGAAGGGGGAGGGGAGAGGCAGGGATGGGGGCAGAGAAAAATGTAGAGCTCAATAAAAATCAATTAAAAAAAATAGAATGTCCAGTCTCCTTTGACTGTGACCAGTCTCCTTTGTAAAAGGCTGCCACTATTTCTTGGTGACAGCCAGAGAGTGATGGATTAGAAATGAGGAAGCATGCTGAGAAACACATATAGCACGAGTTCAAAGCACTGTAAGCAAGTTTTAAATGTGAGCTCATATGCTCTGTTTTGTGTATGTGTGTGTGTATGTGTGTTGGGTGTATATATGTGCATGTAGGTATGTGTGCATGTGTGTGGAGGCTGGAGGTATAGCTACATTGTGTGTGCTCCTCCGTTACTCTTCACTTTTTAAACAATGTTAAGTGTACGGATGTTCTGTCGGCATATATCTATGTAAACTGTGTGTATGTCTGGTGCTGTGGAGGCCAGAGAGGGTGCTAGGTTTGTTGCAAGTGGAGTTATGGATGGTTGTAAGCCTCTGTGTGGATACTGGGAATTGAACCCAGGTCCTGTGGAAGAGGAGCCAGTGTTCTTAGCCACTGGGCCATCTCTCCAGCTCTTCTCCACTTTGTGTTTTGAGATAGCAGCTCTCATGGAATCTATAGCTCATCAATTGGCTAGACAGGCTGTGGGATCCCGTGGTTTCCTCTTGTCTGCACCTCTCCAACACCAGGATTATATGCTGTATTACAGCTTCTGGTTTTCATGAGGACGCTGAGGATTGGAACTTTCACGCAGGCACGTTACTGACTGAGCCATCTCCCTGGCTCCTGCTGCTCTTTGATAATGAGATATTCCCAGTGTATTGGAGACCTGAAAAGGGAGGGAGGCTTCCAGTCTTTGGGAGCACTTGAACTGTCCCTTGTTTTTGGCAGCTCATCAGACGGAGTGATTTGGCTCCTGGGGCTTCACTGGCTGGCTGAGCTGGCTCCTGTCCTCTTCTCTATTGGAACAGATGGGAGCCCACTCTTCATTAGTTGTCGTGCTAAGGGTCTTTTCCTCTTGCTCAGCTCTGTATTAAACGCCCCATGTCAGTGTTATTTAAAGACCAACAGGAGGAAGAGATGGAGGAAGAGGGATCCTGGCACCGAACCATCAGCTCACGGGAGTCAGAGTCTCTTTTAGCTTGTACCCTGGAAATCATTCCCCAGCCCTGCATGATGGGAATGGAGTTCCACTCACTAATCATTTAAGGAAGGTATTATAGAATTATTCAAAAGAGAAATTTTAAAGAATACTTTGATTTTAATTTAAAAATTTTTTATTGTGTGTATGTGGGTGTTTTGCCTATATATATGTTACGTCTGTGCATCATGTGCTTGCAGTGCCTGTGGAGGCCCGAAGAGGACATCCTATGCCCCGGGGCTATAGTTACGGACAGTTGTGAGCCACCATGTGGCTGCTGGAATTGATCCTAGGTCCTCTGCAAGAGCAGCCAGTGCTCTTCACTACTGAGCCATCTCTCGAGCTTGGATTTTTTTTTTTAACATAAATTTTTACTTGTAGAGAACACTTTCATGTTTTGTTAATTTTAAGACAGATATTATGTAGCTCAGGCTAGCCTCAGCTAATGGATTTTTTTTTGTCTCTGCCTCTGCCTCCCTCAGTACCTGGTGTACACATGTGCGCCATCATACCTGGCTTGAGAACGCACTTTTGAAAGGTAGGTAGGATAGGGTGGATATAGAAAGGAACTTGAGAAAGAGGCAGAGAGAGAGAGAGAGAGAGAGAGAGAGAGAGAGAGAGAGAGAGAGAGAGCGAGCTAGTTCAGAGACTTTGCCTTTACTAAGAGTATCTGGGTCTCTCTCGAACACAGCACTTTTTTCCCTTGTAGTCTTACCACGTCCCCCTGACTGGCCTCAAACTCCAGGGCTCAAGTGACCTTTCTGTCTCAGCCCGTGGGTTCAAGACCCCATCTCAGTTTGCTTGGCACTCGTTGAGGGAAAGCAAACTTCCCAAACCACACTCTCGTGGTGAAGTGGCTTGCTGCAGTGGGGCCCCTCATGAGTTCTTCCCTTGCCGTGAAGATGTCCTTCATTAGGATGGTGGCAGCGCACACCTTTAATCCCAGCACTTGGGAGGCAGAGACAGGAGGATCTTTGTGAGTTCAAGGCCAGCCTGGTCTACTGAGTGAGTTCTAAGTCGGACTCCAAAGCTACAGAGAAGCCCTGTCTTGAAAGAAACAAAACCAACCAACCAACAAACAAACAGGTGTTTTTAATAGGTACATCCTGGAGCATCAAGAGCCCTCGAACCTTCCAGCCAGTTTCCATGTCTGCTCAGCAGCCCCAGGACACATTGCCAGTGCCAAACCACATTTTGTATGTGCTCAGTTGGACTAGAGATGTTTCTACCTTACTAAGAATAAGCCCTTTTGGCTTGGAACATGATCCCTTGGTGGGGGGTTAGCGTGTCCCTTCTAATGAGAAGTGACTTAGGGAAAAAGGATTTATTCTGGGTCAGAGTTTGAGGAGGTACAGTCTAGCATGGCCTAGATAGCACGGTGGTAGGAACAGGTGGTAGGTCACATGGCATCCTGAGTTAATGCAGAGAGTGAGCAGGAAGTAGGGCTGGTTTATGGAATCTCAAGGCCCACCTCCAGCAAGGCTCCACTTTTTTTTTTTTTTTTTTGGTTTGATTTGTTTGGGACAGGGTTTCCCAGTGCAGCGCTGGCTGTCCAGGCTGGCCTTGAACTCAGAGGTCTGCCTGCCTCTTCCTCCTGAGTGCTGGGATTAAAGGTGGGCACCACCACTACTCAGTAAGGTTCTGTTTCATAGACATCCCCCAACATTCCCAAACACTGCGAGCAGCTGGGAACCGGTGTGAGCCTATGGGGGGCATTCCACAGTCAGACCTCAACTGAGGCCTTCTGAAGGAGCAGAGGGAAGGAGAGACATAGCGTGGTCTGTCACGTCCCAGGTCTCTGGGTGGGAGTGTGGAAGAGAGTGTTAGCTAACTGTCTGACTCTGCCAAAGAGCGTTTAGGCAGAAGCTGAGCAAAGCGAGTCTTCATTGAGGCCTCCTCTCCATTTGTGGCTTCACTGAGGTGTCCAGGGCTTCTTGTCATTCTTTTCCACCAGGTTCTGTTGGCAATGCGGCGGCAGCTCAGCTAACGGAGTAATCCCAGGCTTGAACACTGGAGGTCAGATTGCGGCTCATCACAGACAGGAGTTACAGCATCCTCAGCTCTAGTTTATAGATGTGGGCTGGAGCAAGACCAGGCAAGGGAGGCCAGAGTCTCCTGCTGTAGTGGTCTGAATGAGAACCCCCACCCCCAGCCTCCAAAGGCCCATATGCTTGAATGCTTGTTCCCTAGTTGGTGGAACTGTTTGGAAGGATGAGGGGGTTGTTCTCATTGGAAGAAGTGTGTCACTGGAGATGAGCTTTGAGGTTTCAAAAGCCCAGTCCCAATTCTAATGCACTCTTTGCCTCATGCTTGTGGTTTGAGATGTGAGCTCTCGGCTGTTTCTGCCGCCTGCCATGCCTTCACTCCGCCACCATGGACTCTAACCCTCTAGAGCCATAAGCCCAATTAAACTCTTTCTTCTCTACGTTGCCTTGGTTTTGGTGTTTTCCCACAGCCATAGAAGATAATTAAGAGCCGGGCGGTGGTGGTAATCCCAACACTTGGGAGGCAGAGGCAGGGGGATCTCTGTGAGTTCAAGGAAAGCCTGGTCTACACTTGCGGAGCTGCCCTCCTGGGAGAAAGGGAGCTGCAGCTGTAGGCATTTTCCTAGTGCTGAAGTCCCAGCTTCCCCAAGGTGCTTAACTTTTCATTTACATTAAGAAACACGGGGCATCTAGGATGCTCTCCTACACGGGGTATCTAGGATGCTCTCCTACATGGGGTATCTAGGATGCTCTCCTACATGGGGTATCTAGGATGCTCTCCTACATGGGGTATCTAGGATGCTCTCCCACATGGAGTATCTAGGATACTCTCCCACATGGGGTATCTAGGATGTTCTCCCACATGGGGTATCTAGGATGCTCTCCTATATGGGGTATCTAGGATGCTCTCCTACATGGGGTATCTAGGATGCTCTCCTACATGGGGTATCTAGGATGCTCTCCTACATGGGGTATCTAGAATGCTCTCCTACATGGGGTATCTAGGATGCTCTCCTACACGGGGTATCTAGGATGCTCTCCTACATTGGGTATCTAGGATGCTCTCCTACACAGGGTATCTAGGATGCTCTTCTACACAGGGTATCTAGGATGCTCTCCTGCATGGGGTATCTAGGATGCTCTCCTGCATGGGGTATCTAGGATGCTCTACTACACGGGGTATCTAAGATGCTCTTCTACACAGGGTATCTAGGATGCTCTCCTAGTGTGCTTCTGTTGCTGTGATAAACACCATGACCAAAGCAACTTGGGGAAGGAGGGGTTTGGTTCATCACGAAAGAGGCTGAGGCAGATACTCCAAGCAGGAGAGGCCACGGATGACCAAGCTTACTAGCCTGCTTGCTCCCCCTGGCTTGCTCAACCACCTTTCTTTTTTTTATTTATTATGTATACAACTTTCTGCCTCTATGTATGCCCGCACGCCAGAGGAGGGCACCAGATCTCATTATAGATGGTTGTGAGTCACTATGTGGTTGCTGGGAATTGAACTCAGGACCTCTGGAAGAGCAGCCAGTGCTCTTAACCACTGAGCCATTTCTCCAGCCCCCTCAACCACCTTTCTTATACAGCCCAGAACCACCTGCCCAGAGAACACTGCCCACAGTTGGCTGGGCTCTCCTACATCAATTTGCAATTAAGAAAAATGCCTCAAAGTCACGCCGACAGGCCAACCTAATGAAGGTGACTCCTTGGGTGAGAAATCTTCCAAGGTGTGTCTAGGTTTGTGTCAAGCTGACAGAAACTTTGACACATGCTGTCCTTGTTGGGGACCCATTTAAAATTGCCTTCAATGATTTTTTTTTCTTCTGGAGAAACATTGCTGTTAGACGTGTATGCTTTATGCTGGCTGACCACAGAGTGACCAGCCATTCATACTCTTTGGCAACTCTATGTATTTTTGCTTTCAAATGAATGACTTCCCTTACCTGGGGACAGGACCGCTACCCCATACCCCCACAAGGCACAGGAATTACTGATGAGGAATGACTGGCCCCTGCTGTCCTTAGTGTGATGGTTAATTGTGGATTTTGCTCCAGGGACTCAGAAGTTGCCCTCTGGGACCCCAGCCCTGGCCCTTTACAGTGTCTACATTGTGAGGAGTTGTGTGCAGGGCTAGCAAGGCTTTATTTAGTAGACCTGCCCCTGGGCTGGGCTCCCTGTAGACCTCCATGTTACTTTCTTTGGTGGCTTGTACTGTCAAGGGACCTTCTCCACTGCTTAGACAACTGGGGCCCCTGCTGCTGAATAATGGGTGGACCTGGCCACCACGCAGCAGTTCTGATTCCTTTGGGGGTGGGCCTTGCATCACCCCTCCCCTATCTTTTTTATGCGTTTGGGTGTTTCGCTGGCATGTTTGTCTGTGTACCACATGTGTGCCTGGTGTTCACAGAGGCCAGAAGAGGGCATCAGATCCCCTGGAACTGGAGTTACAGGTGTTTGAGCCACCATGCTTGGAACCCAGGTCCTCTGGAAGAGCAGAGAGTGCTCTTGGCCTCTGAGCCATCTCTCCGGCCCCTTGTATCACATCTCTTAACGGGCTTCATAAAAAGGCCAGACAGTTGTATCTCTAAGCCAGGACATTTCCTTTCTGCTTCCAGTCCTGGTGGCAGCAGAACAGAAGAGGAACAGGCGTGAGTAGTTCTCCCTGCTGGATACGGTATCCCAGCAAAGAAGTCTGGTCTTTCTGCTCCCCACCGATGCCAGGGAAGAGGCAGATGCCCCCATCCATGTGTCAGCTATGTACCCGTGCACTGAGAGCCTAGCTTGTGCCTTTGACTCCCTCCTGCTTCCTGTCTTAGTACACCGGGAGGCAGGTGCTCACTGGACCAGGTGAGCCAACCCTAGTATTTCATTTTAATGACATTACACTCGCTTCTATCTTAGGAGAATCAATAATGCTTTACAGTGGGTTCCGCTAGGGCTTGGTTAATATTTAGCCCTGTTTTCAGGCAGAGTCCAGATACGAACAGCCAGAGACATCTCTAGGACAACAAGCGGCTCATGCGCTAGTGCGGTCAGCCCCTCTGAGTGCCAGAAGGGGTGGGCTGGTGTTGAAATGGCCATGGGGGAGTCTTTGTCTTTGAGACAGTATTCTCTGCCCAGTGGTTGTTGAATCGAATAAGTAACGACAGCTATGAAAGATTGTCCTCTGTAAGCAAAACCCTGTCCCTAGATGAGCTGCTGGAAAAAAAAAACAAAAACAAAAACAAGCCGGGTGGTAGTGGTGCAGAGACAGAGACAGGCAATCTCTGTGAGTTCGAAGCCAGCCTGGTCTACAAGAGCTAGTTCCAGGACAGCTAGGACTATTAACACAGAGAAAACCCTGTCTCAAAAGACAGATCGAGAGAGAGAGAGAGAGAGAGAGAGAGAGAGAGAGAGAGAGAGAGAGAGAGAGAGAGAGAGAGAGAGAGAGAGAATGCCAATGGGAATTTATTCACAGAGGGTAAATAACTCTTATGTGAAGATTGTTTTGATGAAGCGTTTGCTGGGGAATTCAGTCTTTGGAAGCTGGCAAAAATGTGGATGAGACAAGTGATTGATTGATTCTAAGTTGTTACTTAGAAACCCTAATCACTCTCTGACCATGCACCCCAACCGCTTGGATCCTCCTGCCGTATATCCCCAACAAGGCAGAAGAGCTTGGCTTTCTCCCTTTGTGACTTCCCTTCATTGACCGGTCACCATCGGAGCTGCTTGGGGGCGGGGGCATGGCTGTCAGCCACCGTTGTCTTCCCACACACCCCAGGGCTCATACTGAACACCTCTAGGAAGCTTCAGTGAGCAGCGCTTGTGCTGTGCCCACGGAGAGATCAAATCCATGTAAGCAAACAGGCTCCTGTCCGCCGGTCCACATTGTCCCCTCCACTGCCCTCTTCATGTCATCAGAGCATGTTCTAAGCTAAGGCACAAGCCTCACACAGAACAGCTCCACGGCCAAAGTTACTCAGCTGTCTAAGGTTATTGAGCACCCCAGTGTCGTAGCATTGCCCAGTGTGTCCCCTGCTAAGTTTTCGCAGGATCAATCAGCCCTTAGCAACTCCTGCTAATGGGAGATGAGGAGTAGTTTGCAAAAACCCATCAGACCATTGGAAATCACAAATTCAGCCTGAGGCATTAATTTTTAAAAAAAGGTTTATTTTACATTAAATTACGTTCATGTGTGTGCTTTTGTGTGCACCTGCGTGCAGGTGTTCACAGAAGCCAGAAGAGGACATCAGATCCATGGAGCTAGGCTGTGAGCATGGGTCCTAGGAACCAATGGGGTATTCTGCAGGAGTAGCAAGTGTTCCTAACTGCTGAGCTCTCTTTCTGGCCCTGATGGATTACTTTTTATTGTCTCACCCCCAGCACCCAGAGGACTTAACGTCACGATGTTGAGTTGAAGCTAAGAGTGACTTTCTGAACCAAAATTGTGTTAACATCCTTTTTTTGTTCCTCTTTTGGATAACAGAAATCCAGAGAACAAGTCTTTAAAAATAAGATGCTTCAGGGGCTGGAGAGATGGCTCAGGGGTTAACATCACTGGCTGGTCTTGTAGAGGACCCAGGTTTGATCCCTAGGACCCACATACAACCATCTGTACCTCTATTCCCAGAAACTCCAGTGCCCTCTTCTGGCTTCCACAGGTACCAGGCATCCACATGGTATACAGACAGACATGCAAGCAAAATACTCATACATAGAAAATAATATATATTTTAAATTTTTAGTTAAAATATAAATATAGGTGCTTTAACAGGTGAAACATAAATTTCCATATCATGGGACCTGACTGCTTATCTGTAGGGAATTAAGCATCAATCTTGTATGTGTTCTTGTATGTATGTATATGTGTGTGGTATGTATGTATGTGTTTTATGTGTGTGATATGTATGTGTATATATGTGTGTATTGTATATGTTATGTGTTGCACGTACATATTGTGTGTTATCTGTATGTGGTGTGTGTGTTTATGTTATATAACACACACACATATATATATGTGTGTGTTCATATATATGAATGCACATGGGTTGGACGTGTGTGTGTGTGTATGTGTGTCTGAGGAAAGCCTTGAGTGTTGATCCATAGGCACATCTACTTTTTGTTTGAGACAGGGTCTCTTTGGCCTGGACCTTCGCCGCTTAGGCCAGGCTGGTTGGTTTGATGTACTTCCAGAGGTCCAGCTCACTCCACCTCCCATCTCGCCATTTCTGGAGCTGTAAGCACTGCCCTTCACTTTTCACGTGGGTTCTAAGGATTGAACTCAGGTCCTCAAACTTGTGAGGCAAGCATTTTCTTGACCGATCCATCTCCTGGCCCTGTATGTACCACATGTGTTAAAGTCCCCTTCTTCCTGCCTTCCAATGACCTTCCTGTTGCCGAGTACCCCAGATACACTTAGACGGTCCACCTTGAGGTTATTGGTGGCTGCTTAGGATCAAAACCTTGTTGGAGGCAATTTACCAAGCTTTGGGAACATGAACACTATAGAGTTACTCTGACCTATCTTCTTGGAGATTTCCCTAAGTGAAAAAAAAGACATTTACTCAAGACGAATATTTCCGGTTGTAATGATAAAGTTGTATCTATAGTGTTTCTTTCCGTTTTGTTCCTGTTAGCATTAAAAAGAGAAAGAAGCAGTGACTCACTGTTTGTTATGGATGCCAAGAAACCGGCCCAAAGCTGAACTCGTAGCTAAGTTGGCCTTTGGTAACAGTCTGGGAGTTTTCTGTATATGTTTGCCTTTTTGCAACAACTGTCCCTGTAGTCTTGTTCTATGTTTGTGCTTTTACTTTCGGGTAAATTTATTTGTCTAGCATAAATCCCCAATGAATGTATCTTCCTAAGCCACAGTGGGTAGTTTTTGGGAGCCAGGTGGTATGAGTGACGTAGCCTGAGAATTAAGGTGGCCCACTAAGGTAGGATAGCCACAGGTAGGGCAGTCAGCCATTGTGACCACTAAATAGCCCATCTTAAGGAGGCAGAAGAAGAAAGCATGTTTTAAAATACATTTAAAGTCTACGTGTGGGATGCCAAGAGAGATGCTTCTAAAACCCAGAGTGCACAGCATCTTCCACACCTGCGCCCGTGTTTCTTCATCTCCTAGAGCCGTGATCAACCAAGGGACGAGGGCTGGACCTTTTTCTGTCATCTGTATACAAATCCATCTATAGCTGGAAACAAAAACCACTGTAGTGTGAGGGACAGCTTGGAGAGGCCACACGTGTGCACAGCTGATGGAGGAGACGTAGCTATCCCTGTGAAGGAAGGGGCTCCCAGCCCATGCCCTGCACATACCTACATACTTCATCAGCTGGTCTTGATTGAACATTTCCTATACACGTTCCTGAGTCTCAGTATTGTGATTTTCAAAATTCCCAGCTTTGCATAAAGTTCTTTAAAACTGTCTTTGAGATAGGGCGATGACTTGCCAGACCAGCCTGGTGACCTGAGTTTGGTCTCCATAGCCCATTAAAGGTGGAAGGCGAGATCCGGCCCCATGAAGTTGTCCACTGACATTCACACATGTGCCATGACAAGTATGCCCCCTGCCCACTAATAATAATGACATAAAAACTCCTTTGAGAATTGGGGAGATGCTCTTTCGGGTAGCACACTTGCTGCTCGAGTGTGAGGGCCTGAATCTGGGTACCAGAGCTCATGTAAAGGTTGTCTGGACACGGCAGCACATTTGTAAAGCTCCGTGGTTGGAGATGGGATCCTCTAGGCAAGCTGGCTTGCTTGACTGGAAAGCTTCACATTCAGCAAGAGACCCTGCCTGGTAAGTAAAGTAGAGCGTAATGGAAGGAGACAGCAACATCAACCTCTGACCTACACACACACACACACACACACACACACACACACACGGGCACATGCACACACATGCACATTCACATACATACCCATACACACAAACACATAAACACATGCACACACACTGACATAGGCATAAATACATATACATAGACAAGAAGAAAGAACAGCCTCCCCCAAGGTCAAGAACAACAGCAAAACCCCAAAAATGCTTTTGAGGAGCTGTCAAGTTACATTTGTGTTTTCTTTCATTAAGGAGTCTTATCCGGCATTAAAAACAAAACACTTTCCAGGTTTCCCTTAAAGGGATAATTCTACTTCATTTTTCTTCTTCTCATTTGTGTGTGTGTGTGTGTGTGTGTGTGTGTGTGTGTGTGTATGTATGTTGGGAAGCAAATTGTTTGCCCACAAGAATCATAGTCTGTCTTTTGCCTTTCAGGACACCGATCCCACCCCTTCCCCAGTGTCTCCCTAAGTAAAACTAAAGCAATCTGAGGAGAGAAAAATTCAGTCTGATAACAAAGCATGCTTTGTCTTGATAAACACAGTGGTCAATGACTCCAACCCTTGAAGTTCTTCTGGGTAAATGAGTAACTGATTGTATCCGAGAGGCGAACTCCTGTTTGTATTCTGACTCTCACAGTGCGCTCCTCTCTGTTTTACTCGGACCTAACTTGTTTGAAATTGTTGAAACAACTGTCCAGACTCAGAGGCAGCACCTGTGAGGGGAGACACTTATTTAGCTTAGGGGCCCTCTAGGAAGAACACTACAAAAATGCCTTGCTTTTGCCACTTGCCACTTTTTCTTTCTTTCTTTCTTTCTTTCTTTCTTTCTTTTTTTTTTTACAAAAACATA
This sequence comes from Arvicola amphibius, assembly GCF_903992535.2. Lineage (NCBI taxonomy): Eukaryota > Metazoa > Chordata > Mammalia > Rodentia > Cricetidae > Arvicola > Arvicola amphibius. Next base: position 8,200,510 of record NC_052050.1, read on the forward strand.
CTATAATACGAACATACCGCTCATGCTCCTCCTGGGTCTGGGAAAGGCCCATGCAAGAGAGATGCTGGAAGCTTAAACTTGATTGGTTTTGTCGCGGTGGGTCCATTTCTTTAGGTTGAGTGTTGCGGTAAATGTTCACCTATACTAGACACACACGAACTAACTACTTCGGTTTATAATCATGGGGCATGTATGTGCTGGCTCCGAAGACACTAGGTAGGAATATACAAATGTAAATATCAGATCACAAGATTACGTAGTGTATAAGCACACATTCACAGGTTTTGGTTTAGTTTAGTTTTGTTTTGTTCCTTCCCCCGTCCCCCCCCATTTCTCCCGGGCGGCTGCTTTCTTCAGTGTCACACCCAGGCAATGATGTCCTCTTCTCCAGGCTTTGAATTGTCTGCCTGCAGGAAAATATCCACTTTAAGGGAGAAGTAGTCAGCGGAATAGACTCCAAGCCTGTCCTCTGAACTGGGCTCATAAGCCAGCTAGGATGGGTGGGGAGGAAGGAAGCAGGTGAGTGGGACACGCACTGCCTGGAGGCAGGCTTGGCTTGTGTGTATGCGCATGTGTGCGTGGTGGGTTTCCGGCTATCTCAGATACTGGTTTGGAGGTCTCCGTTGAGGAGGGTCCTCTGGGTCTCTGTGGTCTCATTCAGCCGGGATTTGTCCTGCTTACTGTCGCTCCGTTCCCCATCATCGGTACCACTCACCTTGACCAAGCAGAGAACATTCTGGAAGCTCTTCTTGAAGTTGTCAGATAAGAAGGCGTATAGGATGGGGTTGGCACAGCTGTTGGCGTAGGTGAGGATCACTACAAAGTCAAACATGCCTTTCAAGGCAGGGGTGGGGCTGATGGCCACGGACACGGAAGAGACATTGAAGATGTAAAAAGGGAGCCAGCAGAAGATGAAGACAGCCACCACAATGGACACCATGCGGGTGACCTTCTTCTCTGACTTCTTCCTCTTGGACGATCCCACTCGGATTCCAGAGGACTTCACCTTGATTATGATAAACAGGTAGCAAAGACAGATGATGGTGAGGGGTACCAGGAACCCCAGGATGAAGGCATAGATAATGAACCCTGTGTACCACGCCCCAGATTCACCTGGCCAGTTGATGGTACAGCTGCTCCTCCCCCACTGGTTGCTCCGGAGGCCAGCATATATCATGATGGGCAAGATGACCAGCAGAGAGAGGCCCCACACAGCCACATTGATCATCTTGGCTGTCCGGGGCCGCCTCCACTTGGCTGACTTGATAGGGTGGACCACAGCTAGGTAACGGTCGATACTCATGACCGTCAGGCAGAAGATACTGGTGAACTGATTGATGCCATCTACAGTCATGACCACCCGGCAGATGGCCTTGCCAAAGGGCCAGTGGACCAGCGCCACCTGCATGGCCAAGAAGGGCAGCCCCAGCATGAAGAGTTCATCCGCAATGGCCAAGTTGAGGATGTAAATATTGGTGATGGTTTTCATCTTGGCGTAGCGGAGGATGACGTAAATGACAAGCGTGTTGCCACACAGCCCGATAACGCACACCACGAAGTAGATGAACGTGAGGACTGCGTTGCTTGTCATGTCGTAGTACGGCTCAGTCTGGTTGGAGCCATTGCTTGGCCCCAATGAGCCATTGATGTCGAAGGGAGAGGGTATCCATAGTTGACTCCCATTGGCTTGCTCAGATGCCATCTCCATGGCTGCTTTTCAGTCAGCTGAGAACCAAGCAGAGATCTTCCTCTCACCTTGGTGAGCTCTGGGGGCCAAGAATCTACTGTGACATCTGGGAAGAGAAAGAGAAAAGTGACCGTAAGTCCCCAAGCTATTTAGACTCCTGTGTTCCATGTTTAGACAATTTCCTACCACTGTCTCTTTCTTTTGTGTATTCATGTGGGTACAGCTGCGTGTGTGTGTGTGTGTGTGTGTGTGTGTGTGTGTGTGTGTAGGTCAGAAACTAGTCCCAGCTGTTGATATGTAGGCACAGTACCCTTCCCTCCCTTTTTGAGTCTGTTCCTCACCATGTAGCCTAGGCTTCAGGGACCCCCTCGTGTCTTCCCACCACCACTGTGATTACAGACATGTCGCCATACCCCGCAGTTTTCACCTGGGTTCTGGGATTGAACTCAGAACTCTTGCCTGCAAGTTAAGTGCTTTATTGACTGAGCCATCTCCCAAGTCTCCCTCCCTCCTTCCTTCCCACATTCCACCCCTCCCCCCTTTTTGGAGACAGGCTAGCCCAGAACTGCTGCGTAGCTGAGGCTGGCTTTGCAATCACGGCTCTCTCCCCATTTTGGCCTCCAGAGCTTGGGGTGAGCTACCTCGCCTTGCTCTTTTAGATGCGTCTTTCAACTGAAAAGCAAGTTTTCTTTCTTTTCTTTTTCTCATCTAGCTGCCAGCCTGCCTGTCAGCCTGCAGACTTTTTGAGGTCTTTTGGAAGTGGTGGGGGAAGGGTTTGAGTTAAACCATCATCTTTGATGACGCAGGCGAGGCGAATGGCTATGGCTTCAAACGCATGGACTTTGACCCCTAAGGAATTGACTGGTCCAGGCTGTAAAAAGGCAGATCTTGGAGGGTTTCAGCCTCTGACCATGGAGGGGTCTGACTCTGACTCCAGCACTCTGAGGCCCCTGAAGAATCCCATGCTGGCTTGATGCCCGCCTGGGAGAGTTCCATTCAGAGACTCCCATGGTGGGAAAAAAACCCAAGAATTTAAAGGAAGAACAAATCTGGGCTCCATGATTGAGCCCCATGTGACCTCATGCCCAGCCCTTAACTGCTGTGACTTTCCTTTGTCAACATGGGGGTGTCATGAGGGTTAAACAAGAGAAGGTATATGCAAATGCCTAGCATTGTGCAGGCTCATAATCACAGCCTCATAAATGTTAGTCCCCTCTACTGTCTCATTATCTCTAATTTATTGAAACCTGCCTACACAGTGAATCAAGTTAGAGTCTTCAGTATTAAAAGTTAGAGTCTGCCTACCCCCCCCCCACTTTTAAAATGTGTGCTTCAGGCTGTTTTTTTGTCTTGGTTTTGTTTTCTCAATACTCGGTGCCCTCCATTCCCCACCAGACTCCCGCTTAGGAAAGCCCTTTCCTGAAGTTTCTACTCCCTCATGGGTGACCTTTTGCCTGCAGTTCATAGATTAGGGCAAAAGCAGAGGCTAGGTAACGGACACAGGCTCTTCTTGAATGTCAAAAGAGGCTTTTAAAAACTGAGGATGTTCGGCCACACCCGTTTTCCCCTTTGGCTCCCTAACCATGTGGGAGTTGAGGATACTGTCCTCCCTCACTTAAAAGATGTGGAAACTGAGGCACAGAGAGTTAAAATCCTTGGTGGAGTGGGTACTTGAACATGAGCCACGCGGCACCTCGTCGTCTGTGATTTTCAATGTGCCCTGGCTGATGCTCTCTGGATGGAAACCCCTGGCTGGGTACTTGAGCTTAGTTTAAAGCAACCGACTCCAAGTGACCTCCATGCTGAGAAGGCTGTTGGCTTGGCATGAGATGTAAAACACCAGCTCAACTTATAATTAAGTGATTTACCACAGTTATAAAACACCATAGGGGTGGGAGCCACTGTGATGGCACCCTCTCTAGAAGCTAACACTTCAACAGAGGAGACAGGCAAGGGAGTCAAGCCCTATCTTGTGGGACTTGCGTGGAGATAGGGCCATGGACAGAAGATGTTAGAACACAGCCCTTCCCTGGGTGTGTAGGGGGGATGTCCTCAGGAATTTGGGGGCTGGGTCTCGTGTATGTGTAGAGTGAGGCAAGAGCTCAGGGTAGGGAGTCCATCCAGGAAGAGGGGAGCTGGTCAAGGACTGGAGTATACAGGACCACTAATTCTCTTGCCTGACATCTTTCCCCAAAGCGTACTTTTCCGAATCAATGCCTCACGCTGGCGCATACTGCAGAGAAATTAAAGACGTAGCCGGCAACAGGCAGGTGTTCCTTGCCCTCCTCTGCCTCCGATTCATTCTGTACTACCAGGTGCCTGGCTTTTCTTTCTGCATTAATTCTCCCAGCCCATATTTGGTACAGTGAGGTCTGAGATTTTGCATTTGTATTTTGGGGACCCACTGCCTTGTGTCTGCCTTGGTTAAGCAAGCTTAAGCAGGCAGCTCTTACAGCCAGAAGCTGTGAAGAAACAGGTTTCGTATCCTCAGATTAACTTGGGTTATTTCCACGGTTCTGTTTTTTTTTTGTTCTTTCTTTCCCCATCTTGCCAGTTCCTTAATTCTACAGACCCAGAATCTTATTCTAGCTGCATGCAGAGGAACCTTTCAGTAATCATTAGCTCATATCGTCTATATACCATGAGAGGGCAAACTTCAATATCAGGCCGAGACTGAAGAACCACCTGGGGCTGTAGAGTTTATACCCGGAGCCAAGAAAGAAGGAGGGAAGGAAGATGAGGAGGAGGATGAGAAGGAGGGGATGAGAAGGAGAGGAGGAGGAGGAGGAGGAGGAGGAGGAGGAGGAGGAGGAGGAAGGGGAGTGGTGGTGGTACAGGACCCAATGTGATTCTTCAGCTCTAACTGTGCCTTTTGTGCAGAATGAATTGGGGAGGGGTCGCTTTTCTCTGGAATTGGCTGAGACACACTTCCATTTTGGGGAGGTAAGCCCTACAGGGATTCAGAGCCTTGGAAGGTGGGTGGAGGTCATATGCTGGGAAACCCCACCGGGAAGGGGGGACTCCTCCAAGGAAGACAGGAACTTAAAACCTAGGGAGTCCTGTATAACTAGTCCGGTGCCTAACATCTCCAAGTGACTGCTCCTCATTTTACGTTTGTCTCACCGAAAGAGAATTCCTGATGCCACCAGTCGATACTTGTTGAATTGTGGTTAAATTAAATGCACCAGGAAGTCTGATTTTCTGCTTTGTTTTTTTTTTTTTTTTTTCAGTGTCAGGGCTGTTAAATCCTGGCCGTGGCTTGGTGGGTGGTTTCCCCTGAGAGAGTCCTGGCTCTGTTGGAGAGAAGGGAGCTTCTCTTGTTCCCGTATGCTCCATAGCTCATGAATTCAGAGGTGGGATGATTGAGATTCCACCCAGCTTTAGTTTCATTGACTTCCCAACATCCTTCTATTGTGATCCCTCAAGACCCCTCCCCTAAATCTGCTAGACGCCCCCACCCCCACTCTGCTCCAAAAATCTGGGGCTGGACACTAAGCCGATACCAGCATGGATAAGCAGCCCTGTGTGGTTCAGCATGGCGCTAGAGTGCCCCTCAGCACTGGCCGGTGAGTGGGAGGTAGATAAGTGAGCCTCTGGACCCAGAGTTAGTCCAGGGGTGGGGATATTTGGGGCCAAGAACTCGCTGACTGGGGAAACGAAGTGTTCCCTAAAGGATTTCCCACCATTTCCAGGAAATTGTAGGGAGAGTGGACCATGGTGTCCGTACAACCAGCTTCGATACGCAGAGGGGACTGAGATGCCAGGGACAGCAAGGAGCGCCAACAGTCGCTTGGGGACTTGACCGTTCAGTGGTTGGTTCTCTCCTATCTAGACAGATGTCTCTGCTCGAGGGCGGCGGGGTGTAGGAGGGACCCGACCGCAAACGAATCTGGTATGCCTCCCCATCGGGCGATCGAAGAAAAACAGAAACAAAACAAAAACGGAAAAACCCGCTTTCCTTCTCCCTCTGCGATGTCCCCATCCCCTGTCCCTCCCTAACTTATGTCTCAGGGTATGAACTCAGGAGCTCTGTGGTGGCACCTGGCACGTCCCTTCTCCTCTAGCTGGTCTCGCCTTCCTTGGACCTGGGCTGTTTCGCAGGTGGCTAGGAATTAAGTTGTTCCCATCACAGCTACTAACTGGACGCTCAGGCTAGCAGATCACACGCCACCGTACCTGGGTAGTGGCTGTGCGGACAAATCCGTCCTGGAATATACTACCTTTCCACTCGTGACGCCAGGATACGCATCTTTCATTTCTACCTGTCACCTCCAAAGACACAAAAGCAGAGAATTGAGCGCCGGAACCAACACGCAGGTCGCCGGGATCAGCGCTCTATCCCCAGCGCAGATGCACGCAGGTGCCCAAGTGCGCTCGTCGCTCCCACCATCTCTCTGTGACACACACATATGCACGCACACGGGCAACCACACACACCCCTCACCTTGCTTTCCACGAACACTCGGTTCTCTGGGTTCTCCAGCACCCCTAAGCTGTCGTTTATCCAGTCGTGCGCTGGTGAGTGCAGTAAGCTTGGCTCCTGGGCTCTCAGCTTCCTTGGCTGGCTCGTGCGGGCCCCCTCTGGCATTTGAAAGAGCTGGCCTGGACCTCGAGAGAGCTAGCCCGGCTTGCAGATCATCTACACCCAATAACGGACTGGTGCTCTGGGCGCCGGTGGCCTCGCGAGCGCGCCGGTGGCTGCACAGCTTGCATTGGCTCAGGCGGGTGGCAGCCCCTGGGCACACTTCCCCACGCCCCCTGCTCGTGACGTCACAGCAGCTTCACTCCGCCCACCGGTCCTGAAGCACCGGTGAGCAGAGTGGAGAATCCTGCGGGTGACCTAGGGCACCCGGGGAGGAGGGGACAGCGGACCTGGATACTGGTGGAGGGCGAAGCGATGTCAATGTCCCTACGTCTCCTCCCAGTGAGGACCCGCGCTGTTTTTTCTCCGATTTCAGAGACTCGGTCCGATTTTACCCAACGAATTCCAGGCAGTTGTCGCAGGGGCTGGGATGACCTAGACTTGCTCCGGGACCTTTAAGTCTTGTTCTCAAGTTTACAAAGCCGTGCCCTACCACGGACTAGTCCCAGACACAGCGCACGGGTTGCAGATCCTGACAAAGGACAGAAGAGAGAAGGGTGTGTGTGTGTGTGTGTGTATGTGTAAACAGCAAGCAGGTCTCCCGCTGCAAGCGCCTGCAGGTGTGTGTGCTGCACCTGGCTTCAGTTCCCGCAGCCAGCAGGGGCTCCGCGGGGCTCGACAAGTCTCCCAACCGGAGGCCCCGGGCCGCACAGTCTCTCCTAGCTTTAATTTAGCCTGTCAATCAGTGCTTGCTGGTTTGACCCAGCCCAACCGCTCCTCCTACGCGGCTGTGTCGCTCTGCGGGAGAAAAGAGGGACCAGCAAGAAGTGGGAGATGTGTCGCATCAAGTTGCAGCTATTTATTTTTGACTGTGATGATTCAGTCGATGTTCCAATAGTTTAATAAGTCGTAATCAATCCTGTAGCCTCCCTTCCCTCTCAACACACACACACACACACACACACACACACACACACACACACACACACACACACACACGGATAGTTCCTAGAGCATGGGAAATCAGAAAGCAAACCCCAATTAGCTTTCCCTGTGGTCTTAGCTGACCTCATCAGACCATCCTGTTTATGATTGCCTTGTGGGCTCATCTGGGCAAAGCATAAATCCAGAAGCTGCGTGTGTTGCAAAGAGGCCTGGGCTCTGCCCCTGGTGAGTTCTGACAGCGAAAGGGAGCCAGAAGGCGGAACTGTCTAGGTCAGAGTCACTCACAGGTGCTCACTGGCACCATCTCTGTGAGATCTTGGTTCGTTTGGACCCAGTGGGCTTGGTAGAGATTGAACTAGGGCTTCAGTTAGGTCACAGTGGCACTAGGGTTCAGCTCGCCTTTAGATTTTTATGGGCTGGGTTGAGGGGCAGAACAGTGCAGCTCTCAAGACGAGGGGAGTGACTGGGGGGGGGAAGGGACATGGAATAAGCTCAGGGGAAGACCTCCTCCCATTCCTGTGTCACAGCTGCTAGGACGCACATTGCCACCTCTAGTCTAAAACCAGTGACCCCAGCCTGCTTTCAGGGACAGAAGAATGAAAAGCTAGTGCCCATTTTGAGTTCAGATTTCCCCCAGGTCTCGCGTGACCTTGTAAAAAACTCTTCAAGGGTTGCTGCTCAGTTGGTGGATTGTTTAGAAAAATAACTCATGCAAAAGAGAAACCCCTGCTTCTCAGTGGGTCCCTCTCCTATACACAAGGCGACCCCCAGGGGGCGGTGTACAGTTTTTTTTTTGTTTGTTTCTGTACTTCTGGTTTCCTATCAGTACCACCAGCGCAAGCAGGCTGCTCCAATCAGCTCAACACTCCTCCCCCAAACAACCTGGGGAGCATTTCTGTGTGTTTTTAATGTGCTGAGCACACCCAACGGAATCCCACCCTTCACACCCTCGTGAAGTCTTACCCCAGCGCTCTCTCAGTCAGGTCTGGCGAGCTCAGCCCCGTGGATGAACTCCAGACACGCCCATCTCTTGTGCCACTGACCCAGTGAGATCTGAGCACTGCCCTTGACAGCGGAAAATGTCACCTAGAACAATTATTGATTTTGTCCGACTCGTGTGTGCCTCTCCCCTCCCCCGACCGGTGAATGCCTCTGAAGAACTCTTTGAAATCTCTGCTGACTTTGCTGGGCGCCCCCAACATGGAGTTCCATTCCGTGTTTGACAATGCCCTGCTCTCTTGACAGTGTCCTAGCAATCTGCAGCCCGCCTGGCCTTCCTCAGCAGCTCATTTAGGAACGAAGTAACAAAACCTTGAGCCAGAAAAATACAGGGATCTCGAGGGAGGTAACCTTCTCTCTGACTTCTCTGTTATCTTTAAGGCAATGAGATGACACCCTTCTTCCTTCTTGTGCTTATCAGAAGGACACTAGGTCGCAGGAAATGAAGAATGGCAATGGACTGAAGGGCCAGGCCAGGGCTTAGCACACTCCTATGGCGAAGTTCACCGCCTGGGAGCTCAGCAGGCAACAGAGACCAGGGAACTCTCAAGTAGGTCATTCTGTCTGGTCGCTTAGAGGCGCTATCAATTAAATGGGGAGAAATTGTTCCTCTGCCACCAATTTGGTGGGAACAAATATTGCAGTTGAGCTTAGAGGAAAGTGTGAACCCCAGGAGGAGAGCTGGACTGATTGGGGGTGTTAGGTGGTGGACCAAGCATCTGGCATGGTCTCTGTCCTCGTATGTGTGCTATTTCTGTGGGGTGGAGAAAGGGCAAGGCCCCTGAGCTGCAGAATGTCAAGTGTGCAGTGGTTTGGAACTCACTATGTCACCCAGGCTGGCATCAAACTTGTGGTCCTCCTGCCTCTGCTTCCCAAGTGCTGGGATTGCAGGTGTGTGCCACCAGCTGGGATTGCAGGTGTGTGCCACCAGCTGGGATTGCAGGTGTGTGCCACCACACCAGTCTTGATGTTTCGTTTGGAAAATATGGCATATGATTACCATAATTCTTTAAAGATATAACCATTTGGCCTAGTAAGCTTGGTGGCCTCTTAGATGCACCAGGGGCAACATGAGCCCCTTTCTCCCCTTCCTTTCCCACCCCTTGCAGTTTCCATTCTGACTTGGCACCAACTTCACCTTGTCTCTTTATGTGGGTAGGCAGTGTGGAGCCTGTCTGGAAACTGCTCCTAGGTGTGGCATTTTTTTTTTTCCTAGCTCCTCTTCCTCTTCCCTTCCCCACCTTGCTGGAAGTACACGAAAACTGCTGGTCCCAAGAGGGACCTCAGAGCCTCTGATGTATAGAGCCAGTGCCCCATCAAGGTGTAAGTAAGGAGACCAGACTCCAAGAGGCCAGGTAACTTGCCCAAGGCCATCCAGTCAGGGAAGAGAAAGGCAAAAGTCCAGTTGATAGGACACAGCTCACATAGCCATGAAACGCTGGGTGAGGGGATGAAGTCCTTCCAACCACAAGTCTCAGCATCTCCCTTCCCCCAGTATGCCATTCCTGGTAACAGAACGAGATTCTCGTGCACTCAGCCTGGAGCAAGTCCTTGGTGAGAGTTGGGAAAGATGGAGCTGCCTCCAAGATGTCGTCCGGAGTGCTTACGGGAGTACTCATCGTGACACAGGCTTTTTAGGAGGAGAGCGTGGACAGCTCAGGAGAGGTGGCCTACCACGCCTGCCTGCAGGTGTAAAGTACCCACTGAGACTACCACAAGGTATCATTTATCCTGGCCCATTGTCTGTACAGAGCACATGCCTATAATCCCAGTGACCCTTGAAGACTTTCAGCACCTGCCACTGGCACCATTAGTACGGTCATTTCAAGACCTCTTGCAGGAAGCAGCTGGTTGACCTTTACCCTGTCACCTTCACACTTGACTTAGCCCTGGCAACCTTCCTGTGAATGCTTTTGAATGTGTATTGGGTGCTTACTGTGTGCTGCCCTGGGTACCTCACCCCCACTGCAGTCCTATGTTGTGATCAATGTTCCCTTAGTGTGAATGGACCAACCAAGGCACAGAGAGACTGGATTCTTGTTCCAGTGACACAAGTTACCTGCTGTGTGAGTACCCACAGTACAGTTCCCCAGAGCAACAGAGCTTGGGCCGCTCCATCTTCTACATTCTGATTACACAGACGAGGGACCATTCCCCTGATGGGTAGCTTTTGCTGTCTTCTCCCCCATCCCCTCTGTGTGTGTTTGTGTGTGTGTGCGCATGCGTGCACACACACACACACGCGCGCAGGTGTGTGTATATCAGAGTACCTGTGCACCTGTGCGTGCATGTATGTGAAGGTCGGAGGTCTGCCTTTGCTGTGATTCCTTAGGCACTGTCTATCCCCCCCCCCTTCTCTGTGTGTGTTTGAGGCAATTATTGACTGGGAAGAATTCACCACGTATGAATAAGGGATCTACCTGCCTCCATTTCCCTAGCACTGGGTGTCTCAGGCAATGCACTACCACACTTGCCCCCCCCCCCGTGCCAAGTGTGGGTTCTAGGGATCAAACCCACATCCTCAAACACAGCAAATACTTAATGGACTAAGCCATCCACAGCTCTGGTTTTAATTGTCTGTAGTTGTCCTTAGCCTCAGGATGTCTTTGCTGATGGATTCTGATTAGTTCCCAGATACCCAGAGTCTCCGACAGCTGTCTAGTCCTCCCCCGACCCACTTTCCTGCTCAGAAGTGTCTGGTTATCATCTGTAGTGTGGGCGGGTGATCTGCTGTTGGTCTTTGGGCAGAGGGGAGAAAGGACAGCTGCCTATAGAGCGGGACTTAGGATACACTGTGCAGAAGAAGCACCTGGGGCTTTTATCCAGAGGACCAAGTCTTGGCTCTGTTCTTAGAGATTCTCAGCCTCCAGGCCTGGGATGGAGCCCAGCTCTTTGGAGCTATCATCAGGTGGTTTCACTGTGAGCTGGAGTGGAGATGTCATAGAAGCCAAACCTCTTAGTTTTAGATGAGGGACCTAGGGACTGTACTGGGGCAGCCCCTGAGTGCCCAGATCTCTCTTTATTCTAGCGCTTCTTTGGGATTTCTTGTGGTTCAGCCCGAGAACCTCCCCACCGTGTAGGGCTTGTATGGCAAGACGGGGTCTTGGGAAACCTTTGCACTCCTGCATCGGACCAAAGTTCTGGAATCTCTCACCTAGCCTGTGCCCCCACATGACAGAACAGGATAAAATGGCAGTACCTCTGTGCCTTCTGGCCAGTTGCCATCCTGAACGGACTGTGTCTTTTAGGAATGATGTGGTACATGAGAGGCACAGCATCTCACAAATGGTCCAGAAACTGTGCATGGATCTCCGAGGTTCTGTCTGTGTGTGCAGTTATGAGGGCTTATTACCTAACCTCAATGATAGTATGAATGGTGGCTTTAGATGGATTCATCTTCCTGCTTGTGTGTAACCGGGAATGAGGGGACTTAGGAGTCCTGCCCTATTCCCTCATCTCCCTCTATGTTGTTCCTGTCCATTTCTTCCAGTTCTATGGCAAATAAAATGACATTTTCCTTTAATGGGACACTCGTTTGCATTTTAGCATGGCTTTTGGGGAGGCACAGACGCATGGAGGGTCTCCAGGTGGAGACGGTGGCTTAGTATTGGTGGTTTGTACTGAATTACACTCCATCTCTTGTGGCTTCGGCTCTCTTTCCGCGTCATTTCTGCTGCTGAAGAACCTCTGTCCCCAGCAAGCCGAAGCTGGAAACTGCCCCAGTAACTGTAGTCACTAGACAGGTATTTTCCTTTCTCTGTGGCGGCTGCTGCCTAGTACCAAACCCTACGTAGGCTATGTTTTACCTCCACACATGTACTCATGATAAAGTTTAATTTTTAAATTAGGCATAGTCAAAATCAACAATAATAACTAATAATAAAATACAGCAACCATAGTAGGATATAAGAAAATTTTTAAAAACCTCACGAGTGACTTATTTCTGGAATATTCATTTCATATATTCAGACCTCAGTTTACCATGAGACTAGAACTCTGGAATGAAGGGACTTTGCTTCCAAAGAGATTGCAGTTCCCATGCCGGCCTCGGGGTGGCGTTAGCACACAGAACTCCTCGCAGGGTCTACCGCTGTTCTCTCAGTACCAGCCCTGCAGAATGGAACTCCAAAGGTCTCTCTACAGCTGTGCTTTTTTCTTCTTCTCCTTCTCCGTCCTTCTGCTACTCTTGAGAGGTGACTCAGAATGATGGCCTTGGTGCCATTTCGGGAAGAGTCACCGTGGATGGGGAGAATGTCATGAACTGCTACAAGGGATTGGCTTCAGATACTCAGTCTCCTGAAGTAAAGGGACCGCTGGATCTTTCTACCTCAGCCTCCCAAGTAGCTGACAGTCCAAGTGCGCCTCCTGTGCCCCGCTTCTGGCAGAGGCAACTGAGCGATAGAAAGAGCCTTGTTACCCAAGTGGATGCTCGCAGGCTCTTGAAAAGCTGTTGCCAGGAGCTGCCTGCCTATTTCTGCTTCTGCTGAGTGCTACCGAGTGCCTATGAAGCAGGAAACCCTCACCCTTCTCAGTGACACAGGAGTGGTCTCCCTAGAGCCCTGGATTGTGGTTGCAGGATTTTGTTCAGCTGGGCGATGCCCAGGGATGGGCTCTGGCCACTTTCCAAAACGACTGTTCAGTGGTGGCTTCTCCCTTGTGGGACAGCTGGCTGGCTGACTTTGTTCGGTGGTCTGGCTGCTAGTCCCCAGGCTTCACGGTACACGCCTGCTCGGGGGCCCCCAGAACAGATGGCCAGTCCAGGGAGGGTCGGGGGAGGCTTCCTCATGCAGCAAGTCATTATTGTCTCCGCTTGCCCCCACCCCAAACGGGCTACGGCGTTTCTTCTGTCCTGCTCCTTCCCCCACTTGCTCTCTTGTGACTGGATCTCTTCTAAACAGATTAGCCCAGTGGCTGCTGCCAAAACTTCATTTCTCCGTGCTACTTCAGACACTCAATCTTTCTCTCCAGAAAGGCTCTTTATTTGGGAGTTAGAGAGAGCATGATAATTCTTGGGCTCCGTTTTTGCCAGCTAGGACACATGACTGTGACGGAGGAGTGTCTATGTGTTACTTTCATTGGTTAATAAAGAAACTGCCTTGGCCCTTTGATAGGACAGAAAATTAGGTAGGCGGAGTAAACAGAACAGAATGCTACTGTTTGGAGTAACGGGATGTCAGACTTAGGGGGAGTCCTTACACCTAGGAGAGGTGGGTAAGAGCTGTGGGGTACCAAGGTGACCTGACAGAGCAGGTGAGGTGAGGTCAGAGCAGAAGGGCTCAATAAGCTCACTCAAACAGAGCTGAAACAATGTTTATGCAACACACACACACACACACACACACACACACACACACATACACACACACATATATATACATATATATACAGTATATAAAAATTCTAAGCAACTTATGAGACTTGAGCTGCATCTAAACATTGTGTCCACCCCGCCACATGAAGATTTGGCACCTAAACTTTGTGGTTTCAGCTCCAAGCTGAATTTTCAAAGACAAGCCCCCCCCCCCCCCCCCCGCAAAAAAAACACAAAAAACTGTTTGGCAGCAGTGACACTGGATGCATATTTAGTTTTCTGGGACAGGTTCTTCTGAGTGTGAGTTGACTGTAAGACTGTTTAGAAATAGCAACCGTTCATTCGGTGTATAATTCTAGTGTGACTGGCACAAGCAAAACACCAGCAGAGAACACACAACTGACATTGTAATCATGCCTGTGAAGACCGTCTCTCTGGGTGGTGCACCTATGTTGGTACAAACACCTTCGTCTATACATCTGTCTGTTCTATCTTCTATCCATCTACTCATCCATGCAGTTCTATCTACTCATCATCCATCATCCATCCATCCATCCACCCACCCATCTCTCCATCCATCATCCATCCATCCATCCATCCATCCATCCATCCATCCATCGTTCATCTGTTCATCTTTTCATCCATCTATCCAAGTATCCATTCATTATACATCATCCATCTATCTCCCACTCTTATTTCTATCTATGTATCATCCACCCACTATCCATCTATTCATCTTTCTGTCCTTCATCCACTCAACACCCATTCACCCATATATAAATACGTTGTCATTCACTTACCACCTACCCATTGAACCATCCATCCATCCATCTGTCATGCAACCAACCTTCTATCCATCAGTTCACTGATTCATGGGTACCTCTATCTGTCTGTCCATCTATCCTCTACCCATCTGCTATCCATCCATCATCCATCTGTCCAACTGCCCATCCATCCATCCATCCATCCATCCAGTCAATAAACCAAAAAAAGTATATCAGAGAAAAGGGAGAAATCTTGTTTTCCAAGCCTTTAGCTTGAACTTCCAATAGTGTCCTTGGAACAAAGGATCCCATAAACTCCAACCCTGAGCCTGAATCCTCAGCAGGAAACATGCAGGGAAGTATTTAGATTTGAGGTGCCTCTGCCTCTGCGACTCTTCTAGAAATCAGGGTTTTCTCATGGTCACTTACACTATATTCAGGGGGAACTTTAGAAGGTTGTTATGTCTAAACAGTTTCTGTCCCTGGTTTTGGTATAGTGCCCCAAAACTGGCAGTTTGTCAAAAAGCAATTAGGGGAACCTGACTTTGTGGCTATTTGATGTAGGGGCTGGGAGTGAGGGCAGCTTGGTGCCCTGCATGGGAAAGGCTGCCTAGTGGGTTTGGATGACTCATCCCGGTTAATTTTCCTAAACTTACATCATCTTCCATAACTGAGGTATATATAGTAAAATATATGCTGATTATACGAGCCGATCTTTAATACAAGGCAGGAGTAGGATTTGTTTAGCCAGTAAAATCTTTTGGTTTTGAATTGAGCTTTCTGTTTATTAAGTTATATATGAAGCTGTCTTAGAAACTGAGAGGGTGGAGGAGTGGGCTGCTGAGAACAAACTGCACAGCCATGTCCCCTCCCTCCACTTCTGATACCCTCCCCAGGGCAAGCACTTCCAATAATTTCTGCTTTTTTCCCCTGCTGATTTCTCTCTCTCTCTCTCTCTCTCTCTCTCTCTCTCTCTCTCTCTCTCTCTCTCTCTCTCTCTCTCTCTCTCTCTCTCTCTCTCTCTCTCTCTCTCTCTCTCTGTGTGTGTGTGTGTGTGTTTGAGACAGGATTTCTCTGTGACTTTGGAGCCTGTCCTGGAACTAGCTCTCGTATACCAGGCTGGCTTTGAACTCACAGAGATCCACCTTATTCTGCCTCCCAGCCTGATTTACTCCTATATGCTACGAATGGTACATGGTCACTTCCATGGTTTGTTTGTTTTGAATTTTCTCTTTTTAGGTTCTGTTGACATCCCAACTCAGTACTTCCAAATCTCCCAATTCTCACCTCTCTCTTTCTAACAAATCAGCAGCCAGTGTTTGCATTTTTGTAACTCGAAATATTTATATCTGAGCCAAGTGCTCTCCTCTGTTGGCCCCTCTTTCTTGTAGAGCCTTTTGTTTCCCCTGGGTTAATGATTACCTCTTTTCTTGATTTTTTTTTTTTGCTTACTTTTCTATGTGTTTATCAATGATTCATTCTCAAATTCTGATGGTTGAGAATTTATTCCATGTGTTACTTTCATTTTTGGTTTTGAAACCTCTCTGGGTTTGGTTACATCCTTGAAGTCTCTAGCACGGTTTAACCCTTCTCTTCCCTGTCAGTGTCTTTCCTGCTTCCCAGTGTTAGTTAACGTTCTCACTCTTATTTCGAAAGGTTTATTTGTTTTTATTTTATGTGTGTGCATGTTTTGCCTATATGTCTGTCTGTGTACCACGTGCACAGCAAACTCAGAGGTCAGAAGAAGACATTGAATCCCCGTGGAACTGGAGTTACAGACAGATGTGAGTCATCACCTGGATGCCAGGAATTCAACCTGGGTCCTCTAGAAAAGCAGCCAGTGCTCTTCGCCACTGAGCCATCTCTCCAGGTCAGGCTTCCCTGCTCTTCCTCTGAGTTTAATTTACTTGGTTGTGTGGGTGGAACATCATCTTCAGGAATTTCTAGAGCAGTGGCTCCCAACCTGTGGATTGTGACCGCTTGGGAGGTAGGGTGACCCTTCCACAGGGGTCACCTAAGACCACCAGAAAACCCAGATATTTACATTAGGATTCATACCAGTAGCAAAATTACAGTTATGAAGTAGCAAAGAAATAAATCTATGGTTGGGGGAGCACCACAACTTGAGGAACTGTATGTATTAAAGGGTTGCAACATTAGGAAGGTTGAGAACCACTGGTCCAGAGGAAGGGAATATTACAGCCAGCCTCACAGATGATCTGACCCCCTGGTCTGGACTGCCCATGTGTTCACACCCCATGTGAACCCATATTGGTTGAGAGACTGGGATGGAAATGATATTTCATGTCCAAGATTAGGGAAAAGAGCTGTTTTCGAGGTAGGTGTGTGTGTGGGGGGGGGGTGTGGGTGTGCGTGCGTGTGTGTGTCTGTGTGTTTTGTATGCATGTAGAGGCAGACGACAGTCTATAGTGTTATTCTTAGGCCCCTTTCACCTTTTGTTTGGAACAGGATTCCACCATATAGTCCTGGCTGGCCTAGAACTTGCTATATAGACCAGGCTTGCCTCCACCTCAGAGAGCCTCCCGAGTGCTGCTATTAAACCATGTGTTACCTTGCCTGACAATCTTTTTAAGTAAAGATTTAATAAAGCATGTTTTGCATTTTATAAAGATTTCTTTATTTTTATTTTTATGTGTGCAAATATTTTATATCTCTGTACAACATGTGTGTGCAGTGCCCATAACAGCCTGAAGAGGGTGTGGGGTCCCCTGGAACTGGAGTTACAGATGGCGGTGAGCCTCCGTGTGGTGCTGGGAACCAAACCCAGGACTCCTGCAAGAGCAGCCAGTGCTCGTAACTGCCGAGCCTTCTCTCCAACTCCTAGATTCCTTATTCTTAAAAGCTATTGCTACCTTAGGCACTTGGAATGATTTCTCTTTGCTTTAGTTTCTTCTTTCTGGCGTTCTCATTCAGCTAGGCCCCATTTCTCATTCCGTTGGTGTTCTTTCGTCTTTGTTTTACTTTCTGTGTGATATTTTATTTCCAGCTCTTGTGTTGCTTTTTAAATTTTTCCACTGTTGGACCTTCCGTCTCTAGGAGCCCATTCTAGAAGCCGTCACTGTTTATAGCCTTCTGGTATTATGTCATGGACATGACCTTTTTCCTCTGAGTCCCTGAGGACCGTTCTTATTTTTAATCTTCTACCTCTTGCTTGCCCGTTTCCGCCAGAGTCCCTTAGCATATGTGTTTGGGTCTGTCATTCAGGGTGTTCTGGAGATGTTCTTAGTGATCCTAGATGCATTATATCCCAGTGAAGAGCACTCACATACTGTCTGGAGGCTCTCCTCAAGTCGGTGTGGCTTACTAGGATGAGGTCACTCTTTCCTTCTCTCACCGCCGTGATAAAGTACCTGACAAAAGCAACTTCTGGTTTGATTTTGGCTCAGCATTTAAGAGGATAGACAAGCGGTGGGAAGGTCTGGCAGCAGGAGCCTGAGGTAGCTGGCGGGTCACGTGGCATCTGTAAGTCAGGAAGCAGAGAGAGATGAATACAGATATTCAGCTCATCTTCTCCTTTGCATGGAATCCAGGGCCTGGCATGCATAATGGGATTGCCCACATTTAGGATAGGGCCTCCTGAGCCTGAACTGGCCTTGTCTCGTAGTCAGACTGATGACTATCTTTGTTTGTTTTTGTTTTTTTTTGTTTTTTGTTTTTTCTAGATAAGGTTTCTCTGTAGCTTTGGGGCCTGTCCTGGAACTAGCTCTTGTAGACCAGGCTGGCCTCGAACTCACAGAGATCCGCCTGCCTCTGCCTCCTGAGTGCTGGGATTAAAGGTATGTGCCACCACCCCCGGCCTGATGACTATCTTGAATATCACCATAGAACCTTCATCCTGCAACAGATGGAGATAGAGACAGAGACCCACACTGGAGCACTGGACTGAGCTCCCAAGGTCCAGTTGAAGAGCAGAAGGAGGGAATATGAGCAAGGAAGTCAGGACCGCAAGGGGTTGGTCCACCCACTGAGATAGTGTGCCTGATCTAATGGGAGCTCACCAAAGCCAGCTCAACTGGGACTGAACGAGCATGTGATCAAACTGCACTCTCTGAATGTGGCTGACAATTGGGGATGGCAGAGAAGCCAATGATGATGGCACTGGGATTTGTCTCTACTGCATGTATTGGCTTTTTGGGATCCTAGTCTATTTGAATGCACACCTTCCTAAGCCTGGATGGAGGGGGGAGGGTCTTGGACTTCCCACAGGGCAGGGTACCCTGCCCTCTCTTAGGACTGGAGGGGCAAAAGGGGGAAGGTGAGGGGGGGAGCGGGAGGGAAATGGGAGGAGGGAAGGACGTGGAATTTTTGAATGGTATTATTTATAAAGCAATAAAAAAAAAGGATAGGGCCTCTTCCCTCAACCCAAACTAGAACCTGAACCCCCGCCCCCAAGACACACTAGGTGATTTTAGATCCTGTCCAGTTGACAGCTGCTATACACCACCATGCTCTACTACCCCCAGATGTTCTTATTGGCTTGTCAGCATCCTCAGAACTCCAGCCTGCATGCTGGAGTTCTGGAACACGGCATAGTTCTAGTGCTTACAGAGCCAAATGGGAGGTCGTGCAGGATGTCACCATTAGGCTTGCCAGATGGGTAAAGTCCCTTTCTTACAGTCTTGGACCCCATCTTCACCTTCTGGTAGACCTCAGAGCCCTAAGTCCAGAGCTCTATCAGCCTGAGCATTGCAAAGATAGCAACGTAGGAGGAGAATTGCAATGTGGAGGCAGGTCTAAGCATCTAACTGGACAACATGAACTCCACCAACCGCCCTCCTCTCTCCAACCTGGAGCCCTCCATCCCTGCCTAGCGTGGATTCTTCCAACCCCAGGCCCCCAGTCCCTGGGCAGCTTCTGCAATGTGAATGGCAGTTTAGTCTGATTGTTTTCTTACATTCAGGGCCATTGTTTGGTTTTTCTCTCCTCTTTGAAGTCAGCTGTCTCCCTGGCCATTTTCCAACTTCTAAAATGGTGTCACGGTTTCCTTGCTGGATGCTGTTTCTTTCATCATTTTCTGCTCCCTTTGAAACATTGGCTTTGTAGTTTTTCTTTACTGTCATTTTAGAGTGGTATGGTGGCTTGAATGACAATGGCCTGCAGTTGGTTGGTTTTTACTCTTACTCTTTGGGGACCCGCCAGCCAACTCCCAAATAAATCATACAGAGTCCTATTCTTTCTTATGAATACCCAGCTTTAGCTTGACTTGTTTCTCGCCAGCTTTTCTTAAATTATCCCATCTATTTTTTGCTTCTGGGCTTTTACCTTTCTCTATTTCTGTTTATCTTTTTTCCCCCTTCTTATTCCCTGTCTGGCTGTGTGGCGGGCCCTCAGCATCTTCCTCTCCTTTTCTTGCTCCTCGATCTTCTCCTTCCAGATTTATCTTCTTTATTCTCTCTGCCTTCCAGCCCTGCCTATCCTTTCTCTTGCCTTGCTATATGCCATTCAGCTCTTTATTAGATGGTTCAGGTGTTTTAGACAGGCAAAGTAACACAGCTTCACAGAGTTAAACAAATGCAACATAAAAGAATGCAATACATCTTTGCAACATTAAAACAAATGTTTCACTGCATAAACAAATGTCACATCTTAAAATTATATTTCACAACAATGGCCCTCATTGGCTCAAGTTTTTGAATGGTTGTTTCTGAAGTTGGTGGAACTATTTGGGAAGGATTAGGCAATGTGGCCTTGGAGGAGGTGTGACATTAGAGTTGGATTTGTGGTTTCAAAAGCCCACTTTAGGTCCAGCATCTTGCTCTTTGCCTGTTGCTTGTGGATCAGCTATTGCTTCAGTGACATACCTGTCTGCTTCCCACCATGATGATCACGGGCTAACCCTCCAAACTGTAAACAAGACCTCAATTAAATGCTTTCTTTTATAAAGAGTTGCCTTGGTCATGGTATCTCTTCAGAGCAATAGAATGGTAACTAAGATAAGTAATTTGGAAGGAAGAAGAGAAACTCACAGAGATAATATGCTGGGGGTTTTAGAAAATATTTTATTATTTGTATGTGTAGTAAGTATACTATCTGTTTGCAATGCCCACGGAGGCCAGAAGAGGGCATCAGATCTCTGGGGCTGGAGATATAGGAAGTTGTGAGCCACCTGATGTGGGTGCTGGGAACTGAACTTAGGTCTATCTGAAAGGGCAGCAAGAACTCCTAACCACTTAGCCATTTCTCAAGTCCCTTCATCTGACATATTTAAACAGGCATCTTAATAGGCAGTCTGCATTTTTGTTTGATTTTATTAATTTATATGCATGGATATATATATATATATATATTTTGGTTTTTTTCGAGACAGGGTTTCTCTGTGGCTTTAGAGCCTGTCCTGGAACTAGCTCTTGTAGACCAGGCTGGTCTCGAACTCACAGAGATCCGCCTGCCTCTGCCTCCTGAGTGCTGGGATTAAAGGCGTGCGCCACCATCGCCCGGCCCGCATGGATATATTTTTAAAAGGTTTATTTACTTTTATTTTGTGTATGAGTGCCAGCAGAGATCAGAAAAGGAGTTGGATCTCTTAGAACTGGATTTACAGAGCCACCTTGTGGGTGCTGGAAACCAAACCTGGGTATTCTATAGAAGCAGGAAAGTACTCTTAACTAATGAGTCACCTCTGCAGCCCCATGTGACGAAATTTTAAATTCTTATTTAATTGCTTTAAACCAGTTGAACATTGTTAACCTGGTTAACTTTGGACTTGGTTATCAATTCGGTTGGCTAAATGCCTTTTGGTTTGGACAGCTCACACAAGGTCCCCACCCCAGGGATGTTCTGGTGCCTCCCTCTAGGTCAGTCACGAATGTGCTGGTGGTGAGATTGTATTATGGACTTTCCATCAAACAATGCCATTGTCATGGTGCCTGTCACTGCAATTGGGGATGCCTTGAATTCTGCTGCATGCAACCCTTTTCTAGAAATAGGGACTCTAG
The DNA here is from genome assembly GCF_903992535.2 of Arvicola amphibius. Classification (NCBI taxonomy): domain Eukaryota; kingdom Metazoa; phylum Chordata; class Mammalia; order Rodentia; family Cricetidae; genus Arvicola; species Arvicola amphibius. The sequence goes on from NC_052050.1 coordinate 8,221,754, forward strand.
CTGGTGACATGCAGTGACGATGCTAGATGTGTGCTATTTCTGTCTAGTTGGGGTACCTACTCATGACATGTGGGTCCATTTGGTCTTGTGGGGTCAAATGACTGCAAGATCAATTCTAGTCCATGAAACTCTCTTGACTTGAGCCTTCCTCTTGGGTGTCACAGTCTCCTGCTTTCTTCCCCTTCCTTTCTGATCTCCTCTGTGCTTCTACATTCACCTAATCAGATCTATCTAGTACTTGCTTTGTGCCCACTCCTGCCCAGGGAAGAAATACATGGCACTGATGGAGAGGCATGCCGATGGTTCCCATGCAGTGCGTTCTGTGTTCTGACAGTAGAATTGATGTGGGAGGGTCTTCTGTTTGAGTTGATTTCATTGGTTAATAAAGAAACTGCCTGGCCCATTTGATTGGCCAGCCCTTAGGTGGGCGGAGTAGATAGAACAGAATGCTGGGAAGGGAAGTTAATAAATCGCCATGCCTCTGCTCTCTGGGTCAGACGCAATGAAGATTCGGCCCAAGATGGACGTATGCTAGAATCTTCCTGGTAAGGCACCACTTCGTGGTGCTACACAGATTATTAGATATGGGTTAATCAAGATGTGAGTAAGAGGCTGGAACTAATGGGCCAGACAGTGTTTAAATGAATGCAGTTTGTGTGTTGTTATTTCGGGGCATAAGCTAGCCATGCGGCTGAGAGCCGGGCGGCGGGAAGCAGCCCGCTGTTCCCACTACATAGAATGATGTCCTTTGGGGTACATAGTGGGTTATGAAAGGGAATAGAGGAGAGGGAGAGGCAGGCAGGGCCATGGTTGAATTGATAGGGCCTCAGGTACTGTTGTGAATTGAGTGTCATTCCTCAGAAGACGTTGGTATTCTAACCCCTGGTTTCCACGACTTGGTCTGATTTATAATTAAGGTTCCCCCCCCAGCTGTAATTGAGCATGGACTAAGTGGAGACCACTCACCTGAGAACTAGTGCCATCTCTTTGTTCAGAGCTTGCTAGAGCAAGGAGTCCACCGTCATCATTTATGTTTGGCAGAGATTTGTGGCTGGGCACGGGAGCCAGGAAAGCTCCAGTGTAGGCAGAAGGGAAGGCTTGCCTAGCGTGGGGACCATCGGGATGATCAGGATGTTGGCAGGTGGCCTAGAAGCAGGACACCCTACATGCTTGGTTAGAGAGAATAGTTGGCTTTCTTCAGTATACTTGATGACCCTATGGGGCCATTAAGGCGCTGTCGGTACTTCTCAAGTCCTGGCCATTTAGGGCCATCCATGACAGGGTTCTGTGTTAGCTGCCTGGCCTGGTCACTGCAGGCAATGGTTGGCATCTTGGGCTAGCCACAGGTTCTGGTCAGAGATCTGTTTCTGTATATGGCCTGGCATTTCTTGTCTATCCAAACCCTCGGGAGTTAAATGAAGGCTTTTAGGGTGAATCCTAATCCAACAGGACTGGTGTCCTGGAAAGAAAACAGAGATGGGGGTGGGGAGAAGGGCCACATGCTGATGCAGGCAGAAAGGAGAGCAGTACAGTGTGGACCAAAGATATCAAGGTTAGTGAAGTGGGGAAGTCCTCCCTGAAGCCTCCTGGGGAGTCCTCCCTGATGCTTCCTGGGGAGTCCTCCCTGAAGCCTCTGGGGAGTCCTCCCTGAAGCCTCCTGGGGAGTGAGGCCCTTTCCATTCCTTCATTTTGACTCTTGGCTTGAATAGCTGTTGACTGTGGGCAATGCATCACAGCAGGAACAGGGTAGGAAGACAACCCCTTTATAGGGTTAACTGGCATCCAGAAGGGCGGGGCTGTTTTTCACACATCCCAGCCACGGGCCACTGGCTTCACTACCCAGGGACTTCTCAGAATGTGATTCCCTTGTCTTTTACATGGACCTGTGGAGGAGGAGTCTCCGAAGAAGGGGTTGGAGGACTTGGTCTGAAGTCCCAGGTTCACTGAAGTTCCAGAACATTTTCTTGTAGGGGTGTTTCATTTGTATTTTAATAAATAAGGACTGCCTGAAGATCAGAGAATAAAACAGCCTCACTGGTCAGCCTTACAGACTAGGCAGTGGTAACACACACCTTTAATCCCAGTAGCCACACTAGTTGCCATGGAAACCAGGTGGTGCATGCCTTTAATCCCAGTCCTAGAGAGGATTATAAAATGGGGAGGAGACAGCTCTCAGTCTCAGTCTCATTCTGAGATTCCTGGAGGCAGGATCGCCATTTCGGACTGAGGTCGAGGTAACAGCCAGTGGTTGGTTGCTTTGCTTTTCAGATCTTCAGGTTGAACCCCAATTTCTCTCTTTTTATTAAGCATGCTTCATTTTCTGTTTTTAATTTAAAGATTTTATTTACTATTACTTTTTATTTGATTTTTTAAAAATAATTTTACATTGTGGGTGTTTTGCCTGAGTGCATGTCTGTGCAGCATGAGCATTGCCTGATGTCTGCTGAGGCCAGAAGAGGGTGCTGGATCCCCTCAAACTGGAGTCAGAGATGGCTGTGAGCTGCTGTGTGGGTGCTGGGAATCAAACCCGGATCCTCTGGAAGAACGGCTAGTGCTCTTAGCTGGACCTGCATGGTGGAAAGAGAGAACTGATTCTTGAAAGTTGTCCTCTGACCTTCAACCTTGTGCTGTAGCTTGGAGGTAGACTGCAGACACATGTGCATGCGTACACACACACACACACACAGAGAGAGACAATAAGCAAACAAATATAAAAATTAAAACCAAGACAAAACCCACTGAGGGTGAGCATCACCCCCAGACCTGGATAAAAATTCATATGACCCTCCAGTTTTTTCTAGGCCAAACTGTAGCTTCCTTTAGACACGTTTTCTTGACCAAGTGCAGTTAACTCTTGGCTTCTCCAGCCTGTTCTCTCTCCCCATCCCTTCACTCTCCTGGGGTTGCAGCCCCATTTCAGCCCAGCAGCTGATGGGAGCCCCTTTTTGTTCCTTCCACCAGGAACCATAGTCTTTGACATGCCATAAACGGACTCTCTTCTGCCCCTCTTGCCTAAGCACCAAGGCCGGTCCTTCTACATCACACCTTGGCACACAGCAAAGGAAGAGAGTCTGGGACCCAGGTTACTGCCATTGTTTTGAAAATCAAACAGCTCCTTCCAGAGCAGCCTCCTTCCCTTCCCTTCCTCCCTGTGCAGAGTCTCCCTCCCTGAGGCCCATAGGTCATCCTGTCCCCATCACCCCCACCTCCCACACTGTCAGTGTCACCCCACCCTAGTGCCCAAGGACAGTTATTTTATTTGGAAATCAAGTGGCTGCAGCACCAGGAAGAAATTCTTTTCCATGCAAAGACAGTGTGTGTGCCCTGAAGAGCCCGGCGGCTGGGAGAGCAGGGCCACTCCTCTCCTCGCACCACCTCCTTCAATCTGGAGAAAAAGGTCCTCCCTGGAAGCATCGAGAAGCGTGGCTGTTGTTGTTAAATTAAGAAAAGATGGGAGAGCAAGAAGCAGGCCAGGGTGGCTTACCTGCTGGCAGTATAAGGCTTTCTCCACATTGTAGGCGAATTTTAAAGTCCCTGCAGATGGCAGGAGCTCTGTGCAGAGTCTCAGCTTTGGGTGCACAGAGACTGAGAGGCAGCGGGGGTTGAGCATTTGCTATGGGCCTTCTAGGCACCTTACTCTAATGATCATATTTGGGGAAGGGGGCAGAGTCCCATAAAATCCTCTGACAATACATGGGGGCTCTCTGTCTGGGAGAAACAACTCCCTGCCTTGGATGGCAGTAGCTTCCTTAAGATAACTGATGTGTAAGTGGAACCCACCAGCTTAGCTTTCCTTCCCTGCTTTACTGCGGTAGCGTTAACCTATGGACACTGGTATGTTTCAGGTGGATGCCAGTTAGGTTGGGACAGTGCATGTAGTGAAATGGTCAGCACGTTCAAGGTCAAGTTAATTTGCCCACTGTTATATCTTGAATATAAGGGAAGAACACACTGGTGACAGTCGTTTAGAAAGCCAAGCTCCTCCCCACACCCTTTCTCGCTGTTCTTGGACGCTGAGGTCATCACAGGCCTTCAGAAGTGACGTCACTATCCGCAGGCCCCCCAGAAGACCCCCACAGGACCTGAAGACGGGTTCGGGCTTCCAGGAAACAGGATGAGGCTCTTTAGAGATCCAAGAGTCCGGGACACTTCTGGAAGAAAGAGAGGAACTGCTCTAGGGGGAGACAGCAGCCAGATGGTCCAGGCGGCACATCAACTTCATCTTCCTGACCAGCTGTCACTGGGGAAATGTGCCCTAGGCTGGAAGGGAGCCAGAGAAAGGATGGGTGAGGAATCGGGCATCTAGATATCTTCAGGTCGTATTCTCCAGCTCCAGATGACAGTGGTCTTCGTAGATGTAGACAGGAAGTGAGGCCGTCTAAGACCGGGTCTTGAGCTGTCTGTCTTTAGTCCGTGTTTCTTCCTGACACCCCTGTCCACCGTCAAGCCACCTGCAGGTCCACCTGCGTGGGCTGCTGTTTGCACATGCTGGCACTGGGTTGATGGCCAGCTAGTGGGTGACTGCACAACGTTGGGGCCTGGCCACATGACAGCAGCATTGCCAGGCAACAGCTGGCTCACTTCTCACGGATCAGCGGCTGAGCTCCTGGTGGAGACCTCTTCCTGTCTACCCCTCTGCAGAAGCATTTCCTGTAGGACCAGGGACAGGGCAATAGAACACACTGGCCAAAAGCCTCAGGTAAAAAACACACTTGTGTCGTAGGACGGTTCTAGCTGCAGATAGTGTGTTGTGAGTGAGATACATGGCTCACAGAAGAATTGATAGTTTTGTTATACCATATAGACAATTTCTTTTTTTTTCTTTTTTTAAGATTTATTTATTTATTATGTATACAACATTCTACCTGCATGTATGCCCACATGCTGGAAGAGGGTGCCAGATCTCATTACAGATGGTTGTGAGCCACCATATGGTTGCTGGGAATTGAACTCAGGACCTCTGGAAGAGCAGCTGGTGCTCTTAACCACTGAGCCATCTCTCCAGCCCCCCATATGGGCAATTTCATAATACTTTTTTGTTTTGTTTTGTTTTTCAAGACAGGGTTTCTCTGTGTAACAGTCCTAAATGTCCTGGAACTAGCTCTTGTAGACCAGGCTGGCCTCGGACTCACAGAGATCCTCCTGCCTCTGTCTCCTGAGTGCTGGGATTAAAGGCATGCACCACCACTGCCCGGCTACAGTTTCATAATACTGTACAAACTGTTTTGAATGCATGCATGTGCATGTGTGTATGTGTGTGTTCTTGTGTGCACGTGGAGGCCAGAGGAAAACCTCTGCTCTCATCCTCGGGAATGCCACCCAGCTCCTCTGGGAAAGGCTCTCTCAGTGCGTGGAACTCACCAAATAGGCTGGCTGGTCAGCAAGCTCCGGGGGTCCTCCTTTCTCTGTGCCAGTTCTGTTCTCTGCTGTGCCAGTTCTGGGATGGCAAACATGTGTTCCTGCAAGCACGTGTCAGCATACCCAGAAGTTCCCCATGGGTTCTGAGGGTTGAACTTGGGTCCTCATGCTTGCAAGGTAAGCACTTTACCAACTGCCAAAATTAGCTTCAGTTGTCAATGTGACGTAACTAGAGCAGTGGCTGTCAACCTTCCTAATGCTGCGACCCTTTAGTACAGTTCCTCATGGTGTGGTGACCCCCGATAACCCCCAGCTATAACATTATCTTTATTGCTACTTCATAACTGTAATTTTGCTACTGCTATGAACTTTTTTAAGATTTATTTATTTATTAGGTATACAGTATTCTCAGTATTCTGTCTGCATGTATGCATGCAGGCCAGAAGAGGGCACCAGATCTCATTGCAGATGGTTGTGAGCCACCATGTGGTTGCTGGGAATTAAACTTAGGCCCTTTGGAAGAGCAGGCAGTGCTCTTAACCACTGAGCCATCTCTCCAGCCCATACTGCTATGAACTTTAATGTAAATATCTGGTTTTCCAATGGTCTTAGGTGATGACCCCTGTGAAAGGGTCCTTCCGTCCCTCAAGGGGGTCTCAACCCACAGATTGAGAACCACTGGTCTAGCGTCATCTGAGTTGAGGGGTTGCCTAGATTAGCCAGTGGCCATGTTTGTGCGGGGATTGTGTTGATTGATGATGTGGGAGGGCGCAGTCCACTGTGGGTGGCACCGTCTCTAGGCGAGTAGACCTGAACTGTGTGAGAAAGCTAGCTAGCTGGGCAGTGGTGGCACACGCCTTTAATCCCAGCACTTGGGAGGCAGAGGCAATGGAGGATCTTTGTGAGTTCAAAGGCCAGCTTGCTCTGCATGCCAAGTTCCAGGCCTTCCACAGCAACATGGAGAGAACTTGTTTCAAAGGAAAGGAAAGAAGGTTGGCTAAGTATTAGGATGGAGCCTGTGATGGAGCCAATAAACAGCATCACTCCCTGGTCTTCTTGGTTTCAGCTCCTCCCCAGGGATGACCTGGAAGGTGAAATAAACCCTTGCCTCTCCCCAGTTGGTTTGGTCATGGTTTTACCACAGCAACAGAAAGCAAAAGCAAAGTAGACCACCTGCTGAGCCTCTCCCTTAACCCCATTACAAATGTCCCCAAAAGTAGCCAGGAAAGAGACAAATGGGGAGAGAAATAAGGGGGTAGGTGGGCACACGGTGCCATGGCGTGCTTGTGGGAGTCACTCAGGTCCTGGGACTCAAGCTCAGGCCCCCAAGCTTGGCGGCGAGCATCTTTACTTGCCGAGTCATCCTCTTGGCCCTGCACTTCTATTTTTTGGAAAACCCCCTGTGCCGCTTTCAGCTCCTCCATCGTTCAGTGACTGCCCCAGTTTTACGCTCCCACCCACAGCCAGGGTGTATTTATAGTCTCTACTTTGTATACGGAATTTGCTTATGTGAATCAGTAGGCTTTCAGGTTGTATCTAACACTGGGGCTCATGAATCTCAGCTTTAGGGAGGCCAGGGCAGGAGGGCTGAGAGTTCCAGGCTCGCTGGCCTAAACTTTCCAGCAAGACCCTGACTATGAACGAATAAATAGCGAACAGAAACAAATGAAAACGACAAGGTTGACTTTTCCCCTATTCTACAACAACCGTAAAGAATTCATTGGATCTACTTTGCTTTTTGAGACAGGGTCTCTCACTGGCCCGGTACTCATTCAGTGGGCTAGACTGACTGGCCAGCAAGCCCTGGGTCTGTCTGCCAGTCTCTTCCTCCCCAGCCCTGGGATTGTGAATGTGTGCCATCATACCTGGTGGGAGTCAAATTCAGGTGCTCATGCTTGCGTGGCAAGTATTTTACCAGCTGAGACATCACCCAGTCTTAATCAGTGGTGTCTTCATGCAATAAAATAGACGGTAGGAACAGGAAATGCATTCACGACTGAGAATTTTCCAAAAGTCTCAGGCTTTTGGAAACAATCAAAGACCTTTGCATGATTAATAAGATGAGATATCTGCATGAAACTTTATGGAAGCCACCGAAAACAATTCTGCAGGGACCTTGTTTCTTTTAGCTCATAAATGGGGAATATGTTGAAATTTCCAAAGGCCAAGTGGGTTGGGATGAAAATATTGCTTCTAATGAGTCTCACTCTTAGTCATTTCCCAAGTGGAGTACATTTCCGTAACGGTGGGAGTTGGTGATGAAGCCTTTTGATTCCCCACATTGCTGCAGTTCCAGCCTGTTTAGCACAGTGGCATGGCATATTGCAATAGCCTGTGGGTCAGCCTTGAACCTCGGAAGTCTCAGTGCTCGGGGCATAACCAAGAGAAAGAGAATGCTGCCAGACATCCCCTTTTCCCACGGAAGTGTCAAACCACATGCAGATGTAATTAAAACAAGGTTTCTTTTTTTTCCCTGAGTTTTCCAACCACGTACTTTATTAGAGGTTTCCATGGGGTTAGTGGGAGGAGAGAGTTTGGGGGTCAGAATCAGGAAGGAGAGACTTGTTCATTTATGCCACAGCAAGCCTGCACAAATGCTCGGACCACGCACTTCTTGCAATTAGTTTCCACTCCAAGCAACAGAAAGTCCTAAATAACGGGGCCTTGTCTTATAGAGAAAAAAAATCTACAAGGAGTCTAGGCTCAGTACGGTGTCCCATAACATCAGCGACGCTGATGCCTTTTTGCTCTGTGGAAGGTTGCTTTCATCTTCGGGTTCCTTTGTAGTCCAAAAGGGCTGCTGCCCTGACAGCTCTTGCTTCTTTCCGACAGCAGGAAGGATGGAGCGGAAGAAAGCTTGCTTCAGCCTTTTACTACGGGATGCTTCGGGGTTAAAATGCTGTCACATGGGCTCACACAGCTGCAAGGGCTATTGGGAAATGTAGACCGTATCCTAGCTGTCCCAGTGTCCCTCTAAGAGCTAGCGTTTCCGCCGGGTGGTGGTGGCTCACCCCTTTAATCCAGGCACTCAAGAGGCAGAGGCAGCCTGACCTCTGTGGGTTTGAGGCCAACACTACAGAGTGAGTTCCAGGACAGCCAGGGCTACACAGAGAAACCCTGTCTCAAACCCCTCCCCCACAACGAAAGGAAGGAAGACAGGAAGAAAGAAAGAGTTAGAGTTTCTTTTAGGGAAGAAAGAGGACACTAGGTTACCACAGATAACTAGCTGTCTCCACTCCATGTAGCTGTAAAGAATTACAGAGGTAGGTTTAATCCCAGCACTCAGGAGGATCTCTGTGAGTTGGAGACCAGCTTGAACTGCATGGTAAGTACCAGACCAGCCAGGGTTATACAGTGAGACCCTGACTTAAGAACAAACAAACAAATAAGAAAGTAAGTAAGCAAATAAATATTTAGATAGATTTATTTTCCAGGGGATAGAACCAACTGTGTGTTGCCAACTCTGCCCACCGTATATGAGAGAAGAGCCTTTGGGGTGGCCAGAATAGAGACCAGTGTAATGCAGTATGTAGCTATCAGCCCCCTGGCCTGTCTTTGGCTTTTCCTGGCTGTTTGACTTTAGAAGACTCATGAAACTTCTTTGTGCTTGAGAGTTGCCACCTGAAGCATGCTATGGATGACACCCAGTGACCCAACACTTAAGACATGCCCATACTAAGAAGTCATTATCTGAATTCCTTTTTCATATTTTATAGTAGTTCTTTGAGAATTTTGCACAATGGACATTGATCATACTCAACCACCCCAACTCCTCTCAGATCCATCCCTGTTCCCTACCCACCCAGCTTTGTGATCTCTCTCTCTCTCTCTCTCTCTCTCTCTCTCTCTCTCTCTCTCTCTCTCTCTCTCTCTCTCTCCCTATCTGTCTGTCTGTCTGTCTATCATCTATCTATCTATCTATCTATCTATCTATCTATCTATCTATCATCTATCTATCTATCTATCTAAATATGTCATATATATATATAAATATAATACATATATATTAACTATACCCACAAAGTCCAATTTGTGCTGCTCATAGGTTCTTAGATTTGGGGCCTCCCACTGGTGCATGGTTGATTTCTCAGGGACCACACTCTTAAAGAAATTTCTTACAGCCATTTATCACTCAAATTCCAGCTCCTGCGGGGCCCCATGGCTCCTCCTTGCATGGTGGGGCAGCCCCTTGCTCTGATGTTCCATCCCTCTTCGAGAGCTTCTGTGTTCAGTGGGCAGGGACAGGCTGCTCTCAGCATCATTCTGAGTCATACATGATTAGGAAGATACATCTGCCAGGGGACAGAGAGGGAGATAGGCAACTCCTATTAGCATCTAAAACCAATTATGAAGGCTTTTTGCCGTATCTGCGGCGAGGGGTGTAGTATGGAGCTGCGGGCGGCTTCCCACCTCCCGGCTCCCGGCCACCAGCTAGCTTTACCCGAAATAACATCACACAAATTGTATTCTTTTAAATACTGCCTGGCCCATTATTTTCAGCCTCTTACTCACATCTTGACTAACCCATATCTAATAATCTGTGTAGCACCACAAAGTGGTGCCTTACCAGGTAGATTCTAGCGTACGTCCATCTTGGGCTGGAGCTTCATCGCGTCTGGCTTCTCTCTCTTGGGAGAGGCACAGCGGTCTGCCTAACTTAAGAGAGGCGTGGCATCTGACTGATCCTTCTACCTCACTTCCTCTTCCTGTTCTGTCTACTCCACCCACCTAAGGGGTGGTCTATCAAATGGGCCAGGCAGTTTCTTTATTAGCCAATGAAATCAACTCAAACAGAAGACTCTCCCACATCAGAGGGGTTGTCTGAACAGCTTCCAACACAACTGGGAGTTGGCTGTGCTTGCATGTAGACCAGTGGGGAGAAACAGAAGGGAACAGGAGGTTATCAGTCCCTGACTAAGGAATGAAGCATTATGCCCCCTTTACAGGGGGCTGCTTTTCTTCCTCTGGAGTGGCGGTTCTCAATCTGTGGGTGGCAACCCCTTCACAGAGGCTGCGTATCAAATATTCTGCATTTTAGATATTTACATTATGACTCATAGCAGTCACAAAATTACAGTCATGAAGTAGCAACGAAAATAATTTTATGGTTGGGGGTCAGTGCAACATGAGGAACTGTATTAAAGGGTCGCAGCATCAGGAAGGAAGCGGTGCAAACTTCCTATGCGTGGCTGGAGAGAAGATGTGTTAAGCTTTGAAGAGCACGTGTTTGCTGTGGTAAATACTCACTGCTCCTATTGCTTGGAAAAGCAGCTGTAGGCAGACATAGGAGCCAGTGACTTTGATGTCTCCCTGTAAACCTTCATTTGTAGGGCCTCAGGAAATGATTCTCTCAGTAAAGTGCTTCCCATCCAAGCTTGAGGTGGTGAGTTCGATCCTCAGCACCGCAGCAGAAGTTGGGCCTGGTGGTGCATGCCTTCAATCTCAGTTCTGTGCTTGGAGGAATCAGGAGAACTCAGTGGCCAGCCAGATTACTGGAGTCAGTGAGAGACCCTGTCTCGAAAAGTAAGATAAGGTAGTGATTGAGGAAGACTGCCAACGCTGGCTTGTGGCCTCTGCACACCTAAGCACACACTTGTGTATGCATGAGTGCCCCTTCTCCATTTACCCTTTATTTATAAAACCAGGTAGTAAGTAGGTTTGGCTTGTGAGCCACCCTGCGCTAATCTTTGAACTAATGTTTAGTGAACTAACGGGTCAGTTCACGTCTTCTCTCCTTCCTTTGGCTGTTTCAGACTGTGTGGGTTAACATAGCCCTATACTGGCTCGGCCCCTACAGGGGTGGCGGGTTCCACTGCCTTGCAGGAAAGACCCACTCTGTTGCTGATCTTGATGTTTTCAGGGCCCAGTTTTCTAGAGTTCTGGCAAAAGAGCGCTTTAGCTGATTTCTTGTTAACGATCATCCTATCAGTGGGTTTGGATGGTCTCCCCAATGCTCCAGCCAGTCATAGAACAGTGTTTCAATTTGAGCTGATGGGCTTCAGGAGACAGGAACTAGAGCTGTCTTGCCTCAAGAGCTTTGGCACCCAAAGCACCACCCACTGGGATAGACTAACCCAGGCGTAGGTATCAGGGCACTCAGGGACTTCTAAAATGTTGTGGATGCACAGCTGTGCATTGGTATGCATGCATGTATGTATGTATGTATACATGCATGTATGTATGCTGCTGTCCATTGGTTTGTATATATGTATGTCTGTAATGTCCTACAATTGTGAGGAAAAAAACCCCACATCTTTCTCTTTGCCACCTTAACCATTTGTGTGTCTCTTTCTGTGTGTGTGTATGTATGTGTGCATGTGCGCACACACTCTTGTTATTTGCTGTTGTACAGCCCAGGCTAGTCATCCTATGAGATTTGGGGGATCGTGTCTCCACTGACCATCTCACAGGAGACATATCCAGCTTGACATGGGTCCTGCCAATCCCAACACATGTCCCCATACTTGTGTGGCAAGCATGTTACCTACCGAGCCATTCCTCTCACCTGGTTTTATTATTTTTTAAGTGGGCCAGTGAGCAAGTCTGCCCACTGGAGTCTGGTCCCAGAGACCCACACGGTGGAAGAGGAGAAGCAGGTTTACAGTTGCTCTCTGACTTCTACTGGTGTGTCTCCTCTTCGCCCCAGGATAGATAAGTAAAGTTTAATTAAAAAAAAAAAAACAAAAGCAGAAGAAAAATGCAAACGGGATAATCTTCTAGTCTTTATTTATTTGGACATGTTTATTGGGTATTTCCCTTAGGCTAAGGCACTGGGCTACTGTGGGAATTCTCATCTTTTAAGGACACAGTCAATAAGCAAGTAGACATACCATTCTACCAAAGAAGAGCGATTATTTAGATGTGAGTGTTTTATAGAAGGATCGGCAAGGGCTGAGGTTGTGGCTCATCATTCAAGAGCACGGGCTACTCTTCCAGTGGACTTGGGTTCGATACTCAGAACCCATGTGTTGGGTCACAACCATTTGCAGCTCTAGTCCCAGGGGAATACAACACCCTCTTCTGACCTTTGAAAGTACCAGGCATGCATGTACTGCACAGATATACATGCAGCTGAGCACTCGTGCATGTAAAATGAAGTAACTAAATATTTTTTTTTTCAAAAAGTGGCAGCTAGCATTCCAGGACAGAACTAGGGGAGTGAGTGAGCCTGCGTCTAACCCTTCGTACGTCAGGTTCCTGTGCCTGTGCCTGTCCGCAGAAGCCCACAGCTGGAAGTAAATTACAATAAGCCTACTCATGAGACATTGGAGAGATGGAGGTAAAATTCACATCAGATCAACATTTTCTTTCTTTTTAAAAATATTTTTATCTTATATGTGTGAGCATTTTGCCCACATCTATGTTTTTTCACTTGTGTACCATATACCTGCAATACCTGTAGATGCCAGGAGGGGGTGCCAGATCCCCTGGGACTGGGGTTACAGGCACCTGCGAGCCATCACGTGGATGCTGGGAATTGAACCCTCATCTACAAGAGCAGCCAGTGCTCGTAGCTACAGTGCCATCTCTCCAGCGTAACCATATTCAATAAATGATTAAGTGCCATTAACAGGATTCACACCCACGACCTTCATGTGCATCCAAAACTTCTCATCATCCTAAAATAAAACCCTGTATCCACTAAGCCTTTCCTACCTGATCCTTCTTTCTATAGCCCCTGGCAATCAGAACTCCTCTTTCTCCCGTGGAGTTACCTACTCTAGCTTTTGCATGTGTGTGGAATTGCAGAGGATGTGATCCTGGGTGTCTGGCTTCTTTCACTGCGATATGTATTCATTTTCATGGATGAATAATATTCCATTGCATAGGTATATCCTACACGTTTATCCATCCACCAGTCCTTGGACGCGTGGGTTGCTTTTGTCTCTTGGCTGTCTTGAGTGGTGTTTCTAGGCACATTTCCAGGCAAGGATTTTTTTGTTTCTATCCACTTTCCTTGGTGGGGAAGGGGTTATGTGATCATAGCTTGATTTAGAGGTCATTCAGTTTCCAAACCATTATAATTAATAAGTGAAGGGTGACGCACATTCTCTTTTTTTCTCTTCACTGAGCCCAGAGTTCCATTTCTCAGGCTTGGGATAATAAAAAAAAAAAAAAAATCTCTGTCCTCTTTGTTCCAAAAGAAGGTCCCCATGTCAGCTCTCCTGTTGTCCCAGGGCTGCCACCTTAGGGCTGCAATGTCTTCCCACTCAGATACTGTTTCACGTCTTCCTGATGGTGTCTCCCCAGGTCCTGCCTTGGAGGAGTAGGAGCAGGAAGAGGTAACTGAGAGAGGTTGTGAAAATCTCTCTTCCGGAGGAATGCACCCTCCTCCTTGGTGGATTTCCTGCAGTGCCTTACTCCACCACATTCTCCTGTGGACAGGAAAGAGGTACTCACCGCAGGACTGGGGCCGTGGGAGTTCCGGGTTTGCTGTCCAGCCTGATTTCTTCTCCTCCGTCTCAGGTAGCCCAGGCTAGCCTTCGACTTGCTCTGTAGCCATAAATGACCTTGCACTTCTGATCTTCCTGCCTCCACCTCTCCAGCACGCCACCACGCCCTGCTTTCCTGACTTTTCTTTAAGGACATTGCTCTATTTGATGCAACCTGGGAGTGCTGTTGTGAACGGGATGGAATATAGGAGAGAAAGAGGAGAAAGGAAGGATGGGAGGGTAAAATTTAACATGCGGAGTATGTTACATACATAGAGACTAAACTGTGTGGAGACAACGATTAGTTCTTTCTCTGTCTTTGACTTTGAAAGCTTAATTTCTCTAGCATTTCAGCCTCTCCAGCCTTTAGCAGAGAAGAGAGCCCAGTGTTAGGAAGACACGGGTTAGTTGACTTCAAGGGACCGAGGCAGGATGGAGCCTGTGCAGTTCCTCTACCACAGCTGTGCCCAGACCTTGGGGATTCCCCCCATCCTGGGATGAGAAAGCATAATGGGGCATCCTTTGCTCCGACAGACTCAAAAAGAAACATCAGTTCCTCCTTGACGTCTAATTCTGGAACTAATCGTGTTTCTTGCTCAGGTCATCCTGCCTCCAGATTTCCCATTGTCTGTTGGGCCGGAGTCTGTGAGGACCCCGTGTTTGCTTGTTAATCTAATGGGTGGCCGAGCCCTTGGCTTCCCGGGGCAGGGCCACTTTCATTGTCAGCTGGATGCCTTGGGTGTAACTTACCACTGGGGGACATCTGCATTATCTAATTTATTCCTTTGAAGCATTTCATTCTCGCTGATTGCTGCTTAAAGGTCATTCCCAAGTAAACACGGACTGAAAGGTCACCATACCCAGCTGAAGAATCCTCTGAAAGTGGCTTTGATCCTGCTCAGTGTCAACTCCGACCTCCTCTGACCTTCCCTGCTGCAGGGAGAGCCTCTTCTGGTGGCCTGTGGCTATTGGTGTTGCCCTTGGCTTTTAGGCACTGGAACTTGGAATAGGAGATCACAGTGCAGGAAAATGGGTAGAAACTGCACTGGAAACTTAATTTTGTTTGTGTGTACATATGAGTGTTCAAGTGTGTGTGTGTGTGTGTGTGTGTGTGTGTGTGTGTGTAAGCCAGAGGTCAATTTTGAGTGTCATTTCCCAGGAGTCATCTATTCTGATGTTTTAAAAATGACATATTTATTTATGGCTTTTGAGACAGGGTCTCACTATGTATCCCTGGCTGGCCTGGAACTTGCTATGTAGATCAGGCTGGTTTCACATTTTCAGATATCCACCTGCCTCTGCCTCCTGAGTGCTGGGATTAAAGGCGGCACCACAATACCCAACTCCTTGTGCACATTATGTGTGTTCACAGGTATGCACATGTGTGGAGGTCAGGTAACAACTTGTATGAGTTGCTTCCTTTCTTCCACTGTTTGGGACCCTGGGATTAAATTTAGGCCATTAGATGGCAACTGTCTTGACCCACTGAAGAATCTTTCTGTCCTCACTCTGTTTTTTTGATATAGGGACTCTCACTGGCCTATAGCTTGCAGAGTTGGCTAGGCAGGTCAGTCAGCAAGCTCCAGGCCCCTCCCGTCTCTGTCTCCCCAGTGCTGGGATGCCGAGCATTTCTCACCAAGCTTGGCTTTTCCACGTGGGTTTTGAGGGTTGAGTCTTCATGCTTGTGATTCAAGTACTTCACCAACTGAACCATCTCCCCACCCCCCTCGATTCCAGTCTGTACCAAAGTGCAAACCAACCATGAGGAATAGGGGCTGGGAACGGAGCCATCTCCAGATGGCAATGAGGAATCCTGCCGAAGTCACTGAGCAGCCGGGGCAGCCAGGCTCCTGTCCACAATGAGTCAGCTGCCTCCAGACAAGTCCATGCGATTGTAGGTTTGGTGAGCAGATTCTAGACGAACATAGGGCAGGGAAATTACAGCAAAAGACCAGGGGAGTGTCCCTTGGCATTTCTCAAACAATAAAGAAGGGCACACACTTACATCCAAGGTCTGGGTGTATGCTCCTCAGATGCAGTGTACAGGAGATGAGCCACCCAGAGAGTCACACTGGACTCTGGCCTTGGCTTTCTGTCACTTTCTGTGTGAGTTCATGCAGTGGGACGTAAGTGCTGTGGCTCAAGAACCACCTACAGAAAACAATCAGTCAGATTTAGGTTCAAGGAAGGGTTCCTGTGGGGAAAGATGGATTATCGCGGTAAGGAGGAAGGTTCACGGTTGGGAGAACCAAGGAGGGAGACAAACGGTATTGACAATCAGCAGGGAAGGGAAATAATTGTGGGGAGCCAGATGGGAAATGTGTGACCATGAAATGAGCAAGGGGGAGAGAGAGGAGAGAGAGAGAGAGAGAGAGAGAGAGAGAGAGAGAGAGAGAGAGAGAGAGAGAGAGAGAGAGAGGAAAAGAGGGAGAGAAATCACTGTCATAGAGACATTCCAGAGGCCGGCTAAATTTCATTGTGGGGCAGAGGTTCCCTGTCACATGCTTCAATGTAGCATTCCAACATGGATTTAACTCTATGCAGTGTGTCTTTTTTTTGGCGGTGGGGGGGTGGGTGAGGGGTGAGGGAGTTTGGTTTGCTTTTTTTTCTTTTTTGAGACAGGGTTTCTCTGTATTCCTGGAGGTCCTGGAAAGCCCTGGTCACCCTGTAAACCAGGTTCTCTAACTCAGAAATCTGCCTGCTTCTGTCCTGGGTACTGGGATTCAAGGCATGCATCACCACACCCAGCTCGATGTGTGTCTTTTTCACAGGTGTTGAAATTGAGGCAGGTGCCTGGCTGGGATGTTCAAACCATCTGTTTCTCAGAGGGCAAAGCTGCTATTTCAGCACCCGAATGGGGACATTGGTGAAGATCCATGACTAACCCTCAGCACTGGGCAAAATAAAGAATGTCCATTTACCTGTCATGGCAGTGACATAAATGTGGAGACCGCTTTCAGGAGTGGGACTTGGCAATGTCTGTCAAAAATGAAGTGTGTCTTTTCCTTATGACCCAGCTTGCCTTTAGAGGAAGGGATGTTGTGGAAACACCCTCACCAGTGCCTGATGAGACATGCATAAGAGTGTTGTCTAGGCTGGGTGGTGGTGATACACGCCTTTAATCCCACCGCTCGGGAGGCAGAGACAGGTGGATCTCTGAGTTCGAGGCCAGCCTGATCTACAGAGTTCCAGTACAATCAGGGCTACACAGAGAAACCCTGTCGATAAAGCAGAGAGTGTGATCTATGCCAGTGAGTGTAGAGGTATCCCGTAGGTTTCTCAGGAAGGTATATCAAATCCAAATGCACAGCCCCACAGTGGGTGCCACACAGCAAAGGAGGGAGAGGTGAAGTGGCCCTAGTGGCTCAGAAGGTGCCTGTGATAGGCCACCAAGTCATCCAGTATGTTCCTGAGTAACATTATCATCATGGAAGGATATAAGGGTTACATGCAAGTGTATTTGTTTCCAAATTAATATTTGCATATATAAATATGCACAGTCACATTATATAATTTAGCTTTATAGACATCCATGCATGTATCTCTAAGAAGATAGATTTGTGAACATACATGTGTGTCAAATATGTATATGTGTGCATGTATATGTACATTTATCTATGTGTATGTTTGTGTATGACACACAAAAATATTTTAGAAGACATTACTTTGAACTGTTAATAGTTATCTCTATCATGACCACGTAACTCCACTGCTTAAAGGCTCCACAACCTTAATAATGGTATATTGGGGTGAGCTTCCAACACAGGAACCTCTAGGGAACACAGCAGTTACCCAGGGAATTAAGAATGCATACAGGCCCCAGCGGTAAATTGGCTTTCAAGAGAGACAGAAATTGGGTTTCGAGATGGCTGAATGGATGCTTGTCAACTTAGCATCACCTGGGGAAGCCTCTCTGGGTACCAGAGAGGGTTTTCTCCCTACTCATAGTCCATCACAGATGCTCTGACTCAGTCCGTGGCGGGAGGGATGCGTCACCCCCAGACGTCCCACTCAGCCAGCCATAACCTTTGTCTTTGACATGCTGTAGCTGGGGAGGGGGACAAATGAGTTGGGGAGAAGCCTGCATGATGCTGAGAGGGTTAGGCTCTGCTCCCTCCTAATTCAGGACTCAGGAAGAGCCCAGTGGAGGAAAGCAAGGTTGAGAAAGGCAGATTCGTGCCTAGAAGGTGGTGTGACTGGCGGTGGGCTGGCCGCTGAAGAAAGGGCCCTACACAAGATGCACAGGCTAGACTGAGTGAGGTCAGAGTGCATAATTTACATCTAACACTAAGGCCCTGCCAGCCCAAGGGACTATTTTGTGACCCTCCAAGAAAGAAAAGCTGCCCCAAATTATAATACCCGTTTATGCTTCGAAAAATCTAGCCTAGGCAAACAAAAAGATCTCTTTTAGGGCTGGGAGGTAGCTCTGTCTGAAAGTTGTTTGTCCTGTGAGAATGAGGACCGAGTTCCATCCCTCAGAAATATGAGTCAAATCTCATGGTGTCATCTCAGAGGAAGGTCCATCTAGAGGGTCCGTGGGACTCCCTGGCTAGCCAGCCATGCTGAACTTCAGATCCAGTGAGAGACCCTGCCTCAAAACATAATGTGGAAAGCGATAGGGAAGATACTGGTGTCGGCACATGCACACACACGGGCACACACACATAGACACACACACACACACTCACATGTGCGTATACACAGGCATGAGTGCACACACAGACTGTGTACACGCATGCACACACAGAACCCAAAAGAAAATTGGGAACCCTTTTAGGCTTAGTTTGATCATGTGTTATACATATCCATAAGAGAAATCATATGCATAACAAATACATGTTTGTACATGCGTGTGATGCTCATATACACAGAAAAATTATGGAATAAATTGAAGAGAAATTATTTCTTAACACATCCCTCATGGTTCGAATCTGATACTTTGCTTTTATTTTTCAAATCAGTTGCACTCAAGGGAGTTTTCTGTTTTTCTTTTTTGCATGGTATTTTGCCTGGGGCCCTGCTGATGCTAATTCAGACTGGTAGTTTTAAGACATATATTCAAGCCAGGCTTGTCGGTGTTTACCTGGAAACTGAGGCAGGAGGATCTTGTGTTCCAGGCCAGTCTGGGCTGTAAGGAGCATTTGAAATCAGCCTGAGTAAAGTACATTGGAACCCTATCTCAAAAGGAAAGGCAAAAGCCGGGGTGGTGCAGTGGCTTGGTGTGTACAGTAGCTTGCTGCTAAGCCGGACAACCTGAGTTAGACATCCTGAGTTAGAAGGAGATGGTAGAAGGAGAGTACCAACCCCAGCCAAGTTGTCTTCTGCCAGGAGCTGTGGTGTGCACAGGCTTTTGGTGTTTTGTTTTGTTTTGTTTGAGACAAGATCACCTGGAATCAGGCTGAGCTTAAACTTGTCCTGTATCCAATGACAACCTGCAACTCCTTCCTGCATAAGTCTGGGATCACAGGCACGTCCCTCCACACCCAGTTCCTGCTATCCTGAGGAGGAAGCCTAGGGCCTGGTGCTTGCTGGGCAAGCGTGCTAGCAGTCCCCGAATCCAGCGTTTCAAGATGCTAAATTGTGGGGAATGGAGGTCAAGAGTGCATCTTAGAATCGGCAAGATATATATGGGTTTGCTTCCTTCTATGCCGTAAGGGTGGGGAAGGCCCACGCTAGCCTGGAGGCAGACATGGGAGGCTTTTGGCAGTCCCCAAGCCTTGTGCAGTGACACATATAGTAAATAACACTCTTCTGCAGTGGGAAGAAAGCGTCAAGTGCCCCTGCCTGGGACGGCTTCACGCCTTCTGTTAGATGGCTGAGGAGTGTGCAGACGGATTGCCCTGGGTATCCTAACAAACGAACACCCCCCCCCCGCTCCCCTCCCCTTTTTTTTAAAACAATGCCATTAGAAAGCTTCGGATATGACTCATAATGGCACATGAATAAAAGGCAAAAGCCTCTATTGCTTTCTGTGGGTTAAATAATAAAGAGTGTCTGTGGGTGCAGGGGCAGATGGCATAAGCTCCCAGCAGCTGGAGGCTGCTTGTCTTCATTAGTGTCACTGACAGAAGGCCTCCCCTTAGACATGGGATAGCCCTTGGTCGCCCAGCTGATTCTCTCCAGGAGCCTGCAGGGTTCAACCTGGCCTCGTTTTCAAGACTTTAATGAACTCCTTAGCTGGCAGAAGGATTGCCCTCACTCCCGTAAGGACGTCTCTCTCCCTTTGTCCAGGCTCATGGTTCTTGACGGAACACTCTGGGAGACTTCCTTGGTTGTCACATCTGGGCTTCTGCTAAGCAGGTTATTGTGTCCTGGCCTCGTTGTCAAGGATGGTCCGGCATGGGTGCTCCGTTGTGCTTTGGTTGGGAAACTGTAGCCAAACAAATTAGCCTCTGAGGGCCAGAGGTTCTAGGTTGCCCCACCCTCTCTTGAAACCGGGAGACAAGAAAATGGGCCATGGATTTTGTTGGTGTCTTCTGCAGCCTCTTATAGGGCATTGTCACAAAATGCACAATTATGTTTGTTCACCCAGCACTGAATTTGGAAAGTTACCCTTGGTGTAAAATCAAAAGAAATGGTGAATGCATGGAGCCATGGATAGGGTAGGGAACAAATTGTACCCAGTGGTTCTGCATCCTTCAGGTATGACTTCATTGGGATGTCCTGGGGAGCTGCCTGAAGTTCCAGCCTGGAGTCATATACTCCCTGGGGAGGGGTCTGTGCTGGATGCGCAAACGTCACATCACATCACATGTTGGGTGGCCAGGAGTGAACCTGATCCTTGAGTCCCGGTGGTTAGGATTGGTACTAGTGCTAGCAATGGGAAAGCCCCTCTTGAAACCCCGGTGCTCAGCTGCCCTTCACTCTTGTAACCCAGGCAACCTGAGTACCCACTCAGTGACTCTGGGAAAATCAAGATGGTTGGTCACCCAAGGGAAAGAGTGTGTTTATGTGTGTACAGGTGTGTGTGTGTGTACACACACGTGGAGGCTGGAGGATCCCCAGGAGTGCTGTCCCTCTCCTTCAAGAGAGGGTCTCTCTGAGATCTTGTGAGTAAGTTGGGAGCATGGGGACCATGGGAGAGAGTTGAAGGGGAGGGGAGATGAAGGCAGGGGAGCAGAGGAAAATATATAGCTCAATAAAATCAATAAAAAAATATTTAAAGTAAAAAAAAGGGCGGGGGGGGGAGAGAGAAAGGGTCTCTCATTGGCCTGGATCTCATTAATTAGGCTAGACTGGTTAGCCAGCCCGGGCCAGGGATCTTCCAGTCTCCATCCCCATCACTGGAGGATCGTCAGAGAATGAGTTTAGGTGTCAGCCCTCGTCTTGTCCCTTGTTCCAGACAAGTTCTCTTTTTTGATTGATTGATTGGTTGCAGCTGTGTACCTCAGGCGAGCTGGCCCTTGAGAACTTCAGGTTATTCTCCTACCTCCGTCTCCTGTCTTGCCGTAAAAATTCTGGGACCGCAGATGTGGCTATGATGCCCGACTTCATGTGGGCTCTGGGGGTTCAGGCTCAGGTCCTCATGCTTTTGAAGCAAGTGCTCGATGCACTGAGCTACCTCCGAGTCCCCGGTTGGGTCTTTTGACTGTCCCTTACTGAAGAAAGCTCTCTGGGTCCCCTAGCAGTCATAAGCTTGTGTCCTATAGAATACCTGGGACATCATGAGCTTTTCTGGCTCACAGCAGAGCCCAGTTTTGGCCCCTGGATGGTTTCTCACCTGCCATGGGACTTGGATTCTCTATTACAACATCTCCTCTGCTCCGGCCCTTTCTTCCCCCCATCCCCATAATCCACTGCTTCCTGATTTTTCTCTAGTGGTCCTCTGAACAAGCCACACTCTCTACTG